>NC_133829.1:15121149-15753113 GCF_047830755.1 Zonotrichia albicollis | reverse complement strand
GATGTTGGCACTTACAGACTGGTTTAGAGTAGAAGCTCACTGTCTAACATAGGTGATAGGTATTGGAAAGAAATTGTAAATATTGTACATGTAGTTTTTAGTATAAAAAGATAACACTGCCCTGGGGGGCAGGCAGAGTGCCTCTGGTGCCTCTGACTGTCTTGCTGAGCTGACCTCAGCAGGACAGGAGAAAGAATTTTATAGATAAGAAACAATGAACAACCTTGAGACGAAGAAATTAAGAGCTCTGACTGCTTCTTCAACTGCTGGGCTGGGAAAAGAGACTTTGCAACTTTTCTCAGGGTCACTCTGACAAGCTGGAGACCCTGCCAACCTTCCATCCCTTTATTCACTCCCTAAGCCCTCAGCCGCACTCCTCCCACCACCCTGAGCCTCCTGTTCTCAGCCACAGCTCCTGTCCCAGCCCAGCTCCAAGGCCCAGACGCTGGCAGCCTCCCCAGCAGGAAGAGCTGTACCCCAAGGGCTGTGCTGCATCTAAGGCAGCAGCTGCAGGAGGGTGCTCAGAGACACAACACCAGTGCAAGACACTGCAGCAGCCCCAGGCAGCGAGTTCTGAGCCAAACAGCATCTGTGTCCTCAGGGGCAGCAGCAAGGGGGCTCCAGATCTTGATACAAAAGCTACTTAACACCATCCAAAGCTGAGGGAGGGTGTTTGGGGTTTTCTGAATAATCAAGGGGATGCTACTTGGAAGTAATTCATGTGGGTTTTTTGTAATTTTGACAGTGAGAGGGAAAAGGTTGCTGTCAAAAATAATTTAACTTACTAACAGCAGTTTTAAATTAAGGAGCAGTCCTTAATTTAGGAAAGGAATCAAGGTAGGTTCCTCTTGCTTAAATACAAGGTGGGGTAGGGTTTTTATTACTCAAAGGTGATCAAGTAAAAGAGGTGATCAAGTAAAAAGAAACTCATGGAACTGTGAAGCAAGCAAAAGAGTAAGAAATTGAAATGTACATAGAAAATTCTTTTCAAAACAGAGGCAACATCTTACTTAGAGCAACATTACTATATCAAAAAGTAAATCCCACACAGTCTTTGGATAAAACCAGGGAATTGAAGTCCATAAGAACAATATCTGAATAAAACAGATGCTAAAGATACAACCAGAAAAGATTTCATTTAATGTCCCCAAATTCTTTGTTTCTTGCCCTCCCTTCTCAATCCCTTAAATTACATTAAGTCGTTTGTGAATCTCCAATCTGATATTTGGAAATGAGATAATCTTGTTTTACAGGACTTGTGGCTCCCATTATCTGAACAGGCTAATGAAACTAATTCACAACAGAGTATCTTAATTTTCTGGAGTATTTTTTGCTTCTGTCAGCTCATAAGAAAATTATTTTCTGTTTCTTTAAGGGCAGTTCTTCCCCTAGATTTCCTAGGTAGATAAGCAACTGCGCTGTTGAGAGCAAGTTTGTAATCTTTTGCTTGAACTCCAGCAGCATTGCTTCATTTGATAAAGGAAATTAATTTCTAAAATAGATACTACCTTGAATGTACAGCTAGAGTTGAAGCCACTGTCTTTAAATAGTACTCTTTTTATAACACAGTCCAAGAGAAGAAAAAAAATTAAAATACTATTGCTACAAGTACTATTCACTTCAGAACTCCCAGTGTTCTACAGTCAGTCCTAAAAACATGTAACCTCATGAAAACTAAATAAAGTGATCCTTACCTAACTAAAAATCAGCCTTAGCCTTTCTGGCTTGTCTCACAAAGAAATGAAAACAGCATTAAATTACCTTGCAACAGTTACAAGAACCTGGGAGTTTCACAATGGTTCCCTTTGTGCATTAGTAGGAAGAAATTAAATTTAGGGTAAAATGGACCACGGGACAAGTACTCTAACAAAACTGACATTAAAAAAGCCAATTACTGCCACAGCCTGTGCACGTGGTGACAGTTACCTAACAAAAGGCAGAACAAGCCTATGAAAGCAGGAGTTTTATGCAAAGGAGAAGAACTAAGAACATAAATTTACTCAAGGTTGAAGAATAAATGAAACCATAAGGAATGAATCCAGGCAAGTTTTATAACAAACAGTATCAATTTACTGGCACAATGTAATAAATGTGTCAGTAGGACTGTGTTTCAAAGCAGAATTGCCATCATCTTTGTAGTGTCAACCTCCACTTGACACTACTTCATCACCATATTTTAGAGATCTACATGAGGCATCCAGCTGCAGTGTTTTTACATATTTCCAAAGTCATAAGCTCTAAGGTACTGCTCTCACCCTTTAGAACCTCATCTTTCTGTCATGTTTAGCAAGACTTGCTCTTCCTCATAATTCAGAGTATGCTTTCTACATGAAGATCAGTCTTTTGCAACTCATTAAGACTTGTTTATCTAAAGCCAAGAAATGGCACTATTAGAGAGCCTAACCCTCCCCTCCAACCACAGCTGGCCAGGGGCCCCTGGCTGACCCCAGGGGTACCACACGTGCCTGAGCACCCCACAGCGCTGTTACAGCCTTAGCTCTGACCACCAAAACAAACCCTGAAGGTCAAAACAGGCAGTAAAGCATCCCCCTTGACTTCACACAGATCTGCTTCCTCCTCCCTAGACACACCAACCCATTCCTTCCCACACAGGGGGTCACTGGGGCACACTGGCAAGCACTCAGCTGCAGGGTGAGGAGCCAAAGGGAGCTGCATTAGATCAACACTAGGTCACCTCATCAAATTTATACCCCAGACATTTTACCGCCGTCCCCAGCACTTCCACACATGAAACAATTGACCTAAAAGTTAAATATGACAAATCAAAACAGGAACCTATTATCTCCTCACCTCTGTTCTTTCACACATGATTAAAATGTGTATAAGATTTGTACATGTGATTAAATCTGTACATGTGATTAAAATGGCATCATCAAGTGAGGTTTAAGTCCACTAGAAATAAATATGAACACAAGTCCAGAAAAGCGAAAATGTATTTAAGTTTATACTGACTCCCTAATTAGGCATTCCTCCTGCTCTCACCCTGGCCTGCACCAGGGTCTGACACCTGGCTGCAGTGATGGAGTTGTCCATTTGGCAGACCTAGAGGAATACAACTTTCCCAAAATGCATGTAATTTCTATTTCTCATACAGTAA
Source organism: Zonotrichia albicollis (assembly GCF_047830755.1). NCBI lineage: Eukaryota > Metazoa > Chordata > Aves > Passeriformes > Passerellidae > Zonotrichia > Zonotrichia albicollis. Next base: position 15,749,995 of record NC_133829.1, on the reverse strand, counting down.
CACTCAGGCAATTCAAATTGTGAATCCTTTGCTGAGCTACTTTAGCTACAGCTCCTATAAGGAATAAATGAAACAGCCATCCACTACCTCAAGATAATCACTGCTCATTACTCCAACTAATTTAAAATACAAGCTTGTTTTCCACTGTAACTCACATCATTATTGCAAGGAATAGATGTTCTGACTTTTCTCCACAAATAAACTACTTTATGTAACAAGAGTATACATGATGTATCTATGTATTTTTACATATGTGCACACACAAACATGCACGTATATACAAACACAGGACAACAAAACACAGAGAAGTTAGCAGCAAGTATTTCCCAAGAGAATTCATTTAAAGTATATTTCAAAAAGGGAAATCTGAGGCATTTACCTGTTTTATAACTCTGTGATCTATATATATCCCTGAGTTCTTTCATAAGTCGATCTGAAGCCTGAACTGACCCAGAGACTGCACCCTGAAATAAACAAAAAAGACTCCAAATAAGTGAAAAGTAATATTTACAAACAACTTCACATTACTAACTAGAAGGTATTAACAATATATTAATTTCTGTACGAGAACTGGGTTTCTGAAAAGGTAAATATTCTGGTGAGCAAAGTCTATCCCAAAGAAACAAGGCCCTCCCTCTAAAGAACATTAATATATACTACTAAATGCTACAGGTGATACAAACTTTTAATCAAGGTACAACAGGTATATTTCTGTAAAGGAGCTAAATCTTTGGCATTTTAATTTCCAAGATGGATGCACAGTACATCTCAGAGTGAAATATTTAATCTTACATCCTGCTTTTACACACTGAGAAGAAAAGTAAGCCTAATCCTAAGAGTGAGCTTCTACACAAGGTATTATTGCTTTCTCAGAGGTATATTTTTATTTGGTCATTGAAAAAGGGGTTGGTAAACACCCACTCTAGAACAGCAGCTTCCTGAGGAATAAGACCAAGCAGTGAATTTAGAAAACGTGAAACATAAGCAATACTTATTGCAATTGAGTGAAAAAAATCAACATCTACACAGAGGAAGACAAAGGTATGTAAACCTTAAAACACAAAATATTTCTTGTGACTTGTCATAGTTCTTGTGATTTATGCAACTATGGCAAAATCTCTTCTCTTCTTTTAGAGCTCAGTTCTGTACTGCTCAGCACCTCAAAGTGAGAGAAAAACTCAAACCAATTTTCCTATATGTTATGTGATTACTCTGCTTATCCCACCCAAAATACCACTTTAGGTTCAAGAGTTTTGAAAAGCAGAGAGATAAAAGTTAGCATTATAAGATGTAAAATACAGAAGAGGAACAAGGACTCCAAAAGAGCTAAGGTAGTTACCACCCCAAACCCTGACCCTGTGACACTTGGGCTTTCACCATCAGTCTGTTTCCCAAAGGCAGATTATTCCATTGGACCTTGGCAGTTCCCTTCTGCTCCTGCTCTTCAGTCACTGCCACTGAAATACAGGCTATCATATGGAGCTCATCAGCACGGCTGGGGGGAAGAAACCATGACAAAAAATAAAACTGCCCCACTACCAAATTAAAAAGACCCACCTAGGATAATTCAGCCTGTCTCATAAAGTACTAAATAAGTAAATTGATGAGGCTGCTTTTTTACTCCATCTAAAAATTCAAAGATTCTTATTTTTTTAGTTGCCTTCTAGACACTATGAACACCTATAAACATATCCTTTTTGGACACAAGTGTCAAAACTATTTCTGGAAGAATATGAAGCAGCTGTGACCATTACCTAATACCCAAAACATCCTCCCTGTTTGCCTGAAGTCCACAGTGATGTTTTATATTCTCCAATGTCTTAATTGTAGGAACAAATTACTCCTTAATAAAAATTAAGTATCAGTAACAGTTACTTGATGGTAAAGCCTCCACATAGTCCTCTGTCTTCTCTGTCTAATAGTACCAAATAATACACTTGGACTTTTCTTTCAAGGCTATTCATTTTCATACACCTTTGATTTAATTATGCAGATTTCTGAAATTCCACTAGTTTTTCTTAACAGACCAGTATGAAGGATGAACCTTGTAATTAAACATGCAAATAACAGGCAACTCCTTTCATCTGATTAAACAAAAGCTACATACAAACAAGGCTTCAGACAAGTAATTTCTCTACTTACTGTGCTCCTCTCTATACAGCAGTATCAGACAAAGAAGGGATTTCTCAAAATTTATGGAAAAAGGTTGTTTATTTGCAATATCTGTATATTACTACTATTTATGCCAACTATTTACAGATTAGCTGAAAAATGAAGCATTACACTTAACCAGTTAACACAGCAGTGTTAATCACCACTCTTTGTATAGTTGCTGTGCTTTGTGAGCATTAAGATTAGGACTCATCAATAGGTGGAGTCTGGAGGAAAGACATTTCATAGACGAATGTCAAGACTTTGGTTTTCCTCTGAGCAGAGCTGTGCAGATCCTTGCCCCTTCCACTGCATTTCTTACTAAAAGAAGGAATTTTCATTCACTTTCCACAGATTGTCAACCTATAAATATAGGCAATTTAAGAACAAGTTAGATGGTCAAAGACATTCTGTGGAAAACTACCTCTCTCATTGCATCTCTATTTCCATCCAATTCAACTACTGAATTTCTATAATGTTAGAAGTTCATCTTGGCAAATGAAAATTTAAGTATCTTCTGTACTTGAGACATTTAAAAACCAAAGCTTAACACACCCACATCCCCCTGACTTCCATTATAACAGCTGATAAATGAGGTGGTATTAAAGGAGATAGCTGTAGTGTGTAAGCAAGCCTCAACACACTTTGTCTTTGGCTTCACCCTTTTTCCCCCAGGGGTTTCTGGCTGGGCTGCTCACTCCTTATATAGCAGCACTAAACATAGTTACACTTGCTGCTCTAAAGAATCGATGGACTGTAAACCAGTCGTCTACAATCAGGAGAAAGAGGATAGCAAGCTTAACTTAAGGAGTTTAGCACAGGGGCTTATTTTATGTGCTCTGAACTACCCTTGGAGGAACTTGAAGAGGAAGGTAACAGCTAAACCAGATGGTAAGCCTAATGGCAAACACCAGTGCTCTGAAGCACGTCTTCATTCTGGTGTCTTCATTTTCTGTCTTAAGTGCAGTTTAGAAGAGAGCACAACTTGCATCCCACCACTGCACCATACACAGCATTGAGGTCAGTTTTGACTACAGTGATACTAAAATTAAAAACTTTTTCCATAACTCAGTACACGTAAGTTATAATTTCAAAGACTGAACCCAGATATAAATAACAGTATCCTTCTGGAAAAGTGGGACTTGACACTCCAAGGGAGATAAAGTTCCCATTTCTCAAATTGTGACAGTAAGATTTATAGTTGCAACTGCTTCAGACATAAGTGGTCAATCATGGGATCTGATGGGTATCTGTCACATGGGGCTGATACCAAGAGCAGGAAGGCAAAGCCATTTTATCTGAAGTAGTTAAATGAGCTGCAGGACCAGACCCAAGTGACTTTTTTTTTCCTAATAAGTAACCAAATAGGCACAAAAAATCTCAATCATCCCATCCTGTACCACGTTGTAGCTCTCCAGAGCAATGAGCAGGTAAGCTGGAGAAATCCCTGCTGCAAGAGGCAAACATCTATGTGACAACATGCCAGCTGCTGAGAGCTGCACATAACAGAAATACCTGGAGGAATGCAGGAATTCTCACAGCCAAAACTGCTGGACATGAAAAATATTCACAAGATGCACCACTACAAGCCTGTCCTGCTCTCAAACCCTCCCCCCAAGGATGAGCCACTGTTGGAAACAGGAACCTCGTGGGGCAGTGGGACCAGCACTGGCCATTGCCCTGCTGTACTAAGGGCACAGAGACATCAGGGGTTTCTTTTCCCCTTCCAACCCTCAAAATGCACCCACAGCCTGCTCTCCCCCCAAGTTATAGGGGATAGGAGGTGCAGCTCACTGCAGTTTTTTATCCAAAGATCTGATTGTTTTCTGCCTGATCAGAAAAATACTGTGAACACATCAGAATGCAACAGGAAACCTCTTCACTCAACAAATTTCAGGAGATTTAGCCACAAGACCAAAAATCACTTGCTGAAACAAAACATGTAAACTCCACCAAGATAATAAACTGAAATCTAAAGTAACCCAAAAAGAGTTAAAGAACATAAGTTCCATTTGTTACTGAACTTTCTCCATTTTTGAGCAGAAGCACAATCATTCCTAGAAGTTCAAGTAGTTTCATACTTCCTTCAAGGATTAGACTAAAAATAGAAATGACACCTCAGATTTCATAAAATCTGAAGATGAAAGTACAGACATTGGAGACTTTTGAAGAGAAGTGCTTAAACTCCTCAGCATGAGACAGGAAAAGCTAATAGCATTATCTAAATAAGAAAGGCATTAGTCTCTGAAATGACTATGTGGGGAGAGACCTCTGAAAAGCAAGCAGCAGCAAGTTGTTAAATATTTGAAGTTAATGATTCCAGTTCAAAGATCTATTTTAACTACAGGTAAGCAAGTGGTTCTTTAAAGTTATTACAATGTTAAGAGGAGGATTAATTCTTGCTCCAAGTTACATACTGTACCAAAAGCCAAATTTATTTCCTGATGCTAGCAAGAAGAATAGGATTCATGATACTGCCAAAGACAGAACTCATTTACAAAATTAGTAAATACACATTCTTAACTTGTACAACACACATAAACCATAAAAACCCCTAGGACAACATCTTGAGAAGCAGAAAAATGTCTTTAACCTATCAGGAATAAATGACAGTGGCAGCGCATGCACTGCTTTCCCATGAAGGAGCCTTGAGCTCCAGCCTGCACTGCAGCCAAGGGGAGCAAGGACAGCCCGTGGATCTGGGCCAAAGAACATGGAAAGGAAATGAAAAGTCTTCTGGCTGCACTGGGCACCAGTCAAAGCCCTGTTTTATGCTGTACATTCCCATTTCCAACAAGCAGCATGTAAATGGCATGGGTTTGTTTTACTGGCCTCTGCTGAGGAAACAAAGTACCCCAAAAGGGTTAAAAAACCAGACCAATTTAGCCACTGCATTCAGGTTTGTGAAACTCGGTGTCCTCTAAGAAACCCAGTTGTGAGGGCTGTACAGATTGAAATTTTGCTCTGTGTTAGGACACTCAGCAAATAACTGCTCTTACAGCATGGTTAACACATTCTATCAGAAGCCCCCTGGTCTGGCAGCATGGAGGACCAATAAAGTGCTACTGGGATAGCTCTTTCCTAGGTCAGTAGCACAGCTACAGCTTTTGGTTCTCCAGCACCTAGGAGTAAACTTCCACAAGTCCTTGGAGAAATTATTTCAGCAGCACAGCTATTTCTGGTGACCCACAAAAATACCACAGTTCCTCAGCAGCAGTTGAATGCCCTGTTCCCTGCACTCAGCTGACCTTGTTTATGCACCAGCATCAACCAGAGTGTCCTGGCATGAGAAACAGCTATTATGTAAGTTGAATCTGCTGTTGTCAAACAGAAAATCAGCAGTGTTCATTTCAGCTCCACTAAATGTGGAGGGAAAAAGCAAAAGGAAAGGCAGTATTGGCCAAATAGGAAAAGAATAGATAGCAAAAAAAAATCTGGATTTTTAAGAGGCTTTCTGCACCAAGGAAGAATGCTGACACCACAAAAACTTTTCTTCTGTTCTACCATATTTTACATGATTGTAAAGCAGGCCATGCCTTTCAGGCTGCAAGAGGTTAAATTTTCTTTAACAATTAAAGACTCCTTACTATTAGGTGCTTGTGTTATACACACAGAAACACACAAAACCTCACTAGGCATAGTCTCAAACTGTGAACATTCAAGTTTAAACAAAACCAGTAAGTGACTGTTGTGCTTATGGTTACTCAAGTCTCAGAACAGGACTTGATTATACAGCCAAAGCAGTTTGGGACCTTGTGTTTACCTGCTTTCAAACCCTGAAATGCCAATCAGGTTTAGGTGTTAAAATTTTAAAATCCTGTGGATGGAGCAGATCATAAACAGAAGTATTAAATTTCATGGTTTATACCTTTTAAGCTTCTATGAAACAAAAGCTTTGATTTCTTTGGGAGTCAGGGTAAACAGAATTAAGGCTGTATGACATCATCACACCCTCCTACATGCACCTCTGAGAAACAGAAGCCTCTCTGGAGCCTGGCACTTGGGACAGAACATTTCTAAGCCTCTGGAGAACTTTTTCTACAACTGCCTGCTGGTAAGATCACTCAGAAAACTGACAACAAGGCTGCAGAGCTGCTGAAGGCCCTTTACTTTATGCATGGCAATAAAAAACCTGCACAACAATCCACCACCCTTCAGTAACTTCCAGGAGGCACAGCTATTACTGAAAAATAAACTCATGCATAAAATGGATTTAAGCACAGGTTTGCCAAGTATTTTAAGTCACCCATGACTTTTAACACAGGCAATTTTAATAATGGCTTTAGTTTTTTTACTTAAATAAGGGTTCAGCAACAAAAGTCAAGCTCAAAGCCTGGAGGCATTCTGCTGATTCTGCAAGGAAAACTAATGCTTGTAACAAAGGCACCAAGCAAGAAATAGAGGGATAACCCATGGATACCTCTGGAGATGAGCAGGTAAAGTCAGCTACAGGTTAATTTATGTCTAGGTGTATAGGAGTGGGCTTTCTTTGCAGAAAACCACCTCTGTTTTAAAGTCAGAAGTATTGCAAAGACAAAGCGTGGAATCATTAACTCACATTTAAGTGATCTTGCCTTTGATTTTTTCTGATTTTTTCTAAGATTGCAAGGTTCTCTTTTTCAATGCCTTCATCCTCAGATTTCTTCCCATCAACTGGTTCCTCCTCCTTCATGTCATAGTGATCCAGATCTTCAATGTCCTACGAGAGACAGAGAGAGAGAAGTTAATTGTAAATAACTGTCCTGTGCTCTTCATTCAATGAAACCCTCTCCAAAGGCATGTGGGATACACTCACATACTGCACAGCACTATGGATTTGTGATTGTTGGATGCCATTTTTAGTTTGTTCTAACTTCACCCTCAGCCAACATAACCACTGGAAGTATAGGGAACCTTCATAATACAAATGAAACCCAAATTCACAACATGTTTCTGGTCACAGAAACAAGCACTATCTCTGCAAGAAGATAAGACTGTAGAGAATTAGCTCACTGAAGTAGGCAGCAAACTGGACTAGAGAATTCAAAAGTATCTCAAGGTAAGGTGGCTCCAAGATATTTCTAAAAGGCCCTTCTGAAATTAGAATCCTACTATACTGCACTTCTCACAAGCTGTGCTTAACCTATCTGGCAGGGCTACAGCAACCCTTCAAGAAAGTTAAATATTAGAAAACTATGTGTACTTTATTCAAGGCTAACATTTCAGCTAGAGATTAGATGCAGTAATTTTGGAATCAGGACATAAGACAAAATTCTGTGGTGAAACATTCTGATCACCCAAGCCAACACTTCAGTTCTATGTTCCAGACCAAGGCACTAAAACCCCTCCACTCTGTATCCTGAGATGGGCTTATCTTTGTGGCAGAGAAGCACCCTGAGCTTCAGACAACTGTCTGAAGGTGATTCAAATGCTGCCTGTGGAGAGGAGGGGAAGCACGTAAACACCTTGACACAAAAAAGGAAGCACTGCAGCAGCCACACCAGCAGATCTTGGTTACACAACCACCAGATACACTCCAGTGTGCAGAGCTCTGGCACACCTGGGGCTGCTCTCCATGCACCATCAGTTTGCATGGCAGGAAAACCCACACTCAAGGATGTCCTATGTAACAAGAAATGCACCTGGTGCATCTGACAACACTGTTTCCTTCAGCTGTAACAGACTTCAGACTGAGTATTCTTCAAAATGCTCATATTTCTCCAATGACAGAGCGGAGGAACTGAAAACTGCTTCTCCACGTAGAACTGGGACTAGATTACAGGTTACAGATACCACTGCCATGCACAATGCCCCCGACAGCTGATAAATGATGGCAGATCACTTCTCTTTTTTACAAAGTAACCCAACCAGAATGCAAAAGGCTACTCTAGCAGTCTGCAAGCAATCAGAGCCTTGTGCCAGCAGGACATGGGACACAGCACCTTTACAGCAACACCAGCTCCAGCAAATGTAGTCTGGATCAGGCTAAATATGGCATAAGAAAGGCTGCTACAAATTAATCTAAGGACTTGGTAGCATTGATATTTTCTATAGGAAGATCATTTATTCAGAGAGTTGTTCATTCTTACTAAACCTCAATTGAAAATCTAAATCTGAAGTAGTCAGAACAGTTCTACTATAATAAGGCAGTCTATAGTAGTGTAGAAAGCAAGAATCTTGGAGCTATTCTAACATGTAGCAGATGCAAGCAAAAAGGGTGATTCTTACAACTAAAAAGCTCAATAAAGAGAGCCCCGTGTTGCCAGACATGGACATTAAAGTTTACTGTGTCTGCTTCAATGTCCTTCCAGTCCCTTCAATTTATTACAATCAAAAACCTGCTCACCCATTCAATGAGTCAGCAAACTGATTTACTCTCAGCAAGTCTGCTTTAGTTTGGGAGGCACTTCCAACTATATCAGAGCCAGTTCACATGCTGCTTGAAATAGGAGTTAACAATGCAAAAACTTACTGATTTGGCACACAATGTTATGTATTGTTTGACTAAAGCACAAACAGATGTCCAATTCTCTGTATCCAAGTACCTCACAGCTGAGATCTAGGTTTAAGAAGAAAATTTCACTAGGTTTCTGGTTGAAGGGAAAGCTGACATTCAGGTAAACATCCAAATTTTAATTATCTTTTCTGTTGAACTCCAGGGAGGTTACATGCTACAGTTTGATTTAATTATTAGCCAGACATTGCAGAGCAAAATGACAAAATTCTACTAGATTAGGACAACAATCTCATTTATAGACATACTTCACCCATATCATCTTCTTCCTCCTCCTCTGATGTAACTTCTTCTGTTGTTCCATTCTGCAATACAACAATGAAAGTTCTGCATGAATTTTGCATACACATTTGCTTTCAAAATCAGCAAATCTACTCTCAAAGAGAAGCAGTAAATGCAAAAGTGACATGTCAAACTTCAGTCCTTTGCAGATAAGGGTAAGATGCATAAAGATGCTTTCCTGGTGTATGACAGTGAAGAAACTTTTTCACGAAGCAAAATTAATAGAATGTCTCAATTCATTCCAATTAAGTTTTAAGTAGAAGCTTTAAATTCTGATAAGGAACATCCTATTCTGAAACACTGTCAAATGCAACAAACATCAAGTGGGTTACAACCCACCATCCCTTAAGCAAGAAATCAAATCATGGCTCTGAGCAGAATCCATCTACAGGCTACACCCCTAGAAAGAAAAAAACTCAATGAACTTTAGACCTCTAGCACTTAATGGATTCTTTTTCTCACTACCTGGAACTTCCATGCAGCCACTAGTATCATCATGTAGCCATTGCTATTAGCCTGTTTGAGGAAATATCAACACAATACAATTAATTTTTATGACTCTCTGTCAGGATACCACTCCAAGCTCAGGAACTGTGAGCTGCAGAAATACTCAGGAGTATTCTGATATGCTTGTCCTCTGCTCACTCTTCCTCTGGTAAAGAAGTAATGACACTGCTCTAGACAATCTCTGGGACCAGATGAGTCTTGGGTCAGACTCAGACTCACTTTCCATGAGCTTGTTTTGAGTTCCACAGCACATGTGAGACCCTTCACACAGCTACACCCCAACAGCACAGCCCATTGCCTTGCAGCTGCACTGCTGAGGGGGTGGCTCAGAGAAAGGACCTAGAGGATTACAATTTGGCATGTGACCAAAAATTAAGCAAGTCATTTGTCATTACTATAGCACTGTCACCTCAGGAAAGCATCTGTTACTCTAAAGGAGTATTTTAGCAATCATGCGATCTTAATGTGTACAAAGAAAAGAAGATCCCATAATCTTATTAAAAAACAGAAAAGAACAGCTACTGTCAGTTACCAGTTCTGTTTTCAACACAATACAAAACATTTTGGCTAAGAAGACTACCTCAGGCCTTCACAATTCTTAATTTTTCAAGTGCACAAGAAATAAGCAAAGCACCTCCCTACCCAAAGTAACATATGGCCTGGATATCCCATGTCTCTGCAAGGCACTGAAGAAGGAAAACATCAACAGTAGTTCATCCAAGTGCATACTTTGAAACACATACTCTTCAACAAAGAGCCAAATATTTCAGAAAAAGTAACTTTGGGAAGCACTCCAAGTGCACAGAGATTGGCTTGAATAGTGTTTAGGAGGGAATTAAACTTGACAGCACTGGTGTCACATACACACCTTGCAGTGATACAGAGACTTCAAAGGGAATTGTGTAATATGATCATACCACTATTAAATGGATTTTGCAAATAAAATTCAGATTGAAGACACCATAATCTGAAAGTGCTTCATATCTCAGTTCTGGTTTACACAAGGTTCAATCTTTCCCATTATCTTGTTTCTTGGAGTTAAAAACCCAACTCCTTTATCGGCATAAGAAGGTGTTCCCAGCTTTTTGATTTACCTGTCCAGCTGGCAATGGCTGATCTAACATTTCAACATCTGGATGCTGAGGAAGATTATATAATCTGCAGAGGTCACATATTAATCGCTTCAGCTGCTGAAGAAGCTAAAAACAACAAAAACACATGGATAAGTTCATTTAAACCAAAGCACAGAGAAGTATATTTAGAATTTTCTTCACACATTGATATTGAACTTAAAGTCAGTGTACAGCCTTTAAATCTGCTAAGGCTGGAATAAAATTTCCTCTGCAATCTTTGTAGTAAAGTCTCCATAACAGAAACTCAAGGACATGGCAAGTTAGCAATGACTCCCATTCATCTTCCTATGTATAAGGAGAAAGCCATGAGCAGAAAAACCATTTTTGGTCTGACAGCATCATCTATTCCAAGCATAGGTGTCTAAGCCACACATAACTACGGAATAAGCAAATGGTCACATTCCATGAGACAAAATGGCCCACTCCCATTTCCCAGCTTAAATAACCAAGGGGGAACAGTCTGGTTTTGCATACCCTGAATTTGTTCACAGGCAGCAGAAGCAGCACCAACCCTGTCCAAGTCCCAGGAGCCAGGAGGGCTCTGAGCTGGAGCCCAGGCACTCTGCTTGCTGTATCTTGTGTCAGGGTGAGGCACAATCTGTTGCTGTCTCTGATTTATGTTTCCAACCTGTTCCACTGATTGTGCTCTATTAACTGCAAACTATGCACCACCTCACACTCACTAATGTAAGGCAGAAAATAATTTACTCCTGCAAAAACAAACACTAAGTTTGCTCTTTGGTCATCACACTAATGAAGGTGATTTCTACAACTCTTCACTTTCACTAGACAGCCTCAGATTCCTAGCTAAGGCCAAGACATGAAATACTGCTGCATTTCCTACCTTTCCAAGGTCTTTGCACAGCTATGTCAGGAAAACAAAAAAGGACTGCAAAATCTACTCGTAAAAGGGTCAACATCTCATCATTTGCAAAATACTAACCTAGATGAAGCTTGCAGAAATCATATAGCCATTTATGGACTTTTCTTCCCAAAACCAAGGAGAATTTGTCCTGCCACTTGTCGAGGGCAGCGTGCAAGACAGTCATTTCTGCACACACACTCCCAAGTACTTGTCTAAAGCCTTGCCATTGGCCAGTTTAAATGCTCTCACCTTACCCCAATGGAAGTGAAAAATTCAGTCTGTCCAGGGTTAAGAGCTCATTTCCAAGCCCTAACCACCAGCAGTGATAGGAAAATGTTGCCCTTATGTCATCTGAAAGCCTCAGTGCTTTTCCCTTCTACAGCAGAATTCCACATTGTGCTTCATAGGAATGTTATTTATCCATCTGAGGCCATGAACTGAGGTACCAGCCTGCATTAGAACAATATCACACTAAGTCTGCTGTTCCTGCATCATTCATGATAGCCAAGCCAACCCCAAAATAAAGCAGATAATCAACCTAACTCAAAAATAAAGCAGATATCACCTAAAGGACTGGGGCACCAGCACCACACTTCTTAGGAGTATATACATGAGACATGACAAGTTTTGGCAAAAACCCTTCTGTAACAATCGTGTTTCTCATCAGCATCAAGACACTACACTTGTTTGAAGCTTCCCAGGTATCCAGAACATCATGAAATCTTTCAGCAGACAGGAATCAGGTTAATCAATCAAAAAGTTAGTTGCCAGATAGAACCACAGGTCCTAGAACTATTATTTTCAGTATGTGCAAGATACTTAGAATTGCACTGCTATGCATTTTGTTGAGAAACTTTTTCTCTGCACAAACATTGCCTCATGGAGAGCTGGAGCATAAACCATACAATTCCAGGAGCTGTAATTTTTCTCACAGAGCAAATAATTTGTTTAAATCTTCTGTGAATCATACAAAAATAAATCAAAGCAGTGAGGGAAGACTGCCACCATTGGGCTGGTCAATTAGCACTGGCCTTGGAAAAGAAGATGAATATAGTATTAGATGTGCCTTGACAGAGAAACAGTAAGGACTGGAGAGTTAAGAATTACTTCCTGCCCTGCTTCCTTCACTCCCCCTCCTCCCCCCAAATAGTCCTGTCAGCTGAACTGTAATTCAGAAGGAATTTTTGCAGCCAGGACCTGCCACACTGTAAGCTTCCCTTGCTTCTGAGCAGAGCACCACAAGCAAGGAACAGGAGCACCCTCAAAACAAGGTGCTGGCACAGCCTGGGCTGAGTTACAGCTGTGCCTGACAAGGGCCTCCAGCAGCTCTTCACCTCCTCACTTCCACTGCACCACAGATCACAACACTCTGTGACAGCTTATCAGCCTTGTGGCAGATCAATTCTGGTGTGCTTCAGCACACAAGCACCATTTCATCATGAAGGGGAAGGCAGAGACCTGCTGAGAGCAGAGATCTCCTTCCTCGGCAGGATTCCACACTGCAGGGTTAGCTTAATGCAACTCATACTGCAGCTCATTTCTAGAGACCAGCTGCTTCATTTGCAATCAGTGTCTACAATTTGCAAAGGTGGTGGCAGAGCAAGAAGCTGATCCTGTCCATACAACCTTTCCACCCTTCTTCCTTATTGCTACATTTTTCCTCCACAGGAATTAATTTAATATCATTGATCTTTCTGTCATGGATCACCATCACTGTTATCCCTTATCCTCTGCTCATCTGTATGAAAAATCACAGGGTAATTTGAGCTGAAAGTCACGTCTGGAAGACATCTGATCCAGCCCTGTGCTCTAAGCAAGATCTGGTATGTGTTGGTATGTACATGAACAGACTATCAAAAGGGAGAGCAGATTTCTGTCATGTATTAATAATTTAAATGCATTTCCAGGGTAACTTCACAGGCTTGACTAATGTAAAATGAATGCTTTACACACACACACACTTGGAGGTTACTGAAGTGAGCCATCAGCACACCAGTGGGTCCCCTGGAACTCAAACTGCCTAGAGCACAAAGTAAACAGCAACCACAACTCCTAACCCACAGGGCAAAGGAGTGATGTCAATAGGTTGCACAAGTGACCAAACACAACACATTTCTAAATTTGTTAAAATGATTATAATTAATATCAAAATAACAAAAATTACACCAGTAGAATACACAGCCTCCATAATTTTTAATGCTTCAGAAGTTCTGAGAAGTTGGTGGTTCTTCTGGACACCATAATGCTGGTTTAGAACACAAACACCTCTTGGAATTGTGTTTCCTATCCTAATGTCCTGCACATCCAAAAACAGTTTAAAACAATTTTTTCTGAAAAATTCCTGGCCTACACTAGGAGGCTTTTTTATGTATGAAGATTTCTTCCTAATGTAGTAGGAAAGCATTAACAATTTTAGGATACCTTTGATGGTATTAATATCCTGCTGGGCTCACTATGAAGCACCCTGTTTCCTGATTATCAAGAAAAATGAATTTAAGAAGCACAGTTTAAGCATAAAAAGACTTAATTATTCTGTGTGTCTCTACCTACACCCACAATATCTATATAAAAATAAATGCATCAATAAATCTTAGCCTACCACCGAGAAAGTGCTGAAGAAGGATATAAATGGAAACAGAGGGAAGCAGTAATTGTCACCTGGAGTGTGGCACTACTTGGTTATCAGGTACCAGTGACAGTACCTGGCCTGGCCTTCCCCACACTCAGCAGCCCTGGGCAGCTTCAGACTAAAGCAAAGCTGAGTCCTGCATTTTGTCTCTCTGACTCCCACTGCAGAAATAGCTGCTGCCACACTGGGAGTTTGCAAGAGACAACATTCTTCCCTGAAATGCCTCCATGTGGGATTAATCTAAAATATTAGCACAGAAGCAGTGTATTTCAAGACAGCAGCTTACCCAAGCTGTAAACATACTTATGCCAGGAATTGTGTACTTACTTTTGACATCTTTCATGCAAATTTAAGGTCTGGAGTGGGAGAATTAAAGCTGCCTCTGAATTTCAGCCCATTTCCCTATTCTCTTTCAAAAGCAAACCTCCAAATAGTGTAGAGTTATAGTTAACATCTCATGAAATAAGGTTTGAGGCTTCAGACTCACATCATGTAACTTCCATCATATTAAACAGAACAAGGGAAAGCACAGTAAGATTTCTCTTTTGCATAGCACAGCCGCTAGAAGGCAGATGGCAGTTTCATACTTCAGAAATCTAAAGCATGGCTGATTTTCAGAAGGAAATTCTGTAGCCTCTTTATCTGCTGACTGAAACTTGCTCAACATTGACAACCAAGCAGCTAAGCTGTCCAAACCTGATGATATCCAAGATGATCATATTTTTAATAACCTTTCAACATTTTTAGTGTTTTGACAAATTTTCAAAGTAAAAGCAACATGCTGGTGGCAAGATAACTACCACAGTTCCAGACCCACAGAAGATTTTCCAGGAAACACATACAGGATTTCAACATCATAAATCAGTTTTTGTGTTACCATGTCAAATGACAAGGCTTCCACATGTCAAACATTTATGCCTGAAGAGCATATTCTTCAGTTTCCCAACAGCTGACACCCGTCCCACGTTACAAAGCAGGTAGAAAGGGCAGTAGAATACCAAAGGCTAAACCAGGGTACATGTGCTGCACTGCCTTTAGCACAGCTGAGCTCCTGGAAGAGTCCTATGCCTCCTCCCATTCAAAATCTGACTGCTCCAGTAACTCTGAATTTAGAGCAACACAGCACTAATGATCCTTTACCTGCAGTAAATTAAATGAACGCTAGTTTGAAACATTCTAGATTATTCTAAATTAAACTAAGTGAATTTTTATGAGACTGTGATAAATAAGAAGCCTTTGCATTTGTAGTCCCCTATCCCTTCTTAGTTTGCTGCAAAGTCTCTGTGTGAGTGCTCCATGCAACTGAAAGGGACGGAGTTCTATGGGGAAGAGTTGAAGGAGAAAAAAAAAAAGTCAAATTCAAATTAAAAAGTCAAACTTCAAATTAAAAAGTCACAAGCCATGTCTTTGGAGCAAAAAAAGAAATCAGATTCTGTAGTGCAAGTATTTGTCTCCTCAACCACTCCCATCTGCCTTCACCTTGGCACAGCACAAAGCAGGGTGGGTTCCTGAGAAACCAATGGGCCATCACAGGTGTCTATTACAGCAACCCAGCAGCTTTTTTACATGGGCAAGTACAATCTTGATAGCAGAAGCTGTTTTCCTACCAGCTACATAAGCAGTCTGTGAGCATATGCAATTCAGCACAGCGAGTCCCATGCATGTTTACAACAAAGCTTTGCAGCCTCTTGCAGGCAGTTGCACACAGGAAATAAATACCTTGTTCAGAACCTTTAGGCTGAACATCAGCCACACCAGCTTCAAGCTGCACAATCTTCTGAAAGTGTCTTTAAGCAAAAAGCTCATTTAACCAGATTTTCTGCTACTGCCCCTTTCCAGGCAAAGCTTAAAGACTAAGATTTATAATATTCTCCTGAATGTAGTTCAGTCAAATTGAAGTAGGAAATACAGAGATGTACATGTTGTGCAATCAGATCCAACAAAATGCATGAAAGCCCTAATGTCCCTTTACAATTATTTTTAATTATGGCAAGGCCCTCAAAGATTCACTTTTATTAGTTTCCTAATTATTTTTGCTAGAAGTCAAATGCATCCTATCTTCAGATGCAAACTATCTTCAGAAAAAGACACTTGTACATTTTTATGTAAGGCTGGGTATCCTAGATGAACATTATTCCAGGAAACATAATAAGCAGTGGGTTTTCCAAAGAAAGAACATTCCAAATTTTTCCCAAACCAGACAAATAGTAAGCACATAATCCATGCAATAAGCAGTATTCTGTTTGTTTAGTATGTATTGCATTCATGTCCACCAAAATAAACACAAACTGTTAATATAATCTATTAGTAAAGATCACCTGAGTTTGTCAGTATACTGCAATACCCCTTTTTGAGGCACCAACTGCATTTGTACTGAAATTTATTTCCAAGCACTATTCCAGGGCAGTTTCCTAGAGAGACTAGGAAATTAATTTTTATATCAATGTGCCTTTCCTCTGATCTCCCACCACTACATGAAAGGGTACTTAAGTAAGATACAACGCTTGAGAGCTTTCTGAAATATAAAACAGCCATCAGAATCTGTATACAAAGATTTCCTTTAAGTAGCAATTGTCCAAAGTCACAACACTGCTTAAATGTATCAGTACCTAAGAAACTTTCTGATGAACCAGAAGCTCTTAGGTCAAGTTTCCTTTGAAAGAAGCAAAGGATTAAAGAAACCAAGAATTCTTGGTATTAGAGTCATGGTTTGGAGAATATAGATTCTCAAGAGCACAAAGTTTTGCCTCTGATAGAGTTTTCTGTGCAAAGAAAACTCTACAACAGCTGTCTTATTCAGCAGTTTTAACATTTTCATCCACTTCACTGTTTAATTATTTTCAGAAAACATCACACTAATTACTGGGACTGAAACCTTACTTAAAAGCTTACTCTCTAAAAGAAGTTATCTTTTCCTCCTTGCCTCAAATCTTTTGGATTACTTTTGGCTCCTAAGCTCTTTGGAAGAGAAAGTTGTGTTTATAAAATCCCCCAAATAACCCTAAAACTGAACCAGCTGATCTGCCTGTTAATGTGACAAAGCCATGTAAGCCCACAATCCCAAGTAAATGTCCAAAATAACCAAAATACTTCACTCACCAGAGTATTGCTCTTCTTAATATCTTCTAAACGCTCTAAGACTGAAGTCAGGTTTGGGTCATCTGATTCTACAAACCATATTGGTGATGAAGAGGGGTAAGATTCCTGTTTAAAAAAACCAAAAAACAAAACACAAGACCCAACAAATAAGCAAAAAATCCCAAAGCTTTAAAAATCATTTACCCCCAAAATTTCATAACACAGTGTTAATATTGCCTTTAATCTTACTCTATGTCAGGTAACACAGAAGCTTTTAACACCACATCCTTAGCTAATGCAAAAGATATTGAAAGAAATCCAGCCAACTGGTTCTTCTAGTATTTCAACCTATTTTTGTCTCTCAGATGATGGATATACATAAGAAACAGTGTTGAAATGTTTAAAACCTTGGGGGCAGGTAGGGCAGGAGGGAGAAATTTAAGAATGTGGTATGGGTGATAATTAGCAAAAAATGGAATCACAACTAGTACATATCAAAGAATAAAACCAATGCTGATTTTTCATAAAAACACAGCTTCCTGCAAAGAAAAGTTGTGAAAGTGTAAAAGTTGGTGCCTTTAGATTTCCTCTTTAAACAGGACTATTGAAACTCCTCAGGCACCAACCCTCAGCCAAAAGCAATGCACCTGAAATGCCCTGCCCTGCAGGACAGTCTAACTGGCCGATCACAGTTTAATGACAGATAAAATGTGCCATTTTATCTTTGTACCACCAAGGCTCACTGAGGGCTTTGCACTATTGAAGATCTCTCATGCAATACCCTGAATCCAGGAGAGCTCACAGAGTAACTCCATTCCACCCAGAGTCCCACAGCTGGCAGGAGGTGCCAGGACACAGCCAGGTGACACAAATGAGCTCCATTTTCCACAACAAGCCGTGGTTTGGGCACATGGAACCCATGGAAGAGATGTGACCCACAGCTGCTCACGGGTGCCAGAGCATGCAGCCCTTCCAAAGCTGTATCCCTGCTACAGAAAGGTAAACAGAAAGCCCTTGGCTCTTGCTCACACATTCTGAAAACCAATTCAATTTTTCTCCTCACACAGGTTTGGTAAAATTGTGAGGATGGAAAATACCATGTAAATGTCCCTTCATGTCATTGATGTGTGTGGATTTTACTAGTTTTGTTTTAGTTATTTAAGGCATTCTCTACTTCTCACTCTTTCAATTAAATTTTAGTAGCTGAGGACAAATTGCCGAACCTCAGTTTTATCATCCAGATATTATCTTCATATCCCCGGGTCTTACAAAATAATGAGGGAATTTTCATTCATTTCCCTCACTGCAGTTGAAAAGGGAAAAAAACCATCCTTCTCATTCCAGAGACAATAAATTATGCTTCATTCTTCAACAGTTAACAGGCAAGGTTTGAAAGTGAGAAAAATACATGAAGAAAGCATGTCAGAAACTGGCTTTTAATAAAGTATATTTCCTAACTGAACTTCTGTCTGAAGTGCTGGACCCCATAAATGAAGCCATATGACTAAAGGGCACCAGCTTTGGCAAAACAGACTGACACCATACTCCAGAGAAGTTCTAGATAGAGAGGTCTAAAACCCCACCTGTAAACTGAAGCCTCTACATAAACTTAAAATAACAAGTTCAATCCCATCAAGTTTACATTTTTTTTCCTTTTTTTTCTAAATCACAGCTAAAAATTCCTTAAAGGAATACACGATATTCCCAGTATCTTTATGAAAAGACATCTTTCATCTTCACTTCAAAGCACACTATACTATACTTCACTTGCTCTTTGTATTTCTGGGAATGTTGGTGTAATCTAAAGTCAGGCAGTGGGGTAAACACTACTACCATTTCTTTTAACTTGATGAGCTGGACAGAGGAATTTGGGTGTCAAGAGCAGCTGGGTGCAACAAATATTCAGGCAGTGGGGCCACAGTTAGCAGAGATTCCCTTGTGCTGGTCCCCCACAAAGCAGAGACCTTTGAATATCTATTCCTGATTAACAAAGGTCTAACATCTCAAAGACCTATCAGGAAAGTCCAGCTTGCCAAGATTTACAGCTAAGGCAGGCTTACCAATGTGGTTTAATCACCCTCCTCCTTTACATAACTCAGTGCTGCAGAAGAATGCATTTTCTCCTCAGTTTCACTTAACAGATTAACCACTATGTCTGTGGGAGAAACAAGGCTGAATTCCCCATCACCACTGGGTTTCTAAACTGTTATTTTTAGGAGCTAAACTTCATTACAGATATTTCAGGTTTTGTACTGATAACATCTCACTCATTTTTAATCACATGCAGCCTACTTGTGAAGTCTTCTGCACTGGTGCCACCTTCTCACCTCAAGCCTTTCCCACTGCACGCTGATCCAGATGTGCAGGGGGACCAGCACAAGGGAATCTCTGCTGGGGCCCCACTGCCTGAATACTTGTTCCACCCAGCTGCTCTTGAGACCCAAACTTCTCTGTCCAGCTCATGAAGCTAAGAGAAAGGCAGTGGGGTAAACACTACTGCCATGACTTTAGATTACACCAACATTCCCATCAAGAAACACAAAGAGCAAGCAACATCCCCTTCAAGATTCACCAAGTTATCCATTTCTTTAAAATCCTCAGACTCAACAGAATAAAAATATTCTCCAGAAAGAGTCACATTTGGGCTGTGCATGCATGCACCATTCTGTTAAGAGGTATTATAGGCTTTTTTTTTTAATCAAGCATTTTTAAAATTATGTTAGCCCAGTCCTTTTCTAAAATTATGCTATTAATTGCAAAGATTTATAGAAGACAAACACCTGCTAATCCTCTCTCCTAAACTGTATCTGGAATCCAAAGACTGCTTACAAAGTGGAACTCAACTCTTCCCTGTCTATATTCTTTTTTTCTGACAATTTTGTTTCTCTCCCTGAAGAATTTAAGGAACAACCCCACAGTAGGACACTCCTTATTGCAACCAGTATCTGTTCCAGTCTGGGGGCCTGTCCAAAGCACTTGCAGCATGTCTGTCATCAGCCAGGGACGTGACTGACAGTGCAGATCTGATGATCAAGCAATCCCACAGTGAGTTTCAATGCACTGCAGTGGCTGCTTGAACGTGCTGCTGCCTCCTGCTCTGACTGACAGCTCTTACTCATGGTTTACTCTCTCTCCATTTCATTTCGTGCCCTGAAAACAAGCCGTGCCCTCCCCTCCCGCAGGTGAGAAAACCTACAAGGACTCGATACTGCCTGGATCATTAGAGTATAGCACACATGAATGACTAGGTCCTAAAAATTATTAGCCATTCAAATTTTTAGTCTGATCTAGCTTTTGAAACATGAATGAAAGAGTGCACTTCTCAGAAAGGCTCTTCTTTAACACTGCAAGCACGTTTACTCAGCTGTATCAGAAAATACTTCAAGTTTTAGATTTCTGGCATATAATTACTTAATTACACATTCCAACTTTTTCACAACAAATGATTAATATTAAAATACAAATTCAATTAAACTTCTGTTTTGTTGCCACGCTTAATTCTTCACACTTACCAATAAATATATTCATTTAATTAAAAATATAAATGGAATTAAGTTTCTTTAGATCTGTAAGTAATCCATATTTTTGGAACAGCTGATTTCCACGCGGATATGAGTCACTATATTTTGAAATACAGAATTCACACATGAACTTCAAACATTCTGAACTTGAGATATAAAAAGGCTCATGAGTTTGTAATAACCACAGCAGGCAACTTACAGCTAAGCTTGTGGCTTGTAAGGTCAAACAACTGAACTTCACACAAGCTAATTCTGTTGAGGGAATTAAGGCAGCTTTTTTATCTGTATGCTACAGAGATAAGAGGTGGGTTTGAGCTGTTGTGCCATGTAAGGAACACAGGCTTCTCAAAGACATTTCATGAGAGGAACCCTAAAATAGCAGTTATTTTGCTATTAATTGTCAGTGGCTAAAAAGCCCCATTACTGTGGGCCTTTCATTAGAGGGCTGCCATGCAGTGGTTTTGTCTCCATAATCTCTCTCAGCTGCACAGCTCTCCCCATCTCAGCACTGGAGATGTTTTATGTAACTGCTGCTTTTTTGCCGCTCTCCCCAAGCGCAGGCAGGGGCTCATGGCAGGGCCGTGGGCACAGCAGTGACATCACACCTCCCCGCACGGCAGGACAAAGGCAGGATGTTTACAGCAGCACAGATACAATTACAATTCATGGCATCATCACTTCTAGAGACTCTTTGTATCAGCAGCAGGACAGACTGGGAGCTTTGTGAACGCAAACGCTTCTGTGACAGAACGCGGTGAAAGAATTGAGCCCGCTAATAAACACACAAAATACAAAGGAGATAAAGCCCTGCACTCCTGCCATGGGAACAATTTCAAAACTGATCAAAATCATTTAGAAAAACCACTGTGTTAGAAGAACACACACGGGATCTCACTGTTCAGACATTCCATTACATCCTCTGTAAGAGCTCTACTTACATTTAATAATTTTGCTAACCAAAGGACAAAAAAAAAAATAAAGCAGCAAAATGTGACAGAAGATTCCAGGAACACACACATTAAGACAGCTTTTCCTGGGCAGGATCTGTCATCTAAGTATATCCTATTTAAGCTTTCTCATCCTTAACAATAAGGCCGTTTCCTTGCCATGTTATATAATCTTCAGCCTGCTTTCTAAAGCTACAGTGACACGATTTTGACATCAGCAAGAGACTTTTAAATGAGACATTTCTAAATTACTACAATGCTTTTAGAATTGTGATGCTGCTAAATCAAAACAAAACATCTTCCTCTCAGTCTTAACTTTAGAACAGCGTGTACTTACAGTCTGCTACAAGGCAAAAGAGTAATCATCTCTCCTTGTACACAACTGAGCCATTTTATCATAGCTAAATGGCAGGAACATACATTTAAACACAGGGCTACTGCATCATGATTTAAAATCACAATGACATGGTGACAGTTCTTAATTTTCTTTAATTTCCCACTAATACTAGATGGAAAAAGTGTGGGGGTGGTTTCGTTTAAAAATCCTTAACATACTGTCTGAATAAATTTGAACCAGTTTTGTTTCTTTTCTGTTTGTTAGTTGTCACAAAATCGCCATCATAGACAGAACCTAGTTCTATTCTTTTCATACCAGATACAGCCAAAACTTAAGGAATTTTCCTAACAGTCCTTCTAATATTATTTTCTCAGTCCCAAAATTTTTCTTCACCCTCCTTTACTTACAAAAAAGCAGGTCTTTTAACCAGCTTAAATACTCAGAGAAGGCTGGAAGGAGATCATTCTTGCTCACCCAAATCTTGGTAATGAAGTAAATCCTAATGGAACAAGACATCTCAGAGGCCTAATACAATCTCCTCAAGGTGAATACATTTGCAGCTATACACACGTGCCAAGTAATTGATTACAAATCACAGATGGCTTTCCAACTTTGTCCATTTAATTAAACAGCAGAATCAGATCTCCATTAACAGTCATATATACATCCTACATGAACATTCAATATTGAAGAATAAACAACAATTAGGTACACTTTAGTACATGTTATTTGCAATTGTTAGTCAATTATTCACTACTTATTTTTCCACCTGTATCAAGCTGCCTTTAGAGAAAAAACCCAGAGTTAATATTAACAAAAATATCAGGATTTCAGAAGATATTCTTAAAGCTAAAGTTTAGCTTGGTGACCATAAAACACTAGTACTTACAGCTACTTAAAACAGCATTAGTTGTGATTACACAACTGACAGATTGTTTCCCATTATTAGAGGCCAAATTTTCCAAAGGCAGCTTAAGAAGCAGCAAGCATTTTCTACCACTAGCAGCTCAAGTGCCAGTGAAATCCACAGGCTTAAGAACCTTTAAAAACCAGCAGATCTTCATCTGCTTCATCTGCTCTCTCAACCAATCCTTTATAATAATTAAGAAAGAAGAAAGCATCAAGAATCACTGTCATTGAAAGGAATCCAAGTCAAACTATTTTCCAGAAACCTCCTGTTACTTAAACCCCCCAAATTTTTATTTTCAAATATTCAGACACTACCATTTGCTGTGTTGTGCAGATCAAGTCATTGAACACTACAATACTCTAACATTTGCACTTTTAGATATGAAAAAATTTGTAATTTCTTAAAGAATCAAATATGTCAGTGATCCCGAGTTCTAAAAGATAAGTGTTTGCAATGGAGGGTTTAAAATTAAGGTTAATATCTGTGGTAGCAAGGAAGCAAAGTGAATTTTAAACATCACTACCAAACAAGAGGAACTTGTTTTTTTCTTGAATTTTAAAATCGTATATAACATGCTATTCACTTGCCCAAAAGTCAGCCTGTATTGCTTTATTTTCTTCCATCCTCCCTAAAGCCTGACAGCCTCAGTTCAGTGAGAACACTTGTCATAAATCCTGCACGTAGTAAGGCACCAAGTTCAGCTTCTGAAATACACATCTCCCTCTACAACTTCCAAAATTACTGCAATTCTACTCTCCAATTTAATGGCTGTATTGACAGCTACAGCCTATACACGACAATCCCAGGTGAAGCATCATGCTTTGGTAGGATCCCTGGGACTGCAAGAGCTTCATCACCCTGCACCTTTGCAGGAGAAGGTGAAAGAATCCCCTAATGCTGTTCTATGTCTGTTCTGTAATACGCTCAGTGCTGCAGAAGCCAGTACCTCCAGGAGCACATTAAACCCACACAACTGACGGGGTCACAGCTGGCCTCTCCCACACACTCTCCAGGGAAGGAGGCAAGGGTAGCAGAGGGCCTTGTTCTGGAATTGTTCATGTTGTTAAACAAAGCCATGCTAGAGACCAGAGGGTCAAAGGTACATGCCTCATGGAGCAGAAAGACCATAACAAACCATAACTCTATGGATGCCAGTCAGACTCTGCAACCACAAATTGTTCCAAACAAAAATAAAGCTCTCTGTACAGACAAGTTCCACCAATTGCAGAAGGCTGCCACAAATGTAACCAGGAGGAAATGTTTGTTGTGAGCACACAGAAGGGTTCTGGAGATCCCCTCAGAGAGCAAAGCACTGCCCTGCTGTCACATCAGGTGTCACAGGCACACGTGCGCTGCTCTGACCCTGCACCTTCTCCAGCCCCTTCTGCACGAGTGCACAGGGACCACAGCATGGATCTGAACCAACTCAGAGCATGGAACACTTTTTGCAATGTACAGATTCAGCAGCATCTGTAAGTGCCAATCTTCACTGACAACCACCACAGATCTAAGGGACAGTATTTCAATGGCAATTCACTTGTGTACAAATTATTCCAAAATCCAAGCAGTTTGTCATCTGCTTCTTCATCTGCACTAATTTCCAGTTCAACCCAAGCTCACAATTCTCTTGAAATTAAGGAATCTTTAACTTCTTAAAATTTTTATATACCCAAGACAGAAAATAACACTTGGAGGAAAAAAAAATCCTGAAAACTTCAGCAACTGCTGCTTTCAAACAGACACATCCAAGAGGCCAGTAACTTCAGAGTTTGTGGAATAATCGAAGATACTTAAGTGTTTTACTTCCATATCTCTGTGTCCAGGCACACACATCTCTCACTGCTCAACACATCACTACCTGATAAGAAGCCAAAACATCTACAACCAAAGTAGAAAAGGCACAGAATATGACTTCAAATGGTCACAAATATGAATGCAAATGTGGCATTATAATTCTTACATTTCTTGTGGTCAAGTTTTTATGGCCAGCTGTTCTTCAAATTACTTAATCTATGCAAAATGTCCCAACACCCAATTCCCATAGATGAAATTGCACATAACCCTGGAAAAAACAGGTTTATCAGATTCTCTTATCTGCTGCCACAACCTCATTCTCACTCCAT
Organism: Zonotrichia albicollis; assembly: GCF_047830755.1. NCBI lineage: Eukaryota > Metazoa > Chordata > Aves > Passeriformes > Passerellidae > Zonotrichia > Zonotrichia albicollis. The sequence goes on along the minus strand of NC_133829.1, from coordinate 15,725,019 downwards.
ACCAAGCAAAAGGCAGGAGGGTACTTGTCCAGTGGAACAAAACTACACAGAATTAAAGCATAAATTTGGAGCATAAAAGAAAAAAAATGCACTTTTCTGACAAAACACAGTTACTGTTTATCACTGTGAAGCAGCATTTTACCCTCCACATCATCCTAATGCAGCACATAATCTCTCCACTCAAGGAAATTCACAGAAAAAAACCCCAAACGCTCCTAACACTTTTGTCCAGACCCAAACTAAAAATCCACCAGATGTTACTGAACTGCTGCTCAAACTCAACTCAACACTACAGGTCTGCATTAACAGCACAGCAAGTCAGCTGTTCTGGAGAAGCAAGCAGTCTCTGAATATGCACACTATCGTGGAGGGCCAGCCTAAGGGAGTTTAGGAACATTGCTCTGCCAACGTTAACAGCAAAAACTAAAGTTAAACATCCTCCACACTCAAAACTGAGCAAAGCACACAGCACTGCTGCAGACTGAGTGCCTTGCTTACTGGGAACATGTCTGTAGACCTGAGACGATGTGCAGGTTTTTATTACAGCACCTCACAGCAGCAGGATGAAGCTGTCCTGCTCCTCACACACAAAACCCCACTGTGTGCCCGTACCCTCAGCCTGCCAGTTGTCAGAGGCTGGTTGTTTGGGAGCCCTCAGACACAAGGGGTTCTCTTTAATGCACACATTACACACACACTCAAGCTGGCAGTGAAGAGCAGCTACACACATGGGCTCAAGAGAAAGATTTACAAAATACCTGATTCTGCAATACTCTTTACTACCAGCACAGAATCTGGTGTCTCCAAATTCCTGCAGAAGTCTAGTTACATGAAACAAATTATGACACATTCCAATCATCAAGAGTTATTAATTACCTACTTCTGCAAATATACAGGCCAGTTATCATCAGCATGAGTGTCACAAAGCCTGAGTAACAAGAAATGGCTTCTAGTATGGCTAGAACAGAAGAAGTGGTTATAACTAAGTTGTGACATATCCCTTTCTCACCAGCTTAACTCCAGAAAGTTTTCTTGCAGACCTGCCCTCACCTCTATCACAGTACAGTTACCCCACAGTATGCAAATTCTGGTATCACTTCTACTGTCACCCAAAAGATCCAGGCTTCCCCTTCTTCTAACTTCAGGAATTTACATCCTTTAAGTGTTCAAACCACTCAGCATCACCTTCTATCTGTGCCCCTTTGCCTCTCTGAGAGCCATCTTCCTCTTTTGCACCTTTTCCCTTTGCAAACTTGCTGTACTCCAGACACACCTGCAGGCAGAAGATTTTTTTATTCTCATCCATGGCTGAGGGAGGTCCTGCTGCCCCTTACCCCTGAGAGCATTCCAGCTGCTGCTCAGCAGCCTCCCCAGCTCTCCTCTCACATTAACATGTCCACAGCTGCCCTGATGCTGCTGAGCCACAGACTGCAGCCACTTGGATGGAACTTTGTCCCTCACATGCAAAATTTCAGTACCACGGAGCTCAACCAGCATTTACCATTAATAAGTTCAATACCACAACTCTTACCACAGTTATTTCCTACTTCAAAAATTCAAGGAAGCCTGTGGTATCTTGAACACCACTGCTCAGGAACGCTTTGATTTTTTTCTAATGCCACTATACAAGTTCTAACAGGGCTTATGCTCCTGCCCTCCTGAATACACACTGAAGAAGCTACTGCAGGATCTCCAACTGTACTGAATTCCTTTGCTGCAAGGGGACAAAAGATTGTAAGGTCTGAGAGAAAGGAGAATACAGTTCATACTAAATCTTCAGAAATCATGTATTAGCTGTTTACAGCACTTAGTACACCAAGATGTCTTGTAAGCAAGAGATAAAGAAAAAAATCCCCACATGTAAGGTCATTATTTTTATACCATGCTTAGAGATTCCAGCTGGACACAAGACATAAATAAGACATACTGGTGTGCTGGATTCCACCAGAGATCAACTCAGAACTACTGTGATCATATTAGCTTCAAGTGTCCTGCACACAGGCAGACTGATGGAAGAGCTAAATGCTAAATAGCATCAGCCCATTTTAATCAGTCATTTGATTTTCCAGTTGCCTTCTAGGAGCTGGTGAAAGGTCATTTTTGCTTCTCCTACATAGGTTGTAGCTGAAGAAACACAGTAGAACACATACTAAATCATCAATTATCATGTCTCTTAAAAAGGGATATTATCATTTAAAGGAAAAAAAGAAAAACCCTAATACTCCCGACAAGAATTCAGGCCTTTACAACCTTTCAAAACTACTTAAAGGCAAACAACCTGACAGTACTGAACAGTAGTCCACACTGAGGCATAACTAAAATAACAATAATTTCTGTTAATCAACTTCTACAAACATTTGTTCCCATCAAGAAATTTCACCTCCTCTTTTTCTTGTCTAATAATAACACTGTTTAGAGAAGTGTCTCTATCTTTGCATCTTGCAGTCTCCAGATTTTTCAAGTAAACAAACACCTTGCAGTTAAGTCTGGTCCAGCTGTCAGTGTAAGAACAGAGGCAGTGGTGCCACCCCAGGCACTGCTCCCAGGAGAGGCCAGGCCCAGGTGCCACCCTGGGTTCTGCCAGCACTGCTGGGTGCTCCCACTCAGGGCTGTGCCCCTCCTGTGACAGGACTGATGTTTGTGCAGCTAAACCAGACTGGCAAACAGTCCAGATCAACATAAGAATTTTTAAACGCCAGCCAGGTCCTTAATGCAGCAAACTGAATTTCAGCCACAAGGCACACAGCCTCTGTTGGTCTGCAAGAAACAGCACTATTACCATCACACTTGGTTCTTACTAAAAATTCCAATTTTCAGTACATGTTGAGGATATCAACAAGGCACCAACAGACAAAACCTCCTGAACAGCTCACAAGAGGAAGGATGTTGAGTGAAAAGAATGTAATTCTTTCTACAAAACTTCTTTTAATTATCAAAGTGCACAGAGAGCTCTTTCAAGGACCACAACAATCCCAGTTCTGAGGTTACTGTCATCAACTCATGAGCAACCCATTGGAAACGAGCACAACTTACTGTGCATTAAGACCTAAACACACGCCAGCATTTTGAAGCCCACCACTATGGCTTTCTAGGCTATTTTAGAAGCACTTCATACCTTGTAGGGAAGACAGAAACATCTTTTAAGTCCTGAAGTACTGGTTACAACCTTTCACACATCACATAACCAGACTGTGGCATCAGAAAGGTCTTGTCTTGCAGACACAAAAGATTCCTCCTACTCCTTTTTTCGATATTCTTTTTTCAATTACAGTTTTGACATAAAAGGAGAAACTAAACCCCTCACTACTCTTTTAATTTATTTTTTTTTTGTTAGCTTAATTTTGGTCTACTAAATAAAACAATACTAAGCCTGCTCAATTTCTATTGCATGTTATGGTTGATAACAGTTGCATGAGTGCCTTTTTAAAAATCAGCAAGCATATCTAACCCTAGCTAAAAAGTACATGTTATCAAGATAAAGCCATGTATGCTTTTATACAGTCCTGACATCCACATGCTGCGAGACAAAGGTCTCAACCTCACTACAGAATGCCTAATTATGTACAAAAATAAAAATCCACGGTTGGAACAGAATGCCTCCTTCATTATGTGGTTAGTTCTGTGTACAAATAAATAACCTGTTAAAAAGGTTACCAGCTGACTAGGCACTAGCTAGGAGTGAGTTCAATATGAAAATCCTACATCTTTGAAGAACTGTCCCAGGTTCCAATACCCTCACTCTCTGTTATACGCCCAACTTGTCAAAAGCTTCACAGGTAATATCTTTTCATCCATTCTGGTTTTAAGGGAAAATAAAGTCTTCTCCCATCAATTGCAGTTATCTGTAGGCAGCAATCTTTTCAAGTCTTTCATAGCAGCTTCTAACTCTGATTTAGCAGCAGGGTATTTTTCAGCAGAAGCAGAAGATGCTTCTTTCCCACAGAGAGGCAGGAGTTTACTGAGTCAGCCACATCACCTGAACTGAACTGCTCAAGTATGAAGGATATCCCTGCACATGACAGCCCTGGATCCGTTTAGGGCAAACCTGCTCCCACATGGAATTGGCACAAACCCCCATTCTACCTGCAAGGGTCACTTGAGGATACAGAATCTCAACAGGAATTTTGCATATGGGTGGAGAGATATTAATATCCAGTTTCTCTTTGAAGAGATGACAAAAAATACAAAATGTTTTACAGCAATCCAAACTTCAGTGTGGAATAATTCTAACACACCCTTTGCAATTCCATGACCTAAGTCTGATAAGGCACCAAACTGAAGCCAGAGATTGTACTGAAGGACACTTACCTAAAGTCATGATCAACAAACACCCTCCTCTAAGTAAGGCCATAGGCTTGATACTATTTCAAAACACATGAGGAACAGGACAAGGTTTATTGAACTTGATCAACTGGAATAGTGCTGTTAACTAAAATGGAAACCTGAGGAAAACAGAAATAAAACCTCAAATGGAGACACTGCTGTTGGCATAACAAAATGGGAATGTGAAAGTACACAGCCTGAACAAGTTCAATAATTAGACAGTTCTCAGGAATAAGCAGCAATATTTCTGACAGGAATGACTCCACCCTTAAGTGCCTCCTTTAAAATAATCAGATTAACCATGTAAGCTCTAATACAGGTCACTACCAGAAATAGTAAAGGACAGACCTGGACAAAGTTTGGCTGCCACTTTATAAACAGTGGAGCTATCAAGTAAAATGTGCCTTGCTTTAATTTCTAGCAGTGTTCAGAGTCAGAGGTACAGTGTCCCTGAGATGCTATAGCCAATACTGAACTTTGACAGTTCTACACACTTGTACTGGAGACAATTAACAAATCATCTCAGTGAGAAATGCCAGTGGCAGACTTCTCAAACTCAGAATTTTAGTCTAGAAAACCTGTGGAGACCTACACAGTTCCTAAGCACATATGCTCCCTCACATCTCCAGAGGAATATTTCCTCTTCCCTCTAGGCTGGAGAGGAAAAAAGATTTGTTGAGAATTTCAGAGCCAACTTAGTTATCAGATCACTTTTTAGCTACTGAAAGCTTCCTTCCCTACCAGATATTTCTCCATCCCATAAGCTCAGCACCTCTACTCACTGCTAGACAGCTGTCATTTTACAGAAACTATTGAGATATGCCAACAGAACCACAAAGAGAAGAAGTGGTGATTGAGCTCTGTGCTTACTCTTCCCCCTTAACAGGATCCCTGAACACCCAGACAAACCCACTGGGTGCTTTTGCTGAGTAAATACCCTGGCTGGATCAGTATCATGGGGGTTAAAGAAGCAAACAGTTAAAACTGCATATTTGTTCTGCAAATCCAAAATGTTAAGACAGCAGCTTCTGATGTAGAGAGCCTCCCCAAAAAAAAAACATGTTTACCAACAACTTTATAGCCTCACCAGTCTTTGCATGCTACTACTGCTATTTGAAGTCCTAGTTCCCTCAGTACCTGCAGAGCCACTGAAGCACAACAAAAAAAGATTTAGGCTCTCCTAGTTTACTGTACCCACAAAAACATCTGGAGGCAATCAGGAGTAAGGGCCAAGGGACTCCATTCAGTGGGAAGGGGGAGAAAAAAAATCACTTTTGTGACACTTGAGAATTCTAAATGTATGTCAAAGAACTAGGATGGAAGCCCAGAGATGAGCTTTCTCTTCTTGGCTCTATCACCTGCTGCCCATTTGTTTCAAGGGAGCCACGTCTGTATCTCAGGCTGTCCCAGCCCATTATTTTTAACAGATGGGGAAAGCAGCCACCTGCCTTGAAAAGCAAGAAATTAGTCAACATCAGAAAGCACCAAGCTGCTCACAGACAACTGTAAACAGAACTTTCAAGAAGCTCAGACACAGCCTTTCATCAAAGCAGAAGTCTCAGCTCTGAGGTTTCAAAGAGCACTTTTCCTGTTCTTTTTGCAACTTCATATGCCACAAGTCTAATGGCATGTGAGAGACCTTTGGGACAAGTGACTGTAACAGCAGATTGCAGACACTGTTTCCTCATTAACACAAACATGACAACAGTGATCTAAGTGGTTTCTTGCCTGCTCACCTCAACCAAAGGCCTACAGCTAAGGTGGGTTATTTCTTTGCAGTAAGAATCACTATTAGAAGTAATTGCAATGAAAGCAGTCTCAGAAATAGATAAACACCACAGTACAAACCCTGAGCACAACAACTTCAGGTCTTACTGCTGGCTTACCTGGTAGCTGTAACTTAACAAAGAAGAAATAACTCATCAAATTCAACTGGCAACCAAGGGTGCACAATCATCAGACCTTTCATTTCATTGTTTAGAGTGAGACTCATGAAGTAGATCACGTTATGTGGAAATAAAAAGCCAAATTTCTCTGCAATGGAACACTCTCTACTGAATAAAAAATATTTCTAGGAAGTCACACAATTCATCATCTGATGGGTCATGTCTGGAAACAAGAACACCAACGCTTCTTGTTTATTTTACCATAAAACCCCAGAATTTCTTACAAGTACTCAGTAAAACAAAGACCTGTCCCATGACCACAGAAGCAACTTTTCCTAACAGTTAACTGTGAAAACTGAAAGATCCACTTAACAATTCGCCTTTAATTTTAAAAAGTTACTTTATGGCAAGTAACAATCTGGTCATGATTATTATTAGACTTGCCTGGTTTGCACACACATTTTCATCTTTCAGTACTACAATATTTGCATTTACACTAATGTTTTGACCACCACGGTGTTTAAAACTTTCATACAAAGACAAAAAAAGGCAGTAGAATTTGTCTTCCTTAAACACAAACGTGCTGTTTTCACCCGAAGTGTTTCCATATGTCACTGTTCAGCTGAATCTTGATAAGACATGTAAATTCACCTAGAACTGCAACCAACCCAACAGAAATGAACCTCCAGCACTTTCCTGTACATGAGTCACAGATGCCAACATATTCAGATCCCTCCAAGTTTAGGCCTTAAACTTCTAAAGAACCAGAGGATTGTTACCACGTCACACAGCACTGAACGTTTTATTCAGCTTCTCTTCCACTCATATAAGAAATATTAAGCCAAACGAATTTAAGGGGAAATAAAACCCACAGAAGGGAGAATCGTAAAAGCCCTCGGCAGGCAGCAGACCCTCGGCTCGGACACGGCTGCTCGCAGCCCTGACAAGTTTAAACGCCCCGTTATGATAAAGCGGCCCTTCGGCGGCAGAGCGGGAGCTCGGCCTTACCCCCGCCACGACGGCGACACCGACAAGTTTCCGTGGCTGCGGCCGCCTGGGGCTGCCCCGCGGGGGAGGCCGGGCCCGCCCCAGGCCGCGGCCGTGTGGCGCACTCGGTAAAGCGCCCGCCCGCCGCCCGCTCGGGCCCCGCGCACGGCGCTACCGGCGACCCGCGAGCCGCCGCAGGGCCGGGCCGGGCAGCGGGGCCCCTCTGCTCCCCCCGCCGCCGCCCCGGGGCTCTGTGCCCGCTGCCCCGGGCCCGGCCGCCCTTTGTTCCGGCTCGCGGCTCCCGGCCCCAAAGCGGCGGCGGTGGTCCCGGCCGGCGTCCTCCCCCGTGCCCGGGTCCCCCGGAGGAGCCCCCGCCGCGCACGAGGAGAGGCCGAGGCCGCCCGCCCCTGTAACTTTTGTTATGGTGGCAGCGGGGAGGGCGCCCGGAGCCCCTGAGGAGCGGCCCCCCCGTGCTGAGTCACCCCGGCGGGGCTGCGCCCCCTCCCCGCGCCCCGCGGACAATGGCGAGGGCGGGCCGTGCCCGGCCCTCCCCGCCCCGCGCGGCCCCCGCACCGTGATGTTGCAGTGGATGGTGAGCGGCGGCGGCGGCTGCGGGCTGGAGCCCGGCGGCGGCGGCAGGAGCACAAACTGGCAGTGGAGCTCGTCCAGCTTCCAGGAGACGATGCGAAAGCGCTCGTGGTCCTTGTCGAAGATGGACTCGAGGAACTTCAGCTCGGCCTTGAGCCCTGACACCGACATCCTGGCCTCATCTCCGAGCCCGGGCCTGCGCTGCCGCCGCCTCCCTCCGACTCAGCCGGCCCGACCCTGGCCCCGGCCGCGCCTGCGGGGCGGAAGATGGCGGGGCCGGGGCAGCCCCAGCCGGCGGGGCACGGCGGAGCTCCCTTTGTACCGGCCTCCGGCGCCCGCTCGCTCGCTTAAAAGGGCAACAGCGCAGCCCGCTCCCCTTCCCTTCCTTCCTCCCCGGCGGGCCGGGCCAGCCGCGCTAACCGCCCCGCCCTCGCCCTGCCCTCCTCCCTCTAGCCCGGCCCCGCGCCCGGGACACGCGCACCGGGGCCGGCCCGCGCCCCGCTCCTCCCCCGGGGCCGCCGCCCGGCTCTCCTGGCCCGGCAGGGCTGACCCGCGGCACCTGCTCCGCTGCCCGCCCGCCCCGGCTCTGCCCGGGCACTGCCTCCTGCCCCGGGCTCGCAGCCCTCCGGCCCCTGTGCCGAACCTCAGGGACCGCTCAGCCCTGCTGCTCCCCTCTCCCACCGCTCAGCCCAGCGGAAGGGCACGCGGTATTGCTTCCTCACCGCACTTCTGTTTTGCTGAGAAAAATCTGCAGCATTGGGGTTTGCACTTGTCATCTCAGAGTCCCGTCAGTCCTTCAGTACTCCTCGGGGGTCACTCGACTTAAGCCAGGAATTCCTGTCGTGACGTTTCTGGCGGATCCATACCCATAAAATCTGCTGTCAGTCACTGCAGGCTGGAAATCAGCAATACAGAGGCCAAGAAAAATTGCTACTACTCCATTTAAGCTCCCCTATAATTGTTTGTACAACATTTCTATCCCCAGAAAAAGCATCACGATGCATGAAAAGCATCGGTGGTGAAGTGAATACTTGCTACATTCAGAGATCAAGGGGTGCTGCCCCTTCCTGACACTGGAAATACCATCTCTGCACCTTTATCTGTCCCTTCCCCTCGATTTTGCATAGAGATAGTTGTCAGCTCTTTGGGAACATGGAGTGGCTCTCACGTGGTGAGAAGTGCGATACAAGCAATGTTGTTGCGCTGTGTCCTTCATGTTTCCCAACCAGGTGCACACATAAACCTGAAACAGGGAATTGCCTTTTTTTAAATTGATATTTTTATAGATCTTTAATTCCAGACAAACTGGCAGCACTTCACAAACCACAAGCTGAATCTTGTCAAGTGGTGAGAACTCTAATCTTGATCCAGAAAAACAGTTACGCACATGCCCAGCTCCAAGCATATGGAAGTCTGACTGATTTGTGGGCTTGAGATTCCTACCCTTCCAGCAAAGAGAGCTGCAAAGAACATGCTTTGCTACAAAAGGACTCAGGAAGGATCGACACTGGTTAAATACTCTGAATGAAAGATACCAGAAAGTCCACAGGATTTTTTAGCTGTCATATGGAAGAGTGCAATTCAGCTCCTCTAGACAGGCTGAGGTATTGCTTAGACTGTACAGCCTGCAAAGTGAAGCCAGAGTGGACATAACTGTTGTGTGTCAATGCACCAACAGGCAGGGCAAAGAACTTGGAGAGATAAGGGATGGTTTCAGTACAGGGACAAACTAGCTATAAATAAGCAGCAGAAAATGACTATACCTATTAGAAAGGGAGGACCTGGAAGAGCCTCCCTATGGGAACCCCAGAGACAAAACCAAACAAAGCAGACTTTGTCAGGCATTGCATGGTGTGATGCATGAAACAGCAGAGGAATGAATTTGGTGACTCAGCCCAATTTCCCTTGTACAATAGGATTCTGGCCTGGAATGCCTCACTGCAGCAGTTAGGTGAGTAGGCTTAGCAAGTTCAAACTGCACCTTCTGTCATACCCTACCAGACCTGCCTCTATCACTCCCTCTGCTCTTCCATCCTCCTTGTCTCCTCACCTACCTTCCCTCTCCACTGAGTGTGACAGCACACTCTTTCTGGCAGCTGCACAGCTGGGATGTGTGGATGTGCTGGCTGGGAGGACACCCTGCCACACTGTGTTCTGAGCACCTGGCAGGCCAAACAAATTGTTTAATTGCCAAGTGTGTTCTGCAAACCTGCTCTAGAACTTTCCCCAGCTCACTCAATCTGCCTTTTTGTTGCAGGCCTCAAGAAGTAGCATGCAGCTGCACAGCCACCACTCCTCTGAATTCGCCCGCCTTTCTCAGTATTTAGTAGGCATTGTGCAAGCTGAATTAGTTTCTGTGGTAAGACCTTGAGAACACATTGGGGCTGTCTCCTCTTCTGGAATTCAGAGGCTGCTTCAGAGGTGTGAAGAGCTGTTAGACATGTGTGACTCATCCTGTTTCTTTTTTCAGGACTTGCCATGGGACATTGACATGAATGTTGGTCATAAGGTGATTCAGGAAAGCCCAGAGTTTCCCAAAGACCAAAATGATTGTACACAGGGCAGGACCTGACATCTCAGGTTAATAAAGGTCATGAATCTTGGTACAGCCCCCAGGAGCATTCTATCAGATTCCAGTAGTACAGTTGCTCTTAAGTTCTTTGATCTATATTGCCTGTAAGCACCATTGTTTTCTAACTTGCATCTTCAACACCACAATTACCTTTCTGTATCACACAGCTAGGTTACCTCTCCCAGGGGCTGAACTTTGGCCAAAACCCTGTTTTGAAGATAATATACCTTCATAACCTTTGTTTCTTTTTCCTCCTTTCTATTTAAATATAGGAAATTTTGTAAGAATCTTCAACTGAAACTTTCAGAAAAAACCCAGCAGATTCCTCACTGCATTCTTGGGTGGAACAAGGAGACAGTTTAGACCAAAGTTGTCTTTCCCCTCAGCATTTACTGCCAGCCCTGTTTCCAGCAGATCAGATAGGCATGTCCCTGGCAGGACAGAAGGCCAGCAGCAAGGGACAAAGGGAACTGAAGGAAAGAAGAGCTCAGAATGAGCCATTAAGAAGGAAATGAAGTAAAATATAGGATGAATGGGTTTTGATGAAAGCAATAGTTGTCTGTCTAAAGAAAGGATACTCCAGAGCACAGATGAGTTTCAGTTTGTGTTAGTCCTTTTCTTCCTGTGAATGCCTTTTCCAGGTCTGCTGTATTTCCAGCTTCACCCCTGAATGAAGCTCCTGTACATTCAGTTGAGTGTACCTAGCAGAGGACTGATTTGCTTCTCTGAGAGTAGTTTATAGTTTTGTTTTTTGATCTCACTTCTCTCATTTACAGCCTAGCACTTAGAAAGGGGTCTTTCTGTTTAATTCTGATGTCACTTTCCCAAAAGAAATGTCAGGCAGCAAAAAGGAACTGCCATTTCAGAAATAGGGAAGGCCCAGATCTTTTGTATCCCTGAACCTCAGCAGACAGAGAAAGTAAAGGATAAAGTTAATGAGATGGGAGGAAGTGTAAATTGATTTTACTGATGGATGATGCAGTTTGATAATAGTTGATTCCCAGGTAGACTCTTGAACTTTTTCACAGATAGCAGCAGAACCTGAGACTAGAAAAGACAAATAATACCTGACACCCATAGAGAGGACAAGAGAGGGACCTTACCTGAAACCTTGGACAAAGGCAGAAAGAGTCAAGAGGATCCTGCTTTACCAAGATACAAGTCAAGCTGTCCTGCTTGCCAAAGCCAGGCTTTCACATCATTCTGAGCTCACAGCACCAGTGTCATTGCTTCAATAATGAACTCACCTTCAAAGCACTGGGAAAAAAACATCAGTGCATGAAAGCTGATTAAATGGCCAGTTTCAAGAAGCATCATGTACAGTGGGTGAGGGATTGCTTAGGCCCTCAGACACCAATTTCCCTTCTAACAGTTCAGGAATGGCATTCCAAAACCAATCTATCCTAGAGCAGCTTGGGACAGAGAGGGATACTGTTGCCCAGATGTTCAGTAATAGGTGTTAAAGAGATGTCTGCAGGCACTCAAATACCATGGCCATTGGCCATGAATTTAACATTTTAAAAAAAACCAAGTTGCATGACTTCACCAAGGATGGTCAGAGTAGTAGTTTCAATTCCAGTTCTTCTGAGTCCATCCCTGTGGTGGTCAGCAATAAAGTCATTTAGGTCCCTTCTTTGGAGAGTTTTGGCTCATCCACTGAGGAGTGTTTGTAGCCCTGTACAGGAAACAGCAATAGGCTGTTGGTGGAGATCACAGCACTGTTTGTGGATTTTTGTGTAGTTCAGGCTGTACTTACATCCATGGCTGAACAGTGAATATTTCTGAACTGTCAAAATCTGGATGGTGTCTGCAAAGCAAGGTCAATGATATGGTCTTGTTTATGTAAGTTGTGGAGTTCATTTATTAGAAGAAAGGTGCCCCAGGAAAGCCAAGCCATGCCAATCACAGTCTTGCAATGTTGCAGATGAGGATTAAAATCCTCTTTGTATACACATCCAAAACCAAACTCCTTGTGCATACAGTGAGAGAACACACCTACTTCTCTCCTTAATGGCTCACACAGCTTCCTGAAAACAGATTAAAAACACATCTCTGAAAGCAATAAGGAGCCATACAGCCATATCTGAGGCATTCCATTTGATAAAATAAATAAACAAGCTAGAGAAAAAAGGAAAATGTGGCATCATTTTTCCAAACCCAGCTGGGTGAGGGAAGAAGTAGTTCCACGGAAGTGTTCAGAGCAGAGCACCCTTTCCTTGGGATCCACAGGCTCAGAAGCCTTGCAGGGCTCAGCAAACTCATCTTCCCTTGCCCTCTCAGAGCCTAAAAGGGGTGTTCAGGAGCAGAGGTTGGATGCCAAGCTCAGTCCTGCTAAATACATTTCTGCCTGGATTGGGAGGCAAGGGAACAGCCAGACCCCCAGTTCAAGTGCTCTAGGGCTGAGATGCAACCATAGCCACAGCTGAATACTCAGCCCCTCCATGCCCATTTTGATTTCTTATTCTGATAGGAAGTTAACTTTGTCTACATTTAAAATATCAGCACAGGGCACCTGAGTTGGCAGACACTGAGGTGAAAAGGGAGGTCAGAGTTATTGCTCCAGATTCTGCAACTACATCGCCTAGCATGGAAAAGACAGATCGCATGCATTTGTCACACCAAACCAGGTGTGACAGGATGCAGCCTCATTTGATATGTGGGGAAGGACAGACTGGGGAGCCAAACCAGTGCTTTTCAACCATTTCCTGATTTGGAAATCACAAGTGTCCACAGGCCACAAGTCAAGGTCTACCAAACCCCAGTATTTTTACATAATCTGCATCTGCTAAATTTAAAATGTGATATGGACAAAATTGAGTTTGGTAGATACAACACTGTAAAAAAAAAAAAACCAAAACACAACCCAAAACCCCAAAAAATACCCAACAACAACAGCACAAAACCAACCAACCAACTCCCCCCCCAAAAAAAAAATAAAAAAAGGTAGTGAAACAAGTGAAGGATAACAGATTCAAACAGTTATATGTGCCCTGGAGTTTACAAGGAAGGGAACTTCATACAGATTTACAACATCAGTGAGTAAAAGGAAAGTAACAGAACCAACATACTTGGCTTTAAACCAACATTTGGAAGACTGAATCACAGAATTCTGAATATAACTAATTCACATCTCTTTTGACATAACAGCACCCACATAATTTGAGAACTGGCTTAAGAATTGTGAATAAGGAATAAAAATAGCAAATAACTGAGCAGGAAAAGGTATTTAATGTGTTTAACGTGGATCATGGTAGTGTTGTGTTAGAGTTCAGATCAAGATTTTCAGTGTGATTTAGAAGAGACTGTAATTGATGAAATTATCAGATGACAGAGAGAGACATTTGAATAGCAATGAGGACAAGAAAATAATTCCAACAGGTGCAGAAAAATCAATTTTAAAAATCATGTCCTTGATCTATAAAGCCACAAACCTAGTGATTCCTGCTCTCCTGTAGACTGCATTTTTATACCACCATCACACCGGATCTCACTTGGGCCCATTCTATAACACCCCACACACACCTTCCCAGTTCCTTCCCATGCCTCCGCACTTGTTACTTTCCAGAGGATTCTCCATATTTCCACCCACAGTTACAGCCTGGTTTGGCTCAGGGAGGCAGAGCAGATGCTGTCTCTGGTTTCAGAATTTTCTCTGCTTGGTACATTCTATTGTGGTCTTTACCTAGAACACTGCAACTGTGATCTTGGCAGAAAATTATCAAAAACCACAGCAGAGTGTGGGACTTGGAGGACAGATTTCTGATGTGATTTCTAATAGCATTAAACTCCAGAGCTAGATTCTCTAATGCAGCCAATGTCCATTAGGACACTCCTTTACACACCCCAATCCTAGCCCTGGCTTGCACTCACTTTAGCTCCAGGCACAGCTGAGCAACCTCAGAACAACATCTGTGTGACACCTGCAAGAATGTAGTATGGCAATGTACTCACTAAGGTGGTTTTTTTTCTAGACAAGAGTCTTAACTTGTCCACTATCTGAAGATTTATCTGGCTTGAAGAACCAGTCTCATATAAACAGTTTTTACTAAGGAATCGTCAAATAGAAATACACTGTCTTCCCACAGGGATGGGGGGAGAGGAACAGGGATGGAGGGAAGGAGCTAAAGGACCTTTATCATCCTCTCCCTTCATTAGCACATGGTTGTATCATGTAACCAAACGTAGAGAGAGTTGTAGCACAGGCTTGCCTTTATGCTCTGGCTCCCCAAATCTGCAGGCTGAGAGCCCTGTGTAAGGGATTATTTCATTCTGATGCAGAGAAGAAGCAAGGAAAGTTAAATTAAGCCAGGAAGAGGAAAACATGAGCTGAATGTTGTCCCAAAGATTCCTGCCACTCTGACATAAGAGACCCTGGAAGGATTGCTGCCTGGAGGATGCAATGCCATAGGGCAAAAGAGTTGCCAAGAGTGGCCACCAAAGTGGCCCAAGGACGGCCCAAGGAGAGCACGGCAGGGAAGGCCAAGGGAAAAGGCTGCGGTTTTCCATTGCCGAGGGGGGCTGGAGCAAGCGGAGTGTGGGGCAGCACCGGGCGTGGGGCACTGCCCCTGCCGGGTCCCGCTGTGCCCGCTCCCGGTGTGCCGGCCGTGCCCCGGAGCTGTCCCATGTCCCGGTGTCCCCATGGCCCAGTATCCTTCTGTCCTGGTGTCCCTCTGTCCCTGAGTCCCTCGGTCCCGGGCTCTCCCCTCACGGCCGTGCTGCGCTCGCACGGCGCCCCCTGGCGGGCGGTTCCCTGAGGGCCCCGCGGGCGCTCCCGGCCCGGCCCGGCCCAGGGGTTCGGGACTGGCCCGGCGGGCGGAACTTACTTATTAAGAATTCTTACTCAGTTTTTGGTGTGAATCATGCTATTTCATAAAATGCTTCTATGGATGAGATTCTTTTGGTCCAGGTACTCCGAAATCAGCAGAATCAACAGCATGCTCATCAATTTACCTTTGTAGTCATACAAATGCTGATACCTTCTTCTCCAGGCAAAGAGATTAGTCAGGAACATTTCTAAACCCTTTTTCCATTCACAAAATTTAAACTTTTGACAAGAAGGGCTTTTAGAAACACACAGTCATTTACCAGCTGGTGGAGCTCAGTAAATAGCAGGAAGATTTGTCCACAAACATCTCCTGAATTGGAAAAGAGTTCTGACTCAGCCTCTTTTATTAACCTTCTGCTTTAATTTCCACAAAAGCTGATGCCTTTGGGATATTGCTGCTTTTTTATTTCTGCTGATAGGAAGCATTACAAATACACTGAATTTACTGTGGAGTTACTACCACCTCGACCTACTGAAGTTCTATAGAACAGGTTTCCTTGGCACAAATGTAAATGTATAACTTTATGTAGAACAGCTGTAACAGATGTGGGTAGGACCAGTTATCAAGTGCTGAAATTGGTCAATGTCTATCATGAGATCAAATATGAACTATAAACCACCTAACTCTGATAAAGAAACCTCTGAGCTCCAGTGGAAACCTGCCCATTGAGCCCAGCAAGCCTGGAATGAGGCCCTGTCTGCAGGGGAACATTTAGTCCCTGAAAAGGCATCCCAAACATTTCATTTGTAGATATGGGGGGAAATACTGTAGTTATTGTAAATGAGTGAAATATCATTCAAACTCATTTGCAACAGAATTAAATATTCAACATGGACACCTGCTCAAAGACCCAGCTAAAAGATGTTTTAAAACTCCCAGAACTTCAAACTTTTCTTGTTGTTTTCTTGGAGACACAAGGGATACTTTCATACTTTCCTCAGTACTTTGAATGCTACAACATACCTTAAAATTAAAACAAAGTGATAAACATTTAAATCAGAAACTGAGTTTTCAAAATGCTTCATGAACAGCTACAATAAATAGGTTATTTAATTTGGGAGCATGAATGTTTCTGTTAGAAATTGTGATTGAACTTCTGTATGTTCTAGACTCATTGAAAATAATTCTCCTTACACAATCAGTAGAATTAAGAGTTGTGCATTGTCCTAAGTGCTGGAAATAGTTGTGAAAAGCATTATTCTAATGCTTTTTCAGGCTGCAGAAGAAGAGACAGTGATGTGATCTAATCAAGCATTCAATTGCCAACGCATCTTTTTAAAAGTTTTGTTTGGACTCTCTTTAGACCATTCCTGTGCTAGTAATTTTTCTGATTGTGAAACATGCATACTGTTTGGGCTTAACTAAAGAAAGCAGGAGGTTTTACTGGGCCACGTCACTCTCACACAGGAAAAAAAGTGTAGGCTTTGTTCTAGGCATACAAGCAGTGCCACAGAAATAGTTGGAATTTAAGCACATACTTTATATTAAAAGCAAATGTTCAACTGTTTTGCAGGATCAAGAGCTGCAAGTCTTAGTGATGCCATGGTTTCTATGACAACTAAGTGTGATATTACATGAAGGATTATGATTTAAAGGAAGACACATCTGGCCTTTTCCACTGATGTTTATCCTGCACGTACCTTGTGTACAAATCTGTTCATCTTTGTGGAATCACTGAGCCCATAAACAGGAAGGGCAGGCCTCAGCAGACCAGGCAGAAAGTGAGCGAAGTGCACTCTATTCCTGCAGATTTCGAGGAGAAAAAAATAAATTCAGACTTGGGGTTGCACTGTCCTTTCAGGCACAGCTGCAGCCCAGGGCTTGCTGGTGGCTGAGGATACTGCAGCAGCAGTGCAAGGAATGAAGTGCCTGGTAAAAGCAGCAGGTGCTGTGCACCCACAGTCCCTCCCTTCACAGCTCTGACGTGGTTTCCTGCACCGCAGCCTGTCCTGGGCTTGGCTCCACATCCTGTTGAAGGCTGGAGCTGTGGAATTGTTAACCAAAGCCTGGTCCCAGCAGGTCACAGGTGCCCTCCTCCAGCCCAGCAGTGATCTCTGCTGGCTCACTGCTCCTCTCAGCCCTGAGCTCTGCAGAAACTCCACTTCCACCCTGCTTGCTGATTAACTTATTCTCCATTTGTCTCAGTAGGGAACATGTTGGATCTCTTGGAGATATACTCCAGCTACCTCCATGGTCCTCAGTGATCTCTGCAAACATAACCAGAGAGGCATTTCCATCCCTTGGCAGTAGTTGCCAAAAGGAATTCCATATGACTTAGTGCTAAAAGCTAGCTCAGGCTAGCTAGTGTGGAACAGGGTAGGAAATACCTGAGAAAAAGCAAACTCTCTCCTTGTCCTTGGTGTAAGAACAGCAGCCTGCTCTTGAACAGAGAGTGCCTAAACCCATCCCTGCACGTCCCCAGCAGCCAGAAGGCTGCAGCACATTCTCAGCTGCTCATGTGCTGTTGCCCAATTCATCTCGGCACTGCAGCCATTTTGGGTAGGAATATCTTCTCCTCTGTCTCACTGCCTCATTGTCACAGAGCAGCCTGGCTCTGGGCTGGTGTGCATTCAGGACATACCGATTCACCTGCTGCTTTTACAGGCAAATCACTGCCCGTGCTTCAAATGTGTTCAATGGCCCTTTTAAGTACATGGCTGGCTTTGTAGCAGACAGCTCCCTTTAGATTAGGATAAATGCTTTACCAGGGAGATTAGTGCCACTGCACTTGTGAAGTCATGATATCCCCTGCAAATAAAATCAGTGACTATAAATAGCCAAAACATCTTCCATCCTATGAGATTATGAGCTTCTTCCTTGCAAAACAAATGAGCTCATTGAGAGATAATTTTGTGATAGCCAGATAGCTTCAACATAAGACTGAGCCCATCATCATTAGTCCAATTAAAGCTCCTTTTTATACCAGTAAAATAATTGATGTGCTGATAAACTGCTTCAGTTCATTGTTACTGCAATATCCACAGCTGCTCTGAACACATTCATGTAATCAATATGGCCCACTAAAAGGTTTCTAAATGAGTTAACTCTTCCAGGAATCAGCTGGATTTCTGAGGACTATCATGCTTTTTGTTCTGTGTTTCTTTTATTTACAGAGCTATTAAGTCCAATCACAAGCTGATCACACACACTCCAGCAGCACAATATGAATGTTGCATGCTATTATTGTAATAGAAGTTGAGCAAGAGAACCTGGCCTTGAGGCTACTTTTCCCATATTAAAAAAATAGCTAAGCTAACCTGCATCATTCTGACAGAACTAGGTTAGGGAGTGACTGTGTGTGCAGTCACATTGGCAGAGCAGGATGTACCGTGAGGGACAGCAGGGCAGGAGCCAAAGCCAGGGAGCTCTCACTCCAATTCAGCCCCTCCCAGAGCAGCCTCAGCAACGTGACCAGGAGGGCCCGTTTCACCTCCATGCCACACTGCAGCCAGCACTGGAGACAAGCTGGGGCTCCAGTCCTGCTGTTCCTGTGGGTGCCATGGCCCCCAGGCCCTGGGCTGCAGGTGCCAAGAGCTCTGCAGCTCCCAGGGCAGCTGAGAACAGAATCCTTGTGCAAGGGTGTGGCTGTAGGTGCAGCCATCAAGTTCCTGCCCTGCTCACTGGTGTAGATTAGAAACATTCTCAGGAGCCACAGAAAATCTCTCTCAATGCCTTACTTTACTGCAGGTCCAGAAGAAACAAATCTCTCAGGTCAGCCTCTCCCTGCCCTGCTTCAGGGACTGTGGGGAAGACAAGCCTGCACATATTTTTTTAGGGGGCATCGAGCTTTTGTTGTTAGCTGCAATTAAAAACCCCGACTGAACTGCCAAAGCCTTTTACAAGTTTTGTTAACCTGCTACGAGAGGTAAACACTTGAACTTCAGACTTACTCATCCACCAATCTCTCTTCTGAATCACATACTTCATGCACTTGCCCCATTGGGGAGATAAAGGGTTTTTAGCAGCTGTGGATAACTATGCAGAAGCAAAAAAAAAAAAAAAATAATTAAAAAAAATTATTTCTTCCTGATGCCTGCAGCATTCCATGAGACCTTCACAGTGTGAAATGCAACTGTCCAGTCTCTGCTCAAGGTTTGCTGCCAGCAGCCTCACCAAGCACTAAGGCTGGTGCTGCACATGCATTAGAGGAGCCAGAAGAGGTAGTTTTCATACTCAGAGTAGTCATCACATTCATACATCCCTCTATGGAGGCAAGGCAGTGACCTAAACAGATTTTGTTTGTTGCTATCTGCTGCTGATGTCGCCACTAGAAATGCAAAAAGGCCACTCTGCATTTCCCCTGCTGAAACACAAACCTTTAACGAGTTTATTTTGAATTGTGTCTCAAAGACCAGGCAGAGATAGGTAGTAAGCTGCACAGCTTTAAACAACTTGCCAAAATCCTTCCAGGAAACAAAATAGCATACATTTTTTGAGGGGTTCCCATCTGTCTGAATTTCTAATTTGACTTGTGCAGCTCACACAGCTCAGATGGGATTCAGCTGAGAATACATAACCTGAAGCTGGGTTCCTGAAGTTTTCTTCATACCAGGATGGCACCTACATAAGAAAATTCTTCAGCTGCTGGGCTGCAGCTCAGGCCCCAGGTCTCCTCTCTGCCTTCTTCAGATAAGGAGGGTCACCCAGCCCCAGATCCCAGTGCCCCCAGACAGGGTGCCCCAAATGTGCCAGGCACAGCTGCAGGGAGCAGCTGGAACAGGGGTGCAGCACTGAGCTCTCCAGGCTGCCTCTGCCTCTGGCCACCTTAGCCCTCCACCATTCCTGCTGGTCCTGGTACCACGTTTTGTCAGCTGGTTTGGTTTAGAATCCCTTTGGAGGTTGTTTACAAAGGCTTTGGCTCATGAGAAGCACAAGGCTTACTTTGAAAGGGTGGTGTGCCCAGAGGCAGTGAATTCTACATTGCTTCAGTTGTGGAACTCCACCTTAGAGCTCCCATCCAGGGAAGGGAGCCAAAGATAGCTGCCTCTTCCAGAGAAAGATCTTCTGGAGTCTGTATCACCCCCTGATGTTTTGAAATTTCCAGTGGACCACATCAGTCATGGTGAAGTGAGAAGCAGCATTTACATTCAACCTTTCACAGTACAGCATCATCTGTGTTGAGGATACCATCTTGTTTCAAAAATCCCACATCTGTTAGAATCCTTTAAGCTCCTACTATAACATCTAGAGACTAAAAAGAATTGTTTTTTTCCTGGTGTTTCAGTCAGTTTGCTCTGTGTGCCTGGCAGCATTTTGCAGAGTTTCACTGTTTCCCCAAGGCTGTCAGTCAGTTTTCCCTGTTGTTTGTGTGGGCTTTTCACACACAACACAGAAGAGGAAAACACTTATAAAAATTCCAGGAAAATGTGATTGTAATCCACTTAAAACAGCCAGCAGGGGGATGTGCAGGACCAAGAACTCATCTGACTTGTTGAAAAAAGTGAATGCATTTCAAATTTCCTTGTTATCTGTAGAAAATATATTCTCTCTCTATAACAAAAGAGCACAAGTCATCAGCCTATCCCTGTCAATGGCAATTTCAAAATCAGCTGAAGAAACAATTTCATCTCTACTGATTGAGTTACATATGTCTATGTAGGTTAAATGAGCATAAGAAGTCAGTGATCAACTTCTGCCTAACATTTTGATAAACACGAGCTGGGTAATGCATTGCTCTTTTCAGGATGGGAAAAAAGTATATAGTTATCAAGGCAGGAAAGCCAGAAGTTTTGGATTTTTTTCTCCCCAGAAAACAATAACTAGTTCTATTGTTTACAGATCTTTAGTTTTACTTCTGTTGGTTTAACCAGTTATGGGCTTCAATCCCCAAAGGTAAGATCTGCAACCCTCCAAGGATGGGCACCTCCTTTGAGCTTTTCTGTCGCAGGAGCTCAAGCTGCTCCTCTGGACACTGATCCCATCCAAGAGGCTGCACCTGAGAGCTGAGGCACAGGAAGCTCCATGGCCCTCAGTGGGAGCAACTTCACAGCAATTCCCTTTGTGAGAGACAACTGCTCACTTGGAAAATTTAAAGAGGTTTATTAAACCTTAACAAAAAGACAACAAAGGACTACATTAGGAAAAAGCTGAAGCCCTGGGAACTGCCCCTCATGCATACCATACGGCCAGTTCATCTTCAAGATGGATACTCAGTCTTTTATACCCCTGGGGGTGGCATCAGCCAGCCCTGGCCCCTCCCAGAGTCTGTCAGTCAGCTCTTCTGCGCCATTTATCAGTGGAAACTGCTTTGTACCTGGATTGGAGCTCAGGTGTTGCTGTGCCTCACCCCCTAAGCACCCCCGAGCTTTTCCATTCCCACCTGCCCCATGCACGGGACACCTGTGCAGCCTTCCTTCACCTGTCCTAGACAGCCCTGGCTGTCTGATGGCAGCAATACAGGGGGGAAAGGGAACTGTGGGGAGAACAGAGGACATCTAAACTACAATAACATAACTATACATCACTAAAGCTTCTCCTAATACTCACACAATAGTTGACCCTTAATTGCAAGAGCATTTAATCTCATTATCCATCTACCACACCTGGTTACACTCCTTGCTGCTAATATCTGTCACCTTTTGCAGAAGAGCTGCTTTAAGAAAAACCATCCAGGACATGTAGAGCTCCTATCTACATAGTATTTTTTATGACTTTCCTGTCTGGGAGCAGACTTGGTGGTTAAAATCAGCAGCTTTCTTCACACACCTACTCAGCCAAGTGCCATCCCCATCAGGTACAGGTTGTTCTTCACAAGGCAGGGAAAGCAGCAGGAACGAGAGGGAAAGGGCCTGGTCATGGCACTGCCAGAGAAGGCCATTTCTCACACTGATAAATGCACACTCTCTCTGTGCAGCAGGACGTGCAGGCAGTGCCGAAGAGCTGACCAGAAGATGGAGACAGAGGAACACTTTCGGAAGCACATCGGGAGCCTGACCCTCGGCAGGGCCCTTGGAAGCAGAGGAGGGGCCAGACCCATCCCACGGTACACAGGGATGGAGGGATGGATGGAGAGCTATCAAACTGGTTAATTACAGGAACATTTCTGCTCTCCAGATCCCGTGTGCCCTGGAAATCTAAAATTTTCTGAAAATCTGTAAAACTTGAGTAAAAAAAAAAAGATTACATCTACAAATCTTTTGAGGCAGAAGGGGAGAAAATAATTCTTAATATTCTTTAGACATCATGGCTCTTTCTCAGAAGGCTGTGCAGACACTACATTCTTTGGCAGATATCTCCACACAAGAAACCACTGACACTCAGGTAAACCTGGAGCATTCTTGTGATAACACAGGAGCTACTATGGGTCAGTATTCATCCAGAGGAGATCAGAACATTCAAAGGACATTCACATTCCTTATATGTTGCCATGGTTATTTTTTTCTCCTACTGAGCTGATGTGCAAGTTCAGA
Organism: Zonotrichia albicollis; assembly: GCF_047830755.1. NCBI lineage: Eukaryota > Metazoa > Chordata > Aves > Passeriformes > Passerellidae > Zonotrichia > Zonotrichia albicollis. The sequence continues at coordinate 15,702,428 of NC_133829.1, read as the reverse complement.
AAATACTCCTCAAATTAAACTGAACTATTAAGTTCAAGCAAAGTGTTCTATTTCTAGACAACTTTTATTATTAATTTAAGTCATGGTAATTTTACTATTGAGTGCCTTGGCAAAACCACATGGTATTTCCAGTATGGATTAAATGTTTCTGGTAATTTTAGTGTTCCTGAGAATCTGTAACATACTTTGTATTCTGAAAATAAATATATTTTTCTGAGGTTCATAAAGCCTTCAGCTGTTCACCAGTATTTACATTGTCTCATACTGAAGTCAAGCAGGAGTTAATTCTATATGATAGCCAGAGTTGTGATGGAGTTTTACCATCTGAGTGCAGCACAGGACAGTTTGATGAACAGCTTTCAGTGCAGATCCATTGACAGTGGTTACAAATGAGTGTAAAAGGAAAGTATGCTCACATCAATGTTCCAAAGCTAGTCTATTCCATCTTATTAAACTACCACATTTTCACAGGGGAAAAACTCAGTTTTGAGAAGCAGTGTTACTCAATATTTATTCATGACTTCTTTCCCTTTTAATTTCCTTTCTTTTCACTTTTCCCACCCCATTTTCAACTAGAAACACCAGAAATTGTTAAAATCTGTCTTGATCAACCTTATGCTCCTATCTTGTATATACTTATATCCTAAATCTCAAAATAAAATGACTTCATAGGAATAATCCACATTATCTGTTAAACTGGAATCCTCAACATCACCTACTTCAGTTACTGACCAAACATCCAGTGGCTTTGTGCTCCATCTGGGCCCTCCACATCCACAGAGATCCAGGTGGCCTCAGTGTTAGCCCCAGACCCCTGCCCTTCACTCAGTCATGCACATGAACTCCAGGGCCACACAGGTGAGGAGGTGCCCAGATCCCTGCAGGAACAAGTCCAGCAGCCCTGGGAGCCCTCCCTGCTCTGCACTGGGTCATTCCCGAGCCATCTGACACTGGGATGGCACTGCCTGAAGGCAGGTCCTGCTCAGTCCTACTCCAAGTAACTTTGCCAGGGTGGCTTTGGGTCTCTTGAAAACAGAGAGAGCCACTCATCCTCAGGGGCTCTGTGAGAAGTGGGGCAGTGTTACAGACTCTGTTTTCCTCTGCACATGCAATGTTGGCTTTGGTACCTGCCACCCATCTGTCACACTCAGAACAGAGCCAACTGCTTGGCAGTCTGCTACAATATTCTTCACTTTTGTTTGCTATTAACTTTTGCATTACTGATTTAGTTGCTGATTGACTGTGGTTTCTTTTGCAGAACGTGGTAAGAAATATTTGGAAAACACCCTATCAATGACATAAATAACTACATCCATTTCAAGTGGGTTTTGTCAGTGCTACCTTACATAAACAGTATACAAATATCCCTGGCTTCCTCCATAGGGAAACTCTTGTAGACACATCTATTTGTAGAAACAGGGCTCCTAAATGACAGAGGTGGACATGGGAGACTCATGCTAAAGACTTATCAGTTGTACACCAGCAAACAGTTAAAAAAGAACCTCTCTGAGCACACGACTTAGGTAACCAGTGGCAGAGAAAAAACAGATCAGCTGTGAGCTACAGAGAAGGAACAAAGTCTCCAAGAGGAATATTGGGGCACATGAGACAGAGAATACTTTGGATCTAATTAGTGTAAGAGATCTGATAATCAGGATCCCTTGTCAAGAACAAACAGAGCTTTGAGGATTGAATCAAGACTGGCTGACAGGAAAAGAAGATTGAATGAACTTCTGCAAGCAAGAGATGTTGCAAAATGTATGTTTGTTTATGTGATGATTAACCCAATCATTGTAGTAAAAAATTACTAGGCTTTCTAGAACAGTATATAAGCATGTGTAGTCCACAGCAAATTTGGCTTCTGATCACCACTGTTTCTCAATCTCTCTCACCATTGCTGACAGAGGAAAGACTGAAAATAGCCTCCAGGTAAGTTCTCTGGGGAAGATCAAAACTCCATCTATATCAGCAGGCACCTAAGCACCTTTAAAACATGCTCAGTCTTCCAGCAGTTCACCTCAATCAACCCCTGGTTCCCCTTGGCTAGTTCTTGGCTAGTCACCGGGTTTTGCACACACACAGCCCTTGCCATGGTTCCAACCTTGCTGCTCTGGGGTTAACACAGCATCCACAGCCACCATCCTCTCCTGGCACTCTCCCCACCTGACCTTGGCAGTGCTTTAAGGCAGGAGTGGGAGACAATCCTGCGTGCCTCAGCCCTGGTGGGTTTACTGTCTGCAGAGCCAAGGCAGCAGGGCCAGGGTTCTGTGGGGTGTGGGCTCACTGAGGCAGGGGGGCTCCTCAGGGACACCTGTGCTCCCCCAGTTCTGCCCTTGGGCAGCTCCTCTCCTCTCAGCCATACAGACAAACAGTTGGCTGGCAGGCAGCTACAAGTATGTGCCAGGGGAGCAAACACTGAGGCATGCTGAATAGCACCTGCTTATCAGAAGTTCAGAAAACAGAAGTACAAATGTACCCTCCAGCAGAGAAAACATAATGAGAACTAATACAAAATACTGATGCTGCAGTGAAAATTCCCTAGTATAGCTGATAATTTCTTCATCTTATTTGAGTACGAAAATCTTCACTTTCCTAATAAACAGAAGGTGATTTCAACTCCTCCTATTGCCTGTACAGCAGCTCTTTGCCACAAGAGTGCATCCTTGCAGCTTGCACCAGGCACACCCCTCCTGCTGCAGCATCAAGGTACCTTAAATCTGGGGTTGCCTTGTACCAGCAGCCCAGAGCACAGCCCCTGATAAGCAGCTGTTTGCAAGTGCTTAGTTTGATATAAGATCTGGTTTATAGTGTAGCAAATCAACGGGATGGTAAGAAAATGCCTTGTAACTAGATTTGAGATAGGTTTTGTATATTGGCACACTAACAAAACACTGTTAGAAAAAACAGTATCCAAAGCAATATTGAAATATCCAAAGCAATATCTCTGGCCAACTTTCTTAGGATTTCCTTGCCATATTACCCTTTCCCTAACATGCTAACAAAAGAAAAACTACCCTAAGTAGTATAACTCACAGTTCCTTACCAGGTACTGGCCATGTCTTGGTCAGCACTGCAAAAAACTGGTTTTGTAAATTAAAGTTCTCAGCTGATGATCTCCAAGCATGTCTCTAGGAATAGGAACCAAGGTGAATAGAAATACCACAGTATCTGAAGTGTACTCTTGATATCACACAGTCTCACACAGCCAGGACTATGAGGCTTGTATGTAAACCAGGCAAAGGGAAAGGTGATGAAAGCAAAAGTCTCCTCAAGTTTTCCCCTTCTAAGAGAAGCTATTCCATCTTTTTGTGGATTTTGACTTTCCTACCTGAGCTTCTTCACTCCTGTGCTGTCCCTGCACAGTTGGGTACAGAGCTGGAAACCTAAAAAGAATCTTGAGTTGAATATTTCCTGCTTTGTTCAAAGAATATTCTTGCTGAGATCCTATGAATTAGCAGGAGCAGCACGGCTGATCCCCAGACAGGCTATTTCATTTCACAGACATCTTTCTGGAACTTCACCGCTGTCTTCCCAGAAACCACTCCCTTTGGGAATGATCTTACATTTTACAGAAGTAGAAGCATCACTTCTGATATTTCCACAATTTCTCCATGAAGACTGCCCTGTAAAAAAGTCACTATAAAAACATCTCTAGCAATCCCATTTCAAACATAAAGGCTCTACAGATTATACACTTATTCCTGATCATTTTTCCTGGGCTGATAAACCATTGCATTGTTTTGATTTACACCCACACTGCACTGTTGGGCTCTTGGCAAGGTCTCACTACCTGATACTTTGGAGACTGGCTGGTCTAGAAGCTGTGCCAAAGCCACGGGGACACAGACAGCTGGATCACTGTCCCAGCTCTGTCACACACCCTGCACGTGGCACCTCACACCTGCCACAGGAGGTCAAGCAAGTCACAGAGCCTGCTGGTGCCTCCCTCTCCTTCCCACCTGTCATCTGTCTCCTCTCTTTAGACCCAGAGCTCTGCAGAACAAGGGTTTCTTCTTACAACAAACTCATTCAACATCACAGGTGTGGTTTCTAGACACAACTGCAGCACAATGGGAAGCACAAAAGCAGAGCTGAGCTATTGTCTGAGCTGTGCCCAGCATGAGGATGGTGAGGCCCAAAAAGTGCTCTCAAAGGGCAAAATTCAAGGGCAAAATTCATGACAAATAAGATTGCTCATCTGAATGTCTAAAAGCAAATGAATGTGCACATTACAGTTATTAAATTCACTTAAGAGGCAGACACTAATGTGATACACACAGTTGTGGATAGAGAACAGACAGTGTAGTCACTGAAATCATCTAACTAATAAATACCGGTGGCTGTTCCAAGTTCTTCAACGACCTAAAAAGATTTTTTGTTTTCACCTTCTTAAAAAGGAAGGAATAAAATGTTTTTGTAGAAAAAAGAGGATTAAACAGGGAGATCAATGCCCTTGGTTAAACAGATACAAGTCAGAGAAAAATACTTATAGTAATACAAGTCAGAGAAAAATACTTATAGTAATAAGTAGTGGTTATAAATATGGAACAGTGTTGGATGTGAAAAGAGAGGCAGGATATTGGTGTGAAGTGGTGGCACTCCTACTAGCAAGAAGTCACAGTTTCAGAGTTTTAGAACTGAGATGTTAAAAAAAAAATCTCTTATGTGAGATTTGAGACATATTTATATCTGTTTTGGGATAAGATTCTTGTTCATATTTTCTAATAATCGCCTCTTCAGCCTGTGAGAAATCTGAGATTTTTGTAGTGTTTTTTAAGTGCTGTTCTCTGTTGCCCTGTTTTTCTTTTTTATCCAGGAACTGTTGTCTTCTTGGCTCCAAAGACCTCTAGAAGAAAAAGTCAATTCCACTCATTTTCTTCATTTGTGAGCAAAGACAGACACCAGCAACAGGTGGTGCAAAGGACAAGGGTGCATGAAAGAGGGAACACTGTGACCTGTTCCTTGGTCTGGGTATCCTGCAACACAATTCTGTTACTACAACAAAATATGGTTTTACAGCCACTGCTAAGAAATTCTGAGCTACCCCTAAACCCGCACAGGGGAACTGACACAAACTTAGAGACATCACCTGTGGAAATATCAGCTGGAAATGGCTTCTGGCTTTCCACATGTCAGGGCTGGGGGAGGAAGCTGAACACCTCACATTTGACTGTTCTGGGCATGGTCAAATGGACAAATGATGGGACACAGTATCAGGGTTTTGCTGGTGCCACTAGCAATGCACACAGAGCAGTTGGTGTCTGGGTCAGGGAGTTTGGGCTTTCCCTTGACAGAATGGCTCTGTGTCAGAACTTTGCTGGGCTTTTGTGCACAGGGAAGCCCTTGGTGCGTGTCAGCAGAAACTCTAAGACAGGTCTGGAGATCTTTGTGTCAGCTGCCACCTTCCAGTTTTCCTGGTTTTAGGAAAGCCAAGGAAAACAATAACTTGTGGGTCAAGATCCTCCATTGCCAAACAACACAGTAGGACAATTTGTCCTCCTTGTTTAGGCTCCCTCTATCAGTAACTGCTGCTGATATCCTTCATAGACAGGTGGATAAAGGAAGTAGCTAGTAGCAGCCAAGAGCTGCTTTTTCTTTGCAACACAGGTTTAAGAGGCCCAGTCCTCCTCCAACCCCTGCAGCAGGTGCTTAAAACAGACAGTGAGTGATGAGTCATCCCACTAACAGCAGAAGAATTGTATTCATTATTTACCAGTCCCTGGGGTTCTGTGCTGCTTGGAGAGGGCCTCCATCTCCTCTCAATTATTTAACACATTCCAGTTCAGCGCAGTTAATACAGCTCAGAGCACAAATCTTGTCCAGAAGAATCTCTCACTTATTGCTCTTTTTGTGCAATCTCCTTCCCAGTCTCATGTCCCTCCACCAGCCTTATAACCTACTGGCAATGGTTCAGTTCTTTTTCACTTTAAAAATTCATCTGGTGTTCATGAGAGGTGCTGAACTGCCAGCACTCAGGACTGCAGCCTGATGTTCCACAGAGCAGGTACAGGGAGGTTGTGCTGTGTGGTACTGACATGATAATGCTTCTCATTCATGCATCTCATGTGCCTTTTATGAGGCAGAGTCTTCAGAGGTCAATTAGGTACATTTACAAACAAATTCATTTCTCACCTTCTGGCTGAGAATGTGCAAGGTCCAGCCACACAGAGTTGGACTAAATATACCTCTGGCCTCACTATCCTGGATCTCCAGATGCTCCAGGAGGAAGGCAAGAGAGAAAGTACCAGCCTTAAATACCATGGGGGCTCAGCCCTCCTGCAGTGCCAGCTGTGGCTCTGCTGCAGCAGGATCCTGCACAAGGGGGGAGTTTTCCTCTGCAGCTCCAGGGCTGCTGGAGATGGGCCTGGGCTCCCTCTGGCCATGCAGGGCAGCAGAAGCTGCTCCTCTGGGAATGCAGGGGGCAAAGGCTGCTGGGGTGTCCCAAAGCTCAGACTGGATCCAGGTAGGAATGCTTGGCTCCTCCCCTGGGCAGAGCATCTCCCCATGGGATGATGGAATTTTATCAGCCATGCAGGGACACTCACTGGCCATGAACAGAAGAGATCTCCTGGAGGGACCATTGGTTGTGGAAGAGACAAAGAAAACTGCCCAGTGAACAGAAGAGAGCTGCCCCACCTGTAACAGACGGCAATAGAATACACACCTCCAGCCACATTTTAATATTTGCAAAAAGCCAATAATAAAATCTGAATTTTTCACACTTCCCTGGCACTGCAGAGCCCCATACAAAGCTGCCAAGTACCTGAGAGCTGCCAGAGCACAGTCCTACCCCCAGCCACAGGGAAGAACTGAAAAGCAGCCCTGGGATGAGCCTGTAGGATTGGGCTTCTCTAACATCCAGGACACACCTCCCCAAACCTGGGAGAGAGCTGAGCTGGACCAGGAAGCTTTGGCTGTACCCACACTTGACCCTCACCGACACTTTCCTTCTCAGCTGTTTCTGCTGGCTGCTCCCTTTGTCTCCTCCCATTCAACATCCACACGTGGCTCCCCCCGGGTGAGCCCCTCTCTTTCTGTGTCTGGCTCAGGCACCTCTGTGCTCTCCTGAAAGCCCTTAGAACAGGCTGCAGGGATCTAATGCACACACACTCACTCAGCTTCTCCAGCACTGTGCAAGAAGTGAACTCACCAAAAGTTTTTAAATAGCATTCCACATTTTGATCTCTCACTTGAGTTCATCACTACATCAGCATGGGAGTATTTGCTTGACTGACAGCTGGACTGAAATTCAAGCAGCTTCATTTTTAAGGTGCAGGAGTGTTAATAAAACCATGAATACTAATACACTTTACAGAACTGAGTGGATGAACCAACACACTTTTATGACTCATCTGTGACACTATTTAAGTATTCTAAGGAGTGAGAAGTTGAACAATGCACAGATGGTCTACTTCACATTGAAAATAAATTTGTATTTTCATACTTCATCAGAGTAGTTTGAATTCAGTGAAGCATTGTAACAGATAAACTGGAACTGCTGACATTTGCAAGCTGGGAAATGGCTCAGTATTGAGTGCAGCAGGCACAAACCCCAGCTGACAAAACAGCTCCTCTCAAGTTTATTGGGAGGTTAATATGATAATGCTTTTCAGGTTCAACCCTTTGCGGAAAGGTCAAGCCACAAGCACAAATATCCTACAGAGCCCAGCATTGCCAAAGTCACTGCAATTTAGCAGCAATTGTCATTTCAATTGTTGCATCTACAAGTGGAAGTAGAGGTCACAGGTAAAATAGATCCTCCTGGGTTCTTGCTGAGCATGCTGTATTTGTTCTTTCATAAATCAGGCTTGGAACAAGCACAGCATGCAGCCAAGAAGGCAAAGTGCACAGGTGGATGTGGTTTGGATTTTTGGTGAGTTTTTTGTTTACTGTCTTGTTTGGTTTTTTTTTAATAAAAACTCACCTCAGAAATATTTGCTACAAGTATTATTCAAGCCTCTATCTATCTAAAGCATTAAGGAGAATGCTTGTTTGCCATAAGTGGAAGATGACGTCATGATAGCCAAAAGAAAGAAAAGGGCTTTCTAACCCTCTTAAGAAAAATAATCTTGTTCCAATCCCCAGGTACATATACTTCCCTAATTGTCACTCTTTCTTAACTCTTCCAGTCAGAAACTTAAATACTGGACATTGATTCTTATGAATGTTATAGATATCGCACAGGTAGTGAGACCTGGGAAACCTGGACCTTTGATTCTGAATCCTTTGATTTGATGGATTCTGGAATGTTGTACAAATTTCTTCTGAGAGATCCCTCCCTTTTAGTCAGTTCTGAAATTCATTATAAACTACACCACTCCCACAGCAAGACAGGCAGGTAATCTATTACACTCATTCAAATCATCATTTCTGTTGCAAAAGTAGTTGCTGAGACTGGGAATCTGGGAGAGAAAGATTAAATATCTGCTCTTAAAACACAAACATCTTGAGCCCAAACTTTTCATGACTGAAAATTAAATTCTAATTATTGCTTGCTTTTACAATCATTTCTGTCTTGTGCCTGAGAAATTTCCTGACAGATTTTGACCAAACTGAAATGTTTCTAGTCAGGTACAGCTGTAATACTTTGCAATGAGAAAGTTTTCATGAAAACATTCCCAGCCTTCTCTCCTTTTAATACAATTTGTTTCTTTAATGATCAAGCTTTTCTGGTAGCTCTAGAAACAAAGACACTGAAAAGCCCAGCCTCACTCATTATTGTGTTACTTGTTCTTTCTACCTGCAGCCACAGTTTTGTAGCTGTGTCCAGAGAGTGGCTCTGGAACTTGAAGAGCTGCCAAATTGTTAAATTTGTTCAATTCAAATTGTTAAATGTGCATTTAACAAGCAAAGTTTAGAATATTCACTAGCCAGGTTTCAGCACACCTTAGGCACTTGGCCAGTATCACCAGAGACAGAAGAACGTTCCAGCAACTCTCTTACAAGTTGAAGCACACAATAAATAGAAAGATTTGCACAATAAATAGAAATATTTGAGCCAAGGAAAAAATATCACCTTTGTAGTCCTTGGCATAGGGAGAAGCAGAAGAAACAAATCTCCTGGAAATCCTTGTAACTGTGGGAAAGTCAAATGACACTGGAACTAAAGAAAGCACAATTTCTTTTCCACCTGAATAGCCTTACAAGGACAGAGCATTGGCAGCTGCTGTTCTCAGCCAAAGCTGATAAGTAGAAACAGAAGAGAGGGGAAAAATCCCAAAATTTACAACGAGCATGGGACTTCCAAGGAGAACCAATGCACGACTTGCACAAAGAAATGGCTACAGGGAGTATCTGTTGAAATTCATGGTAAGGAATCATTTAATGTGATTTTAACACATTGAAGTCACATGATTCTTTAATCCCTTTAAGTGTGATATGAGTGAGAGCTGCTTATAGAAATGATGATTTAGACAAAGCATAACCTAGACTAGAGGATTCCCTACCTCACAGTAGATAGGAGTAGCTGGCCCCTATAAATACCATAAAAACAATTTTTAGCTACACTGCAGCTACAGGCACATCCAGCATAGATATTCTAAAACCTGTAGGCCAGCACACTGGCACAAGGCATTCCTGGTGGTCTCTAGCCATTGTTATTTTTCTAACAACCCTCTCTACTTACCTCCAACCCATCAGCCTTGTACTTGCTCTAAAAAATCCATTTAGGGCCAAATCTGGATGACTGGTCAGTATGAGAAACAGAGCTTCCCCATGGGAAAATATCTTTCATCAAATTTTAATGCTTGCTTCCAACCCTGCAGCTTCAGCCACAAAGCACACACAATAAAATTAATCTCCATCATCATTAAGTGTACAATTTTGAAAGTTCAAGAGTGCTCATAATTCCATTTGGATTTCCATTTAGGATGAGACCACTGCTCCACAAATTACAGTGCCTATCAAATACACAGATCCTGTAAAGTGACACTAAATCTCGTTTCCTAATACTGTCTCAGTGACCTCATGTTGTAAGTACAAGCACACAGAGAAAAACAGAGAAAGAACTTTTCAAAACCCTCTTGACGATTCCATTATGCTGCTCCTTCTACCAAAAATATTATAAATTTGAGAAATAGACAATTTACATCTTGCATGTCTCTTAGCAAAGTCATTACAATCCCATTATCATATGAGATTACAATGTAAAAACAACTTTAGTGCAATGCAGTGGAGACCCACTGATGATCTTTTAGAATGAAACTATAACAAGCTTCCTCTGAAGATTAAATCACAAAGAAAATGGAACAGTTTTAATACACCCTGTACAGCTTTCCAAAACGACACAAGGAATTAAAGATTGGAATTTGAATGAATGTTGTATTATAAGCAGTAAAGCCCAGCAAGCCGTGTACTCTTGCACCTGGTTGTTTTGGGCCTGCCCAAGTGTCACCATTTCAGTGTCTGCTCTGCAGAGCATGATGACATCTGAGCACAGCAAATCCCATTTGTATGAGGTGGGTGTCACTGTCATATTTTCTGGAAAAATCCCCTTACCTTGGATTATTCTCCTGGGAAGCTGAGAAGCCTCAGAGAAAAAGGAAAACAATATTATCTCATTTGCTTCTCCTGTGTTTTGCTGCTTTGGAATGTGATTGGAGATTGTTTATCCAACTGGTGGTTGTTTCATTGGTTTCATGTGAATTGTTTTGACTAAATGACCAATCAGGGTCAGGCTGTGTCAGGGCTGTGGAAAGAGTAATGAGTTTTCATCTTTATCGTTTTAGCCTTCTGTCTGTATCCTTTCTGTATTCTTTAGTATAGTTTAGCTTAATATTCTTTTATATAATATAGTATCTTAAAATGATAAATTAGCCTTCTAAGAACATGGAATCAGATTCATCATTCCTTCCTCCATCTGGGGAACCCTGTGAATACAAGAGGTGGGTCCATGGCTGGACATGAACTGAGTCCCAGCCCTGCAGTCCACAGGGAAGGAGAGCAGCACAGAAATGCAGCAAAGCTCAGAGCAGGGCTGGGGCTGCCAGGCCAAAGCACCCTTGTGAAAGGATGGCCCGCAGGACAACACCCACAGCTGCTCATGAACCACCTCAGGGCTCAGACCCCAGTTCAACATAACTTCTAAAGAGATGTTTTGTTCTAAGCGCGCATTCACATGGCAGTACTTTTCCAAAAGTGGGTGGACATTTGTGCCAGGTCCTAAGGCAGATGGAATAAATGCTGTATTTATGGATTTCTTTAGTCTGATTAGGCAAATAATCTTTGGATGATTTAACCAAGGAAAGATGGTTATTGATGTAATATATTTCTTAGACCTTTTAAAATAAGCCAATCAATAGTCCTTCCATTTCTTCTCTGTCCCACTGGACTGCAGTAGCAAGAATGTTTTTTCCCCAATATTCATCCTAGTTTTCCATTAGCTTAACATTCACCCTTGGACTAATCCTTGAAATAATCTACTCTCCTCTTCGGTGCTGGGATCCTCTAAAATGATTATATGATAAAACACACTCTATATCTATTGTTTGTATATTTTTTTCAAAGATAAACCCACGCTAAAGCCACTGCGGAGGGAAGGGTTAGATGGACAAACCTCAAAGACAGACAAAGCTGAAAACAAACCTAATTCTTAATACCTCTTTCTGGTCTCAGATGAGCTTTCAATTAATGTATCAGAATCCTCCACTGGTCCAAAATAGAGCAGAATTGGGACAGCTGTTCTGTGAAATGCTACAAATGGGTGGAGGTGCTACCACAAAGCAGTGCCTGTAAAAGCTACATTCACTTCACTGATTACAGAGAGAGAAGATTTGTGGGAAATGATAAATGCCCAGATAACAATCTTCCATCCAACCATAAAATGTAGCTTATGCCCAGCTGCAGCACTATCAATAAAGATAAAGAACATCAGCAAAGGCCTGAGAGGACAGCATCGTGAATGTTGCTAAGAAAATGCTTTGAGCATTTTCAGATAAAACATCTGCAGCAGGTGTATAAATAGAAAACACAATTGAAGCTTGAATGGTTATTCCAGAATGAAGGTTTGCTCTTTCAAGCTCTTTCTGGGCGAATTTTCTATGTGCATACAATATATACACTAAGACATAACCCAAGAAGGTGCGCAAAAATAAACAATGCCCTCCCTGGATGACAAATTTACTCAAGCACAGTCCTTGTCACAAATCCTGCAAGTCATCACACTCAGTGTTCTCCTCTAGACATCCCAGATAGCTTCAGACACCAGCTCTGAGCTTTCTGAGTAGTCACTATTGCATTAAGAAAAAAATGTTGAATGTAAAGTTTAAAATTGCAAATAATGTCTCAGCTGAATATTGTACTGAGAAGGTCAGCTGGAATGCTCAAACCCAACCCCAAATCATGAGCAAGTGCCAAAAATCACAAGTGTGTCCCATTCAGCTGCCAACAGTTTCAGCTGGCACTGCACATCTTGGTCACAATACAAAAATCTGTGGTTTGGGAAATGCTGACAGCGCAGCACAGCCAAAATAATAACATCTATCATATCACAGCTCCAGCAATCTGCAGAGTAAGTGCTGTGTCTGTTCAAAACCTCATGCCCAATCTCAGATGCCACTCATTAGAACCCAGGCTGGAAGAAGATCAGGAAAAATATTTGTCACTACAGAAATGCCTCCAGATGATTTGGAGCTGGGAGGAGCATCATGGATGTGTCATAATTTCCTGTAGAGCACCCTGCACTCAGAAACACTGAGCCCAGGTTAGACTGGGCTATACCCTGCTGTATCCTTGTGTTCTGCTCAGGTTTAAGGTCCCAGTCCTGCAGGATTTACTCCCATGTTTTTCTTCATGGGACCTGTTTGCATCTGAACACCAGAACACACAGGAATCTCTGCAGGACCAACAAAGGACAAGTTAATGTACTGTTATTGCTAGCCCACGTGTTTTTTTAAACTGATCCTGGCCCAAAGATAGAGAAAAGGGGAAGAGGTGAAGAGGTTTGAATAATATTTTCAGTGTCACACATCTGTCACTGCTCAGTGCATAACAAAAAGTCATGTTGGGAATCCATGGAGATTGAGACACACAGTTTGGCAGCACCATCATAAATTCCTGTTAGCACATTAAGCTAATTGACTCTGAAGAAGGAAAAATAATTAGGAGACAGAATTCTCACAGTAGAAAAACACATAGCATTAATGAGCATTGCTGTTTGTTGCTCATATTCCTGCCTATTTTTGATACAGAAGTGCTGTACTACACACTAGCTGGAACTGCTGCATAAAAATATAAGAATGAAAAGCCACTTTCTTTAACTTCTCTCAGGTTATTCAGACTAGAAGTAGATAAGGTGACAGCAACACAGATCCAACAAAGAAGATGACAGCAAAACAGATCAGAAATGAACAGGAAATTGCAAGATATGATGAGGAGCAAAATAGGGACAAAGTAATTTACCCCTTAAGGAGACCTAGGTTCTGGTAGCTGCCTCTGGATCTTTCAGAGATGGTGCAAAAGAAAGAAGCAAAACCCGGACTCAGGACCAAGCCTGCATGTGAGAAAGAAGTGCACTGTCTCTGCCTGCCTGCTGCCAGGGCGGTACAGAAAGCAGCAGATAGGTATCTTTACAGTCTGACAGGGTTCTGGTCATGTTCTCCTGTTCTCAGAATCCTGGAGCAAACCTGACAATCCTACTGAGCCACATTGGTGCCACTGAGGCCTCTCCCCTCAGGTGACTGTGGTCAGGAACAGCTTCAGTGAAGGCAATGGAAACCCTGTAGCATGGCAGAGGGGTGAGCTCAGAGCAGCATGGCAGAGGGGTGAGCTCAGAGCAGACCAAATGGATGGTCAGGAATAGAAAATTGTGAGGGAAGCATCACAGAAGCCTGGTCCAAGTCAAAGAGAAACTGCAACCTCCACTTGAGGCACCACAGGCCCCTCAGCTCCTGCCTGGGAACACTTGCACAGTCAGTCAGAGGAGCTGAGAACCAGCTGCAGGCAGAGGCAAAGCAGAGCTGGCAGTGTCCCCTTCCCTCACTGCCAGCACAGCCCCAGGGCTCCCCACCACAGCTGAGTTCATGCACCCAAGGCGTCCCAGGAAACTCCTCTCCCCCACACAGGACTCCCTGCTCTTGGATGAAGGAATCTTAAAAACCTTGACCCTATTTTTGACCCACAGGAGGCACAGTTTAAATGCTTTGAAGTCTCCCATTATGAAGTGAGAAAGGGAGGGAAAGAGGGACAAGGAGGAAAGAGTTGTAGGAGTGACTGGGGCCATGGAGAAGCTTATCAGGACACATTCAGCTGATCACCACAGATCACCCATCCAGAAATGCTGCTAGTTTCCCTGATGCTGATGGCCAAGGGGAGATTTTGACACAACAAAACTCTTTTTTCTTTGTGGAAGAAGACCATTCCTACCCTGAGTGCACAGAGAGGCCAAGAGCAGCATTTTTCTTGACTTTAGCAGAAATGAGATCAGTCACATCACAATTCAGATAAAGGAACAGTGGGGGATCAGGTGGGAGGGAGAACATGCACACATAAGTAATTTCCATTCAAGCACAAGATTTAACCATGCCTCTTTTTCTATCCCTTATAGATTTTGTGGAGTAAAATAGGAAAGACCAGACTGGATGAAACTGATAGGCTAATAAAAGATGTAATAATTACTAGAATTAACAAAAGCACTTTCCTGTCTGGGCAGGCAAAATGGAATTTGGGATTTTCTTTGTGTAATTGAATGCAATTTTTAAGTTAAGTCTCACTCCAGCCATGCAAACCCCATCATTTTCTCCTTACATGATATCTGCAGCAAAAATAGCAAACCAGAAATTTATTTTTGCAATATAAAAGCTCCCTAAAGGAAGGCACTGCTAATCTGAGCTACTGTTGGAACAAAAGGCAGATTTAGAAGCACTGGACATGGAAACAATGACAGTTAAGGGAATGGTCCCAATGAAGTGATAGATTCTTCCCTGTCCTCTACTGACCTAAAACCTTCCAGCATTCCCAGTTAAACTGGGTACTGAAGTGGACACAGATTTTTAGATGGCTCATAAACTCTTTAGATCTTTAGTACTATTATTCCTAGTGGATGATTTTATTACATGATTCAGGACCTCATGAGGAATTGCTCAAAACCATACAAGATATTATTAGCATGTGTCATGACTGGAAAACTCCTTTTACTGTACTATTTTCTAAATGTGAAATTCTTCACTGTTGCTCTGTTTTCAGGAGAGCAGAGTTTTTGAGGGCTCTTAGAAAATCTCAGTATTTGACAAGAAACAGATTTGTCCATGTTATTTTTTTGACCAAAGATGTAAAGCACAAAAATTCCCTTCTTACATAACTCTTCTTTCATTTCAGAAAAATGTCAAGATTCTTACAAAAACCCCACACAGGTACATAGACAAAGAGCAACTCAAAGTACAGGTCATCACCATAAATCAGACACCAAGAAATCACTTTGTCAGCTTTAAAAGCAAATACATTTTTCTTGGTAGAAGTAACCTTCATTGTCAAGGTGAACTGTTTTTCTACAAGTCTTTGGAGATATTTAATAAGTGCTATGCACCCTTTTAAAATCTTCTTACACTATTAACATATATTTCATAAGGCCAAGGAGGCAAAAAGAAAATAATGAAATGTCATTAGAGTATTTCCAGAAGCTCTGCAGACAGAAAATTTGCAAGACTTGCATGTCCACACATAATACAATCATCAGCAGCAGCGAAGTTAGAACACTGTACTCAGATCTGCAGCTGCTTCCCACTCCATAACCAAATGGAAGGCAAACACAGTTATCACTTCCTTCCTTTGTTTACTGAAAAAAAAAAAAAAAGTAAACTCCATTGGTTTCTGGATTATGAGAGTCCAAGAAAGTTATAATCCAAAACACCCAATAAAACCCCATCCATTTTCAAGAGACAGAAATGGCTCAGAAATCAAAATGTGGTGCATTTCAAGACTGGTGCAGTGGTCAGACACTGGTTAGATACCAGCCTTTCTGTCAAAGGTTTCCATATGAAGGTTCCGCAGACAGACTCCCTTGGCAGTGAAATTAGTCCTTAAGGACAACATAAATTAAATACAAAGGAACCATGGAGCAGTGGAAGGAAACACTGTCCAGCTGCCAGCTGGGTTTGCAGGGCTCAGGCTGCAGCTGCTGTCTGGGGGAGGGCACAGAGCAGCTCCAGCCCTGCCTGTAGCTGAGCCTGTGGCTGAGGGGCTGTGCCAAGCTCTGGCAGCACCAGCTCTGCTCTGTGCAGGCTGCTGTGAGGGCTCTGCTGCCCTGCAGACACAGCTGGGGCTGATGGGCACCTACAGCCCCCACTTAGGTCTGGCCCACAGGAGAAATGGCAACGTCAGACTATCTCTGAATCTCTCATGTCATTTCCATGCTTGGCTTGGACTAGCAGCTATTGCTTTGAGCAGATAACTTGCTTAAGTTTAGAAGGATTGCTCATTTTTTCTTTCCAAAGTTGGGCTTGCCCACGTGAATTTTCCTCCCCCTCAAACACAGTTGTGAAAAATCAGTGTGTAAAGGGAATGCATCACCCCACACAACCTGCACAGCTGTGGCAGCCTCTTTTTTCTTTGAACTGTGCCTCGGAGACCTGTTCAGCTCGATGCACATGTCTGCAGACAGCAAACACACATTATGTGCCCCCCTGGAGATTGAGCTTTTCTTTCCTCTTTATTGTTAACTGAATGAGACTAAAAGCCCACTCTTTTGCTCTGTGTAAAAGAATATATAAACCTCATTTTGTCCTGAAACTGTATAAACTTCTACATGCAGCCTCTTTAGGCTAACAAAAATATTAATGAAGCTCAGTTTCAGCATCTGTGTTTGATTCTCTCACTTCCTTACAGCTGATGCATTTTTTCTAAACCCATCCTTTTCTGCCCATCCATAAATTAAATAAATAAAACAAGGTTCCTGTGAATGCTGTGCATGGCAAAAGATGACATTTGCTGACTTATTACTACTCCAGCAGATGAGGTTTGTTTGTATTTACCTCAGTGCATTTAGATAAACCCAAGGGGAAAAGAAAAGCTCTGGGGAATCTACACTGAACTGCCTGACTGGCTGCACTGCCACTAAAACGAGAAGAACTTTCAAAATGGAGTGTGAGCCTTTTTCTCACACAGAAGCTTTGGCATTTTAGCTATCTTGTTCATATACACTGTCCCCAATATGTATGCACAGGATTAAATCAGAAAAGCTTATTCCTGCATAGGAAACCAATCTGATAAAGAGCAATCTGATTCTAATTTGGCTAATTATGAACTTCATAACTATCAATTTGTCATACATATGTATTTGTAAAAATGTAAAGCAACATATTTTTGCCTACAGACTTTGTTCCCAGTATGAAAACCTATGCATATAGAGAGTCTGAAAGTGCTGTTGTGAGAGGAATGATCTATTCAGTTCTCGAATTATCCCCTACCACTATCAGTCTTAGAAGTTCTGCTTATCTACATATTCAGACTGCACCTGTCTTCCTCATGACCACTTTTCCTCTTACATGTGAGGATACACAGTTTCTGGAGCTTGCACTCCCTCTGGGACTGGCATGTGGAGTTACACAAATAGATGGATCTGGAAACTGTTCCTGTGGCTGTGGGAAATCTCACACATACTGCTGCCTTTGGAATTGCACAAGTTACAGCATAGGGATCACACATAACTGTTTTCATAAAATCAGAAGGAAAGAATTAGAGCAGCCTTACTGATATAAAAGCTGATGGCAACGTGTCCTGCAGGTGCAGAAAGTAATGCTAACTTGAGAGAACACTTGCCTTGACAGGAAAGGCTGAGAAAGAAATAATCGATCTTCTCTCCCTTCCATCAGAAACTCAGCTGCTGAGTTTTGTGAGGAAAAGAAGGCAGTGGCAATTCTTCCTTGGTTTATTCCCAACAGAAGACAAGAAGATGCTGCTTTCTTTGCCCAAATTGCTCCCTTTGAACCTCCCAACAGAGCCACATCCCTGCTGGGCTGTGAGCAATTTTGTCTTCAGCTTTACTCTTTGGCCTTAATGCCAAAAGGACATGAACACTCAAGAGTGTGCCACAGGGAAGTTTGATGTGGACTGTGTACCACATCCAAATTATTGTCAGCAATACTGAGCCCCACAATCACTTCAAACAAGATTATAACCCAAGCAAAGAAAACCAAACCAACACCAATTCAGCAGCTGAAGACCAGATTCTAAAGAAATTCTTGCCTTGCAAGAGAACTACAGCACACAGAAAAAGAAAACAGAAATGTTTGAATAGTTTGAGTATCCAAAATGTTAGCAAGAAAAATATGGAAAATGTCTTTCTTATGGAAGACAAATATAACAGGAGACACTAACACTCTTCTCAAACCTGCAGGAGCAGTGAGTTTGTAATTTCTTCAATTTACAACCACTTCATAGATACCCTCCTTGGAGACCACCTCCCCACTTCTTACCTTGTTGTCATTACATTACAAGGGTTCCATATCTCCTTGATGTTTCTTGTAGGCAACTCCTCCAGACACTGACTCTTCCTTATCCCCACAGTAACCAGCTGACTCCAGTTCTTCTCAACCAACCAATCCACTCTTTTATACCACTCTTCTTATTGGCTACAGCTGTGGCCTGTTAAAGTCAGGCCTGCTCCTAATCTTTAGTAATTAACCCAGCTGCAACTCTTAGGGGATAAGATTACTTTCTATACTACCTTCATTTACTTATGTTCTATTCCCCTACATTACCTTCTTCAGGCTCCTAACAGAATGAACCAGGTAGAGAGCACATAACCATACAGTACCCAAGCCTGCTTTTATGGGTAGGGAAAAGAAGAAATGGGACACTGGGAGAAGGAGGAGCTGAAGGAAAGTTCAATAATAAGGCTCTTTTCAATACCAGGTAGAAGATATGTAAGCCTTCTCTGCTTCTCAGTTTTCCTCAGTATCCAGTAAAAAAATTGATGTAAATACAATTGTCAATCAGAAGAGAAATGCAATGGGAAACATACCTGCCATTAACACACCTTTTAAGTTTGTTACTCTAAAGGCAAAAGAACACAGCATGAAGAGTGCTTTAGGCTGCTGTGTAGACTAGAATGTAACCTGCATCCCAGTAAATCCTTACCTTTGTGCTTTTATGCTGTCAGTGTAAGCCAGCAAATGGGCTGTATCACAGAGCATCCACTCTCGGTTTGCCTCCCAGGCCTGTCTGCACGGTGCAGGACCCCCAGAGATGTTCAGCTGCCTGCAGAGCAGGCTGAGCCCTCAGCGTGAGCCCTGCCAGCTCTCCGGCAGTGGGCACCCAGCCCAGGGTGCCACTGCTGCCAGGGCTGGGCTCCAGCACAGCCTTGGGCCCACACTGGCTCTGCAGTTTGGATGTACCCTGCTGACAGCCCTGAGCCACCACTGTCATTGCAACTTCATTTAATTTATACCACCTTCACTAGACACTGCTGTAGAGTTGTCAATCAAAATGACAATCAGTCCATTAAGGCTGCCACCCGTCAAATGCAATTTTGGATAACTCAGAGCAGGTGAACTCCCTCACTGTATGAATCCTGGCAAATTGGCTATCACCTCCTTCCTTCCTTTTGCATTTTTTTAAAGTCACCATGTGAGCTGTTTCTTGCATTTCTAGTAATCCTATTAACTTCCAGAGTGATGCAGCATGGGAGCCCAGTCAATCAGGCAGGCAGTGAGAATTAATGGCCAGTGGAAAGGCTGCTGTGATAGATTGAGCTTTCATGAAAGAAAATTGGAAATGCAAGTGAAAGAGTCAATGGAGTAAGCTGCAGCAGCCTGGGGCCCTGCCAACAACGGAGTGAAAAATAGCTACAAAACACAGTGTACAGCTCTCTGCAAGAGCCTGACATCACACCATGGACCAGGCAGATTGCTCAGGCCACAGAGGAATTATGTCTGATGCCAACACATTGTTACCAACCTCAGGTGGAGCTGCTAACTCATTAGTGGAACGAAGCTAGGGCTAGAAGATGATGAGGCACTGTGTTTTGGAGACCATCCAAACCATCTCCAAGCCTTTTATGTATGAGTGGTGAGGCTTATGAAAGGTCACAGAACACAGAGTCCTTCAGGATAGCTCACTCTGTGTCTGCTCACCTCTGTGTCAGTTAATAGAAACTGATGGCAGCTTTTCTAGGAGAGCACACCAGAGATAAATGCAAAGTTTCCCTTCTTTTGGCAGCAAACCAATCATCCAGGATCTGAGATGGAGCTTCAAGGCCTTGGTCAAACTGAAGGGCTAAGGCAATTTGGTTGCAACTCTCTAGTCCTCTGCATATGAAGCAAAACTCTTCTAGTTTTGGCTGCTTGAATGCATTCTGCATCCTGCATTGATTCATTCAAATAGAAAAGCAAAAATCTCCAAATCTGACAGGTGGTTCTGGAAGATAATCCTCCTTCCAACAGGAGTAATGGGAACAAACCTAACCAGCTCAGATGCACAAGCCCATGGAGGAATGCTTGAAAGCCAGGATTTGGTTGTCTACAACAGAGGATAAGGCATATTGGTTTCCTAGGGTCACATGTAGGCAGACCACAGTCATACAGGAGCTTTTATTGTCACACAAAAGCAAACAGAAACACACCTGACCTCATTATGAGCCTTCAACACTGTTCTTTTATAATTTGTGATGCTTCATGCTGTGCATTAAAGCAGTGCACATAGTACCAAGATCAACTTTATCACTCTCACAAATAAGATTTTCTTGGCCTTGTAATGAAGAGAAGCAGATAAAGATGGCTTGTGATGCTCTTTAGTCCTACATACCACCTGCATTATCCAAATGTCACAAAACTGCTCACTTGTATCAAAACACATCTGGGGAAAAATTTATCCCTGACATAGTCCAATATTCAGTAAACCAAGTATGCAGGGGTATCTGCTCACTCAGTTACTTCTGAAGTGTTACACTTGTATCCAAGGAAAAGTTTTCACCACAAAACAAGCTACCCAACAATAAACATATGGTTGGGGTTTTTTTCTGCATGTTCCAAGTGATTTCAAGCAAGAGATGTAAATATTCCACTTCTGGAGTTTAATTTCTGTAGGAGTGAATCAAATTACCTTTTGGAAGAAGTGACTTCTGGCTAGCACTCTACTTAATTCATTCTGTCAGCGTGTACTTTAGTGCTTTGTGTGGGAGACTGACTTTGTCCAAGACTGATGCTCTCTACTCTGTAAATTGAATCCACTGATGCATAATTGAGCCCTTGACTATATCAAGCATTTGCTTCACCAGACCCTTTTCTTGCTTACTTTTGCTATATTTGCTCTGTGAAAAATATGCTGTTTTCATTCTAGGGAATGAAAAATGGAGAGCTGTGCTGAGCGTGCTTGGAGCCCTGCAGAAGTAGGTAATATTTGATACATGTCAAGTTACAACTTTGATTTCTATTTTGCTATTCCTTTTGTTTTTTACAAAATGTTTTTAAGCAAATCTTATTGGAAGCAAAAAACCAGTTAGTGTTTGTGTTGAAACAGTAATTATTCTGGTTTTGGAATGAAAAGAACCAGGCTGACTCCATAGCATCCGGTGAACCTTACAAAGCTCACAGGGCTGCTCTTGGGGAAATGACTCACAGTCTGGGGCCTTTTAGGATTCTGTGATTGTACAGCACCCATGGCACACACCCTGCCACACACCTCAGCTATTCCAACTGCAGAATGAGGGAATGTTTTCACTTGATGAATAAATGTCCCACAGGGACACTTTCCTTGTCCCTCTGTCAGTGCTAATTAACAGCATATCATGACTGGGTTTTACTCATTCAGAGAGAAGCACAGAACAGCAGGGTTGCCATTCAAAGTGCCATTCATGTTTCTGCTGCTGAACTTGCAGGCTTTGTTCCAAAGAGATTTGAAAGATGTTGGGAAGCAGCTGCTCAGAGCTGATGTCTGACAGGCACAAGTGTCTGAGCAAGCAGGCTGGGCCAGGTGTGGCAGCCCCAGCTCAGAGCCCTCCCCAGGGGCTGAGCTGTCCCATGGCTGCCCTGGTGGCACTGCCTGCACTTGGCTGTAACCCCAGCTCCTGCTGCAGCTCAACTGTCAGAAAGATTGCCACAATATTCTGTGTATGGTGAAATGGGGAAAGGCACCAAGGTGCCACTAGCACCAAGCAAAATGGATCAGATAACAAGAAAGGAGGAAGCAAAAATCAAGTTTTAGCCAACACACCTATTTGGAGAAGCATATTTGTGGCTAAACATCACCAGTCCTTTTGACAGAAGGGGGGGGCTGAGAGGACAGAACAGCTTGAAGTAAGGGTACAGAAAAGTCAGACCATTACTGCAGGGATTGCTTGTAACACTCCTCACTCTTTTTTCTGTAACCAGGATCTATGTGACTATGTTAGCCTGGAACAGAGAAGCTTATTCCACAAGCATAACATAATTACACTTCACTTGGATATGGCGGAGATTCTACTAAGACCTTTGAGGATCTCGTTAATCTTTCCTGGCTTAATTTACACCAACTTTGTAATTCTGGAGAATTTCAAACCTAGTGTTGAAAGAAAGGACAATGCTGAGGTTACCAACTCCAAAGCAGACTACCAGCTGGATTTAAACCTGTATTTGGCCCAGCCTTCCTGCAAGATCTGGCCAAGCTGCTCACAGCCCAACTTGCAGAGAGAGAATACTCTTCCTTCACCAGCTGCTGTCCCCACGTGGGACACTACAAATGGATGCTCCTTGGAGTGGGGAGGATGTTCCAGAGAATACACTCAGTGCAACAGGACTCTGACTTTAAACCATTTAAAACCTAGCAGTGTGGGGCATGGTGTATATAAAAACAATCACCTCTGGATGGGGGATTTTCTGTTTGACAAATCTCCATTATCAGCAGCACTCATCCCCACCAGAAGACATGATCTAGAACCTTTGCACAGAAAATAAAAGAAGTCATAACAAAGAAAATTGAGCAATAAGTAGAAATAATTTTAAGTAGTATCACCCACAGCTAAACTTCTGGAAATAATTGTGCTTGGAATTCTATGTAGAACATACAGAAATTTGCCATCATTGTACATTTTTAGGTTTCCTTTGTTGGGTTTTGTCAAGAATGTATCTGTGGTATTTTTACTACACTGATGTCACTGGCACATGTAAGCTATCTCATGACTGTCATTCATAACAAAATGGGGACAGGTTGTTACAAGTTTAACTTTTTCTGGAAGCCCTTGGGTTTCTCTGCACCAGTTAGGCAGATTGGTTTTGACATGTGGGTTGCACTTGCAGATGCCAGTCACAGAGCAGCAGAGAGTTCAGAGCAGCCTCTGCCATCCCTCCAGCTCTAGAGGTCACTGCACAACCAGGATTACACTCAACCCTGCATCCAGAGCCTCTGGCTCACCCACAGCTGAACAGACCCCAGGGTGTCACTGGGCAAGGCCCACATCCTTAAGTTTTTCAGATTCTCCCTACAAGTATAATTAATATCATATTCTGCATATTGCTTTATAGTAGTCTTCAGAAAAAGCATATTCACAAGGCATTCAAATAAAGGCTGCTGTGAAAAATAGTATGAGTACTACCTGATAATACAAAGTTCTACATCTACTAAATTTTTGAAAGTATTAGGGCTTTTTTTTATTTGTTTTTTGTTTGTTTGTTTGTTTTCTTTTGGTGTTGTTGTGTGGGGATTTTTTTAAATGAAGTTAATGCAGAGAAGCTTTCTGCAGGTATAAACTGTCCAGCCTGGAATAACTGTACATCAATATGTACTGGAGCAGGACCCTAGGATGTGATTTCCAAGTCCTGAAGCAAAAAGGAGTAAATCATTTGGGAACATATTGTGTAAAATTTAGCTGAGTTACACTGCAGAAAATCTGTTCCCAAGCTCTTAAAAGCCCAGTAAAGGCCATTACAATTGATTTAATGCCATCCTTTGCTTACTCTGTTTTCATCTCACAGGACTGCACAGGACCCAACACAGCAGCAGTTGGTGGGTGAAATCAGATGAGACCCTGCCCAGGCTGAAACATAATCAGCTCCATTCCCCACCTTAATGTCTATGTACACACAGGAGAAGCAACATTCACGAGTCTCAGAAGTATTTGGAAAGATCTAGAGAAAAAAATAGCAAGTTTGCAGTTTCCTCAAGTGTCTTTCCACTGTGTCTGCTGTGATGAAGATGGACAGTGCTGATGCATTATTTACAGAGCTGTTGGGAATGCCCCAGAACCAAAGGAAGCATCTTGTGGGCAAGAGAACTGCTGCTGCTGCAGAGCAGGGCAGCCAGGGCTTCACATGGCACCACAGCAGTGCAGGCACAGCTGAGGCTTTGGGGGTAACAGAATTATTCTTTCTGGAAGGAATCCAATACTCATGAAGCAAGATATTTCTCAAAGGCATAAAAAGGCATAATGGCTCAGCTACCTCCTTTAACAATTCTAACTTTCCATTATTTCCTTTATTTCATGGGCCTGCCTATAGGTCATATATTAATTATGACCCTCTTTCTTCTGCTAAACAAGCCTCTCCAGCTTTCTTCCAAAGCTGTCCTCTAATCATTCACTTCCTTTCATGCTCCAGCTCTCACCTCTACTCAAATCCAGCGTTGCTCTCTCTTCTTCCTAACTGACCATGTCAAATACATCACAGAAAATGCTTTCAGATCAGCCCCAAGTTAAAAAAGCACACTAATATCATGTCCTTTTCCTCAGTGTTGCAATGTATTAGTATCCAGTTGCTTGGTAAGGATCAGATGCTGCAATAGTTTTTGCTGTTACTGCAAGTGCAAAGAACAGCTGAAAGCATCAACAAAGGCTGTTCTGCTCACAGAGGTGGCACTTTTAGATTTTAAACTCAAGCCAACAGGAAACATCAACCTCCCTCTGCACAGCATCAAGAAATCTGCTGGCACTTGACAAACAACTGCAATTACAACAGCAGCAGCAACTTCATCAATGGGGACCTGCCTGGGCTTTTATGCCTCTCTCTGCCCTCCCTGTGCCTGAGAACCTGCTGGGAGGCAAGCCCTGAGGCAGCATCACAAACTGTGAGTGCAGGGCTGAGGATTCTAACGAAAAAGCTGAGGGAAGAACACTCTGCACATGTGTGAGTACAGGCCCAGCACAGACGTGCCCAATTCTCAGCCAGGGCATCCAAGAGCTGCTGCACCACCCAGCAGGGCAGAGAACTCTCCTGTGAGTGCTCAAATGTTTTCAGCCTTGGGCTTTTGAAAGAAGATTAATTTCTCCTTCTGTATTTCCCTACTTCATTTCTTATTTTCAGGTGGCTCTTTGAGACATGGTGGTTTGGTAAATATAACAATATAAAATATTTCAGTCGGACATTGAAATGAATGAATGACAGAACAATAACTTAGGGCTAGTAGATAGTTTCCTTTCAACCATGTCTCCAGAAGGAAAGCTGGAACAAATCACAACACTATAATTCATGCTCTCAAATTACTATGGACTGACTGCACACTGGAAGTTGTAAATTACAGACTAATATTTTAATGCCAGTAGCCAATCTGGATTTATTTACAACTCAATTATTTGTGGTCTTTTCTGTACAGGTCTCTGAGAAGCTGATATACAGCTGCAGGGTATTTTGAAACTAGAAATTTTATCAAGCCTATATATTTGGGTTCTGAGGTTTTTAAGCTGGTATTTTGACAGTAAAGAAATATTTGAACCTGTAAGTGGGATTTTTTTTTAAATGAAGATATGCACTTCTTTATTAAGTGACTAAATGTGATCAAAAGGGCTGGCAAATGAGATTCAAAGCCCTCCAAGTGGAATTAAAACCTCACTTTTATTTTTAACGTTTTTTCACTTTTTTTTTTTTTTTTTGCAACTGTTTAAAAAAACGCAAGCAAACAAATACACAGGAAGACAAACACATTAGATGCTAGCCAGTAGTAAGATTGCTACTGGCTTAAAAGCATAAGGACCCCAGCCTTACTGACATCTCACTTCTCAAGATCACTTCAAGGGTTTGCTCTCAAGTGAACTGCATGAACAAAGCCAGCACAGGATGAAAAGTCTGCATCTCAGGAGCAGGTGCAGCTCCAGCTCTGAAGGGTCATGCCAGGGCTGAAAGGGCACGTGAGAGCCTGCAGCTCCAGTGAAATGAAGCTTTAATGCTGCAGTTTGCTCTTAGCAGTCATTGTGGCGAAGTTGGCCAAAGCTTTTTAAATGTAAGGGCATTTCTGCATGTTGATTAGCAGCCAGGAGCTATAAGCATGGAAATGCCATTTGAAACACTCATAGCATAATTTGCACATATTTGTTGCAAAACCTAATCAGGATTGCAGTGCTTGAGACAGTAAATCAAAGACATGTCATAAACTTCTCCAATGAGTTAATGACCAGCATTTTGCAGGAGCTGGGCAAACATTAATGCTAAAATAAGAGTGCAGTCCAGTGTAGGTTCTCACATCCACAGAACTAACACAAGTCCATTTATATCCAGAGAAGATATATTGCACTCTGGAGTTACCTGTTATGTGGCAAAAAAATGCTGCCTAATGAGGACTGACCTGATTTTAAGAATGGAGAGAGCACTCCCTGTTTGCTTCTCCTTCCACTGCTCATTAGCAAGTGCCTTCCCCTCCCACAGCCCCTGACCAAGCCAGTACAACACATGGCTGACAGTGGCATTTTTTCATCATCCCTTTAGGATCTTTGTTAACAGTAACTCTAAATTGCTCAGGGGAAAACAAACACCACAACCAGCCCCCCTGCCTCTGAAGCTCAGGGGCTACTTGGTACTCATCCTCATGGCAGGGCCAGAGGAGTGTTCAGAGCCCCTGGCTGGGGAACCTCAGTCACCTGTAGTTACTTCAGCAGCATTAATACACCATAAGGAAGAGACAACATTCCAAAGCAAATCAATATTTCTCTGATTGCCTTGAAAATTCAGCTCCAATTAAAAAATCATTGACACTGGGAAAAAAAAAAAGATCTGCTTGTCTCAAATGGCTCCTAAATTAGAAGTCTGAGAGAGCCTTGTCACCCAGGCAGATTTAATGAAACATTATTTCAGAAGCAGAGATCATGACTGCACAGCAAAAGCACTTCATCAAAGGGAACTTGACTCATAATGCATCTACACCCTAAATAGAAAAGATATAGCCAAGATGGAAGGGGAAATAAAAGCTGTTGGGGTGGATGCAGTATGCCCAAAATCATGCTGCAGACTGAGCCAGTTCTACAATTGGTGTCCTGACTCTGCTCAAGCAGTCTTGAAGGGCTACTGCTCACTGCATAATCCTCCTTCAGCTGGTCATGTGTGGGTTAAACTAAACACCTTACATGCAATTTCTGAATTAAAATACTTTTTTTTTTCCATTTTCATATAACTAGTGCCTTCCATATATACCTGGAAAACCTACCTGGAAATACACCTGGAAAACTTGCATTTGCTCCTGTAAAAATTCACCACTGGAAATGTATCACACATCTTTCTATACTCAATAAGCTTTAAGTTTTTACGTGCCTATTTATTTTCTCTACTATTTCTATGACTTTTTTCATAACACAGATACAGTACAAAGAAGAATAATAGAAGCTAAAATCCTTTAATCATGAAATTATTCAAGTTATCAGGATTAAGGAGTTGCTGAATTATCTGAAATTACTTAAATTCTCTCTTCTGCATGTCTCAAGTAACCCTTTTTATGGCACTCACAAAGAAACTGCAACTGAATCAGACTAATAAATGATTCTTGTTGCATGAAAAGCTACTGGACAAAACAGCCAATATTCAGACCAGTAATGCAAAAAGAAATGTTAGGCAGTGAGAAATGCACTCTCATTACACAAGTGAAAAACAGGGGTGGTCTGCTCTTTTCACATCTGGCAAAAAGGAAAACAACAGAGTTGTAGTATGAACACAGTAATTGAGTAACACAGCTCTTTCATATTTATGGACAAAATTAAAACCAGTAAAACATTCATTTCAATCCTATGGCCATCAACTCCATAAAGCACAGCTCTAGATATCAGGGTGAGCACTCTGTAACTACCTTTGTAAAAGATTATGAGACTTAAATGTTCTTATGTTCAGTCAGCTGAAAACTCTCAACTCCCTTCCATAGAAACAAAGAAATGTGTTTTTATTCTTAACTAAGACACACAGTGGAAGTCCATATGCAAGGAACCTCTGATTTTCCTACTGAAACTCCCTGCCCTGCCATCTAAAATGCCACGCAGTTGGCAGTGAATCGAGCTGCCATTCTTGAGACATTTGCTTTCCCTGCTGCCTGCCCTGCCCATGTGGACTGACATTCCCCACAGGGACCTGCTCCCAAACCACTGCCTTCCTCCATCCTGCACTTCCAAGCAGGTCCTGTTCAGTTTTGTCTCCCAGTGCCATTTCAGGCATTTCAAGACAGGCCCTGTTC
The DNA here is from genome assembly GCF_047830755.1 of Zonotrichia albicollis. Taxonomy (NCBI): domain Eukaryota; kingdom Metazoa; phylum Chordata; class Aves; order Passeriformes; family Passerellidae; genus Zonotrichia; species Zonotrichia albicollis. Next base: position 15,674,105 of record NC_133829.1, on the reverse strand, counting down.
AGTTTTGCCTCCCAGTGCCCTTTCAGGCCAAGGATTGCTGCCTGGCTGTGCTACTCTGTGCCCCCCGGGCTCCTGGCATGGGGAGAGGCAGTGCCCAGGTCACAGCTGGTTTGTCCCTTGAGCTTAATGCACTGCCAAGTGCACGTCAGCCCTGAGAGTGAGCTGTCATGAAGCTCAGTCCTGCAAATGAACTGTGGCCAGGGCCATGTCACAGTGATAATTTAATCCTGTTCTTATTTACACTGACTGCTAAACCGTGGCTCTCTCCAGCCAAGCAAGCTTAGCTGCTCACAGCCCTGCACACGCAGGAGCAGTTCAGGTGAGGTCCTGTGGATAAACGGTGATGAGTTTCCCTTGGTTCACTGTCACTCTGCCATCACTGCTAAATGCAACATCCTCAACCCTGTCTCATGTGGGTCAGAAGGCCTCTGGATAGGAAATGCCTGTGGTTTGCCTGCACCAGGCCTGAGGGGCAGAATCAAATCCCACTTCTTAAGGTAAAGCATTCAATGTTAAAAAAAGAAAACCAAACCATAACAGGAGCTGGCTAGTATTTTCCTCTCTTCTCTCCTTGTTTTATGCTCTTAGGAGGACTAATCAAAAAGGGAAACAGGCCAGCATCATGAAGCAGATAATTGAGTCATCCTGCATTATTTCAGGTATGATATTGACCATCCACAAATATAATTGGCAGCTAATGGTGAATTAGTGCTGCCAAGTCATCTTCTCTCTATTTTTCTCAAATTATTTCCCCAGGGATGTGCTAGAAAGGAGACATTCCAAACCCCTTTAATAGGAGTTTATTTAATATAGCCACTGACTTTCAAATGCAGTAATTGAAAAGGACAAAGCAGAGACAGTGACTTAGGGAATTAACTTCATAGCCTAGAAAATGGATTTGTTCTCACATCAAGTGAAAAAGAACTTGATGATCACAAGGAATCCTTCCTGGGTTTGTTCAGGTCACAACCTCACTTACAATGCAAAAAGAAAGCCCAGAGCTATTATATATGCAAATTTCAGCTCCAGACAACTCACCCAAGGGCACAAACTCCTGTCACATGGGGATGACCCAGCCCTGCCCCACAGCTCCAGGCAGCCCCACAGTGGCACAGCCCTTCAAGCACAGCCCCAGGGAAGAACAAAGCAGCCTTTTACCCGCAGGAGCTGCTCAGCATTCAGCGACTTCACTCGTGGCAAAGCTGAGTACTTTGTCCCAAACAAACTCAGGAGTGTTTGGGGTGCAGGTACCATGTCTGGAGTGCATTCCCTCACATGAAACCAATGATTGGATGGATGGCTGCTCCCAGGATTCATATCTGAGCATCCCACAGCACCCACAGGCGGCTATAAACCACAAGGGGCATCCTTCCATCCAGTTTTGTTCATTTTATATCAGTGATTTCCCTCTGTAAGAGCCTTTAGTTCTCTTTAAGGACATTCATCCTCCAAAGAGTTTGCCTTTTTCATCCAACCCCTGTACTTGGTGAAAGCATTTCAAGGTCATAGTCCATGAGGAAATAGGAATTATTAATGCTTTATTACTCACATTTTATTGCATCTTTACAGAAGGGAGACTTCACTTTCCTCATGATTTAAACAAGACTTTTCTTTTTTTGACAATTCATAAAGAATTAAAATTTTCAAGTTTACCCTGTGAGGTTCATTTGTCATTGCTCTCCCAGCATTGGTTTGATTCTTTGGATAAATTTTACTAGTACAAATACTTATAGAGCAACTATATTATCAACTGTTACCAAAACCCCTCATACTGCCACAATCAGTAGGATTTACTATATTTAGATTACTTGAACACATTGAATTATAGTAACCTAAAGTTATGGATGTAAAAAGCAATACTGCAACTTAATTTCTGTCCTTAAATATCTAAAATAAATATGCTTTCAATATTGCTTCCTAGTTTCCAGTGGAAATATGCACTCATGTCTAAATGCAAGAACTGCATTAACTAACAAGAACAGAAATTGAGAGTTTGAGCAGCTTGTGTGGTCCCTGTGGACACCTGTGAAGTTTGATAATGGACACAGGAGGTTACTCTCCTCATTATCCACAGCCATAGTCATAGTTTTAAAGGCCTGGACTTAAGCCTTTGTCATTTTATTTAGACTTTTAAATCTGGAAAAAAACTTTAGCAATGCCATATCATCACTAGCAGAATAATGACAGCATGAAAATCTGTATTTGTATTCAAAACATACACACATTCCAAGTGTCTGTCTCAAAGATAAATTGCCTCACAATCACACAATTAAGTGACTTGAATAAGAAACTTGCTTGATTGGTTTGGTAAAGATAGAAAGTTATTTCAGGCAATTAAATCTAAATGTGACTGCAAGGAGTTACAGAAAGAATGCTGAAGAAGCATTCAAATTCAATACTCTTAAAACACTCCAATACACACAAGGGTAAAACTGTGCTAACTAAATATGCCTCTTAATAGAATACTCATCATCCCTAAATAAGTAATATGAGAGTCATCATGAATGGGCTTATGAAAGTGTTTGATACTCACTGTTGCCTTCTGATACAAGGCAGGCGGCCTGGTTTCAGGAGACAGCACGGTGACCCATTCCCCAGGGTCACTCGGGCCTAAGAAACACGCGGACACCAATATGGTGGAGGATCAAAGGCCTTTATTCTCTCTTCTCATAGGGTTTTATAGTCTAGGGGGCTTCTACGTCAGGTGGGGGTCTGTCTTTACCATCTATGGTTAGTAGGGGATGGAAAGTTACCTGGGCAAGTGGAAAGTTACCGGAATCCAGTTCGGGGGGCTACATTCCTATGTTAATTTTCTTATCTGAGGGGGCAGGGGCCCTGTCTTCCCGTAACATCACGAGATCTTCCGAACGCCAGGCCCTATCTGCTACAAAAGAATGCTGAAGAAGCATTCAAATTCAATACTCTTAAAACACTCCAATACACACAAGGGTAAAACTGTGCTAACTAAATATGCCTCTTAATAGAATACTCATCATCCCTAAATAAGTAATATGAGAGTCATCATGAATGGGCTTATGAAAGTGTTTGATACTCACAGGCAGTAAAAAGGCAGATAGGTCTGGAATTCTGAAGAAAAAAAGTACATAAACAGAAAACATGAAGGTTTTTTTAGCAGAAGTCTTTGAGTTTTGATCACCAATCTGTTTCTTTTATTCTTCTCTAAGCATTCTGTGTATTACCAAACCATCAGCAGAGATCAGGAATTTGGATGCCAGGACCTTTGCTTGCTCAAGCACAATTGTTCTTATCCATGTTTTATTACCAGTCACCTTTCCCTAGTCACATTTTTGGTGGGATTATGTTTAGAAAGATAGAACTGATTATTTATTTATCTATTTTCAACCCCCTGCATAGAGTTGAGCTGTGATGGCAGAAATTGCTGAGCAGTTATCACTGTTCCTCACAGCAGGCAGGAGCCAGCATTGCCCTGGCCCTGAGTGTCCCCACCTGGGGAATGCCCATGGGACTGCCCTGCCCCAGCCCCTCCTGCCCTATAGGATGTGTTTAAAAGTTTAAAAAGCCTGATGATTCAAAGAGAATAATCAGTTATTGTGTAAAGAGCAACTAATTCAATTCAGGATGAAGCAAATTCGTTTCCTTGCATGGGTACAGCAGCAGAGAAAGCAGTTTGCTGAGCATCCTTCCCTGCTGCTGCACCCCTGCAACACAGTCACAGGGTGGCTACAGGGGTGTGACAGGACTGAGCTGGCATGAGGAGGCAGCAAAACAGTCACAGCATCCCCCTGGGAACTCTCACCTGGCCAAGGTGAGCCCAAGGCAGTGCCTGAACCCACCAGGAGGTAACACTGCTGCAGAGGTTTCAGGCACAGAGGGCCAATATTGTCCAGGTGCAATTATCCAGGAATGCAGCACCTCAGTTTATTGGTACTGTTGAGAAATCTCTATTCCTGCATAAGAGGAAACAACTGAAGGCAAGTACAATCTTTATGGCGATTTCTGTGGTCTTTAGATCAGGTTTTAAATGTAGCGTCTTCAACCACTGCCCCTGGAGACACTACAAGGCTTCCACACATGGAAAGCCCATAGCAGGTCCCTCCTGTGCAGAGTGACTCCTCTTCTGCTGTGTGTGCTCTGCTCTGCCTTGGGAACTGACAGACAAAATCTTCCTGTTCCTTAACCTCCTGCCTGCTTCATCTCATACCACACAAAACGAATGTGCTTACTCCTAACAGCCAGTTCTTGTCCTTCATAAATGAAGTCAGTCTTGGTATTTCTACATTTCAGGGAGTTTGGAGTGAATCACTTGAGTTTCTTCATCAGTTTCTGTATTTATGAAGGGGGTAAGATCTAGAGTGTACAGACAATCCTCCTCATTATGAAAATATTGCTACAGATCACTATAAGCAAAAAAGTGCACATCATTCATGAAGGACTTTTTGGCAATTATTTTATAGTGCTGGTTATAAATGGGTTCATTGACTTACCTAGAGCCTGGTGCCAACACCCCTGCAGAGCCAGACACCACTCATTTCTGCAACACTTTCCATTGTCTTCAAGTAGGACAGTGTTTGAATACCTAAATGCATTTGTAGAGTGAGGAAATTTCTCTAGTCCCATTACTCATTGACTTTTCATTCAATAACCTGCAAGTCCCAAACATCCTGAAATCAGCAGTGACTTCTTAAATAAGCCCATTATTAGAGCAAGGCAGGAGCTCAAATCCATGAGGATGTACTTTCAAAACCCCTTTGCTTTGCTTCTGCATTTGCTATGCAGAAATGAATTTTCCAATCCAGACAGTAGGGAGTTCTGGCAAACAGGCAACAGACAGAGAGATAACATTATCTGATATCAATTCCTTTTCTTTCATCAGTTCTTCCATCCCAGAATTTTTACAAGGACAGCATTGCAGTTCTATCAGCAATGCTGGGACAGGAAAGACAAATAAACTGAATTTAAAAAAAAAAAGACATCAACATGACACTCAGTGTGCCTTTTCCTACTGGTCTATAACAGCACACTTTCAGCAGCAAAAGTGGAACAGAAAAAACATATATATTTAAATATTAATAGCTTTTACTGGCTCTAAAGCAGAAACAGCTCTGCTCACTACACACTAGAGAGCTGATCCCAGGACTAGAGGTATAACCCATCATTATCTTCCTAATGTGGGCAACATATTGATTTTTTTTCCTTTTATTCATGCATCAAGGCTCCCAGTGAGTGCATGTGCACATCTGGGTCCGTTTGAGTGTGTGGAGCAAAGACCAGAGATGGATGATATTCTTTGGAGATTTCAATCCATGTCTCTGGACATAATGGCTTTTGCCCTAACACTTTATGTTTCTCTGCTCCTTCCTGTAGGAGCTGTTGTTTCTATGCTCCCCCTGCAGCTGTGAAATGAGAGTCTGAGCTGTGTCTCAGCTGAGGGCAAGCAGTGAAGCATGATCCAAACCCCACTTTCCATCCTCTCTGCAGGCAAACACGTTGCTTTTACACTGCTTCCAGCCTCAGCTGGACTGAACTTGGGAGGGCAGACTCACTCCTGATCCTGCAGCTTGTGCAGGATGCTCTACAGTGCCCACATCAGATCTCAAGATCCTGTCAGAACCATGGCAGAACTGCTTAGGAAAGCTGGAGAAATAGAGAAGGGAGCTAAATAAATAAGCTAAATAAACTTTCAGCAAAGTAAACTCACAAGTCAGTATCTTATTACTCACTAGCAGTATTTCTTTCTGTTAAAAAAAAATTAATTAGAAATGTGTAGCAATTGTTGCAGTTCTCCTGGGATTTTACTGATATGGAAAAAGGTAATAGAAGAGACTTGGCCTGACACTCTGTACTGATACTCCTTACTCCCCATTGGCCAGGGACCAATCCTATATTTCAGAATAAACTCTTTTTTGCAAAGGTAGAACTGGCCTCAAGCCCAATGCATATTTGTACCTTTGATGTGTCCTTAGTTCCTGCAAAAGAAGAAGATTTTTCCTAAGGGGAAAGGCAGAAACCTGTGAATGAGCATTACAGAAGGCTGGTTTTGGGAATGCCAGCTCATTTGTGTCAAAGACATTGTTGCAATTACAGGGGACACAACATGTGAATGAGAACATCAGGGCTCATGTGAGGTCTGCCTGCAGATTCCAGCTTGCTGTATATAAATATATGAAGGATATAGATAGCACTTAGCATGCTGGCAAAGTGAGCTGTGACAAAGTGCTGGGCTGACTCCTCAGTGTCATCCTGAAGGAATCAGCACTTTTTTGGGATGCTACTTCAAATCTTAATGATTGGAATAGATTGAAAAGATCAAGCGTGCCAGACACAGTGATTCCAGTTCAGAGCAATGTTGTAAATACACAAAAATCAGGGGCATGGAAGGAAAATTCCCTCTAGAAATAGTCTCTTTTTCTCTCACTTCTCTAATCCAAAAGGATTTAGCCTAGTACTTAACGTACACACTGGTTAGAGAAAACAATCTATCCAGCATTAAGTGTCTTCCATGGCATCTGCTGCACAAATCCTGTGTCCCAGGATACTCCCAACTTAACCAGGCTGGTTTTGAGTGAGCTCACAGACAAAGGCAAGAGGAAGAAATTAATACAGGCAGATTGGACAGAAAATCCATTTCCAGAAATTCAGCCTCATACTTTCACTGACCTCAGGGAGACAATAGCAGAGATAATTCTGCTCCAAGTGCAGCATGGTGATGGCTTTAAAAGGCTGTGCCAGAGAAATATTGAAGAGACTAACAAGGAGCGGTGCTTGGAGCGTGTACAGGCCCAGAAAGGCTTCCCTGACTTTGTCCTGTTAGAACATGGACAGTACTGAAGAAAAACCAAATCACCCCTTCCCCAGAAGCATGGCTGGACTCATTTTGAGCTATAATTCATGCTTACCTAGCCCTTGCCAAGAACTGCCTGTAAAAACCAGGGTAACTTCCCCAGCCACCTCACTCTCCTGTGTACACAACATGGTCATGTATTTCTCTGTGCTCCCCAAGAATGACCTCACTGGCTGATAAAAATCCACAGTGTGTCTTTTACTACACATCTCTCTCTCACATCTCACCCTAAAACAAAAAAAAACACAGTGTGATGACAAAAAAGGCCCCAAAACTTATTTCCAGTGACCTGGATAAACAAAATTATGGTCTTGTCCAGACTTCCTAGGCAGCTCCACCTCCAGAGGGGACAGCCTGGGACTTCAGGTGCTGGATGCTCCTGCTCAGACTGAGGAGGTCTCAGCAGGAGCTTTCCTTGCTGTACCCACCTACACAAGCCTTTCAAGCATAGAAGAAAGGAGTGGAATCTAAAATGTCTTCTTTTCCTAAGTCTGAAATAAATAACTATTGGCCAAAATGTTTGCATCTAGGTATTACTCAGAGGTCATGATGCTCAGTGTGAGCTCTGCTGCCTTATTATGCTGGTAATGAACTCAGAAATGTCTGAAGGGGACATGCACTGAATGTCACTTCCAATTTCTGTAGAGGCCAGTTGATTATTATGGCCCAAATAGAGTAAGGTGCTAATTGACCTACTAAGAGGCTGACTGCACTAAGATTCAGGCTCAGAAACTTCTATGCATAGATGCACTTTTCATGCTCTGTATACTGTGACTTACTGGGTATTTTCACCTTACTAGAATTAATTATCTCTCTTTTTTGTCAGTTTAGCTCAATCATGTAGAGCAAAATAATTGGCCTTTACCAAAGTAGGCATCCAAAAATATAACTGAAAAGTATACTGTCCAGAATTCAGACTCCTTTTTCCATTCCTTTGCCTGTATTTGTGAATTTTTCTGTTAGAAAACAATCACATCCTGACAGAATAGACTCAGGAAAGGATGGCAAAACCTTCTGTCAACAAACCCAGTGGAACTGGGAATTGGAACTTCTATTCTCCTCAAATACAAAACATCTTAGTTTTTAGTCCATTGCTTTGTTATTCAAGCTGCTGCAAATAGCTCTTTTTAGTCTTAAGAAAGCGTTGTTTGCATAAATCTAGCCTAAGGCAGACAACACTAGAGCAATTTTTAGAAACAATTCTAAAGCAACTGAATATTCTGGGTGAAGTGAAGCTCAACTGGCACATGAATCAAGCTGAATGGGTAAAATTCACATAAAGACATTATATAGTGCATGTATATGAGCCCTGTTAACAAAGGATTTAGCAGCCTCCAGCTTTGTTACTTTTCCTCTCAACATCCCAGTGAGGAAGCAGAGAGAAGCTGAGGGACTTTTGTTCAAGCACACAGAAATTGTGGAGAATGAGGAATGGATTGAACCTAGACAAACCAGAGCTCTGTGTGCCACACAACTTACCTGCTGAACTCTCCATGCAGAAAGAAAAGTCATGAGGGGAACCATAGGAAATATCACACACAAACCTGCATCGTGGGCAAAACCAAGATTTCTTTCCATGGCTCTCCTCCCTGACTGCTGGTTCCTGCTCCTGTGATTTCAGCAAGGCTCAGGGTTTCTCCAAATACTCTTAATGAAAGAGCAAGCAATGATCTGAACCAACTCTATTCCCTGTTACATTCAGTTATAAAGAATTCTTATGCTTCTAGGATAAAACTCCTGGATATAGGAAAAAATCATTAAGAACTGTCTCACATTTTGGTTGCTACCATCTTCCTGCTAATTAGATGACTTATTAAGTAAATTATCAAAAATAAGACCTGGCCAGTTAATCATCCTTTTTAATATGGTAGATTACTTTGATTTTTTAATTGTTGCAAGATTTAAAAAAAAAATACCCAAAATGACGTGCACACTCATGAGCCAAACAGGAGAAGCTCATTATATTCTCCCCCAGCAGCACACAACCCAAGGAGTCAGCTCAATTCCGTGTCCTCTGGGAGCTGTACAGGAACAGCAATCTCTCTAGAAGAACACACACCTGGCCTGGGCTCAGCAGCTGGGATATTTGTTGTTTGCCTGACAAAAGTAATCAAGTATTGCTATGCTGCAGTCACCAGAAAATTCCCTCTGCCAGAACCAGTGATGGAGCCAAATGGTTCTCTAAGTGGTGAGAAAAGAAAAAATTAAACACATGACTTCTCTTTTTAAAATTATTTAAACTAATATAAATACTGAGTATTTAAACACTGAGCAGTAAATACTGAGTCAGTAACCAGGAATTCTAATATCTTTTTGCCAGACTTAGAGCACTCATTTTTCATCCCACCTGATTAAGGTGATGCTGATTGTACACAGGTTAGGACCTGGGTCTGCAGAGATCTCAGAGGGGGAAGAAATCACTGATAGTAAAGCAAAGTAAAATTCAGCCTTCCTCATGTGGAAAGCTACCAGTTGCTGCACCTGCTGCTTTCTGAACCCATCCTCCTTCCTCCTTTCCAAGAGCACTTGTAAAGCTGTAAGTGAGTAATAAAAGGGAAAAGCTCCCACAGAACATTTCCCTGTAATTCTGTGCCAGCAGAACATGACAAGTGAGCACCCTTGGTTCCACCACCCCTCTTGTCTACCCAGTGTGCACAAACCAGCTCGAGTGCTGCTCCCAGAGCCGTAACAGAAAGGAACCAGCTGATGCACAGAAAGCAGTGGTAGTTTTCATTTCACAATAATAGGAAGTTCAGTGAAATTAGGCTGTATCTGGCTTACCAGCACTTAGTTCTCCAGCTGGTACTGGCAAACATAGCAACAACCATCAGTGAAATGGTTTCATACATTTGCCAACTTGCCAGTTCCCCAGTGCTGTGATAAAAGTGGAAGAAGAACCAGCTGATGTGTTAAGCAAAAGAGGAGGTGATAAAGGCAAGGAAGGAGTAAGAGGGTGCAAAGAGTCAAGTTAAAGAAGGAAAAAATGTCTCTAGAAACTCAATAGTAAAAGAGGTCTTGTGAATTGTTAATTCACAAAAACATTGGGATTAACAAATTGTGAGAGATTTAAAGGAGTAAAATCAGAGGGGCTGAGAAAATAAGATTCAATGTTACTACCATCCTAATATGAAAAAACACCCCACAAATAAAAATCAAATAAAACAAGGAAAAGCCTCCTTAACTCCTCCGGGTAGTGACTTCATGTTTTATAGTCGAAGCCTTGCTTCCTGGTAAAATAAGAGCTCTTATTCATGTCACATTCCTGCCCAGTTGGCCCCAGTTGCTTTGGAGCTTCACAGCTGATTAAAGCTGTGCTGACCAGAGGGGCAAGGCTTCCAACCACTTCAATACCTCTGCAGAGAGGCAACCACAAGCAGAGAGAAATCCCAATATACTCATCTTGATTAATCAGGGGACCTGTGCTAGAAACAGCCTTGCAAACCAGACTCCATTTTCAGCCAGTTCTGAAATTCCTAGGTCATGGCTGCAAACAATTCTTGAATGACCCAAGCAATTAAAGAGAATAAGGCTGGGTACCAGAGTTTCTGGAGTTTTTGGTGTTTTTAGGCTGTAGAAGCTGCTTAAATTATGGCACAACATAACATTTTATGTAGTTGTGTGCTAGCTCCAAATAAAATACTTATCTTACTCTATATAAAACCCCCACCACCTACTGTGGGGGGGCAGAGCACCTTAATTCTTTGCATGACCTTAGACAAAGCAGAGTGTAAGTTGTCAGATATTTTGAAGAGCTGACAGACAGCAGACAAAGGATTCTCCCATGGGCACACACAGACATCCCCCAGGCATTCTGGTATTCAGCCAGTGCTTCCAGCTCTCACCTACACAAGTGTCCTCCTTGTCTTGAGGAACTGGCTGCACTTTGGGGGAACCTGTCTCCTCAGACACCTGTCTGACTCGTGGCATTGCAGGGCTCTAAGCACAAGCTCCAAATCCTCTCTACTTCTGGTTTAGATCCGTCTCTCAAAGTGCTCCTGATGGCACTGTAGCCACGAGCAGGTGGCACAGCAGCCCTTCAAGTGGATTTACAAGTGCAGCATCCTTTCCAGCACTTACCACACATTCACACAGATGCACTCCAGAGTATCTCTAGTTTTGGAGTGTGGCTCCTAGTTAGTTCAAAGCTATCTTTTGTGAAGACTGCAATGTAAAGTGAAGTATCAGGCATAGCCTTTCCAGCTGGGAGTTGTTTATCCTCTGGAATCTCTCTTCTATGAAATTCCATCTCTTTATTGCAGCTGCCTAAAAACAGCCTGTACAAATCATATTAATAAAATACTAATCTGCTTTAATTGAAGTATTTTCCAAGTGTACACAATAAGGTAATATGGAACATCCTGAAGATAATTTTTTTAAAAAGCACTGAAGCCAACATAAACCTCAATAATTACCTGGCAAAGCATAAGGCAGAAAAAAACCTGTGGGATCTGCAGTTTCCTACAGGCTCACATTCTTGCTCCCCTCTGCTCAAACACCATACAAGAGCCAGGACAAATGGGCTGCACTGACATTTCCAGTACAGCTGTGCTTTGCAAAGTATTACTGGAATATAAGCAGCCTGGCTCTTGGTTTAAAGCAAGCAGCACTCCACACCAATGGTGTGTGTGCTCAGATCAGCTCTACTGCTGCAGCTTTAGAGGTGTCCCTGGCAAGGGAACCCACTCAGACACAGGATGGGTAGTGGGAAGTAAGACATCAGGCAGGAGAGTCCTTTGAACAGAAGCTGGCAGAGGCAGAACTTGGGAAAGCTGGGGGATGTGGTATCTCCTCCTACCCACCATACAGCAGCTGACTTCAGTCAGACAGAGAGGAATGTAAGGAGAGGAAAAAAAAGCTAATACATGGCATGCAAATATTCTGTGCTCCCTCATCATCACCCTTCTCTGGAACTGTTTTACCAAGGGACCCAGCTGGGGACAGAAAGTCTGGAACAATTTCTCTGATTCCTCTGTAGGCAGAGAACAGTTCCATACACCATGAGTTTCCCAAAGCCACCTCTTGAAAGCTTTGTGCACTGATGAACAGCTCCTTCCTCTCTCTCCCCTCAGCTCCAGCTAACAAACCCCTAGAGATCTGCTTTGAGAGCAGTGGGGAAATCCTGTTTGCTTGAAAATCCAATTTCATTCCCAGCACAGATATTCTTATCTTCATAATCCACACATTTCTGCTCTCCTGTGCCAATCACTCCCTTTCTGCAGCTTCCCTGATCCCAGTGTTGGGAGCCCAACCCTGAAAGAGCCACTAGGCCCAGAGAAACACAAGACAGTTTGATTATAAGGGGATCATAAATTTTGCATTTTAAAAAAGAGCTTTTTCTTGTGAGAATTAGGCAAAACTCAAGGGATTCATCTGAAAGAGAAGTTTTTGGATCTTGGGATGATACACTTTATCAAAGCTATCTTCCCTCGATGTTGCTAAAGACACTATGAAAGTGTATGGGAATGGCTAATAAAGAGGCCCCAGGCCTAAGGGATGATGATAAATCTTTAACAAACAGCAATTCAAATTTCTTTGTCCCAACACATTTAGCCTTTATAAAGATCAAGCATTATAAGCTCTCTGAGCAGTTTGTCCCCCTTCCTCAGCCAGTGGAACTGAACCCTGAAGAAGCTGTTTTCCAACATCTTGACTTCCAACTGCTTTCATGGCACATTCTGAGACTTCTTTACCTCTGTGTTTCAACACCAGCCGCCTCAGGGACATAATCCTCTCAAAATGCAGGGATAAAGAAACTCAGGTCACCAGGAAGAGTGTCCTCCTTTAGACAAACCTCTCAGCTCCAATGACAAAGCATTCAGCTTTCTCTCAGGTGCTCACATTCAGCAGCTGTCTTCAGGTGAAAATTCCTCACTGACAGCTGTTACAAAAATTAATTGCTCTTAGAACTAACTGAAATCTTAACAAAATGGTATTTAGGCAGAAAAGAGTCACATAAACATAAGAAGTCAGGACACATCTGTCAGACACAAGGTAGGAGCAGGCAGAAATATCCAACCTAGCTCAGAATTTCAAATGAATGTACATGCTTCAAACCAAACATCTTCCTGCTCCCAGTGGAAAGTGGCCATTGAAATGAAAAGAATTTTAAAAAGAGGAATGTCAGTATTTTTAAAACTCTGGGAAAGTGGCAATCAGAAGCAGAAGCATTTCACCTCAGGGTATCTCCAGTGCCTGCAATATTTATAACTTATTCAAAATCAGAACATTTTGATTGGAATGATGACAACAGAAAATATTTTTAAAAACATTTTCAGCAAGAGAAATCCTCACAAAATTAGTTCAGTGTTGATCTGACCTGTCTGGTTTTGTGCCAGTCCCACTGAATCAATTACTCCCACTGCCTCAAATGGGACTGTAACAAGAATATCACAGACACACTTCCAGCCTAGTCAAAACAGGATGGCTTCTGTCCCTTGCATGCTGGCATGCTTCAGAGAGCCATAAATAAGGAGCAGATGGAATACAGACTGCACTGGGTAGAACTCAAAATAGGTTTTTGGCTATGGAAGACACAGTCGCCTCTGAAGCCTCTCATAACATATAAGAAATTGTAAGGTTCCAGTTGAATTCTAAAAATACACCACCTTTACTGACAAGCAGATGTATCCCATGTTTATATTTAGCTCATGGCCACATTCAGAGTGACTGCTGGTGAGTTGTATGTGACAACAGGGCCACTATTGTTTTTGACCACACACTGGGTAAACATATCCCAAACCCAATTTGACAGAGATTTTATGGACTGCTGGAGAGGAGAAGAATCACACAGACATAGATAAGTTAATTATGCAGGATTTAAAAAAAAGAAAACCAGAACATGTAGTAAGCCAGATGCTTTGTTAATCACTTTATATGACTACTTAGGAACCAAATAAATGACCCAGTGAGTCAGATCTATTACCTGCTGAATCAAATGTTTTACTACTCAATCAGACCCCTCATCTCTTCAAACAGAAACAGTTTCTTAAACTAGAGGCAACATATTGCCTTGTATGTCATATATCACGACTGCCATCCACCGAGAAAAGCCACAGAAGCCACGAGGTGCACATGGAAGGTGAGGATAAGGTCACAGACGCTGCAGGGTGGAGCTGCCTGGGTGAGTGAGCTCTGTGTGGCTCAGGGACAGCACATAGAGAGGAGGGTGCCCCCCTTGGGCACTGCAGCTGCTGCTTGGCACGCTGGTGTGCTGGGCAGGGCCAGCAGCACAGCCCTGGCAGGTTAAGAACTATAAATAACCAACAAATGTCCATCCATCAATCTGGGCTGTCACAGGAGTTTGTGGCTGGGGAGGAGGAGCCAGCTTTTTATTCAGCACCAGCACCTCACTGCCACCAGCCCCCTGAAATATCAACAATTAGTGTGGGTTTCCTTGCTTGGAAAAATAAACATCTCCTGAGCTCTCATAAGCATAACTGCTACAAAGGATAATAAAGTGCCCAGAAGTGATTACAAGAGAGAGGCCCCTTGTAATGATTTCCTTTCAGTCATAACTGATTAAATCCATACAACAGCATCCCAAGACATTGCTAATGATAGTAGAGTCTGTCAGTTTGTGAGATGCTATGAGACTTTGTGAATTAAACCCCATTACTGTCCTAAATTATGGATAAATTTTTCCTCTTCCTTGGTGATATGCAACATATTTTTTTCTTCAGGGCAGTTAGATGATGTCAGCACAAATTACTGCTTTACACATAGTGCAGATGATAGAACCAGAGGCATTAAAGAAACTCACAAAAGCCAAATGTGAAGAGACAGAAGGAACTGCTTCCTTTGACTTGGAAATAACAAATTCCGCTGTGGTATGAGGGGTAAGGCAAAAGAAAAAACCTTTAATTTGGGACACTGATGGAGCTTCAAAAGCTTTACATACTTAAAAATTTAGTTTGGATTCTTGCTTTAAATTACAAAAAAAAAAAATCAATTGGAAGTGCCTATGTTTAATTCTCATATCTCTCCACAAAATGTATATTGATGTGTAATACTCAGAGATTGGGGTATTATCTAGCAAACCAAGGAGCTCTATTTTCAGCTTTGAAAAACAATGAATATGCAATTAGAGTGTTTTTCTAAATGGCTTCCTGTTGTCATCTTATTGCAAAGGTCCCATACCTTCCCAGTGATTTCTCATGAGCAGGTCGTCACAGCACAGCCAACAAACTCCAACTCCCTCCTCACCCAGCTACCCCACTTTTTTGTAGCACGCGTCTTCTTATTGGACACAGCTGTGGCCTGTTAAGGGCAGGCCTGCTCCTAATCTTTGGTGATGAGTACAGCTGCAACTCCTCAGAGGTTAGATTGCCTTCTGCACTATCTTTATTTTCTTACATTCTATCCCCCCACAGCTTCCTATTCTTTTAATTTTTCTTAGTTTACCACAGTTGAAGGAAGGGCAGGTTCACAAGTTCTATACATTGCAAAGTTTGCAGGCAATAATAGGATCTTTTACTACATCAAGTGATACAAAAAAATCCAACACATTGTCAGACATATGACTATACATTTTTTTGTTACTTGAGATAGAGATACTGAATTTTCAAATCCAGGACCTGGGCATTGTTTTGTTATCCTGCATAATATCCCTTTATTATGCTTCCATTACTGCCCTGTATGCACCAGCAGCCAAGCTCTTGCTTGCCATCTGCTGTTCCTGCTCCTGCACGTCTCCACTTCTGCCAGCAAGGCTGGGCCAGGCAAGGAGGCTGCCAGGGCTGTGAGGAGCAGGCACAGCTGCTGCCCCCACACAGCCTGGGCCCAGCTGCTCACAGGGACAGCAACCTGTGCCCTCCCAAACCCCAGGGCACAGCACGAGTGGCCAGTGCAGGTCGGCAGCAGCAGATCCATGGCACTGGCTGTGGATCCTTTGGTGCCCAGGGCATTGTATGAAACCTCCCTTGCCAGGGTGCCTCCCTCGAGGCCAGCCCTGTGCTTGCCATCACTGTGACTGCAGCACTCCCTGCTCCCGTTCTGTGCCTGGCTGTGCACAGAACTAAAAACATCCTGCTTACACTTCCACTCCAGCTCTGCACCACTACCCTCTGCATCCAACACAGAGTTCCATCTCCCAGCTATCTGCTCTGGTATCAGACCTCTGGGTTCCAGTTCTCCCAGTGCTTTCTGCTTCCCAAACTGAGAGGGTACAAAAGCTCTAAATTTAAAGAATTAACTTGGAAGTTTCTCTCTAGACAGAAATTAAGGCTGTACCTGTCTCTCCAGCTCCGAGATCTTTTCCACCAGTGTTTTCAGTTCCATGCTTCTCTGCAGTGCAGCAGGAACAATCTGACTTGTACCCAAACACTTTCAAGTGATCTTGAGGAAAGTCTCTCACATTGAAAACTTTATGTAATTTTATGTATAATGGCTTCCTCCCATATTTTATGTACAATGGCCTCCCACAGAACCACATGCCCTGCTAATCTGTCCCAGCCACATTTCTTTACACTTAACATGTTTAATTAATCAGTTTAGAGACACCAAATTAACTTCATGACAGACAAGCCCAGTGTCCATTTCATTTGCTTGTTAAGGAAAGCAAAAGCCTCTTTAGTAGTAGAAGTGTGAAAGCCAAATTACTACACAGCTTCTCTGTGTTTTCATGATTCTTTTTCATTCCTTGCCATCCAAGCTCTTTACAAACATTAGTTAATTCTTTGGAAATCCTTATCTTTGCTTTACACCTGGGGACAATGAAGCTCTGAGCAAGGATGGTACTTGACTAAACACAGCCCCAGAGACTCGTGGTAGAGCTGAGAGCAAAGCCCATGTCTTCTGGCTCTCAGTCTTGTATCCTAAAGCCCTCTTTTTTCAGTGCACTTTTTCTATTTTCTCATTTTGAAATGTAGCAGTTCTAAATAGAAAGGTCAAGCTCAAACAGTACAGCTGCCCTTCACTCTCCTGCTCCTTCTCCATTTGAAGGGATATGCTGATACAGAAGTTATGATTCCCTCCACCATGGGTGCAAGAGAGAAATCTTTGCACTGTGCCACAAACAGTTGAGAGTTTCTTTTTTTTCCTGGCACACAAGTGATCTCAGTAACAGGAGATGAATCCACAAATGCCCATGTCTCATCCTAAAAGCCCAGTGTACAGAAGAGCCATTACTACCCTGGCAGGGGCCCAGCATGAAAGCAAGGAAGGAGGCAGCAGTGGGCAGCTCTGTCTCACTGAAGAGCAGTGGTAGGAATTCAAGTAAAACTCTGCCCAATTTTGCAGTGAATGTGTTCTGCACCACAGCACTGCTGCTTTTCCAGATGACCAGGTATGTACTTATCTATTGCTATTAACATCCTGCAGCACAGAGAGGCATCTTGAGAAGCAAAATCATTTTCCTTCCACGCCAAAAAAGTTACCCTTCTAATACAAGTCTGGCCAGTACAAAATTTGCCAACCTCATGGATAAAACTGCAGTCCAAGCAGATGTGCAGGTCTGGCCCTGCAACAATAAATTCACAATAGCTTGAAAATATCACGTTTAATTTATTCATAGAATCTACTTCTGGTAGACAGTAGAGCTTTTCTCAATAGCTTACCAATTACTGCAGAAAACACAGTAGTAAAGGGTACTAAAATTTCAATCTGCATAGTTGACTGTGCATTTGCCTTAGCACAGGCTGCTTACTCTTTACTTTTGGGATCATGATGTTCTATTTCACAGCAATGTTATATGTATTACAATTTTTGACACCCATGGTAAATAGATTTTTGCTGTAGGTTTTTGCTATAGGACTTTCCACATATTTCAGTAGAAAGGTGTAAATACTAAAAAAGCTGGAAATAAATTCTTAGTAGCTTATTCTTAGGCTTTGATAAAGAAAGTGATGAGGATTAAAAGAGGCAATTCTACTGAATCTAGAAAACACTGTGAATACTAAAAACTTATAAATGGACCTTACCAAGAGACGTAATACACTCTGTGGTTACACCAAAGCTGGAAACTGCACAGCAACTACATTGATTTGGCAGGTAAACAAGCACAGTTTCCCTGGAATCTACATTTAGAATTTTTACTTCAGAAAGTAAGAACACACAAAAATGCTTATGCTGTATATTGAACACACTGATATTGCCAAAGATGTGCAAATATTTAGCCCCTTTTAATTAACTTCATACAAAATACAGGCATTGCAAGAAAGGCTGCAGCTTCATTTCCAGTGTTTTCAAAGAATTCATGACTGTAGGCCAGTCATGTATTGGGCAC
The DNA here is from genome assembly GCF_047830755.1 of Zonotrichia albicollis. Taxonomy (NCBI): domain Eukaryota; kingdom Metazoa; phylum Chordata; class Aves; order Passeriformes; family Passerellidae; genus Zonotrichia; species Zonotrichia albicollis. The sequence continues at coordinate 15,656,061 of NC_133829.1, read as the reverse complement.
TCAGCAGGTTTTCCTGCAGTAAATCTCAAAGCAAGTAAGAGGAAGCAAAAGAAGACTAATAAAAATAAGAATATCAACTCCAAAATAGCATAACCACCTCCAGCTGATGCTTCTGCACTGCTTTGGAGAGCTCTCTGGACTTGTTACACTTGCACACTTTGAAGGTTAAAATGGTGAAGGTAATCAGTGAGTGATAGAGGATTAATATTATTGCCTAAGTACTCTACCAACCCAACACACCTGTAGCTCACAAAGTACATGGTAACTACTTCCAAAATTAACCAGGAAAGGAAAGCACTGGTTTTGAGGAGTGACTTGTCTGCCATATTCCAGAGCAGAAAGGTGGCTTTTAATTTATCCATAATAATTTGCATTTTAACCCTGAAAACCATGAATTGCCTCAATTGCTACCGAGTTGTTCCTGTTAGTAACATTGTCCTGTGCTATGAGTGGAAATTCTCTGGAATATTTTGGGGTTGGGAGCAGATTCTGATGGGGTAACATATAGTATCATCATTTGAAATCCTAAAGGAGTGTTATTTACCTGATAATTTGGTATCATCCACAGCTGTTTTGCACGGCCCTTTGCAAAATCCTGATGGTGTTTTGCGTTGCCTGAAGGCAGCTTATTACAAATATCTGTACAAAATGGTTAGAACTCATCTGGGAAGGCGAATGCATTTACAGAAATGCTGTGGGAAACAGGCTTTGTGACACAATTACCCACATAGACACAGTCCATCACTGTAGAGTAAGCCTCTGGATGAAAACTAGTTCTCCAGTATAAAGCATCTACTAATCCAAAAAAAGCTTCCTAAATTCCAAAGCTTTAGATTACAGAAGACTAAATGTTTCACATACCCTTGCCCTTCCCACTAATTTCTACTAACAGTTGTGAGGACCAAGCTAAGCTCATCCAGCTGACAGTTACTGGAACTACAGTGCCACAGTTTTGTTTTGCCTTGCAGATTTTAAATCAGGCTACACTACAGCGCTGTGAAACAAAGCTGCAGCAACACAATTTAACCCAAAAACATCAGCACCAGAATGACTGAGGCATCCCACTTTTCTAATAGGACTGTAAGTGCACTTGTAATGAAAAAAAATCTAGAAATGCAAAACATTAGCTCCAGTACAGCTGTTCTAATGAACTCATCCAGGTAGTGGTGAGTAGGGAAAACCAAGATTTTACCGGCAGAACCCTCTGGGTATTTGCAGCAGTTACCTGTAAAAAGTTCCATGTTTCAACCAAACAGAGAGCAACGTAAGCCTTGCTGCTGATGACATGAGCCAGGACTTTGGCAGATATCATTTACCTTCACACCTAAAAGGGGCTAGGGGGCAAAAATTGTCATTAGTTGACATTTTCTGTAGTAATTTTCAACCAGAAAGTGACAGCTGTTCTGTTAGTGCAACATTAAGTCAGTTCTATGTTTTCTGAACTTCCTTTTCAGCATCACAACTAGTTGAAAATACCTGTGCCCTTCCACCCAGCAGCATTTATTTTTGCAGCAAACTCCCTATACGTGTAATTGTGTCATTAAGGAAGCTGACTCTACCCTAGGTTGCTTCCACTTTGAAAACTCCAGCATTTCTGACTGGTTCTTTCCTAATGCAAACAGCAGCTGGAAATCACCACGATAAATCCCCAGGAGGGGACTGCCAGTTCCTCGGGACACTTGAACATCTTGCATTCCTCGCGCATCTGAGAGCTCTAATACCCACGGCATGCAAAGCATCACCAGCAGCCCCCGGCCAGTTCGGGGGTGGCTCCCTGCCCGCCATTCCCACGCTTTCACAGTGCATTAACATGCAAATCCACGATAGCACATATGCTAATGCCTGCTAAAAAGGCATTTCATTTCAGGACCTCAGCTTAATGAACAAATGGAATCCTGCAGCATCACTGTGGGGAAAACAACAGCAGAGCACGAGTGGTGAAGGAAGACCTTGAGCGCTCTGTCAGAATGAATGACTGAGAGGGGATGGCAAAGGGAGGCGTGTGAAAACCAGCTGTGGTAATTCCTGCCTTCCACCTCAGCTTCGGCAGGATAACCCGAGCAATCAGTGCATGGTCTGTGACCCTTTGGCTCTTTGGAGAAGCAATCCCGGGCTGTTTTGCTGTACCCTGAACTGCTACTCAGCTCTCAAGCACCAAGCAGTGTGAGATGGTACAAGCACGGTCTGTTCCTTCTACAGCCACTGCAAAGCACAGAGGCTGTGTTGGCAGATGGAAGATTTGCCTTTGGGGAGAAACAGGTCAGGTATCAGAATTTAACGACAGAGAAACAGATGCAGTCTTTCTTCCCCAGCACACTGGTGCTTTGCTCAAACACACCCTTATTAAGTGAAGGTTCAGCTCTGTGAAAGCAATTCCCTGTACCTTAGGAGAGAATCTTGCCCAGCAGGCTCAGGGGTGTAGCCAGGTCTCTGATACACAAGCCTCAGACAAGGTACCTGACAAGCACACTGTCGTGAGAAGCACAAAGTGGAAGGCTCAGCATAAAGACTTGGGACACACCTCCTAGGTTTTTTGACTGTTGCAAGAGAAGAATTTTCTATAGTCTCTTTTTACATGCTGTTGATTAAACATGAGAAGAATAGAGAAATGGTATTAAATTTTCATGCAGTTAGTCTATTTACAGGTACTTACTAAGACTGCACTGTATTTTCAAGTAGATTTCCTCACCGTGACTGTTCTGTTTGTCATACTGAAACCATTCACAATCCCTCTTAGGTCCCACACTATTTAGAATCATAGAATAATTTCAGTTGAAAGGGATCTTTAAAGGTCATCTAGTGCAACTCCACCCTGCAATGAGCAGGGACATCTTCAACTAGACCAAATTGCTCAGAACCTCGTCCAGTCTGACTTGATTTCCTTGGATGGGGCTCTACCATCTACCCGTTCTGTGGGCAACCAGTTCCAGTGTTTCAACATCCTCATTGTAAAAAATTCCTCATATCTAGACTGAATCCACTTCTTCTAGTTTAAAAACATCGTCCCTTGTCCTACTGAAACATCTTTCTTATAAGCCCCTTTAAGTATCAAAGGCCACTTTAAGGTCTCTCAGAGCCTTCTCTTCTCCAGGCTAAACAGTCCCAATTTAAACCAATTCCAGCTAATGGATAGTGAATGAGAGAGAAAAGGTAGCAATGAAAGCAGAAATAAAGACTGAAAATAAAGGCTGGAACTTGCACCTGGTATCAGGTGACCCCTGATATGAGGCTCAACTTACTAATTAAGATCTGCAGCAAACCCAGCACATTAATGTTGGGATGTTTAACAATAAGGCAACAATGTGCTGAGAAATTTTTTTGAGTGCACAGAAGTCATCAACCATCAATTCCACTATATAGTCCACAGAACTTTTTATCATCTGAGATATTTGAACAGCATAAGTACAACAAATGCACCTCTAAACAAAATTGATTACATGCACATACAGAAAAGTTCAGAAGTTACAGGAAATCAAAGTTGGTTTGGTTTTTTCCTATCCCATGGGGTTTCAGCCTGTCCTACAGTGCTTGCAAAGGGCACATAAGACCTTCTTGCCCCCTCCTTCTACCCAAATCTTCCCATTGCAAGTCCCAAAATACATGACACTCTATAGTCTGCTAAACCCTTTAGCTCAAAAAGATGAATTCCACAGAATTTCTCTGATGCTCCTCTGGAGTGTCTTTATCCCTACTGCTACTTCACCACAGATTGCTTTAGCTTTCTTTTAAAAATCCCATCGCATGCAAATGACAACATGTTTTCTGTTCCTCTCTCGGTGCTCCCAAAAACTTTTTGGAGCTCTAGTTTAAAGAGATCATGCGTGTGGGCCTTGGAGTCAAAAAGGGTTGGCAGTAGGTACTAAACTTTCTCTCTTGACACAGAAAATAACCCTCTGCTGGGGCTATAATTCATTGACACTAAGAGGCTTTATGGCACGAAGTTTAACCAGTTCTTCCCACACAGCTATTCTCACCCACTGCACTCATTAATCAAAAAGCCTTTTAAATGTTATCTAGTAGCAAGAATTAAGCAGTTGTGTTTTGCACATCACGTCCCTTAGCTTGCTCTTTCATTTCCCCTTTTTCAACATTATCACATTATGTTCACTCTTCTTATTTGCTTTTCCTCTTCACAAAGCTCTTTAAACAGCTGCAAAGGGGGAGGGACCACTATGCTCACGAAAATTGCACTTTGCAGAACGCTTCTGTCAGGTCCTACTGTCTGTCTCTTTCCAGGCATTTCATACCTCCAAGATTCAGGTTTGCTTCTACATCTCTTGCCTGTGCATCTCTGCCAACAGAGCCTATTGCCAGCTGTCTAAGCTGAAGAACAGTAATCCAGTTCTTCTTAGTGCCATGAGAAAAATGTACAGCCTCGTTCTCTTTGTGGTGGGCTCCTTTTGTCTGAACGGTAAGTGACCTTTTCTTTCTCCTACAGTTTCAGAACAGTCAGAGCTTTTGGGGGTAACAGGCAGGGCAGTGGCATGAGCTCACAGACAATTCATAACCATCACCTCAGGAGGTTGCTGACTTTAAGAGGATGTATAAAATTGATTATTTTAGTGCTGTTTTGGGCTTGTTTGGTATCAGCACATGCACTACGATGAATATGGACAGACAGGTTGGATATAAAATTACATAACTGTAGGACATGACAATGATAATGACTAAATAATATCCCTTTAGTGCTCCCAGGATCATCTGTGATAGGAAAAGCAGCATATTATACTGAAGGTGAAAAAACGAACCATGACATGATCCGTAAATATGACAGATCTCATCCTTCTACCATTATTTTCTCAAGTTCCTATATTTTGCAAAGTTCATACTTCCGAATCTTTAAAATTAGAATGGAAACAGTTTAAATTAAGTTTTCATATGTAAACACATGCTACAAAAAATATAATATTTATGCCTTTCATACAAGAACATTTCCCTCAGTCTGTCAGGATTTCTTGGATATGTTTTAGCCAACACAACAGCCTGACAGCAGCACGAAATAGTGCATTTAGCATGGGAGCTTCTTCCCATGGAGAGGCTCCTCTGAAGTGCTCTGAGAGAAACTGGCTGAAACTAAACCAAGATCCTCAGATCACACACTTCCCACTTTTGTCTGTTCATTCCACACTTGTTTTGTTTCTTCCATGTCTGAAAGGCAACTTCTGAAAACATCTGCTTTGTGACAAAAGGAGAGTGAGGGCCCACTTTAGATTTTTAAATTATACATTCCTAAACCCCTGAGTATTTCCTTTTTTTATATGCATTAATTGCAGTGTAAAAATTAAAAACCTTTAAAATACAGTAAGTTCACTGCTACTTCCATTGGAACAAAAAATATTTCAAATCATCATGTTCTTCTAAGAGGTTATGAAAATCTTTTTGCTTGAGATTATGTTGAGAAGTAACAACATCATGAAGTTATTTCAGAGAAGATGATGGGGCTGCTTCATTGCTGCTTCTTACTTGTTCTTTACTAATTACAGATGAGAACTTGGTATGTCACTTATGTGTGAGAGAGTAAAGGATTAAAATGGTAACACATGCTACAGTTCTACTTCTAAACAAATATTATTTCAACATTTATTATGAGAACTGAGTTCAGAGAAACACTAGAAATGTGTCTTATGTTACATTTTAAAATGTAGACAGTAACAACAGTGAACTTGCCTATATCCCTCAGCATTGCTCCTTATTCTTTTCTGTGGAAATCACTCCAATGAATTTGTTATTATGCTGGAATCAAACAGGATGTCTAGTTACTTCATTTTATGTATTTAAATTAGACTATGTAAAAAGGAAAGTCTCCACAGCAGTGGTTTAGTTTCTTTTGCTGTGAAATTGGAAGCACCTTGGTGTAATTTTTTTTAATGCTCATAGTCCCACAGAGCAAACAAACTTACTGAGGAATGTGTACTGCAAGGTATGTGGTGATTGCTCTCCTTGTCACAGAGCAGATGTGTAGCGTGCTCAGTGAAGCTAAAATCATTTCCACAGCTCAGGATTCACCCCAATGGGCTTTATTTATTAGTGCTTTCAGTACACAAAGATGCTCCACTCCCAAATTAGGACTGCTTGATCATTGTTGTTAAAAAAATTTCTCTAAAAGCATCAGTCTACCATCTGCACCATCTCTGGTGATTACTGCTATTTGGAAAAAAAAGAAATAAAACCAGTTTGTGGGGAAAACTGCACTTCTATTTCTTCCAACCCTGAGAGGAAAAAGAGATGTTTCAAAGGCCTGGCTACTGACACGCAACGCACATAAAGATGAAACTGGATGCCTGGTAATTTTGTTCTCATTAATTGCCATCTGGTTTATATGTAGATTGTTAATGGAAAGTAGACTGTAAAAATTAGACAAGAAACGCTCATTTTTTGCCAGTATTTACAGAGATTGGTTTTAACAAGTTTTAAGGTAGTGCAGGGCTGACATCTAGTGGTGTATGATACAGGTGACAGCAGCCCCTTTATTTCTGATTACTAATTACAAAGGCTGGAATTTTATAAAGGATTATCCCTAGAGAAGGAATGCCTTCACTAAGAGCAGATAATTTCTCAAAGGGATTCATTGTTGAATAAATATTTTTTATAATTAAAGTCATGATTTGTCATTAACCCACACAAAGTTTATTAACAGTCACTACTTGGGAATCTGAGCTGTTCTCATCAGGCATGCAGACCCCACACCATGTCTGGATTTGCAGACCAGATGACTGTGATTGCTAAAAGCAGGTTTGAGAGTAAAAACTAATTACAAACCCAGAATTAGCTTTCTGCAAATATACTACAGTTCCTACTCCTGACTCCCCATTTAGCAAATACTCTCTGTGCTGGAATATCCAGAAAAAAGCAGCAATGCAGTGAAAACACAGTTAACAATTCAAACAAGAACTCGCATCTTTGCTAACAGTATTCAGTGACCACTGAATGAAACAAACCAACTGACAATTTATTTATATTTTAATTATAGCCATATGTTTACATCACTTACATATGCAACAGTAGGAATGTCTACTAAAAAAATCTACTATAAATAAACCCAACATAAAACTCCACCAAAGGACACAATAAAAAAACTTTAACAAGGATTCTGTCTTGAACTACCATAGGATTTCTAACCTATCCTTATAACCACAAGATTCATTCTTAGAACATGGCCTTTTCTTCACAGTATCAAATTTAGCTTCTCCTTGATTGCTCCACACAAGAAAACCACCCCAGAATCTGAAGCTTAGCAAGATTCAGCATAGCTCTAGCTTGATAAGCTTTTGATTAGGCACCTTGCACTGAGAACAAATGTCATATTAAAATATCACATGGTATAGGGCTTTTATAATGACTTTCAGGGAGGTACAAAGCAAGTGTAAATCAAAAAACAAACTGACCCAACAAACACAGATACATTCATCCAAATTTGTTTTCCCAAATGCCTTGGAAAGTACTTGAAAAACCTATTCTGAAGAACAATGTTATAGTTAAGTATGGGTGAAGAATTTGGGCTACCAGCCCACAGCCCATGCTGGTCTTACAAGAATTAAATCAAGTGTGGTGTTTACCTCAACCTTTCCACAAAGCTCGAGTAAAAGCTGTTCTTAGATGTGAAATCTCTGTTTGATAACCTTTCCTTTTACCTCACTCCACTCTCTCACTGGATCAGAAACAAGAAGGTCTTAGGGTATTTAGGTTCTGAATACAGGTTGGATTCAGAAGAATTTGAAGTTTGAAGAGAGACTTGTTCAGCCTATCAACTTGCAGCCCAGATCACAAGGAAATGTGGCACCTTCTAGACATGCACACCAACTTTGGCCGCTTATTTGATCCTGACCTTTTGGTGTCTGCCTTTCCCCAGATTTCATGGATATGCAACAACATAAAAAAACCCCAAATCAAATTAATGTACCACAAATTAAAAATACTTGCATGGCCAGTGATTTTTACTGTGTGAAATTGCTTTGGGAAATAATGAAGCATGTATGCTGTAAGGACACTACCCTCATTTCTGCAGTGTCTAGAGGTGAATTAGGTGAGCTGAATTAGGTGACCTTTTCTATGGAAGAGGCATTCTATCCATTGCATTGGAACCTGTGTGCACTAACACAGTAATTTCATCAGCATCACAACCCAGACCTGCCCAACACAGAGCACAGGGTGTCTGGCTCAGCTCTGTCAGCAGGATGTCACCAGGACCTTGCTCATCAGCATGGTCAGGTGGTCAACAGCGGTTTGAAAGTCTACTGGGGTGATTTTAAAAAGCACACAAAGAGCACGAGAACAGAATAAATAACCCTGGGGTTGTGCCAGAAGCTGCTCTGCTCCACAGGGAATGTTCAAGCTTGTTTGACAGTAACCTGTAGATACTGTATTTTGTAGTCACTGGACTCCAGCTTTGGCAAAGATTTACAGCATTTGTGCTGATCCACAAATCAGGTTTTACTTCCACATAAAGTAAGTCTAACATACTGCCTAGGGTTTTCAAATTTTGAATCAGAAACATCACTACTAGATGTCTGGGGACTACTAGAGAGTCCCCAGACATTAAAAAATCCTTTATGACTCCTAAAGCTGATCCCCTGGTTTTCTCTACATAAAGCAGAGTCTTTAAATTTGTATGTGTACCTTCAACTCAGTCTCCTACAGCACTAAAGAGAGAAGTCACAGCTGGATCCTCCCTTTGGATCATAGAATAATTCTTCCCCTGTTATCAAGAGGGTGGTTTGCTCCCAGTTTCTATTTCTGAGTGTAATCCCAAAAGTATCTACCAATTTGAGCTTCACATTTTATTACAAAACACCCTGAGAGGGATCTGCTTTGATCTGTGCTCTGTGAAAGACAGTCAACTTCAGCAGAACAGATATCAGTGCAAGCACTGTATCCTCCTGTTCACACAAGTCTTTAGAAAATCAAAAGCTGTCATTATTTCCCAAAGATGATCTGATGCACAGATATTCTGTGAGTCCTAACTCATGTCACTTTAGTGTCCCTTCCATAATCCTGTTTTGTGATGCTTTACAGGTAGCATGGCAGCAGATGCTGAAGAAAAACTAATGAACCACCTGCTGAGTCCTGACAGGTACAATAAGTTAATTCGACCAGCTGTCAACTCCTCCCAGCTGGTATCCATAGAACTGCAGGTTTCCCTGGCACAGCTCATCAGTGTGGTAAGTTCAAATTAGGCTATGCCTTTACATTCAATACTACCTGCACAGCACCCTAATCAATAGTTATACTGGCATTGCTACATCTCTGCTCTTCTCTCATTTGTGTAACACTATTGATAGGCAGAGCCCATACACACAATTTACTGGTTTTAGACCTCACAATGGAGCTACAATGGGGAAATCAGACTATGCCTAAGGACTGGGGCCAGACCTTCATCCAATAGAATTCCTAATAGCTAAAATTCAAAATCATTCCACTGATTTCAGTACAGCTACTGTAAGCTACCCCAGGTCAGGACCCATCCTGGACAGTGCACACCATCCACCATCAGGGGAATGCTAATCCATCTTCTACTCAAGTGCTTCAATGGCCTGAAAACAAGCTACAAAGCCACATCCAAATCACATGACATATCAGGCATATTAATAAAGAACACTGGAATGTTTTAAAGAAAAACATACATTATTTCTAGCTGGAAGAGCTTAACATGGTTAAAATAATCCTCATGAAAGCAACTCCTCATATTCAATAACAATTACTTCAGTGGGTCTAAAAGACACTTTCACCCACAAGGTTAGTATGTGTTTGACAGTTATTACAAGGTATAAACACATCTTTTCTAAGAGAGATTAACATTAACTGCAGTGGGAATGACAGCCAGTATATAAGTGGGAATAATTTCCTGAACTGGGCTTTCAACTCTGCTGCTCTCCCTGAGAGAGACAGAGAAGATACAGATGACTGCCTCCTGTCAGAATTTGTGTAAGGGCTTGTGACTGGGCTGCTGCAAACTTTTAGAGACATAAAGAATGCATATTCTGAAATTCAAGAAGAAAGACTCTGTTGGAATGTAAGGGGAACTGTACAAATAGCTGAGGTCCATGCAGACTGGATATAATATATATACAGTCATAGATGTATATACATATACCCTCAGGATTCAATGCCATGTATACCACATGATTCTAGTGAAGTGCTGTCTCTCCTGGGGAGCTCCATCTGGACACAGGCATGCCACCTTCCATCCTGCACTACACCACGAGCACAGTGTCCCCTCAGACTGCAGATTCTGGGCATAGAAAGGGAGGTGTCTTGTTCCAGAGGCCCTGGTGATCAACAACCTAAGCAAGGTGGATGAATGGGCAAAGACCAAGACCAGCACAGCTCAGTCCCTATCCCTCTACAGCCTCACTCTTTGAGCAGAATAAAATTAGGCATCTTGTAGGCTCCAACAACCGTAAGCATGTTCAGGATCAGAGAATTAACTCATTTTCCTGCAGAAATCCTCCTGGCAGATCTTCTGCAGAGAGGTTTCTCTTCTGGACTGCTGTCTAGAGACACGGTATACATGGCAAACCTTACACCAACCTCACACAACCTCATACAGGCCAGCTGTCCCTTCTGTTTCAAATCAAGGGTGGAGAAGTGGGGTGGGGTGGGGTGGGATAGGAAACCAACTTAGCAAGGTGGTGGTTATTGTTTCCAAATAACTGCACTCACTCCTGCCATAACTGTTCTTGTTAAAAGGCATGTGGAATTCTGCATTTATGGGATTACTACTTATCATCAGTATGTGTACGAGACTGACCATTGTACCTTAGAGAAATGTCTGTCTTGAAATACACTAGACAAAATCGTGCTTAAAAACCCACTGAATAAATCTTATTACTGCAATGAAGTGAAACATCTTAGAGGCCAGTTTTTGTCTCTGTTTTTTCCCTGCAGAATGAACGGGAGCAGATCATGACTACGAACGTCTGGGTGAACCAGGTAACAAACCCACAGAGAAATGGCTCTTGCAAAGCACAAATACAACTGCTGTCACTCCACCACATGATTGTTTTGTTAGTGCTGCTCTGGACACTCCCATCACTACTGTCCAATTCTTCTCTTAGGAGTGGATTGATTATCGGCTGGCTTGGAAGCCCTCTGACTATGAAGGAATAAATAAGCTGAGAATACCTTCAAAGCACATCTGGCTGCCAGACATTGTGCTTTACAATAAGTAAGTAAAACTGGTGTGGTTTACACAGACAATGAACAAAATTTTAACCAAGGAACAAACATCAGAAATGATGAAGCAGGTCTGGTAAGATTTTAAAACTGAATTTTAGATAGTAGCAAGTGTATCTGACCGAGCTACTGGGCTCAAAGATAATTTTCAACATCAGCACTCTGGTTAAAGAAATTCCAGCAGAGCTGGAAGATGTCTGCAACATGAGCAGTTACAGCACAGGATCCAGGCCAAGGCTCACAACTGAGACAGATTTCTATGAAAATAGACTGTATGGAAAGAATAAATTGCAGTTGCAAGAAGACATCTGGAATCCTATCAGACATCTTAGGGGCTGAGATACAGTTTTGTTTTCTTCTTCCCCCACTCCTTCTTCTACCACAGACCCCAGGACACACATCTGTTACAAAGTTCACACATACCATAACTCCAGGAGTTCATATTCATGTAGAAAATCCAAATTATATTCCATTTCATACAGCACTGAAAAAATCCATTCTATGAATACATAATAAATCTGTCAACATTTGACTCTGTTGCTTTATAGTACTGAGAAAAATATCCTACTTCAGTTCCTCTTTCAAACAAAGGAACTGACAATTTTGTTTTGCTTTGGTTTAAGTTCTAGCAAAACCTTGAAGTGGATGATAAACTTTTTTTTTTAATAATCAAAATTTATACTTTTATAATACTTTGAAAACCAACAAATTCATGAGCACACGATGATTTATGAACATATACAGATGGGAAACCCAGGAAGTTTATATATAACTGAGTTAAGTCCTTGGAATCCTACTACTGGAAACCAGATTTGATGAACACTTAAATCTAATGTATGAGTCACAAAATAATTCAGCCAGTGGATTAGGATGTACTCTGCCCACTCAAAGCTTGTTCTGGTAAATTGTGCCTCTGCCCTCTGCTTCTTTTTGCTACTGGCCAACTGATACTGTTTAATAGCTTGTAAAAATAGAAAGGAATAATTTCAAAAGGTTTCTTAAATGCACAGGAACAAGCCTCACTGTATTGGATTTCTACATTAGTACAAAGCTTCAATTAAATTTTAGCTAAAGCACAGCCCCATGTAACTTCCTGCTGCTGGAGCAGAGTTTCACAGGCATCAGTCAGTTTGAGGCGCTCAGGAAAACACAAAGTGTGTCCCCATGCCCACAGCTCTGTCTGGGGCCTGTGCAGAGGGCTCTGGGAGTGCAGCCCAGCCTCTTCCCACCACTGAGACAGGACAGTCAGCACCACAACTCACAAACTCCCAGCCCAGGTTTCTGCCCAGCACATGGCATGGCATGATGGCAAAGGTAACTCAGGGAGTACAGATATGTCAGAACTAAGACACAATTCATTTCCCCAAAAATAGCCATCTCATTTGCAATGAACTAATGACCCCTGTTAGTGGCTGTAGCCACTCACTTCCACATCTGGTTGTTTCACTGTCTGCATGAATTAGCTGCAAAGGTCTCAGCTCGGTGCCAGGTTCTCACTGCCCCACCCAGGTGAGCCCTTTCCAGAGTCACACCTAACTGACTCACACACATGTGCCAAGCCGTAGATATTTGCAGCATTTCCCTGCTTAGGAAAAAAAAAAAAATCACCCTTAGCACTGAAATAATGATTTTCCATGATGCCTTGTCAACAAACACTACCCCAGGATACTCAATGGCTTAAACAGCTCTACCTTGTTGGCCCACACTGTTGGGCAGAAGATACTTCTGACTGATAATGATCTTCTCCCTAAGTTACAGGGCCCATCAGAACATAGAAGACTCCCCTGGTGGAAATTCAGCAGTTGGAAGAGATACAAAGCCAAGATTATTTGTGGGCACTAAGAATGCTGTGGCTTGTCTGTTCTGGTTTTGTAATAAGTAAACATTAACTGGAATGATGCAATAAATAAGCCATATAATTACATTTCCTCTGCCTACAGTCTCCCTGCATTTCTAACTAATGCAGCTCATCCTTATTTCCTTGTCCAAGTCATTTAGGAGTGTTGCTCTGTGTTCTTGGCAGTGGCTACACTCCAAATCAAAGGTACCTCTGTTTTCACATGGGATGATCTCATTTTTGCTTAGCCTTCAGAGATGTAGGAAGATTTAATTATTTGAGCAAAAATTTACAAAACACATTGATTTCTTTGGATGAAACAGAGGTGTGTATTTGGTATTGAATAATAATTTTATAAGTTTTTTTTTCTGTAAGTAATGGACCAAGAATCAACTATCTGATTGGGAGAAATGCATACATTAATCTCCCTATCAAGTTATAGCTCCCTACAACATAGATTTCAGAATAATAGTATTACTAAACTTTGATTCTCAGAACAACTGGGGCCCACAAGATCAAGAATGTCAGACCTTTTTTATTTTGAACTATGTTTTTCCTCCTAATATTTTACCACTTTCTCCCCTTTCTCTTTTCCCCCCTCATTAGTGCGGACGGCACGTACGAGGTCTCGCTGTACACAAATGCCATTGTACAGAACAATGGAAGCATTCGCTGGCTGCCACCAGCCATTTACAAGAGTGCCTGCAAGATTGAGGTGAAGCATTTCCCATTTGACCAACAGAACTGCACCCTCAAGTTCCGCTCCTGGACCTACGACCACACAGAAATTGATATGGTGCTTAAGACTTCCACGGCGAGCATGGACGACTTCACACCAAGCGGAGAGTGGGACATTATAGCACTCCCAGGAAGAAGGACTGTAAACCCTCTGGACCCCAAATATGTCGATCTGACATATGACTTCATTATTAAAAGGAAACCACTTTTTTATACCATCAACCTTATCATTCCCTGTGTGCTAATTACATCCTTAGCCATTCTAGTATTCTACTTGCCTTCAGACTGTGGTGAAAAAATGACTTTATGCATATCTGTGTTGCTTGCCCTGACTGTGTTCTTGCTGCTGATCTCCAAAATTGTCCCTCCAACATCTCTAGATATTCCGCTGATTGGCAAGTATCTCATGTTTACAATGGTGCTGGTGACCTTCTCAATAGTGACCAGTGTCTGTGTGCTCAATGTCCACCACAGATCTCCAAGTACTCACACTATGCCCCCTTGGGTAAAGCTGGTTTTCCTTGAAAGGCTCCCAGCCTACCTGTTCATGAAGCGCCCAGAAAATCATTCTCCACGGCAAAAGCCATGCAACTGCAAAAAGACGAAAGCAGAGAATCCTTGTATGGAGCCATCTGACTTCTACAAGAACTCTACCTATTTTTTAAATACAGCTTCTGCCAAAAGATATGATATGAAAGTCTCTGAGACACCTGACAATGTCAGCAGTCATCGAGATTTTAGGCTAAGAACAGGTGTGAAATTTTCTCCTGAAGTGCGAGAAGCAATTGATGGAGTCAGTTTTATAGCAGAGCACATGAAAAGCGATGACAACGACCAGAGTGTAAGTAAAAATGAGAAATCCCTGCCCTTCCAAACTTCATCTTCTGTCCTCCTCTGTAACATGCTATTCCTCAGAAAGCATATTTGAACTCTCTAGCTATTGTCAAGATTTTAGAGAGATTCTAGATATAGCTCATAAGAGGAAATAATTTATGCCATTAATGAAAAGCAATTTGATAACTGCAAATAGTCTCCTTATAAATAACTTGGCTATTTCTACAAAAAGAGTTTGCTGATTGCCCAGTAAGTCATGAAACACTCTTAAAAAAGCTTTGTTGTCACATTCAAGTGGTGATTGGCAGGGGAAGAAAACAATTTTCAGTTCCAGGTTAGAAATAGACCATCTTTCACCACTGTGAATCAGTAAGACTGTGATTCAATCCATGGCCAGGCCAAGCTAACCAGAAGCAATGTTCAATGTTCCTGCAGCTCATGCATTCATTTACCTAATGAAAGCACAGAAGGAGAATTTAGCAAAATTGGTAGAAGCCCTTTGCAAACCCCATCTCTAGACTAAGATACTTGCCTGTGTATGGCAAACACCATGGGTAGGATTAAAAACCTCAACAGAGCTGACACTTCTTTCATTATTTATATATATACCAGACTCATTAGGTTAGGAGAAATTTATTTTTAAGTTGTGCTTTATTTAAGCTGTGCTGCTGCTCTATTCCCCTGCCCTACTCACAGGCCTGTAGCTAGCACAATAGAGTTGATAGAAACACTGAATAACACTTGGAAAATTCAGGTGGGTCACAGGTTTTATTTAGACAAGCACCCACAGTTGGGAAAAATCATCCTCATACTTACCATTGTCCTCTCTCTAATCCAGACCACAGTGAGACTCCAGGTTCTCTATTCCTGTTGTGCTTCCCCTCCCTCAGCCAAACAGATTAAATAAAGTCTGGTTTCTGATCTTGCAGCAGTCCCTAGAGGAGCATGCTGCTGAGTAGCTCATGTTTTCTATTAGCGGAAATTACTGTCAATATAAATAAAGAAGGTCAGCTATTAACATTAGACATGAGCTTGTAAACATTGAAACTGACTGAACAGAAGCTGACCTTCATAGTGCAGGAAAAGGTTTTCTAATAGCTCAGAAATTCTTGCAAGGATGTATTGCACACTAAAGGATCTACAAAGCTTTCACTTGGTAGTAAGAACAATTTTCAAGAGCATTTTATATATTGAAAATCCACTTACTACTTTTCATATGGGGTCCTCTGATATTACAGACAATTTTTCTAGATTCATAACTTTATTCTCTGCTTCCTTGCCTCATCACAATGGTCTGATAACAACTGTTCATATACATTTATATGGTGTGATTGCAGAAGCATTCAATTCCCATTAGCAGCAGTGGGAATTAAAAGTGTGCACTGGAGGAAAAATATGTAATGGTCTAATATCAGACATGATTCAACTGCCAAGGATGATAAAGTCACTGATGTGAAGACATCCCCTGTGTAACCAGAATCAATGAGACAGGAAAAATTATTCCAAATGAAGATTTATATATTTCCCCTTTACCATAACAGCCCGGTTGGTCACTTCAGTCTGAGGCAGAATCTAAAGCCATGACTTTCACAGACAACTCATGCAGGGCAAAAAGGCATTTTAATAAAAGCAACAGTATTAATATGCATTAAACCCCATGAATAAGATGACTGCTGATAAGAAAGGAACTCTGAAGCTAATCTTGTTTAACAGCAGTAAACACCATCTATTTTTGCCCACTCAGATTAATAGCATTTACAAACTAAAATTGAAGAAAAAAAATTCCTTAATTGGATTATAGTGTGGGTCCTTCAGGGCTGGCACCACACCAGGCAGACACACTCAGTATCTGATGCATCCAAGAAAGCTAAGAAATATTTACTCTATTTTTCTCCACTGCTCAGATGTGTTGTAGGAGAAAAATCCCTTACCAAGCCTAAAGCCAGTTTATTCCCTGAACTTTGAGATAATTTCCTTTTATTTTGATAAACAAAAACTCAGCATTAGCAAGAGGAAGACCAAAAGAATATGACAAATTACTAATATCTTTAATTGGCTTTTTCTTCCAGGTCATTGAAGATTGGAAATATGTTGCCATGGTAGTGGACAGGCTGTTTCTCTGGATATTTGTCCTTGTTTGTGTCCTGGGGACTGTTGGATTATTTCTGCAACCGCTTTTTCAAAACCACACTGCTGCCATAAACCCTTAGCTGTTATTTTAAATGTCAATACTTACACAGACATTTGGTCTCATTCTGCTCTCAGTTCCCCTTTGTTAACTCCACAAAGGTGCCCAGTGAGTTGCACTTACATCCCTTAGAGTAGGGAAAAGGAACATAGAACTTGACTTACTGGGATAGGAAAAAACCAAAACAAATAAAAAACTATTTTTTTCAGTGAGTCCCATACTTCTGGTGATATCTTGCCCTTTTTTCAATTATTTGAAGTCTGAACATTACAGTGAGAGATTTTTGCTGTACAAGATGTCATCCTGGCATCATCATCATCATCATATTATTATGTATTTTAAATACATTGCCTTAGGAAGGATATTTTCTTTCCTTAGAATACTGCAAGTTCCATATTACAAAGAAGGTACTGATGTGAAATTTCTTCAAATGCATCAAAGTTATTTATGTCTGATTTATAAAGAGCTTGCAAGTGGGTTGGATACTTACATCTGAACTGAGAAACAGAAACACTTTTGAGGTAGCCACTGAAAGGTTTCTCAGCTTGCCGTCTCTGGTACCTGATGGATTAACAAAGGCCAAATTAATGTATGATAAACAAACATGTATATAATACTCTGTTTGGTGATGAAATAGAAATAAACCATAACATTTTCCTTTATATAGATTTAGTCCTCAAATTGCCTGCAAGTTTAACAGCTCATGTATCTGGGGCACAAGCACACTTTAATGAGTCTAAGGCTACGAGCACAGGAAAGCAATGGGAGAAGAAAATGGTGAAAGGCAGCAAGAATGAGAAGACATGTGAGTACACACAGACCTGTGTGCTTTTCTGGAGAGATTTTAATGTGGATTTTAGTATAACCCTCAACAAATCAGCTAGGGAAGAACATAGAGTCTTAAAGTTTTTGGCAAAGGACAGATTGAGGCCCTAGACCCCCATCACAGGACAATCCCACCACAGTTTCTTCCAGGAAACCTACAAAAACAAAAGTGGGCTCCTTGCACTTTTCAAGTGAAATCAATCTCAGTTTTTCCTTGGGGTGCTGTGGACACACAACCATTGTATCACCATTGGTAAGTACAACTAACACCTGGTAAACAAACTTGAAATCCACTATTACTTGTGAAGGGATTTGAGGCTCACCTGTCCCAGGGGAATTAGTTGACACCTAAACCTGTGTTCTTCAACAAGCCACAGCTGAAGACAGTTCCAGCCCTACTTGCCTTCATCAAGACCAAGCTGCATTTTCTACCTAGAATTACCATTCCCAGGCAGCCTCAGATAAGGACAAAGATTTAGCTGTGTATTCACACCTTTGCAATTTCTCTGAGCAGCTGCAGGGCTGCATTCACTCCCTCCCAAGGTGGCTGAACCCCTCCTGCACCAGTGGCACCCCCATCCCTGAGGCCTGGAGCACTTCAGCAGGGCTGGGTGCCCTGCAGTCTGAGAAGATGCTGTCTTGGTTTGGAAAGCCAGGTGTGTGCTAAGGAAGGCAGGAGCCTCCCCTGAAATGGAAAATGTAAACCCCCTCTCTCCAAATTGCTATAAATTTTAAATTAAGGGGCTCGTGGGCAAAATATTTGGGAGCAGGAATAACAGTTCTTTACTAGGAAGAAAATAAAAAGACAAAATGAACAATGCAATAAACCAAAGCAACCCTGACAGAGTCAGAACGCAACCTGGCACCCAGTTAGACTTGTGGCTGCAGCCCTCTGCAGTGTCAGGGGTGGTTTGTTGGAGCAGGGATCCTGTAGAAGGGTGTAGTGGAAGAGGCAGCTGTTCCTCTGGGAAATCCAGAGGAGAAAAGCTGTGCTGGTATTCCAGAATCTCCAGATTATATCTGGGTAGCAATGCTTGGCTCCTCCCTCTGGGCTTACATCTCCCAATGGGATGCTGTAGTTCTTATCAGCCATGCAGTGTTTCACATGCAGTGAAAGGGAGTGTGGAAGAGATAAGGAAAACTGCCCATTTAACAGAAGAGAACTGCCATACAGATGGTAAATAGAATACAATTTGTTTGGCAATCCAGGACAGATGGGGAGAAGGATCACAAGTGGGGTGGGTGAGGCTGTCTTCAGCCCCACGTTAGAAGGAGAAGGGGTTCACACTGTCACCCTCCCTTCCATTCCCCTTCCTCTAAGCACTGTGTCACTCACACAGACAGGGCAGGGAGGTGAGGGACAACTGTAGGACTGCCTGCCCCAGTGATGCAGGAACACCCTGGGATCACCAGATGCTCCAGGCATAGGGGGGAAGCCCCCTGGCCATCTCCCCAAACATGAACTATTCTGGGCACTCCCATGATGACCACTGGGTGGTGCAAAGTTTCAATGGGTCAAACGGCATTTCCCCACCTCAAATGTTTCCTTCTCCTTTTCAGACCTGGAGAGCAGAGCTGCTGCTCTGCAGGCAGCTGTAACAACAGCTGTGAGGTGAGATGGGGCACAGACAGCCCCAGGAGCAGAGGGCTGCCTTCCCCAGGCAAGGAGATGCTGCTGTATGTTAGGTTACATCCCAACCACAGGTGCACACATGCCCCAGCTGCTGAACAGCTTTTTCTGCTTGCAGAGAAAGCACTTGGGAAGCCAGAGAAGCTGCCAGCACTGTGCAGGCAGTGTAAAGGTGAAAGCCCTTTAAATATCAAACCAATGGTGAACAGGGACTCTGAAAGAGGCAGTGCAGACATAAACACTGCAAGAGCTGCTGCACACTCCCTCAGGGCAGGAGGGAGAGGGACTCACCCAGCCAAGCAGCCATGGATGCAGCAAAGCAGCTGCAGCCCCCCCTGCAGAGCACAGACCCCTTTCTGTTGTTTTCAACCAACACCAACAGCACTTTGGGCTCTGTCCCACTCTCAGCCCATTACCCTCCTACCCAGCTCCCTCCTATCCTCCCCCTCACTGCCTGAATGCATCTGAAATGAGGCCCCAGGTTCTCCCATCTCAGAACTGCCCTTATCTCTATCAGCAGCAAAGACTGATAATGCTTGGCTCTGTAACTGCAGCCTTCAGCTAAATTATCCTCAGCATGGACAAAAGTTTTAGAAAGGATTTGGCAGCTCAGTTAGCAGCTATCACAGAGTCCAGGCAGATGAAGTCCTCAGACTTGACAAACCCAGAAAAAGCTTTCAAGAGGCACATCACTGGCCCCAGGGAGATCCCTGCAGAACCAGAGCTCCTCATCCAGGAAATGGTGGGCTCTGGTGCTTTTCATACACTGTGGCCAGCTTACTCCTTTTTAACCATGAGTGAAACAATATACTCTTTCCTAGTTATGTTCTTGGGAACCACCTCTGTATGTTTAGCATTTCCAGATCTAATTTAATCCATAGCAAACTTCAGAATGAAAAAATTCCCCCAAAGTCCTAAAATTCTGAAAAAACTGACCTCCTAAAACTGCATTTTCCAATTGGCAAATCCTATTTTTGCCTAACTCTCGACAGCACCACCTACATAATAGATAGAACTGCTCCCAGTTTAACTTGTCAAGGAATTACAGGGTTTTCTGCTTTTATTTTTTGGCAAGATTTTAAAACTAAAAGACTAGAGAAAAGGAAATATCAAAAATGTCTTGCAGGCAAATATGAATATGATAATGTCCCATGATAATTGAACAAATCCCAATGATAATTGAACAAAATAAACTTCAACATTTCTACTTTTTAGGGGTTTTACCATAATGCTTTCCATTAAAAAAAAAAAAAAGTGGACATTCAAAATGTATTTTACACTAAATTTTTTAATGGTATTGTGCAACCAGTCTTTGCTTCCCTACAAGCGAGGAAAAAAATCTCTGTTTGGTTTCTCTCCATTCCCTACCATTACAAAACTCTTTAATCCTAAACCAATCTTGCCTTCCATCGGAACATGTAGAAATTCCAACACCACCACTCACCACCTGCACTCAGATGAGTTTACTGGGAACTCTTTCTGCACCCCTGCAGCCACAGCAAACTGGGAACTGGGAGCATCAATACCCTAGACCAAAGGAGGGAAAATGTTCTTTTCTTCGTCACCTGAACTGATTAAGATTTGATCTTAACAAATCTTAGCAAAACCCCTCTAATAGCAGCATGTTTGTTAAAGAACAAAGGCTTCACAGGTTGTTGCTGCAGATCTTCCTGGTAGATCAGCTTCCCCCTGCCCATACAAATTCTTCTTCTGTGTAGTTCTGCAATGCAGTCATGGTGACATGTTCTCATCACATCACCCTCCCCAGTCCTAAAAAAAATTCTACCACAATTCTAGCTGATTTCACCAGGAGATACAGCATGGGATGTTAGAAACAAAATATCTGTGCCATAAAAACACCACTGAAAGTGTCAGTAACTAGGCAAATTAAGCTAAAATATCTATATCTCTTGATGCTATGGCTCTTCACTTCCTCTGCAGATCAGTGTTTCCAAATTATTCAGATTAAACATCAACTTTTGGAGAACACCAATTATGGTCTGATCTTTGAAGCTTTAACTCATTTCTAGTTGGGATTAAAAAGAACAAACAGAATTCTCAGTTATAATGCTGCTTATAGTAAGGAGACAGAAAGGGAAACCATTTAGCCTCAATGCCCTGGAAATGCAAAACCAAAAGTACCCACAAAGGGTTAAGCTAAAAGACCAAGCAGCTGAGTTCTCTGAAAAAAAAAAAAAAAAAGAAATAAAATCAAATGGACAGTAAAGCCTATTTCCTCCATGCTAACAGAATTACAGAAATTATCATAAGAGCATGTGTCTGGGGACAAAGTGAATGATGCTCTGAGAGATAGGGCTAACAGGATAAACAAGCTCAGTGCCAAGAACTGAACCCAGTCTGGTTCCTCTTAACACAGCACTAAACAGGGTCACTGCTTATCCTTCCCTAAGGGCACACAGTGAAGCACCTACAGCTGCAGCTCTTGTCCCACAGAGCTTCCCAACAGTTCTAAAGATGGGGGCAGAATCCCATATTGTTGTCTCCCCTTTCTTCCTTTCACACAGATGCATGCAACAGCCACTGCATGAGCCTTGCATCACCCAGCCATTTCAGATAGGGAGGGCAGTGCAAAAGGTGACCTGTAAGTTAACAAGGAAGATGATGGGCACCTGGGAAATGTCTCACTTTGCAAATCATGATTTTATGGAACTTCAAACAGCTCCTCCTTCTTTCTAGTGCCCTTTCCCATGAACAATAAGGTCTTGTGGGATAAAGTTGGGATTCTGTGTTCGTATTCCTCTTCTCAAATTTCACCTTTCTAATCTACAAAAGAGGAATGGTCCAAAGATAGTTATTCTCAAGTTTGATTTCTGTTCAAAGCCCCCAGATTCTTGCCAGATCCCAGCTGCTGTTTACCACTCTGGGCTCAGATCTCACCAATTGTACATGCCTTTAATTACTCTTGGGAATAGCACATCCTTTCCACATGGTCAGGCACCCAGCACATCCTCTTGCAAGATGAGGCACAAGCAGGAAAAAAACATCAACAGCCTAATTGGAAGTCAGGTCCCATGATCTCAGTTCACTGCTAAATCAGGCATCCCTAATGTCGATATTCATTTCAGAACAATTCAATTACAAGATTTGTATTAATTAAACTTCCCCTAGCAGATTGGCATGATCTTGTGATAGATAAAGATCCTGTATAGCAGCTGGCTGAAAAACTCTCCAGTGTTGTCAGATTACCAAGCTCATTTATGCACCATTTTAAGGACTCTCGCCCACTATCTGTGCCAGAAGACTGCTCTTTGCCTACAATAACATCTGTTTTTCCTGCACTTTATTTGCTGTTCCCAAAGCTCTGACAGCCTGGGCAGCTTGAAAGGGGGCAGCACAGCAAAGCTAATGGGAGCTCAGTGCGCAGAGCTGTGCTCAGGGTCCTGCTGGCTGCTCGCAGGCATTTCATGCATCGGGGGAGCCGAGCCCTCCCTGCTGCCGGTGCTCCTCCAGCCCTGGCAGTGCAGCTCATCCTCAACAGCCTCTGTCCACAGGCAGTCATTCACTACACCATGGAGAGCCTGAACACTCTCCTTCTAACTGCTGCTGTTTGCTTTCTCTGGCAAGGTGAGTGATCCTTCATCTGTTATTCTTTGATGATGAAGGGAGGGTTGAAAAGGGGAGCAGGAGATGGTTTTGGTGCAAATTATTTTTAACAAGTGCAGAAGCGCTCTCCAACATAAGGGGCAAATGTACAGAATTGTGGTACAGCTCTTTCAACAACATAGCTTGTTGTTCAGTGGGGGGGGAGGGTGTTTAAGTTTATCCTTGCAAAGTAGTTAAGTAGTCCTGATTAAAAATGCCAGACAGGACACATAAAGCCATTTTAACATGAAGGAAAAGCACCTCAGACATACAGGTGTAGTTTCACATATTGCAGAGAAGACAAGAAAGTGACAACATTAAAGAGCTTCATGTGCTGCAAACAGCACATCTCTCTGCAGATATGGAAAGCACAAAATAGTTAAACAAAAAACCCCACATGAATGCACTGTTTCTTCTCTAGAAACAGCAGATGCTAGATTTAATTAGAGTGCTGGTACCATGTAAAAAGGCTGGCAGTTTGGGATTGACCGTAACAGTTGTTAAGATCTAGATTTAAAATTATTTACCTAAAAAACTGGGTAATTTATTCCAGGTATTTATTCCAGGAAATCTCAATCTAAGAGACAGAAGATATCAAGAAGTAACATGGGCAAGACTGGCAGTTAAAAAGTGTTCATTTTTTAGTTAGCAAGTTGGCTTGAATGATTTCACTAATCTGAAAACAAAATTGTATTCCAAGTGAACAAGGGAAAGCACAAGGTGTTAAAATCAACCAAACAAAACCAAAAGCAAACAAAAGACCTTTTAGCTGAATAGTTTAACATGAGGGGAATCCTTGTCTTAGGCAGAGGTGAGGTCTCAGATTCAAAAGTAACACCTGCTTTGTGTAGTCTGTCACCTGCAGATAATTCTGCCTCCTCTCTTTCTCTGCTAAAAAACAACGGGCAGAAAATAAATGTGTCCTTGCAAATATTCATATTTCATATATATCCATATTTCTGTTTCAAAGGAACTGTAGAATATGTTCGACAGACTTCAGTTCGTGCCTTTGTCAAATTTGCATAATGACATTAATGACAAAACACTTTTTCTGGTGTTTCAGTTGGAATTCATGAGCATGTATTATCCAGAAGAGAGTTTAAGAGATAGCCCTCTAAAAATAAAAGGCCACTGGCTTCTAATAGTGTCAGGATGGTTATTGCCTAGATTGATAGTAAAATTGCAATGTAAACTACAGGTTCTCACACCTCATCCTGAAACAGGTCAAGTACCTTTTTGTTTAAGAATTTCAGTTTGCAGCTTTTTTGTTGGCCACAGGGTAGGATGAACTGAATTTATGAGTGGCAAAAGGACAATAGGAATCTACTATAAATAAAAACTACTTAGAATAATAAAGGGGTAAATAGCAGATTTCTTTGAGTGTGCTGACAAGTCTTTGAATGTAAGTTAATCAAATTTTAATCCTTTCAAAAATATATTTCAAGAAGCAGGCTGTTATCCTCATTGTACACACGCAATCATGACTCAGACTAGAAAGCAAACTTCTAATTTCCTACTGCAATGCTCCTTACCCCTTACCAGAGGCCTGGTCTGTTGGGCTACACTTTCCTCACATCCCTGTGGCTTTGCCAGGTCGGGGGGACTGGGACTGTGAGGGGAAGGGGCTTTTGCATCCCCAGTTCCTCAGGTATTACCCAAAAGTGTTTCTTTAACTCATTTGCAGACGTGTGTTAGAAAACCTGTGCCATAGCATTACCTTTCACTGCTCTCCTCCTCGCAGTCCAAGCGAATGCCCTCATGGCACAGTGCTGCCCACTCAGGAGGGGCTGAGGCTCTGCTGAGCACCCAGGGCAGAACCGGGACAGCCCTGCCCCGCTCGGGGCTGGGAGCACCCAGGGCAGAGCCGGGACAGCCCTGCCCCGCTCGGGGCTGGGAGCAGCCAGGGCAGAGCCGGGACAGCCCTGCCCCGCTCGGGGCTGGGAGCAGCCAGGGCAGAACCGGGACAGCCCTGCCCCGCTCGGGGCTGGGAGCAGCCAGGGCAGAACCGGGACAGTCCTGCTCCGGTCGGGGCTGGGAGCAGCCAGGGCAGAACCGGGACTGCCCTGCCCCGCACGAGCTCACCCCGTGCCCTCCGCAGGCTGCGGCGGCACCGAGGCCGAGCACCGGCTCTACGCGGCCCTCTTCGAGAGCTACAACCAGTTCGTGCGCCCCGTCAAGAACGTCTCGGACCCCGTCATTATCCAGTTCGAGGTGTCCATGTCGCAGCTGGTGAAGGTGGTGAGTACCGCCCCGCCGGGCATCGCGGCAGGGCCGGCGCTTCTCCCGACACACTTCTCTTTTCCAGGACGAAGTCAACCAGATAATGGAAACCAACTTGTGGCTGAAGCACGTAAGTAGCGCTCAGTGACAGCCCAGAGGGCACCAGCTCACCGCCCCTCCGCCGCGGGAGTGTTCCCCGCTCCGCCGGGCCCACCCGGGGCCACAGGAGCCGCCCGCCCAGTGAGGCCTCTGCGGGCTCCGGGAGCACCGGGCCTGAGGGGTCGGCGCCAGGCTCGGCTCCCTCAGGGCACAGACGCATCCCGGGACAGCAGCCCTGCACAGGAGGCCGGGAGAACATCCTTAGGGAGGATCCCTGGACAGGAGGCCGGGAGAGCATCCTTAGGCAGGATCTCTGCACAACAGCCCTCACAGGATGCCGGCAGAGCAGACCCGGCTCCCCCGCTCCGCGCCGCTGGCGCCGCCCGAGCCCTTCCCCGGGGCACTGCTGCCCCCCAGCGGCCGCCGCCCCGCCGGGCAGGCGGGGATAGAACGGGAGCCGAGCAGCGGGGACGGAGAGGGAAGGGACGGGACGGGACGGGACGGGAGGAGAGCAAGGCTGGTACACTTGCTGCAGTCGCTAAATACGAGATTTTTGCTCTAGAGATTCCAAATTGCTGCCTTGGCAGACAACAACGCAAAGGAAGCACCTCGGCTCGGAGGTCGCGCACAGCGCCACTTGGTGCTGGTTAGCTCCCGTAAAGTGACAACAAACGAAAAATGTGTACTTCATGTTAAAAAGGCTTTTTAAAAATGCAGTTACTCACTGTTGCAGTCAGCTTAGCAACCAACTTAGTTCCCACCTTTAGCTTGATACTCAAGTTCGTTACAATGGGGTTTAACAAGCACTAGTGACAAAGGCTGTTACCTGAGCCATTCCTGCTGGAGCTCTCTCTGACCCTCAACTGATGCTCACAACTTGTGCCACCGGCCTCCGGGAACTTGTTTTCACTGTCCCATAGATACCTGGTTTTCTGAGATCAAAGTTATTATTACAATCCTACACTCTCTGAAAAGAGAGTGTGTCATTTCTTCTTTCGGTTTGTTCCAGCTACTGAGTAGGCATTCCTGGGACAGACACATATATTTAAGTCATAAATGTATATAACATCTAGATATCTAAGCCCCCCTACAATCTGCATATGAACAAACACCACACATATGGTGTTTGTTAAAGAAACATCTAAACACTGTAGTATCCAAAATAAATCAACCCAAGAAGTGATATGACAGCACGTGGTTCAGAATCTAGTCCAATGAATTTCAGTTTCTTTACAAACCTAACATGGACTCATTTCTACCATAATTAGATCTGGAATGATTACAAGCTTCGGTGGAATCCAGCAGACTATGGAGGTGCTGAATTCATCAGAGTTCCATCTGGCCAGATCTGGAGGCCAGATATTGTTTTATATAACAAGTAAGGCTCTTGTGTATTTAATTCAGAGAGAGAGGGGTGATGTTACCAGCTCTAAATCAGCAGCAAGTTCACAGAATGCACTGAAAAGCTGCTTTTCAACACACATGTGTCCTGCATCTCCCCATTGCTGTTCTCACTTCATGCCAGCTCTAACCTGGAGCTGCAAGAGAGCAAGCAAAGAGTACTTGGCTTTTTGCCTTCACAAGCCCCTGCGAGTCACAACTTTAACTGAAAGGAATGCAAATTCTAGCTTTTTAGCAGTCAAATTCACAATTTGACACCTTTGACAAATAAAAGCCACAGATAAAGTTTACTTTAGATGTCAATTTCTGAGACTGTAAAGAGACAAACCATAACTAAATGGATCCGTAAGAATGCAATTCTCATAGAAATAGACTCAGCTACACAGATCCAGAACTCAGTTCTATGGATAAACAGTGATGCCACTCCTTTCCTAATTGGGGCCTTAAAACTTCAAATTACCCTTTAATTTTACTTTTTCATACACTCAACTGGATCATATAAGTTAGCAAAGTGGGACTTAAAATAACCTCTTACCAAATACACTCCTTATGCAAAGATACACCCCAACCCTAATTCCTCCTTCCCTAGTTACTACCTGCACTGTCCATGGAAGAGGTGGAAATACCAGCAATATTCTTATCACCCCTTGAGTTCTGATGTGCTTGATCAATCTAGAATAGAATAGAATGAAATAATTCAGTTGGAAGGACTCTACAAGACTCATCTAGTCAGACTGTTATTTGCCATTTTAAATATTGATTGCACCACACCATGCTATTAATAAGGGAGAGTATTTGCTTTCAACTCCTCCTGGTGAGTTTATAGAGCTGTTTGTTGCAGTTTAACCACATGAATTTATGATGGTCACTGAGTCAGTCCTGCTAAGCAATTCAGCTCCAAGTAAATAAGTAAAGGCTGACTTCCCCCAAAAAGATTAAAGAGTTTTATGATATGATCTGAATGTATGAAACTACCTGGAGTAGATAATTCTAATTTTTGCTATTTCTACTTGCTTTACAGTGCAGTTGGGGATTTCCAGGTTGATGACAAGACAAAGGCCCTTTTAAAATACACGGGTGATGTGACCTGGATACCTCCAGCTATATTTAAAAGTTCATGTAAAATAGATGTAACCTACTTCCCATTTGACTATCAGAACTGCACCATGAAGTTTGGTTCCTGGTCTTACGACAAAGCCAAAATTGACTTAGTTCTAATTGGCTCGACAATGAACCTGAAAGATTACTGGGAGAGTGGAGAATGGGCTATAATTAAAGCTCCTGGGTATAAACATGACATCAAGTACAACTGCTGCGAAGAGATATATACAGACATCACATATTCTCTTTACATCAGGCGTTTACCTTTATTTTACACTATCAATATGATTATTCCCTGTCTGCTGATTTCTTTTCTGACTGTATTAGTTTTCTATTTGCCCTCAGACTGTGGTGAGAAGGTGACACTCTGCATATCAGTGCTTCTCTCTTTAACAGTGTTCCTTCTTGTTATCACAGAAACCATACCTTCTACTTCCCTGGTAATTCCCCTTATTGGGGAATACCTCCTTTTCACCATGATATTTGTAACTCTCTCGATTGTCATCACAGTATTTGTACTGAATGTGCACTACAGAACACCCAAGACACACACAATGCCCGTGTGGGTGAGAACCATTTTCTTGAACTTACTTCCCCGGATCATGTTCATGACAAGGCCTGCCAATGATGAAGAGAATAATCAGAAGCCAAAACCATTATTCACTT
This sequence comes from Zonotrichia albicollis, assembly GCF_047830755.1. Lineage (NCBI taxonomy): Eukaryota > Metazoa > Chordata > Aves > Passeriformes > Passerellidae > Zonotrichia > Zonotrichia albicollis. Next base: position 15,627,747 of record NC_133829.1, on the reverse strand, counting down.
CTGAGTTTTCAAACTTAAATTGCATCAACGGCTCTGAAAGCAAATGCTGCAAAGATGGCTTTGCTTGTCAAGACATGGCCTGCAGCTGCTGTCAGTATCAGCGCACCAAGTTCTCTGATTTCAGTGGCAATCTCACTAGAAGTTCCAGCTCTGAGTCTGTAGATCCTATGCTTTCATTTTCAGTTCTGTCACCAGAAATGAGAGATGCTATTGAAAGTGTGAAATACATTGCAGAAAATATGAAAATGCAGAATGAAGCAAAAGAGGTAAGAACATATTTTACTGTTACTCAAACTGCAGATACCTTTTGCCATTAGAGTGTTTGGTAAGAAAAAGATCTCAAGAAAACAGACAAAAAAGATCAAAGAAACCTTTATATTTTTGCAAGTAAATGACACAAGCTGTATTACAAGTATGTGCAATTTTGAACTTATATAATTGAGAAGCAGTTCTGCTGCACAGTGATCTCTTTATTGACAATATATATACTGAGTGAGGCACATTAAAGGGAACACACAAAAGCACCCATCCTATGAGAGTTGAAGTTAGGATTTTCCAATTTATAATCTTAATAGTGGAATTTACTGACCCCATCGCCTTTAGAAAGTTACATTCTCCCTCCCACAGCTTACCATCACCAACAGAAATTTAGAGTGAATGTCCCTCACAGTGATGATGGTGCTCACTCTGTTGCTGCTGCAGAGTAAAGTGCTGTAGCTAAATGAGGCAACTGCTGCAAGACAGGGACTGGCATCTTTCATAAAGCTGCATCTTAATACAATAAAGGAGAAAAAAAAAATGAAAAGGTTTTTTTCTACCACATTCCTCAAACATTCTATGAGCAGTAGTCACACCATCACAGTTTTTATATCCCCAAACTACAGCACTTCATTCTAACTTCACTTTGTTTATACTTAAATTAGAACTCTAGGTTTAGATTTAGTTGGTACAGAAAATAAAGGGTTGCTTTGGGTTTTTAAGTTTTCCTTAACAAATAAGTTCTAAGCTAAAAAGAACAAATTTCAAAACCAACAAATTCATTTCTTATCATTCTTGAAGAAAAACAAAACAAATTGAATTGTAATCTCAATAAAAACTAAAAATTATCACCGATTACTATTAATATATAACAAATATAACACTTCATTGTCACTCTTGCTATAAAATTCACTGCAAGAAAAGAAAATTAGAAAAATCTGGGTTTTTTTGAAATGTGGTTCCCTCTTTACATGAAAGGTACAGAGATGCATTTTACATCATGCATGAAAATGGTCAAATTTCAGTACAACATAACAAAGTACCAAATAATTATATACCAAATAATCTTTGTTTTTTACATACTACCCAAAGGCCAGTAGGAACAGTCTGCCTCAGGAACATTTTCTGGACAAACCTGTTCATCTAAGAAAGTAAAGCTTTACGCTTTCATTTTTGGAATAGAGAAGTTGTGTCTCCTCAAGTCCAGTGTCTTGGTGAAAACCTTTTGGATTTGAAGCAGCAGCTTTTGGCTTTGCTCCAAAGAGCATATTCAAATAAAGCTTCTTCAAGATGAATTCATTTGTCAGTGAAAGCACGTGTAAAACATGTATTCATAAGCATATCTACATTCAGAAAAAACTGTGCTTCTTATATGAAATGGTATTACTGCTAATGCAACTTATTCACCTAAGAAACATGCCAACTTGCTATTCTTTTTTTTTCTTTTCAGATTCAGGATGATTGGAAATATGTTGCCATGGTAATTGATCGTATTTTTCTATGGGTTTTCATCCTGGTATGTATTCTAGGAACAGCAGGATTGTTTTTACAACCTCTGATGGCTGGAGATGAAATGTAAAAATTAACTAAAACATTGTGAAATCAAATGAAACGGCCAATCAACTCTGCATCCCTCTCCCAGCACCTCCTGTCTCTTCCATGTAGTAGAACAAGAATCTCTCTTGTCTTCAGCTTCATTTGACCAAGACAGCTTTGTTCAAAATGCAGAAAAAGGAATTTGGAACCTTTATGACAGCTGATCTCAAAGTAACACAAGCTATATTTTACAGCTACTTCCTGCAATAACTGGAGAAGATGGAGGCAGTATGTTAAACTTTATGGGAGTGATTTAAGAAGGGGTTAATAAAGAAATGGAAAATTATATGAGTATTTGGAAAGTCACGATGAGTTGAATGCTTTGGGCTTTTAGGTTTGTTTTGTAGTCTGGTCCCTCCCAAGCTTCCTCAGAGCATGCCAGGATCTTCTGGAAGGAGCTCACAGGGAGCTCCAGGAATACCCTCACAAGGACAGAAGGGTGGGAAGCACAAGCAGCAAACAGCTGGAGTGCAGGCATTGGCACCTGCTGTACAAACTGACCCACACAGTGCAAGAAAGGACTGAGGAGGGCTTTAGTACAAAAGGAGAACAAACAGGTAAATAATAGATGGTGGTAATAAAGCAGCCATAAAGTAAACTCTGTGTATCCCCAGATTGCAATGTATGTGAAGGCTGTCAGGAAAAAAAAAAACCTGCTCAAACCTGATGATGTTCAGAATTGTGTACAAGTAAAACACACAATAAGACAGTCTGCAAGTGATGGAAAGGATCAAAACTCAGACAGGATAGTTTGGATACAGAGGCATCCTGCTGTAGTGAAGTGTTTGATGCCAAGGTAAGGCAGGTAGACAAAAATAGTCCTGTAAAGTGTGCTAAAATTGTGGCTTAGGCATATATATCTTCTCTCTTTTTTTTTTAATCAGTAACTGCAGAATATTTAAGAGCATGAATAAAGAATACAACAAAACACTGTCATCAGATCATATTTTGTAAAAATATGAAGTGTTCTCTCTGTACCAAACCAAAAACTTTGTGAAAATATAGTGTATCAAATGATGTAACATTTATGAAAATAAAGAGAATCAAACTGTTGAAAATTGTGCCTTTTTTTTTCATTTATTGTGAGCGAGTGACAGATCTATATAAGGCAGTATTACCTACAGTTCAGTACATTCAGCAGTAAGTTACAGAAGTAAAAGTCCATGCTTCTGAGTATATTAACATTCTTTTGTTTCAGACACACCTGATAAGCAGAAGACCCCAAGGATTCCAGTGTCAGCTGTGTTACCTGAATCTAAAATGATCAGACTAGAAGTCCCTAAAAGAAATTCATGCATTTGCAAAAACTGTGAGCTACTATAATAAAGGGAGTGACTCCAGTGGACAATGTGCTTGCTGCCCATCGTGATGTAACTGGGCAGCCCAGAGACATCATTTAACAAGGGGAAAGAGATGAAATGGAGAGTTAAAAAAATAAGATATATATCTAATCTACAGTTGTACTCACTTTGCTTTCTCTACAGGTAAGAGTAAATTTCAGTAGTTCAAACCTATGGAAGACTTTAAAAAGAAATGTTGTATTTGAAGAGGAAACAAGCTATCTGAAGTATTTCTGCAACTTGCACACAGAGAAAGTCATTGATGCATTGTTTGATCTCAGTAATACTGAGAAATGAAAGCTCTTATATTAATGAATTAAAACAGATAATCTTTGCAAATTCACCTTGAAAGTTATGATGGTAATAGAGGAAAAATGGATATCCAATATCAGATGTAATTGTGTAACTGAAGAAGAGTAATTCCCTAACTGCTATTATTAAAAAAAAAAAAGAAAAAAAAGGTCTGCCTGATATCATTTCCCCCTACCTGTGAGCCTTTAGATGCTACACAAAACCAAGAATGTCCTGCAGATTAAAACATTTTGAAATAAATATTCAATTATAAATAAATTATGACATAAATCATCACTATTATAATTAGTGCAGGGATTTTCTAAAGGAGATCTGGGAGGGAGCGTGGGAGAAATATGTATCCATTGTTCAAATTTATAATCACTATAAAAACTTCAAATTATCGAAGCTACCACAGTTTACATTAAAATTTCTCACCTAAGCATGTTATTATTCATGTAGTAATTCAAGCACATAAAAACTTCCTAAGATTTGCTCTACTCCTGTATTAGGCCTACAGGATGCAATTATATTATGAACAACACTGAAAAAACTTTCATGTAGGAAAACACCCAACTATTTTAGAGTCTTTTCCAGAAATAAAACTATTAAGAAAGGAAGAGAGGTGGCATTGGAATCAGTGTAAAGAATGCATTTTAATGGAATAATTGAAAAATTTCAAGTTCATTTTCAATGATCTTAGGAAAAAAGAATTTCAGAAAACTCTAAGCCCTTGCTGCTTAGAGTTACATATGGTTTTTAAAGTGAAAGAACTAATCCAAGGCAGCTCTCAAGTTCAATTAAACAAATGTAAAAGTCATTAATCATCTCCATTTGGTTCCACAGCATAGTAATTTATAACCCATTTCCTTCAGAAAGATGCTCCACAAACTCCTTCTGCCTGCGCTTAAAATCTTAATTCTGATAAACATCCAGACACAGGAAATAATGAACCTGTCTGCAAACTCACACACTGTAACAAATTCTTCATCAAGAGTAAAGAAATCTGAATGTTCCAGCCCCTTAGAACACTTATGCTCCTTGGGAACTCAGTTAACTGCCTAACATCAATATACACACATGCTTTAGGCATTTTAAGGCTTATTAAATGCTCATGTTGGTATCACAGAATTAACAAGCTTTAAAATTTAGCAGCAAATTCCAGTGAAAATTTATAAAGGTCAAACATGGCCAAATTTCTGTTCTTAGTTGTATATTATATACACAGGAGGTTTAACTTATATTTTTATTATTTTAAATTATTCTGGTGAAATTTCAGACTTCTGCAACGCACTGAAGAGAACTGATGAAAATTCACCTTTGCATACTAAATTGAAATAAGCAACTCTACTGTGTAACTGCAATTATTTAATATTCAGTATAATGGTTTATATAGTAATTTAATAATTGGACTACAGTGATTATCATTAAAAAATTGAAATCCTTCTATATCACAGTAGGTGTCAGTGTCTGCTTTTTTAATAAATCATACATGCCATGGCTAGAAAAGGTTCTTTTAATTCTGACCTGGCTTGGCAGTAACTCAGTAGACTGGCAAGAAGCAGACTGACTTCTGTGTGTCCTGGGAATGCCATGCTTTAAATAAACCTAATTTTCTAGTTCTGGATTTTATTTTTTTTTCACTCTACCAGAAACATGCCTAGAAAGAACATGCATGGAAACAGAGTTACTGCAAAACTTAGAGCCAGATCAGTAGGAGATAGCTCCAAAAATATTTTATGCATTTGTACTGCCTATGTGGGTAGGGACTATTATACTTGCCCATTTATGAATAACAGGAATAAATAACACAAGTGATCCAATTATTGAAACCAGAAGAAAAGCCCACAAGAACATTCGGTCAAGCACCTGAGCAATGTATTTCCAGTCTTCAACAACCTAAAACACAGAGAGCACATGAGTTGGTCAGTGTGTGCAAGAACAGGTAAAAACACAGCACCAAATCCTGCAATTCTTAATTATTTCAATATAGGCTTTTGCCAACCATGTCCCTGGGAAAACCCTCTGGAGCAATGTTTTATGATTATACTGGGAGTTAGAACTGCAGCAAGCTTCCCTCTGTGAAGATGGATAAGCTCTGTAGATTTTGATACAGAAATTGACCCTGAGAAGCACCAAACATCCTCATCTATAGGGATGAGACTGGCCTGCCATTTTCTAACATACTGCAGGATACATGGCACATGACATCATAACGTGGAATTCCCAAGCAGGAGCTGGAAGCAAAAGTTGTAAAAAAACTTCCAACAACCAAAACCACCAACCCAAAACTAAAAACTAACCAGAAAACCAAAACCAAACCTCCCAAGCAGTAAATAAAAAAAAAAAATTAAATTGTTAGTACAGAGCAGCTGTTGTGTTACAAACAATTGCTGAAAGCTGCAAAGAATTATACGCTGGGGAGAATACTCACAGGAGTTTCATGACTATTTTTTCTTTTTTGATAAAATTATTCATATCTATACACAGTTCTGCAAGTATTGCAGATATAACTGTGCAAGCAAATTAAAATCCTGTCAAACATTTGTGCTGGATTTGAACTGGAGCTATCTGTGCTTCCCAAGCCTAATGCTTCCTAAGATGTAAGGCCATGATAGCACCAGCTGTCTAGTGTTCATTAAAAACTTTCACAATTAAAGCTTGCATTCTCTGGAGCCCAGTAATAATAAAACAACTGAATCCCCAGTCAGCTGTATATTAATTTCCAAGGTTTATAGTAACAACATTACACTTGGAAAACAAAATACTTACTACTTGTCTCTCACAGTGAACCCTTAATTTACAGGAAATTGTGTATTTAATAGCAAACTACTCTATTTCTGTTGCTCATACAATGCAGATGCTGCTTTAACAGTACAGCAGATACATTTATTATAAATCTAGGCCACATCCCTTGTGACAATGTCAGAATCAAGTCCTGAGAAGGCACAGCAGAGGAGGAACATCACTCCTAGTCTCCTATGGGAGAACACACTCTCAGCAACCAGAGCCTTCTGAATTCAGCAATTCCCAGACTGGAAGAACCTCAGCCTTTGCCATCAGGAACAGACAGTACACCACAAACTTCTATATTTCTACAAACTTCTACATCAGACTGGAAATAGCATTTAAATGTCTGATGTACCAATGGTGCTAGCTTAAAGAACATATAAAGAAAACAAATTTCTAATGCTCTTACAGAAATGCTGTAAACATCCATGAAGGATAATTCAGAGTGACACTGAAAAAAAGCCTCTGACATCTTTTGATAAAACTTAGGGACAAATAATAGTAAGGATAGAAGAGAACACTTAGGGAGTCATTGAGTGTTTCATCTGAGCACAAAATGGTCAACATATGGCTATAGCCTGTATTGAAATTAATTTAAGTTAGGGCACTCAAACTGTTTTTATTTGAAATTGAAAGCTGCAAGATAAGTCTTGGCAGTATTTATTTGGAAAATATAAGGCAAATGTATTTTTCAAGACAGCCTTTTGGGTACAACATTAAAGTGAAAAAGAGCTCCTTCTGCAATCTCAGCAGTGCTATAGGGAACAGTTACAGTACAGGCTCTTGCCACAGACAAGTGTCTCACAATGTGTAACTAATGATAAGAACTAACACAAAAGAGCAAAAGGCTTTTGAAAATCCCAAATACTGCACTGTATCAGCCAGACAGTCTCAGTATTGTACCATAATTGCACTTTTTTTCCAGTGGAAATAACTCCACAACTTTCAGCGTAGTACAAAAGCTGGAAATCTGCAGCACATCTTTAAAATGCAGCTGCCCAGTAAAGCCTTGGTTTTCTGGTTTGCACTTGTACAAAATGAGGGCAGCAGGACGGACACACCCACCTCACGGACCTCATTCTCCTTCATCACGTGCCGCGTAATGTAACGGATGGAATCCAGAGCTGCTTCCAAGGTGTTCCTGGATGACTCTGAGCCATTCACATGGGCTGTTTCCTCCTTCTGAGCAAAGTACCTGTCCACATGGCTCCTCATGCACAGCAGCTTGGGCAGCTTGTGCAGGAAGATCTTGCGCACCCAGGGCGCCATGGCGTTGTGCGTGGACGAGGAGCGGTGGTGGATGTTGATGGCAAACACAGTGATCACAATGGACAGCGTCACAAATATCATCGTGAACACCAGGTACTCTCCTATGAGAGGGATCACTTTAGAAGATGATGGAATAATTTCTTCAATAACAAGAAGAAAAACAGTCAAAGATACCAGTACTGAAGTGCAGAGTGAAATTTTTTCACCTTCATTTGAAGGAAGATAGAAGACAAGGACAGTTAGAAATGAAAGCCCAATACAAGGAATAATGAGAAACAAAGTGTAAAAAAGTGGCAAACGTCTAATTATAAATGAATATGTAACAAAAGGATACCAGCAGCATCCATCAGTCCTGTTTCCTTTGCTCCCTGTTGCAGTCACTATTTCCCATTCTCCGTTATCAAAAAAATCTCTTTTGTCAACATCATAATCTTCAAGAATTAGATCAACCTGTGAGCCATCATAGGTCCAGGAGCCAAATTTCATTGAGCAATTCTGAAGGTCAAAGGGGAAGAATGTTACATCAATAGTACAAGAACTTTTGTAGTTTGCTGGCGGAGTCCAAGCAATGGTGCCATCATATTTTACCACAGTTTTTGTAGATGTCCCCTCAAAACGTCCATCTGCACTGAAAAAAGAGATAAATTACAGGCAATTACAATGGGCTGTGGGGATGTATTTAAAGAATTTGTTATTGTCATTTCAGCTGTCTATCCCTTGATAGCCAAAATGTTGTATTGTCTTCATAGTCAACTTTTTCCCCTCAAATCTGAAGCTAACATAGGTAAACAAGTTCTTTGGAAGACTGAAGAATATTTTCAAGTCCTGAAAAGATCTGTGCAACTTTCTGTGGTCCCAATCTTATGAAAAGATTGTAAAATCCTAAGCTTTAACAGCATGACTCAGCTCTGGTGTTTCTATTATTAAGACAGAATAAGTACTTTTAAATTTAGCCAAATCATAATTATTGAAGAAAAAGAGTCACTAAACAGGTAAAATAATACTTGTGCCCAAACTTGAATTCACAATCACTGCAACAGCCTTTTTTCCTGACTCAACAAGTCTGGAAATGTAAAAGCACTCTATGTGCACAAAGGTTAATTCAAAAGTTCTTGTTTCTGAGATCTGTTAATTTTCTAAAGAAAAAAGTCAAAACCAATCCAACCCCCCCTTACAGTTAAATGTACCTGACTTTAATTCCATGCTGAATATGACCTACAACAGCATAAATTAGTTGCTTCCCTCCCATCACACTACACTATTTATACCCAGCACTGTGCAAGACATTTTTGTCCAATAAAGAAAAAAGTTCACACAACAAAATAGAAATAACTTTATCAAAGGGACTAGAAATTCCATTTAGAAGTAAAGCAAAACATCTGAGCACTTAACTTGGCAACAAAGTCTATTTGCATTCAGAGGCAAGTTCTTGCAGGGGTGCTTTAGCCCACTAAATGTACACATTGTGTCCATTAAATGAGCCTCCTAGAAGCAGTTTGGTCAGAGAAGTTATGAAGTAAAAGCTTTTTGTACGAAAAGATTCAAGCCTTACTTGTCATACAGCACAATATCTGGAATCCAGATAGAGTCTGATGGGACACGGATGGATGTGATTCCTGCATAGTCCTCAGGATTCCACCTCAATTTTACATCTATCCATTCCTGTGGATATGTCAGATGTAAAAATCATTATTGGGAAGTGGATTTTAGCAGGGTGATAGCAGATGAAAATAGATAACAGGGCAATTAACAACAATCAAAGTGAACTAAAATTTGCATAAAACAATGCAGTTGCTGAACAGGCATGTAGTTACCTCATTCAGTATTTGTTTTCTGTTATAAGAGCTGCTTGACAATGTTTCTGTACAGAACTTAAGATATGATGTTCCTTTTTCAGAGCATGCATTTATAAGTAAGAGCTATTATAATGTAATTTAATTGTATAAATTAAATTTGAAAAAAAGCTTGTTCTGGATGAATACCAATGACTGGAAGCTAATCAGAAGCAATTTAAACATTTTCATTATACAAAAAAAAACCCCATCATGTTCCAACTCTTAAAACTGATTCAACTTCAAGAAGACCTGTAGAAACTATTAAAGAGGACACAAAGAATCATCAAGCCCACGTGGCCTCCTCATATTTGCTGACTAATCTCAAAGTTTTCCTAAAAATAAAAACTTGGCCTAAAACTACAGTTAGTGAAAAGAAAAAAAAATGGGAAGCAAAAGGGAAAAACTCAAACAAACAAACAGAAAAGAATTAGCCCAAACAAAAATAATTCCATAAACCAGTAAGTATAGCCAGCATCTGCAAAGATTCTTCTCCCTTAAATCAAGAATGATTTGTGAGCAGCATTAGCTGAGTAAATAGTGGCAATTAAGTTTAGTACTGGACTCTGACAATTACAAAGCTTGAGGCTTTTTCCTGCCCAAACCCAAATATAAATTCACTTGCTAGAAGGAAATACTTTTCTCTAAGTATTTCCTTCTAGCAAGCATATTTAACTTTGAGACTGTAATTCTACAGTAATGTATATTCAATAATTTCAAATATCCCACAAGAAAAAGACCTCAAAAATATTATACAGAAGAATAGACCAACCGTACTTTTCTTGATAAAGCTTTTGAATAAAAACTTTCCTACTGAAGCAGTAATTTATGGTTGGATATATACACCTTGGTATATTAAATGGTCATGCAATGCCATATCATATTACTTTTCATTTGGTGAATTTTTATTTACCTTGTTATGGTTTTCTTAAGAGGTTTGTCACAATTAATCCTTTAAAGCATTTCCAGGGACATTCTATAAAGATACTATGTGAAATAAAATTTGTTGCAAGAGCAAAGTTTTTTGAATATACAATTAACTAGAAAAGTTTCTCCTAAATGTTAATTTGCAGTTATAAAGCTTCAGAAATTTTCATCAATATTTACACATACCTGTTTCAACCATACATTTGTTGTCATCAATTGATTTTTTTCATCCTGTAAAATAAAGCATATATCACAAAAAAGAACCTATCCATAGGAAATAGCTGCTATAGTTCACAGAGGTCTGTAACTTAAAATACAAAACACTGCTGAAAGCATTCTAATCACTAAGTATGTTTATATGAGATCATTATATATTCATCTACAGGACATTTTTTATTACACAGATAATAATTTAAGATGTTTAATCTATTGTGTTTAACAAGTACAATTATTTCACATGAAATTATGTTCCTTGTAAAGTTAGTGGGAAAAAAAAATACAACTTATTTACTATACATACCACATCTACTAGCTGAGAGATTGCAAGGCCAAACTTGATTTTTATTGTGTCATTCAAGCGTTCCACTGGACGAACCCATCTTTGATAGTCTTCAAATAAATGCTTGAACAAACGATCTTCACTTTTAGCAATAAAAGAAGGTTCAGATACAGCTGTAATAAAAAAAATTAACATTGATTCAAATGAGCAGGGTACATCTGCATTCTTATGCCCAAACAGTTACAGCTTTTTTTATGCAGAGTTCAATTTCTCATCTCATCCCCTTCTCTCTAGAAGCATGCTCAAAGTCATGGAAGTAGAATTTTATGAAGTTATCTGGTTTTATTGGCATCCTCATAGCATTATCACACTTCCAAAATTGATGACTCAAGAACATTAAGATAATCTCAGCAGGCAAAAAGCTCTTATATCATTTACCCAATGCCATGGAACTCCTCTACAACAGAAAGCTGATCATGAGAGACTGAAGTTCTGTCAGCTTACATCCACATTACACACCTGTGCTGTACTGCATAACTCGCAATCCAGTTTGAAACTTCAGTCTCTTTGTTTACTGTATCTCTTCTAATGTTTGGGCACATTTATCATGTATAAATTCTGCTGCACTTGTAGAGCACTTTCCCTCACACTGTTCTGTATCTTTGATGCATACGCCAAACTATTCACCAGTTGACCCTCTATCCATTCTAATGTTACACTGACTGGGACGCACCTTTCCAGTTCTTTTTCACAGCTCTCAAGGGATCATTTTGGGGAAGATGGAGAGAGAGGGGAGGAAAAAAGGGAAGATCAGAGTCTAGCTAAATAAGTTGAGTTATTTAGGTGTTGTGAAAGACCTGAAGATGGCTACTGCCTCGAGAAGCACAAACTACACACACCACCTTGCATGGAAGGGCCTCCAATCCCCAGACATAAGTTAGAATGACCACCAGAAAACACTGACATGCTCTAGATAAAGATTTTTACTATTTAGCAATGAAATTTAAAAGGGAATTACTGCCAAAAAAAGACCTAGCAACTATTATCATCAGTTTAAGGGACAGCATAAACAAAAGAAAGGAGCTCACCACCATCTCTTTTAAATGCAGATCTAAAATATTATGCTATTACATAAATCTATGGCACAACCTCTGTAGAAATCATGTGCTCACTAACAGCATCCATCTAAAAAAAGATGTATCAGAAGCAGAAAATCACCAGAGAACGACATAAACAGATTAAAACCAGAGACAGTCATCCATACAAGGAGAGATTTAAAAGATTAACATTACTTTGTTTGGAGAGGAGGTGAATTTAGTCAACATAACAGAAGTAGATCAACTAGGAACCATACAAGCAGAAAAAACATTGGCAGTATCTAACCTTTCTCATAAAATAAGCTAAAGGAAACAAAGTATCAATTAAAGGCAGCATAAATAATGTTTACTTCAAGTTTATTACCATCAACATTCAGTAAATCAGCAATTCACAGACCCTAAAGAGGACCAGGATTTTAGAATTGCCTGGGATGACTGCACTGCATGCCAGGCAGTGTCACACCCGCACAGGGCACAGCTCTCGCTCCCACAACACCTGCTAGAGCTCCCTCACAGTCTGACCAACATTTCCATGACTTGGCACTGGTGGCAGAGGCCTGGCTGACCCCACTTAAGCCATTAATTGAGCTGACCCAACCCAGTCCCACATGACTGCAGCCCAGACAAACCGAGATGGGCAGCCCAAGTTTGAAGTTCCCTTGCATTGACTGAAGTGTGACTGCTGTGCTCCATGAACAGGTCCTGAGGTAAAAACAGCCAAAGCACTGCAGAGCTCAGCAAGGCAGGTCCCTGCCCTGGGCACTGCAGCCTGGGGCAGTCCAGTAGAAATATTATTATTTTTCACACTAACCAGATTTCTCTGAAGTGCCATAGTAGCAGCAAAAGCAGAATGTAGCTTAAGAAAGAGGATCAGCACAGTGGGAGCAGCAGGACCCCTTTTTTGTCACAGACACATTTTATGAAAAATCCTTTCCTTAGGATTGTTTCTCCTGAGAAGCTGAGACGCCTCAGGAACAAATTATAAACAATGATTATCTGCTGCTGTGGAATGCAACAGGTGCATCTGTGATTGGTTTCGTGGGGTTGTTTCTAATTAATGGCCAATCACAGTCAGCTGGCTCGGACTCTCTGTCCCAGACACAAGCTTTTGTTATCATTCCATTCTTTTTCTATTCTTAGCCAGCCTGATGAAATCCTTTCTTCTATTCTTTTAGTATATTTTTAATATAATATATATATAATTAATTAATAAATCAAGCATTCTGAAACATGGAGTCAGATTCTCATCTCTTCCCTGTTCCTCAGACCCCTGTGAACACCACCACACTTTTTCCTACAACTCTTACCCCACACTAATGTGCTGCTGAATGGTTCTTGCTGTGGGCCAAATCAACAGTTGGATTTTAAGACAGTTCACCCTTCTGTTTCAAAATACAAATCTTTCTGACTTGTGGGATGTGCAAAGAACTGATGGGCAAATTACACTATACCACTGAGACAGCTCAGGTGGATACAGAAAAACTCACAGGACATAAGAATTGCTGCCAAAAAGGATCCAGCAACAGAATGCTGCACGTGTACAAGTTATCTGGTAAATGTGCAAGTGCCAAAAATATATTTAACTGGTTCAGTATATCCTCATTGGCTAAGGATTTTTTCTTATTTGTAACTATAGACAGATTTGCCAAGCCCTACATTTTACAGACATCCAAAAGAATGCTTCCTGAAGACACAACCTAATTTCTCTATTTCTATATCCCTATTTCCTGAATTATGAATGGTTTTGTGTACATTTCAGCCCAATATTTCATAAATACTTGATTTTTATATTAGCATTAATTACATTTCCCTCCTCCAGTTACAACTCTCAACTGAATTTAAGACTGACTATGCAGCTGGATATTATCTCTCAATTAATTGACCTTGAAGCAATGCAGAGGCAAAGTTGCCCTTTCACCATTTCTGTGTTCCTGTAAGACAAGCTCCTGTGCAACGATACGGCATCTCCAGGGTACGTGCTGTGTCCAGATCAAGCTCCTCTTAAACCACAGCATCTCCTCTGCTCTGCTCAAAGGGGACATGTTCCCTTACTGCTTTTATATACTTAGATTATTTTTCAAACATTTTATACTCAGATCTATAGTATACTCACTCATCTATTACAGTGACCATTATTTACTAACAATATAGTTCAATTATTTCTTTCTTTGTCTGATCACAGATGTATCCACACTTTTCAATATTTCTAGTTTATTCTCTTTATTAATAGGTTGGGGCAAACTGGTCTAGAAAAGACTTCTTGAACAAAGGAGAGCTCCATGAGGGGCTGGGAATGGTAAGAGTATATTAAGACTAGGCAAAAACAAAATAAGAAATCACCCCTACCTTGTATATTTTATTTAACATGGCCATTCAAATAATTTGTTACACAGACTGCATATGTTTTATATCTCTTGTCCATGGATCTATAATTTTAAGATTACAACAAGGGGCTGTGATTCTTAGTTACTCCTTGTATTAACATCAATAAAAAATTGTGAAGAGCCGGTGACAAGTGGAAAAAATGTAAAGAGAGGAAAACAAGTAAAACAGTTTTAGTTTAAGGCAGCAGAGTAGAAAAACAGAAAGAGGTTAAAACCTATGACTAGCAGGATTAGCAAACAAACAATTCAGAGTACAATCTCATACTAAATCAGATGGCAAGAGATTATGGCAACACTCTCCCCTGCCACCAGCTCAGAGTACTAAAAAATACTTAAAAGCTCTGCAGCCTTTGCAGGGCAGCTCTGAGCTGGCCTGTGTTTGTGTGGCTCCATTTCTACTGAGGCCAGGGAGCCCCTGCAGGTTAAACCAAGGGCAGCTCTCTGCTGGTCAGTGGCAACTCCCAATGACAACGTTTTCTTTATTATCTGCACCTTAAATTCTTCTCACTGCCCCAGTGTAAGTCCACATTTAGCAACAAAAAAAACCCAAAACACCTACACCTAAATCACATATGAGATTGGATGGCCTAAATTTTAATCCTGCACAAAGGAGACAAATGTTTATGCACAAATTATTCAATTCTTTTAAACTTTGAAGTAGCTGGAGAACAAAGGCTAAGTAAAAATTCTAATGAAATGCTTGACCTTGAAAACATTGTATTTAAAAATTCAGTTCTACCAATTCCTTCATAGGTATTTAACAAACTTTTTTATTAAAGTACTTTGGAAGAACTATTTAGAAAATAGGGTGAAACATGGGCCTCAGATGCATGAGTAGCATGATGAAACATGTACATGTCTATTTATCTTGATAACATTCTCAAGTCATAATTTCACGTGGGCTGCTAATGGCTAACTTTTTTAATGTTGTAGATAAGAAACAAAAGATGGGTTTTACAAAAGAATAACACTTTTGTAATTTACTGTACCATTATGGGATTAAATTTCCTAGCATCTTAATATGATTTAGCAACATTATTCCTTTTATAAGAATTACCAGTGAAATACTTAGTGTTACAGGCTTGATCCCAGAGGTATTTTCCTAAATCTTTGTTTTTAAATAGGGGAACACCACAGTCCATGCTTCTCCAAATAACAAGCTGTCTTTGAACTCTGTATTCCTCTGCATTTAGATAAAGAGTATAAGAGCCAGACTGGCAGTGCTGGTGTAACACTATATTATTATACATTAAACAGCACAGTTCAAAGCATTTTCTAATTTAAACAGTGTAACTCAAAGCATTTTCTAATTGACAGACTTGAGAGTTAATGATTTCAGGTTTTCTTTACATCACTGCTGGGTGCAAAAGGAGGCCCATGGGGAAAGGGTCACTTTCTAGAAGTGTAATGTTAACATGCATTTTCAGAAGTAATATATATTACTAATGCATATTTTTAATCATACACCATTACAGCAAAATACCCAACAAACACAACACTACTAAGGACAATAAATGCTGCAAAATATCCATACTTTGCAGTTAACATTATATTCTTTAACTCTGGGGTATATAACACAAACTTATCCACAAGTCTAACAACTAATAACTTCCTTAAAAATCTGGAAGGTGAAGGAATATACACAGTATCCCTGCCTTCAGTACTCTAGTATATCTATTGAGATGATCTCCCATCGTTACTTCATTAGGTGGAAAAGACAGGTGTAATGTATCAAATTGAAGTTTTATTTGATACTGATTCCTCTGACCCTTTGAAAAGGATCATGAGTCATACTTCCTGCATGGTCTTTAATTTTTTGGCCTACTTTTCCTTCTATGCATTAGCAATTGCCCAGAATCCAATCACAGTCAAGCGTTTAATTAACAGCAAGCATTCAGAAAGATCACAATCATCTTAACTAGGATGTCTTTAAGTCAAAGTAGCAATACTAACTTTATTCTCTTTATTGAAGTCAGAAAAGCCAGTGATTACATTCTGAACTTTCCAGAATTATCTTTTCCTCCCCTGTTTAAAAAATACAGGCAAACCCTATCACCACACCTACAAGCATGGAGAAGGTGGCTTTAGAGTTACTGGGAAGATTTGTGCCTTCTCTTTTACCTAGCACATCAACCTCCTGCCAACCAGGAGCAAAATAAAACAACATATATTGGACATGAAAGTGTGAGGAATTTTGAACTGCAATACTGCTTAGTACTTACCAATATGCACAGAGGTACAAGAGCTGCTCACAGAAAGTAGGGAAGCTGTTTCTCACATTCAATTCAAATTTAAAATGTTAAAGGTACAACTTGATGGTTGTAAAGGAGAATGAAACCACCCCCTAACAGCTTAGCAACAAGGTATAATTATGGCACATATTTCTGAATACACGTACAAGTTTGGTTAATAACTATAACAGACCATGTAGTTTGTAAACTAACCAAGAAATAGATGTGAACTGACAGTCAGCCTTTAGATTAAGAGCTAATTGGACCACCAACCATTCCTTTCTGAGCATTCCTTCCTGACCCCCCTAGTGACATGGCTGGCACAGCAGTGACAGGGCCCTGCAGCCGTGACTGCAGCCTGTGCCTGCCCAGCCCTCGTGCCCAGCCCACTGCCACCAGCCTGCTCCACTCAGCTCCACAGCCACAACTGGGATCCTCCTCCTTGCCCAGCCAGGCCATGGGAAAAGTGCTGCACATCAGGGAAAATCCTGTCCCACTGAGGGCAGGAGATTCCTCTAACACATCCAGGATTTTGTCATCTCTCTTTGTACCCCTGTTAATCATTCCATCATTTCCACTGATTGCTGACACTGAAGATGGATGTGAAGTCGGCCTCGAGGAATGCTGAAAGCAAGCAGCAAAAAGGGTGTGTAGAAGTGCAGACAGCACAAGGAAGAACAAGATGTAGAACCTGATAAGTAGAATCATTTATAAATTTAGAGGCTTTGTGTCATGGAATTAAACACAAATCTGAAATGTACACAAAACTTACGGAAAAGTTTCCTTATGGAAATAAGAAACAGGCCAGGGCTTCTCCCAAGCTGCCAGGGCAGCCCTGGGTGCTGCAGACTTTGGGCACCAGCCTCACCTTCTGCCTCAGGAGTGTTTTGCCCACTCAGCTCCATTCCAGTCTTGGAAACACTGGAACACAGAATCCTACAGCTCACAGAAATCAGCTACATTGCTCAAAACCAGATGAGGAGATTTCAAAACCTATAATACCACACAAACCCAGGGTTTTACCCTTCTAAAACATGGGAAACTGTGCAAGTATTTCCTTCTACAGATCAACACAGGCACTTCTCCTCGAATCAATGCTCACATTTATCCCCTTAAGAACCTCTAAGGAAAGAGGTTCTTAAAATATTTTAAGGTTCTCAAAACATTTTAAGAGAAAAATCACAAGAAACCCATACAGGCAGAAAGGTTTGCAGCTTTCTGTTGGGTAGGGAGAAGGATTTGATCTGTTAAACTGAGTGGAAAACGCTTGGGTGCCTGAAGTGCCAGGGAAACACCATCACAGGTCTGCAGCACAGCAGGGCTAGGCTAGAGTTGTTGTTAACCTCAGCTCCATTTGGGCATTCGAGTCTCACCTGTTAACTAAAAATTCAGAGCAAGAACAAGACATACTTTGACTGTGTTTTAAATTAGCAAGTATTTTCTCCTGACAATTCGGAGTTAGCCAAGATAAAATACTGGTTCACTATTAGCTGAAGGAAACACTAAATTAATTTACAAGCACTTTTATAGCAAATTTCATTTCATTTTAGAAAAAACAAGTTATGAAAAGAAACTTTAGCCTCACTGTATAAAATTGGTTCTCAGTGAAGTCAAAACTGCTGGCTTGTGCCAAAAGGCAAAACCTGGCTTACCATGACTGCAGGTAATTCCATGCAGTCATATAAATCATATAATGTCACATAATGATTTTGCATCTTCTGTCATGAAGAACAGGAAAACCACTGTCATGAAGAACAGAAAAAACCAAAAATTTTGGGAAAATTTGAGTCTTTTAACTCACATTCAGCAATAACAGACTGAGTATTTGTAGGCTGAATTAAAACCTAGATGTTGATACAATCAACTTTCAATAAACTATATTTACAATCACT
Organism: Zonotrichia albicollis; assembly: GCF_047830755.1. Classification (NCBI taxonomy): domain Eukaryota; kingdom Metazoa; phylum Chordata; class Aves; order Passeriformes; family Passerellidae; genus Zonotrichia; species Zonotrichia albicollis. The sequence continues at coordinate 15,609,341 of NC_133829.1, read as the reverse complement.
TTTTCAATTTTCAGTTAGGATAAAAAAAGTTCAAATTTATCTTTCCTTAATTTTCTGTCTGCCATTAAGTGTTGTAGTTATGTTTTCAAGACATTCTGCAGGACTCTTGGGAATGTACTTACAAATTATGTAAGTGCAACGTTTTGGAACAACTGTTTCTAAATAAATCTGTGGAAGAGCAGTGATTTTGCTCCTTTAATCTCTGTATAATTCTATAAACAGTCCAGCTTCACATGCTGTTTTACATCCTTCAGCTCGGAAAGTTAAATCCTGATTGAATTATGAGACTGCCTCTTTTGAAGTCAAAGAAATGATGCACGACTAAACTAAAGACAGTTGTCTTATAAATTCTTCAGCTGTCTTATAAATTCTTAAGAGGGTTGTTTTCATGGGCAGACACATCCGGATGCGAAATTACAGTTATTAAAACATATTCTGCAAGTTTACCTCTGTACCAGACGCAGAGCATGCACCACAAACCCACAACTGCACCTCCCCTCACAAAGTGAGCAGATAAAAACCTGAAAGCTGCGGCAGCTGAGATCTTTAAAGCGTTACATACATGCACATTTAGGAAGTGTACGTAATGTAATGTAATGAAATGTGAGGCATTCAGGACTGACAATGCCCCTGAAAAGCTTTAGTTTAGCACAGACATTTTCCCCCTCTCCGGGGAGGGGGCAGCCCTGGTGAGCCCGTCTGACAGCGCTCCCCGCAGGTCCCGCTCGTTCACCCAAAGCCAGCGCAGCCCCGCGATCCTCCCTCAGCAGCCCCCAGCAGACTTACCTTAACCTCGGCCGGGAAAAAGTTGACGGCGCGGAAAACGAAGCTGGGGCGCGGAGAGTCCATCTCCGACAGCTTCCCCCCGCCCCGCACCATCCCGCCTCACTCCCTCCCCTCACGGAGCGCTCCCGCTGCCCGCGCTCCCAGCCGGGCAGGGCAGCGGCGCCCGCAGACCCCCGGGCCACGGTACCGCCCGCCCCGTCCCCGGCGGCTTCACACAGCGCCAGGAGGGCTCGGAACCCCCGGCCGGCCGAGCCCTCCCCTCCGCCACCCTCCTGGCTCCTCACCGGAGCGCTTTTCACCCTTCACTCTTCTTCCCAGCGGCCGACCCTCACCCCTGAGGCCGCCCCGAGCCGCCTTACCCGCGTGCGAGGCTCCGGGCTGGCCGAGCAGGGGCGCGCAGAGCCAGGTGAGGAGGAGCACGGCCGGAGGGCGGCCGCAGCACGGCCACGCTCCGCGCTCGGCCATGACTCGGGCACGGCCCCCGCTCGCTCCGAGCCCCGCGGCGGGAGCCGGGAGCCGCTGGGGCCGGGCGGCGCTGGCCCCGCCCCGCGGGGGCCGTGAGGAGGCGCGGGGGGCGGGAGCCTCGGACCGCGCGGGCCCGGCGCTACCGCCGGCCGCCCCCGGCCTCGGGAGCCGCTCTCGGCCCCGGTGCGGCCGGAGGAGCTGCCGGCAGTACCGCGAGGAGGAGGCGGCAGCGCTGCGCCCTCAGGCTCCCTCCCCGTGCCCGTCCCGCCGCCCGGGAGCGGCTCCTGGCGGGGCCGAGCAGGTGCGCGCCCAGCGCGGCGGGGCCGCTGCAGCACCAGCGCTCGGTAACCCCGGCACAGCCGCCCGGCAACGCCTGCTGCGTCTGCACTGTGCTGCTGGGAGGGTGCGAGTGTAAGTGACTTCTGCCGAGAAAATAATCTTTTAATTTCGCAATGCGTTTGAAACACTCGGTAGGGTTTTTTTTGTTAAGTTTCTAAATCAGTACGATTTTTAAAAGTTTCTGATTTAGAATATTTTGGAACTTTTCGTCTAAAATAGATAAACTAATGCAGGCTAAAAAGACATAGGATATTTCCACATCTTTAGGTATATTACAGATATACAACATATATAATAAATACTCTGTACAAAACACCACTTTTTTCTGTATCAGGTAAATAAATTCTGTTACAAAAGACAACTTCAAACACACGCATTGTGAAATTTAATCAGTGATTTTTCCTAAATCGTCTTAAAGGAAATGTATAGTGTACACATTGCCAAAAAAATAGAAACAGCTGGCAATAACACATTTTTTACATCTAAGGCAGTGTTTAGTAGTTCATAGAGAGAAAAGACGTGGAAAGAAGGGCTAAATGACTTTACCGTGTTAATCAGCTTGTACACGAAAAGTGCTAGATACCACATTCCTCAGGAAAATAGTCCTTATTTAACTCAAATAATTTTAGCAACTTTATACCTTTCTAAAATGAACACTACTCAAACAGCAATTTCATAATCATGTTGTTGATTATCAAAATTCTTTTATACCAGTTCTTTATTTCACAGAAAAAACACATCTGTCTGTGTAAACAGTGACTCTTTTCAATGACCGAAACAGAATACTGGAGCATTTCAATCCCTTTCTTAATTTTTAGCCTCATGTTTTTGTGTACTATCTTTTCCTGCAGCCATATTTGGGTTGTGCATGTCTGTGCAAGACATAATGCAGGCTGCACAGGCACACACAAAAGGCTGCTTACACAGGAGTTTCTCCCAGCACACTTCTAGTGACAGGCTGTATTGATTTGAATGCTCTGCAGTAAATATGGTCATCTTCTATATTAAGAATCCATTTGTATATGGCATATCTTCTACAGTCAAAGTATTCGTGTAAAGGATGCAGCATGCTCTTTTTTTGAAATGCTTAATGTATATGCAGTTGTCAACTCAAGACTTTATAGTAAATGAAAAATATATTTTAGCCAAAAAACAGGGCACAAACACCCACTTTTTTTTTGGAGACACTCCAGTTCTGCAGTTTTCTGAGTGCTTCAAAAATTACTGGGCAATATTTGTACTAAAATTGCAACTCTGTAGTTTTGATGGAAGCTGCTTCACTACCGCACTGCACCTGGCGTTCCTAACATGAGATTTTCAGGTGAAATCTGGATTTCTGAGCAGTGCAGCTGATGCATTTTAGAGCCATAATGTGTCGTTACCAGTGTTGAACATAGCTGCCACTAGAACGTGCAGGACATAGGAAACTGGTTTTATTACATAACTGTGGATTTGTGTGCAGCTGGGTCCTAACTAGGCAAAACAGATGCTGTGGGATATAAAAGGATTAAACTGTCTGGGTTACATGCCTAACATTTTGCTAAATATTTTATGTAGCATCATCTGGCACATGTTAATTATGTTGTACTATTACTGTTTAGAAAACACTGGTTATAAATAAGTAGATGTTTTTCCTGCTGCTTTGAACTTGGAGCAGAATGTCAATAGTATCAGCAGCACGTTAAGTTTATTATTTACCATTAAGTGAAAGCCTAAACAATTACATGAGTAATGTTGTCTTTCAAAGGACCCTTGTCAGCAGGAGGTGACATCTGAAGGTCCCTGCTAAAGTACACTCTGAGAATCTGCAATAAATTGGCTGATGGCAGCTTTTACTGTGCACTGAAGAGTAGTTTAACTGGAAAGCCAAATGCCAAATTAAACCCGGATAAAAATAGCCAGCTGTTCAATTCTATTTGTAAAATGAGAAATGTTCTAAAAACTTAGTGAAGCTGAATTTTCTCCAGATTAAAGCCAGTGAATGGTACTCTTAGATCCGGAGTGGGTAAACTTCAGTGGGTTTTCATATTGTAGTAGAAATAAATGCAATTAAAACTTGAAAATTAGGATCATTTTTACTGCAGAAGAACATAGGAGAAAATACTCTTTAAAGAAAATGAAAGACATTTAAATAAGTCTTAGGATCTCCACCAGTCTAAAATGAAAGAGTTTCTCTCATGTATGAAGGATTTGAGTGCACCAGCTTCTTGGACTTACATGTCTTGTATACTAAGCTGTGTTATCCATGTATCACAGTCCTGAGGCCTCTGAAACACTGAACACCTTTCAATAATTATATTCATTTTCACAACACATTTTATTAAATCTTCACACACTTTATTTAAATTTTCCTAATTCTAAGGTTATGAAGAGAAAGAATAAATAATTACCTTGGAAATACATACGAAAGCAGAAGCAGCTGTCAAATTTAACATCAGGAGTTTTTTGTTGTCTCTTAATTCAGGTGTGCTTTTGTAACTGACAAGTAAAATATTTGGATGAAGAGGGAAGCATACCTAAAGGAGGTCATATAAGAAGCAGTCTTGGAAGTTAATTTGACTTTATTTGAACAGAATACAGTCACCTAGAAAACAAGCTAACTATTTTTAAACACTGACAGATGCAAGAGACAGCACAGGTAATTATTGGAGAAGCAGTAGTTTCATTATCTCTTAAACTACTTAGAATAACAAACCACATTACAATTTCTTAGGACAATCTATTTGTGAATATTTGCATATTTGCCCTAACAAGTTCTATCATGCACTCAAGTGAGATATAAGCTAACCAGTTTTTTAAGTTTACAAACATCCTATTATGCAAACAATATTAAGTAAATACTTTTACCTAACTGGAAAAATCTGTCACCTTCCACAGCACCACATGAAGATCTTGTTTTAAAATAACATTAAATCCACAGCAATAGCTAAATATTTTAAATACTTATGTATTACACTCTAAACTCTATGCAAACACTACGTACACCAAAAAAAAAAAAAAACATACAAAGAACAGGAAGATCATTTTGATTAGCAAAGATACCTCAAATGTATCGCCAGAATCATTTTTCTGTTCTTACGACTTATCCCCAAACCACTCCCAGAGAAGGCACAGTTGGTGGTGATTTTTTTTTTAATTTTTTTTTTTTTTTAACACACAAAGCCAGAATCAATACAACAGGCCAATGCAGTCAAACACTGCTCTTATTTCTAGGAAGAACAGGAAAGAAACTTGCATTAGTGTCCAGATGGCTCAGGAAGATTCTAATAAAGAAAGATCTCCAGCATCTGCTTACTGCCCTAGGCTCAAATGCAGAAACTAATCCCAAATTAAATTTTGGTTAGGAGAACTTGGCTGTACATCTTGGACATGACTGCCAGCTAGTGTTACTTGCCTATTCCAAGGCAGAACTGAGGCTCAGCTCACAATCAGCTATTAATGGCACTCAGGAGAGATAATGGGTTTTTTTAAATGAAATTGGTAATTACTGTTCAAAGATTATACTCAAGAAGTATTAGACAATACTTCTTCCACTTTGTGCAAACAAAACCTTTAAATAAATAGATCTTTTAAAACGTATTACAATGCTTCAATACATTTATTAAAGTCATTCCAACTTTTTATTATTACAGTATCTAAAAAGTTCTCCTTTACCAGCAAATGATGCCATGTTTGGCAAGAAAATGATATTGGTAATTCTTTCAACCAAAATATGCATATATGAGTTATCCCCATTTTTTTAGAAAAAATGCTTCTAAGAAAAATATTTTACTAAGTCTATATTCTAAGATACCTGATAATGCTTACACTATTACACTAAACAAACTGCCTTTTATGAACTATATACATTGATGAACACAATCTCAGATGCACTAACACTTTCCCAGAAGACAGAAAGCATTGCTGGAATCTATCACATATTGTTGCAAGTAATCTTTGAGAAGTGAGAAAAAACTCCATTTTGGCATTGCTGCTTTTAGAGCATTTTCCAAGTACTTGTATAACCATCATCAGCGATCCAGAAATCTGCAAAAGATGCTGATATATTGCATTCATGGTATCAAAAAATAGAAAGATTGAGCACTGATTTTGTACATAAAATGGAGCTTGAGGTATTTATACAATCCTTTATAATGGAGATTAAATATTACCCATTGCATGTTGTCTGCAACAATTCAGGAATTGTTACATGAAATACCATTCCCATGTTGTTATTTGGAAGACCTACTGCAGCACAAGGTGTAAATAAGTCAGTAGAACTTTCATTAGCTATAAAATTTGTGTATTAACAAAGTGCTATCCAAGTTCAGTGCTAAAGACTGAAGCAGTTGGGCTGCACCAAGGCTTGGAGGATGAGCAAGCAGGGCCTGCAGAGAACCCAGAGCCTCCTCCCTCTCTGAACAGAGTGAGTGCAGGACAACCACACAGCTGCAGCACAGACATCTTGAGTCAGATTCCTTCCCTCTGTTCTCCACAGTGACTCTTACAGCAGTGAACTCAAAAATGGGTTTAGTCGGGAGGAAGGGTCATTTCTGGCCATGTTGACAAAGTACATTTTAGTGAAAAATGTCTGAGATGAATAAACCAACAAAACACTGTATGGATTCACTCTGTTTCTTTAAGTGGTCATACTAAATCCTGTATACATCAGTTATCCTTTGGGGTGAGAAAATCAAACCAACTTTACAAGACCAATACAATCCAGGGTGGGCACAAATGGGCTGGATCACTGCTGCTATGGTTTGAAATTCAGCAAGGCCTCACTTTTAAGCACTCAGGCTTTTCACTTTACTTTTGATATCTGAATGGGTGCACAGCAATTTTTCCTTTGTTCACTCCAGATCAGTTTTTTTTTTTTTAAAGTAGAAGAGATTTTTGTCAATCTGACAATCATACTTTTTTGCATTCAGTAGAGGGGCAAGCTGGACAAAAATGACTGATTCCTAATTAATGCCCAATTAATTGGTGGTTAACTGGTTAGTTTTTTTGACTGGTGTGTCAGAGAAAGGAATCAAATTCACTGGGGAAGTATCAGCAACACTCAACTAAACATAAAACATCTTAATTTCCTTTCAGGATAAAATGTGAAGTAGTCAACATGGCCTAAAAATCATGCACTATTTTACTTACCTATTTGTACTTTGACAAGATAAAGCATTTTCACATGGCCTTTGTAAAATGTCTTTCTAGTTTGTGTGAATATAACTAGTGTTGTATGATTAATTCCTTAGAAAACACATGCACTTGTGAAGGCTATGATAAACTGAACACATTTGCTACAGGGCATTTTTAAACACTACTGCTTGCAAGACCATCAGTTTGACAGAGCCTGCTATAGAACAAAATAGGCCAAAACTAAAACTTGGCATGCCAGCACACTTTAATTCTGTATTTGTGAAATGACTTTTCAAACTCAGGAGCTCTTTTCACTACCTTTAAAGGAAAACCCACACATATACACAAAATTCTAACAATTCTAACACCATATTTGTTCTTTACCAACTAGCATATACCTTGTTTTAATGGTTTAAAGCGATTAAATTCCTCAAGATTGTGCATATCCAGGCATTACTGAGGAAATAAAGACACCCATCACTATTCTTCTTAACTTTTATTCCATAATAAAAAATAGAAGATGAAAGAAAGAGTGTTCAAGAATTAAAGCAATTATTGGTCGATGTAAGGAGCAGTAAACTAATTATCTAAATGATGACTAAGGACCTGGTTCATCAAAAGTACTTCTGGGTCCTCCATGGCATGGCTGAAAGGCTTCTACAGCACAAAAATCCAGATTATCTTTTGCTGAAGCAGGTCCTTTATTATCTAGAGAACACTTGATTTCATATTCTATTTATCCTTCTCTTTTTGTTCTTTCTCCTTCTTTTCACGTTCAGCTTTTGCTTCCTCCTCCTCATGTTGTTTTATCAATTGTTCCACCTCCTTTTGCTTCAGAACCCTGATTACTGTCTTTCCGTTCTCTCTTGTCAGTGTTGCAATTTCAACTGAAACACATGGAACAGACAGCAGCGTTTAGGCACAGCAATCATCAGCAGGGCAAGGGTTGAGATGACAAGTGACAGAAGGCTCCAAAGCTCCGTGTGCCAGGCAGCCTGGCTGGAGGCAGCAGCCCAGCTCCCTGCTGCAGCACAGCTCAGCTCAGCTCAGCAGCAGGGCAGCTCCTCTCAGGGCTCTGTTCCAATCCCCAAGCTGCAGCCTCGCCTCTGCAGCTGCCCAACAGGGCCCAGCAGCCTGGACTGAGCTACCTGAATGCCTCTTGGGCTAAGGCTGACAACTGCTGCATCTTCTGAAAACGCTTTTTTGTGACAACTGACACTCCAGTGAGCCACATCTGGAATATGTGCACTCACTGCTCCCTTTGTTTAAGCAGAAGGTGCCAGCCCGTGTGGAGAACGCTCACCTTTCTCAGCAGAGAGCTTGCTGACATCCATGGTCTTGTTTAGAACCTTAATGGCCAAAGCCAGGGCAGTCTTTAAGGTCATTTCCCCTTCTTTGTAGTCTTGCTTCAGCATTGACACAGCTGCCTGTAAATTTCACAGAAATTAAAACTTTGGGTAACCAACCACACAGCCAGGGTGTGGGGTTTTGCCAGATAATAACACATGAGTTGACAGCAGCATTCCTACAATTACCTGTAAATCTCTCCTGCATTAATAATCAACAACTCAGCTTAATTAATACAGTACAATTTACACTTTTTAACTTGTCTTTTTGAGAAGAAAAAAACCAGAACTTACAGCACTATTATTCCCAATGCATGTGGCTTTCCACCCTCCATAATTTCCACTAGGATCACTTTGGTACAGCTGAAATCCATAATGCTTATCCCAGCCAATATAGAGCAATGAAACACCAAAAGGACGTTTTCCTGTTTGAAAAGAAGGCTATTAGCAACCTAAATTTAGTAACAAGATTGGTCACAAGTTACAATTATTTTCTTTGATTTCATTTTTCAATCTATTCCTGTGAACTAGGATTTAACACAGTTCTGCACTTCTGTTGCTTGAGATAAGCATGCCAGCATTTCCTTCTAAGTCATGGGGTGGAAGGCAGCAGAGGTTTATTCCATTTAATCTTAAAAGCAGTTCATTTGTGTCTTCACAAATTGTAATTTACTATCTCAGAACTTTAAATCAAAATGTAGTAAGTATTTCAAGTATGTAGCTTAGCTGTTAAAGCATTTAACTTAGCAAAGTCAAAAGCCAGGTAGTTTAAAAGGTAATTCTCTCTCACTACATATATGTAAAACAATAAAACAACACAATCATCAGCTCACATACTAAGGAACACTACTTACAATATCATTTTCTAACATATTGCTTGAGCCACTGATACCCCTACATACAGCCTTGGTTTTGATTCATTGTGCCATTATGCTGGATGGGCCCAAAATGTTGAAAGGTTGCCTAAACAATTTTTGGCTGGTCTTTTGATGGCATTCATTAAATGCAAGAGCACTCAAGGCATTCTGTGCAATGAGCCAGCATCTCAGCCATCAACTTCCCAAGCCATAAAAAGTAGAAGCCTCAGAAGCAAAAAACAGTAACCATGACTACGCATTCCCCTCTTAAATTAGGATATTTTTTTCCTAAGTGTAACTTTTTCAGAGAATTCAGTAGAACTGTCCACAGACTTAGATCCTTCACATTATGTAAGAGAATTGTTCTTGAGACATTTAGTAACACAATGATTCATCACCCTTCATTACCTCCAAACTGTGTGTAAGCCTGCTTGATATCACACAGTGCTGTTACTAGTTGTTCACAAGGAATGGGCTCTTGATACTGTAACAAATACCTAGTATCAAAGAGGGAAAAAAACAGTTTTCAACACTTGTTTTGCTGACCATATCCCACGCAACATTGAAGAGGAAACAAGTTCCCAAGTTAAGAGTATCTGTGATCTAGCGGTTCTATTTCAACCTATTTCTGATCTACTAAATGCATGTTCATTCTGATCTAATGCATAAAGAGAGCTGAATGTGGCAGCACAGGTGAGTAAAACCACGTTAGCTGTCAGCAGACCCACCTCTGTGCAATCAGTCTCAGCTCATTTGTTAGAACATTGGCATCTGAAGTTATTCCTGCCACGCTGCACGCCATATCCCTGCAAGAAAAGCATACAAATTAACTGAATTCCTGTCAATCTCCAACCAAGCAAACAACTCACATCTTCATACAGAGGTTCAAGCAGAGCACCTGCTGTTGGGCTTTTCTCATCAAAGCTACACTGCTGCCATACAAAATGGGTTCATCAGCTCCTGCCTTCAGGGCGCACAAAAATATCAGTAACCATTTGCTAAGAGCAGAGGTGGACAGCCAAAGTCAGTAAATCAGTATGTTAGTTATACATACAGTTCTGAGGGGTTTTACCAGAGCCATTAGGCACACCCATACAGGTGCCTCTCAGGAGGCCACCTGCCACAGCACACCTCAGAAGGAGGCACACAGATGTGACAGGCCTTCAGTGGGGGCTGCTGGCTGACACGTGCCATCTGGGTAACTGAAACTTCATGGTCTTGGTAGGACCCTAACAAAAATAAGCATTTTAATCCTTGATTGTTTTGTTGGATCTTAATTTAGTATCTCTTTAGCTCAATCTGATATGCTACAAATCTTTTGCTACACAAAAAAGATTTGTGAAATTAGGAATTTTCCAAAAGACGGAAGGGCTGTTCTAGGTGACTACTCCAGTGTGCTGTTACACTGCCTCCTTGAAAATCCAGTACTTCCTACAGTCCCAGGTGCTTTAAAGATCAACATGGAATGGGAGGCAGACAGGATAGAAAACTATGTGTTCCTTTGCAGCTTTTGCCAAGGATGAAGCTCTACCTCCCTTGCAACAAAAAAGCATAATCCATAAAACTCTTTGGTCTGACATCACAAATTTAACTTCCAAGAGCTAGAATGAAAATAATAGACAGATGTTTTATCTCTGCTACAACTGTGGCAAAGAAGCCTAAGGCACATTTTACCTAGTTACCTCAGACTTTTCAAGCCACCAAAGAAAAACAGATGTGGAAAAGGAGCTGAAATAGCCTGGTCATTTTTGTGTGCGCTCTTTATTCTGCCCTCCAATGGTATTTTGTAAAACTGAGACTTCCCAGTTTTCTTAACTGCTACAATATCATCACCTTGTATGGTGTAGTACCAACAAACAAGCTATTATACCTAGAAAATTCTCCTGGAGATAAAAAAAACAAACCAGCAATACTTCTACTTTAGAAGGGGAACTACTGAAATGAACAATGACAGAATAATCATACTTGTCTAAAACACCAAACAAAAAGATTATTAACACTTCAAATAAAATAAGACCAGGTTATATGCTAATCAGCACTTTACTATTAATAACGTCACAGGACATTTAATCACCCTTTCAGCTTACTCATTAAGTTTGTAAATCTTCTCTGAGAAAAACACTTCATCGAGAAGCTTGTGAATGTTGCGCCGCTCTGCTGCCAGCAGGACTCCATCGTTTGCCAGAATGCCCAGGCAGGTCCCTGCATGGCCAATGGCCTCCATGGCATACTCAACCTGGTACAGGCGACCTGGGAAAGGATTGCAGCTCCTGTCAGCAAAGTGACACTGAACAACACCAACTGCACAAGGTGACTGACAGTTACAAGAATCTGACAAGTGCTCATTGTCCCACCTACTCCTTCAGTCTCTTACCAGTCAATTGTAAATTAACTGGCTGAACAGGAGGAAGGAATCAAAGAAGGAAAATAAGGTAATACTGGACATGGCCACTGGGGGAAAAAAAGCCCTTTCTATAAAATAAAAACACACCTTTCTAAAAAAAAAAAAAGAAAAAAATTAAAGAAGTCTGTGCTGCAGTAAAATAACCCAAGACAAATTTTCAATACACAAAGAAAATATTTTATACTGGATTTCTTGGGTTCTTCCCATCTAAGAAGTAAGAAAACATGGTTTGTACGTACTTGTTTCAGCATGTGCAAGAATAACAAGGAAAGGCGTGACTGCACCCGCAGGACCTTATCCATTCTCAGGGGACAGTGACAAAATCTAACCATGCTCAAACAAGAGACAAATGGTTATTTCAAAAACATGGCACGTGACACTACTCACTAATGGGACTCAGTCTCATCATTGCTTCAATCAGAATGAATTTGAAAGTGTCCACTTTGGACCCTTGCTGTCCATACAGAACTGGGTGTGGGCAAATATGGTATCTGTAATTCATATTCAGAGAGAAGCATGCTACTAACAACCACCCTTTGTGCAAGTGTTTTCATAGTTTTGAGAAGACAGAACAGTCAGAGTTGACTTGAAAGTGCCGGGTTAAAAAAATACCTTCCGGAGAAAATATGGTAGTTCTGGAGTCATATCTTCGAGACTGTAAAAGGAATAGCTCAGTAAGTATCACCAGTCTCTTCTCACCAATGCCATAAAGCCCCTATATAACAGACCCAGCCATCCGGTGACCGCGGGCTGGTCACTGGTGCCCGCAGCCCGGCCCCTGCAGTGTGGCCGCCGCCCCCGCCCGGGCCGTGACTCGGCAGCACCCGCAGCTCAGCAAAGCTCCGGGGAAGGCGGCTCACTCACCATGGTGCCGGAGACGCGCCAGGGGCAGAGGGCAGCGCGCCGGCAGGAGAGCACAGGGCACGGGAACCGGCGCCGGGCCTGCAAGAGAGCACAGGGCACGTGAACCGGGAACCGGCACCGAGCGCACCCGACACGGCCCCAGGGGGCGCTGCCGCCCGCGCCCGCACTGCACAGTCATCCTCAGCGCGGCACAAAGCGAGGGCCGCGCCGCCTCCCCCGCCGCGCAGAGACGCGTCCCGCGCCCCACCGCACACCCGCTGCCCGTCCTCACTCACGGCGGGCCGGAGGCAGCCGCTGGGCCGGGCGGGGGGAGCCGAGGCCCAGCCGGCGGGCAAGAACCGGGCGCTGCGGCCGCGCCCGAACCTTCACCGCTGCGTCGGAAATGGCCGCCGCGCCTGCGCGGTGCCGCCTGCCGGCCTGGGGCGGGGCCTGCGCCCTTTCCTGCCGCCGGGGGCGGTGCTGGCGCGCGCAGCCCGCAGTGTCACGTGCGCGTGCCCGGGCTCCGCCGAAAGGGGCGGGAAACGGCCCCGTGCGAGGGCCGGTAACGGTCACACCGCACCTCCGGCGTGAGGGCCCGTTAACAGTCACAGCGCACCCCTGCCGTGAGGGCCGGTAACGATCACCGCACATGCCTGCCGTGAGGACCCGTAACGGTCACACCGCACCCCGGCGTGAGGGCCGGTAACGGTCACAGCACATCCCTGCCGTGAGAGCCGGTAACGGTCACACCGCACCCTGGCACGAGGGCGGGAAAGAGGCAGGCTCCTGCCATGAGGGTGCAAAATAAGTCACATACCCTCCCCCGGCTGTGAGGGCGGTAATGCCCTGTGCCCGCCGTGGAGGCGGTAATGGTTTTCTCTCCCGGGGAAAGGAGCCGGGGTTTTCTCTCCGGGGGTCCTGCCCTGCCCGCGGACGTGCCCCATGCAGCTTAGACAGCGCCGCCTTTATTGCTTTATTCAGTGCGGTGTCACCCCCGGTACCTCAGCAGCCGCGGACCTAAAGGGTAGGTGCGTGGTGCGTGTAGGCCTGGGCAGTCTCAAACCACTTCTTCTCCACAGCTTCCTGGCCCATCTCGAACATTGTCATTAAGTGTTTCCAGCCAGTTTTTGCCGTGATTGTGAGGTACTCCTTGTTCTCTGGGTACAGAAGAGCTGTGTGAGCAGCAATGACGAGGGACTGTGCAAACCTCCCGCTCACCAGGAGAAAGAGGGCACCTCTCTCCTCAGCAGTGAGCGGCAGGATGCTCTCAAACCCTGCGAGAACATGTCCCCCAACACTCAGAGGGTCTGGGCTCTCAATCATCATGTACATGATGGCTATTGCAACCTCAAACACGTAATATCCATAACTCATGTCGCTGAAATCCAGGATGCCAGACACTCTGTACTGGGGAGTCTCCAGGGAAGCAGAACAGGAGTCTACTAGAATGTTGTGGTCATTAAGGTCTCCATGATTGATACCTAAACACAGAAGAAATAGAAACAGTATTTAATAATTATTAAACAGCTGAAACAGCCTTGGGAAGATGCATGTCAAACTAACACTCAGCTACAAAACCACACTAGTCCCCTGCAGCATCAAGTGCTGCCTGCACACCTTTACTGCTTCCCGTGAAGCTCTCCTGCACTGCCAGATACCCGACAGCACCAACTATAGAACTGTCACATCCTCATCAATATCAATGTCATTTGAATTCCAAAATTTGGATTAAGTACTTATTTGGGCCTTTATGAAAGGTAGCACTGTACTCTATATATATTTAGTAAGCTGATATAACAGCATGAAAATCATAAACTTAACTGGGAGGAAACTCATCCAAAAAATAAAGAACTGACCCTGACTGGACAGAACATTCCTCTTGGCTTACTCTGTGCTGTGTCCATGTCAAGGCTAGGAAAAAGAGATTTACTTTTTTTGCTGTTTTTGTTTTCCTTCGCTACAGAGCCAAACTCCTGTATGAAATTTCTGTGTCTCAGTTCAACATAATTACAAGGAGAATAAAATACTCACAGGCTCGGAAACTGCTGAGCTTGGGTATTACTTTGCCTTTGAACTGCTCAATAACTTGCTCCACCACTGCACGGTATTTGTTCTGGCCCAAGGCATAAATGTACTGATCTAGAAGAGGAACATTTGCCAGATTCCAAATGAACCGACCTCGATGCAGACTTCTTACTGATGGATGCTGGAATTTCTTTGGAAGAAGCACACAATAATATAGGCATAAGAAAAATTGCAGACTTTATGATCAAAGGGCTTGATTCAAAACCCCTATTAATATTAACAGGTTTCTAATAAGACTCACTGAAAAGCACCATGAGTTGGACTGTTGTTTTTTATCAAGTAAAAGAATAACCTGAAGAATGATTAAAGCAAGCATCTTAATATCTACGTACAGCCTGGATGGTTCTTCCCCATGTTTTAGGTACAAAGGTTATCTAAAGTCATTTGTATAATGTAAAACTGCTGTTAACTGTCCATAGGGTGACGTAAGAGCAGCAACTCTGAGCCCCTGCCAAGGCCAGAGTCCCACTGAGGCAGAGCTCAGCCTGCACAGCTGGTGCTGCAGAAAGCTGTGGCAGCAGCAGAGACACAAAACCTGCCAGCATGCTGGGAGCAGGCACACTCTGTGCCTTAACCTGGGACCTCTGGGGGACAAGCCTTGGGAACAGCTGGTGTGTGGAAAATCCTGAGCACAGCAGTTTATGGAGACACTGACCACGGCTTTATGCTCATGAAAATTTGCTTTTGTACATCCAGGCCTCACTACTTCAAACATACAAGGTCATTAACCCCATTCTCCCTAGCAAATGGTTTGGAACATGACATTCAAAGAGGAAAAGCATCTCTCCCATGCCATGTTTATCTTGGACTCCTCAAATGCTTGTTAAGGTGACACTGGGCCAGACTGCATCAGTGCATAGGGCAAATTAAAAAAAAAAAAAACAAAACAACAACTTCCCACAAGAGTAGCTGGCTTCCTTTTTTCCTTTTAAGAAAAAAAAAAACAATAACTATGTTTGAAATTAAGCCTCTTAAAGATCACTAAATGACAGTCAAAAGTTGATGGTGTATGAACAAATAAAGAACAAGATCAACCCTAAACCACCTTGGTGGATGATAATCCATGTGTTAAGGGAATAAAGAGCCTTTTCTATCAGAATTTCTTCTCATTAACTACTTCCTCCTTAGCAGGATCAGTCATGGCATATTTTGAGACTAGCTTATTTTAACCACATTTTAAGAGTGTGACCAGTGTGTCAGAAGGTAACAGTAAGTTATCTTTCACAATTGAAAATGCTCTTGTAATTTAAGAATGTGCTTAGTGAAACTGGCAATTCACATTTCATAACTGTCTGAAGCTGGCAGCCGGAACATGAGAAGGAAAGGTTAATGAAAGGTTAATAAGTAATGCGAGGTCTTTCATGTATCAAACTCAGTACTGGCTGACTGATCAGCTTTATTATCCTGTGTAACTACAGAGTAAAGAACTCAGTTTGCATTAAGACTGAGTGGAAGTGGTGCAAATGAGAAGTGTCAGAGATCTCTGCTGGCACAGCAGGGAGGGTACCAATGTGAAACAGCCACAGTGCTAACGAAGAGAAGAAAGTCAGCAAGTCAAAAGGAATTCAGAATAACAGATTAGCCAGCCAGCTCAGCACTACACAAAAATCCTTTAAAACAAGCTTGGTGTTCTGTTCTTCTAATTCAAACACCCTAGGGTTCATTCTGCTTTATTTGCCAGGTTTGAAACATTAACAGGTGAGCTTTGCATATATAAACACAACTCCTCATCTCCCTATTCGTGGTACAAAAATGCATTGCAGGAGGATCAGCAGTACCAGTCACTTGTCATGTACTTGGGGAAAGGCTTCAGCCAGCCTGGAGCCTGAGCCATGGGTCACTGACACCTGCAGTCACCAACTTGCATTTTGCAGGTCTGAAGGCAGGCAGCAGGCACGTGAGCAAATGCTGCAGAGACATGGATTGAGAGAGAAGTGTGAGGCTAAAGCATGAGAACTCACCTCTGAGAGCACTTTATCCACACTGGCAGCAAGCCTCCCAATCTCATACAGAATCTGAGCATTGGTAGTGATTTTTGCTACTGGTGTACCTGGCAGGTAAGTCAGCAGTCTGACCATGTACTTCTTGCTCCCAAGTCCAGTACCTGACAAGGAGAGATGCAGTCAGTCACTCTGCTGTGTGCTGAGTAACAGTTAATGCCAGAGGCAAAAAAGGTGTATCCCAGCGTAGAAGTTGTCAGATGTAGCTCATAAAAATGCAAAGATTTGATTTACCAGACTGTTGTGTAATAATGTGCAAACCTTAACACACTTAGAAAATCTATACTGAGAAAAACTCAGCACCAAGCAGGTGTGCTCCAGTGCCTGCACACTCCCACATGAAGTTTTGCAGCAGAACAGGTCTCAGGAATCCCAAATGCTGCTCAGAAGTTACAGTGACAGTAAAAGCTAAATGCCAACACAGTTATTTTTCCAAGCACTATTTAAGCAATTTATTCTGGCTTCAGAGATGGGGTAGAACTGTATTTTACATCACTCTGAAGGCTAGTAATTTCAAGCAGCATGTAGTTAATGAGGCATTTTTAACTTTTCCTGTGCATGGACACATATCAGACAAATGTTTTCTCCAATTCCTTAAGGTGAAGTGTTTTCCTAAGTGTTCTCCTGGTTAATTATTATTCTCTCTGAGTTACTTTGCTCCTGGTATTTAACTTTGGACTGTTATGGCTGGAATCCAGGTCACCTGATGCATATCCCTGGTATTCAGACACAAGCCCAGAGTTCCCTTTGGCATACACATGGTGTGCCATATGGCAAGCCACAGCCAGCTAAGGGTGAGAGTGGGGCAGCACAGTGCCCACGGTGGCTCACCTCCCGATTCCAGAGACATCATGTGACCATCTTTTGTCAGATAAGGAGTAGCTGAAGGGAAGCCTTGAGCACTGAGAAACATCATGGCCTGGGTCTGCGCTTCAATGAGGTCAGGCTCCTGGCTGTCTTCTGAATTGGTGATTTTGAGGACATACTCATCAGCACCTTCAGCTGAGACACGCACGTGGAAGTTCTGATCATCATAGCTGGGGAGTGAGCTGATCCAAGATACCTTCAGTCCAAACACCCTGTCAACCAGTTCAGCTGCCCCTCTCTCATCAAACATGGGTTTGGTCAAGGTCTGGGGCTGACAGTCATTTCCAGAAGACATTGTGTCTCTAGGAGAAAAAGAAAAGCTGGATGATCTGATCTGTATTCTGACGCCAGAAGCAGTAATTACTGCAACAAAATGCATTCAGCTACTGGAGAAGACTTTCCTTCATTTATTAAACAAGCAAAGAAAACCAACCCCCTGTGCCAGCTCAGGTTTCTTACATCATAGCTTATCAAATATTTAGGCTGCAACCCCTCAAAGAAAGACTGTTAGAGAGATGCACTCAATCTGTACAGAATAGCAGACATGAAGAGCTTATTAACCAAGCCTTTATTCTCATTTCTAGCAGCAGCCTAACCTGGTATTGTTGATAGATAGGAATGACTCCCTCAGGAGTAGAGCTGCTGAATCCCTGATCAGGGGGTCGTCAATTCGTGCCTGCAAAAGGCAAGAATTATTTTAGTGAATCATACCGTTAAAGCAGATTAAATCTTTCTGCTTGGTCACGGCCTTGCAAATTCCTGTGCTAAGAAAGGCAGCACAAACCTGCAGACGCTCGCTCGTCTCTCGCCTGCCCAGCTGCAGGAATCTCGAGTCTCCCCAGACGAGCGCAACCCTTGGACCCGTTGGGAGCCGCGCCAACCTTTGCCCAGCCCGGGGAGGCCGAGGGGCCGCAGCAGCCGCCGGCAGCAGTGGGGGCCCGGCCGGCCCGGCCCCCGCCTGCCCCGCTGCCTCCGGAGCGCCCCGTGCTCCGCGGAACGCGGGGCTGCGCCCGCTCCGAGCGCGCCCGGGCGGGCCCGGGGCTCCCGCGCTGCGCCCGGGCCCGGCCGCGCCTCCCGGCGGCACCGGAGCGTCCCCGCGGCGCCGGAGCGCTGCCCCAGGCCGAGGGCTTTGTTCGTCTCCGCGGCACGAGAGAGCAGGGAAGCTACGACTTCCTGTCACAAAGGCGAAACACTTCAGAAATCCTGTGTCCGCAGCGGGCAGGAGGGAAGACGCCCTCTTTATTCTTCTTTAAACCCTTTTATCATCACACCTCATCAAAATCTCTGCCAAATGCTTAGACTGAAGACCACATATAAATATATATAACAAACCTAAGGCATCTTGGTCAGGATGTCCTTTAGACTGTCCCAGAGAAACTTTTTACTGGAACAATAGGTCTAGTCCTAGAAAATTTGACCCTTAATGAAAATAATGACAAACCGTAAGATTAATATAGAAATCTCTTCTGAAACTCCTAAAAAAAAAAAAAGGTAATCTGCTGTATTTGATGTCCTGCTATGACAGAATTAGGAACCTAAAGAAAAGGGAATTTAGGAAAGACATGCTGAAGAGCACCCAACAAACCCCCTCCTCCCAAAACCCAAACAACAACACCAAAAGCATCTTAAGTAAATCAGTTAAAAATCCTCTATCACAAAATTTCAGTATTGTTTGTAATACTAAGGACCCAAAATTGAAAACATTATCTTCTTCAAATGCTTATTTTAATCAAATAGGGAATTTAGAAAACAGAAACTATTTCTCCAATAAACAATTTTTTCCTCTCCAATTTCAGAACAAATGTTAATACAAGTAATTGGCCAGCCCTTCTCACTAGAAATCACAAAATTAAGGGTTTTTTTCCACAAAGAATAGAGCTCTGTAAAACATTTAGGGTTCCCTCTCCTGATATCTGAGGCCCTGAAGCTTTAGCTCATTGGAGTAAAATCCATACAGTGGGAAAGCATTTTTGCTGTGTTTAACATAGCTGGCTACAGAAATGCACTCCTGAGCTCTGCAAACAAGATCACAATGCACTTTGCAGAGCTGTGCTCCTGACTCTTGCTTCAGTTGCCAGACTGAATAATTTAGCATCCATGAGTTGAACTCCAGTCTAATGCCTGTGCTGAAAGTGAGAGTTGAAGTAGGTTAGTGGTGGACATCCCCAAATCACTTGTGAGGATCTTATCAGAGTTTCAACCTTGGCCAACAGCTTGCTTTAATACAGAATTTCATCAAGATTCTAAATGAGACTTTTTTCAGAAGGGAAAAGTTGTTGTCTTATACATCAAGAGGTCCGTTATCATTATAGTGCAAGGATTCCATATCACCAGGGTTTCTTTCACACCTCCTCAATGTCTCCCACAGGCAGCTCCTCTAAGCACTGGCTGTTCCTGGTCCTTGCAGCAGCCACCTGACTCCAGATGCCACCAATCCACTCTTTTATACCACTGCTCTTATTGGCTACAGCTGTGGCCTGTTAACATCAGGCCTGCTCCTAATCTTTGCTAATTAGTTCAGCTGCAACTCTTTAGGGGACAAGATTACATTCTACACCACCTTCATTTACCCATACTGTATCCCCCTACAAAAATGTATTTAAAAAGCATTTGATATAACATCCAGAGGGGTGTCTGGAGCACAGCTAAGCCAGAGAACGTCCTTCTACAGCAGCTAAGCATGCTTTGTGCTTGTGAGCCCACACTCACTCCTAACAAGTAAATGGAACATGCATCATGATATAACACACAATATTATCTCTCTTTTATTCACCCTGCCCCTTCACATGCAGTATCCTTTTAAGTGCATTTCTTACTATCTATTCAAAATAGACAGTAACATACAACAACTGTCATACAATTTTCTTTATTAAAAATAATTTACAACATTGGTAACATTGTATGCACAATTTTCATCAATTGAACTTAAGATATATCTATGCAATACTTACTGAACTTAAAACAGACTGTTCTGTTGGCTTTAAACAGCAGACAATGATTTGCAGTTGCTTAAATAGGATTAATATACATAGCTTCTTGTCCTTATACTTAGGTGTAAAATGTATAAACATCAACACTATCCCAAAGCTTTGTAGTTTGGGATGGGGAGGAAGAGGGAAGCAAGAAGAGAAAACATTTACAAAAATTTCAACAAGATTCTCCCCCCAAATCCAAATGGAGAGAGGTCTAGGTTAAATACATCTAACACACTGAGTCACTTCTCAAACAGGTACACGTCCTCCTACACTTCAGGATACTAAAGAGAGGTCTAAGTGAACGTTTGGTGTGTGAGCACAGCAATCCTGACTGTCCCAGGCCCTGCCAGAGGGCTCCTGCCTCTCCTGCCCTCAGGGTCCCAGCAGTGTGTCCAGAGTTAAACGTCCTCGTTGGCTGCTGGCCCCCTGAGCTGCACTCTGCACAGGGACAGGGGGCAGGGCTGCTCCCACAGCTCACAGCAGACGGGCCGTGGGCAGAGCTGTCCCACAGGGAACGGGCCCAAGGGTAGGAGCCAGCCTGCACACCTGCCAGAAGCCAGACTTGGGCTTGTGGAGAGCTGCACCTGCTGCAGCAGCAACAGCAGCAACAGCTGGGCAGCCCCTGTGCCCAGGCACAGCTCACAACTTCCCTCCCGTGGACTACAAGACATCAGTGCAGCAGAGTCAAAGCAGCTGCTAAGGTAATGAAGCCCCATTTCTCTAAAAGGAACTGAGCTGCTTTACTGGTGACAACTTGCAGGGAAGTCACATGTCCTGAAATTGTACTTCACCTCATCAATCTGCCTTGACATGGCTTGGATTCCTGTCTCCTGAAGCATGGAGAAAGGGCAGGGGGCTGTGTTTCCTTCAAGCATTAGTAAATAGGCATGGAGTTGCAGTTGTGTTGTCTGCATGAGGCACCATTATGTACCAGCACTAAATTTCCATTTTCCCCCAGTAACATTTCCTTAAACTAAATCAAGAATATACCTTTGAGCTGGGATAAAATAGCATTAGACAGTGTTGTACAAGAAGTAGGATCTGCCCAGTCACTCTGGATAGAATTAGTGGAAGTGTACCACAGAACAGGAACTCGTTCAGCATTCAGTTGAATATTCATTGATTTATCCCCCCTTAGGAGTGGTAGGAGTCACCGGAATGGTTCTCATCTTACCTAAAAGAAAATCACATCAAACTAGTGAAATATAAAAACAGATTAAACAGAACTTCAAACTTTAGTGAACTTTGTCTAACAAAACAGAAAAATAAGTATTAAATTTATGTCAATCAAGTTTGGCTTTTGAACTGTCAAAAAAAAATTAATACACTGTATTGATATAATTATGCAAAAGGTTTGGGGTATTTTGGGTTCGGGGCTTTTTTTAAAGGAATGTCAAACATACTATTTAAAAGATTTGAACAGTTCATCTCTTAGTTCACATATCAACTATTTCAGTATCTGGTTATAAATTAACAGTACATGTAAATAAAGCTAATATATAGTCCTCTTGAATGTTTTGATATTTAAGACAACATTTATCAACAACAAAAATCCTTAAAGCAAAATCTTGACAATTTACAGGCAAGTATTGCAGTTCTGTTCTCCAGCAGAAATTAAACTCTGCACAAACTGTAAGTGGAGTTATGAAGCTTTTCAAGACAGGAGCACAGGAAGGGCCTGCTGGAGCTGCACTCACTTGCACAGCTCAGACAGCACCGAAGCTCTGGGAGGTGGGAGCACAAGCCATGGGCTGGGAACAGGGGCTGACAATTCCAGCCACAGCTCCTGCAGTGCCACCAGAGCCAGGTTTGCTCAGTGCTGCAGGCTCCCCTCAGGAGGGGATGCTCTGTGAGAGCTGGAGCTGCCAGCACACGAGAAAGCACTCAAAGGCAGCGTGCCCATCTGGCTCTTGGACATCTGACACGTGTCCTGTATTACACAGGTTGTATTTAAAGCAGAGGAATTTAAACAGCCCTAGCAAATGTTTTAAAAGGCTTTAAAGGTTAAAACATTACGAGGAGGTGCTTTCTCTGATGATATTGCAGAGAGCACAATAAAAACACATGTCACAAATGACAAGTGCATCCCTTGAAGCAGATGTGACAAACTTCAATTGAAGGGCATGAAGAAACATGGCTTATCCTGCATTAATTAAACAACTGGGAGATTTGTTTTTAAATGCAGAAATGTTTCCCATATTTCTAAGCACACAGAATTTCACATATTTCATAGCTTGAGCAGTTTAAATCTGGATCCAGAGGAAATATAATCCCATAAAGGTAAGGAAGTCAACATCTGTGATACAGGATACCATGGGCCTCATGTGGACTGCTTTTTGTTCAGCCCACAACCTCAAGAAATTGAAAACTTGGTATCTTTTTTAAGCTCTGGTTGAGGAAAATAAAAAATCTGTTTGGCCTTTAAAATTCCATGCCATCTGCTACTCTTAAACCAACAAACAGCAGTACACAGATTTACAGGTGCAAAAAATGAGTGGAAACAACTGCAGAAAATCTTCTTACATAATAATCTTCAGCACAATCAGTTTCAATTTCGCATAGTTTATTTACAAAATGGTCTGATAAAACATCCCCTCCATACTTACAGCTCTCTTGTCACAATACACATGTTGATTTTAGCAATGTTTAATAGCACCATTAGAATATTATTTAAAATCAGAAAGGATCTCGTTGCAGTTACAATGATTCACAATCTTTTACATCCATGGACGAAGTAACTTTGAGCACACTAGGACTGTTTGCAGTTCCACAGTACAGATTCCTGGGTTCACACAAGGCATTTGCTGAGTTACCAGTTATGTAGGGTACCCAGAGAGTCAGTAGCTACTATAAGAATCTTCGAGCCACAAAGTTCAGACTTCCACCATTCTTGTATAAAGTTATCTCCATATTGTTTTCAAACAAGGCAATCACGCTGAATACTTTTCCAGTGCTTGTCTTCAAAAGAAAAGCAAAAAAGAGAAACCAATTAAGCTTTGCTTTCACTTCCCCTTGCTTATTTCTGAGTCAACATTCTAACCCCAAGTTTTGTTGAACACAAGCAAATTCAGCCCTCTGATGTGCCCCAAGCCTGCTGAGATGGAAGGCAGGCTTGTTGTGGTGCAGCTGGGAGCACGGCACAAACTGTGTTATGGGATTGTTTACAGAGCATGGAGAGCTGAAGCCTCTCACAAATCATCACACTTATGAGAGACAAACTCAATTCTACCCTAAGACCAAGCCCATGAGGGGGAAAATACCACTGAGAATGATCATCAGGTGCATACTTGTTGTGTACAAAAAACACGTGTCTATCTACTTTGGGAAACTCCAACAGCCATGACAAACTTCAGGCAGGACTATAAGCTTACCTTCCAAGAGAATTTAGTTCTGTCTTTTCTCGCTGTGCTTTCTATCATCAGAATTAAAGTTTTTTTCTCTGCATCAGAACATTCAACAGAGAAATTTAAAACATTGCAAAGATACCTTAACATCCAATGTCATTCTGGGCAGCAAGTCTGGAGGGAACAATATAGAAAATTGCTCTCTGCCAGTGAGTCCCAGAGTACTTGGATTTTCCCCAGGACGAAACTGAAGTGGAGCGATGCCAATCCCAATCAGCTGACTCCTGTGAACCTTCTCATAGCTCTCTGCTAGCACAGCTTTAACACCCTGCAAGAACACAAGCAGAGTGAAACACAGCAGGAACCTTCAAACACAGATATGTCCAACATCTCACAATTCAAACTCAAGAGAGTGCTTTGCACAGAGCCCTTTAAGTACCTTGCTAGCATCATTTAGTAGTTTCCCACCTAGATGGAAGCAAACAAGCCAGAGCAGGTCCATGCAGTGTGAAATGGAGTTTGTTACAGACAGGGACCACACTGGGGTTAACAGGACATGAATCAGAGGCTGACTTCTGGTATCCAAAACAGTAAATTACATAATGAAGAAATTCTGACCTATCCTGACTAGTGATTCTGTCCCATGAAGATTCCAACAAAGAAATCATACAATGTGTTTTTAGGTATTTCCAGAAAAAAACAAAACCACCCCCAAACCCAAACAAACCAGCAGTACCAGTAGAAAAGGTCCTTTAGCAGCCCAGTCTCTTGAGCTACCCAGTCCATACTTCTTTCCTGCTAGAATAATGACAGGAATGCCTTCCTTCTGGTACAGCTCCGCTGCTTCAAACACATCTAGCTGTGGAATGATAAAATGGTACATTCTGAGTGAGTGCTAAACCTGCACTCCCCATTCCAGAATAGCTGTGCAAACAAATATATTCCTACCGTTTGTCCTGATGGGAAGTGAATTGTTTTAGGAGCTGGTTTTCCTATGAACTTATTGAGAAGCTTGATATTTGCAAAGGTACCTCTTGTCATCACAGCATCATTGCCTCTTCGAGCCCCATAAGAGTTGAATTCACGAGGTGTGAGTCTGAAATAAAAAGAAAATTGAAAGATATCCATTAAAGACGAACTGATTTAAAAGGATATTATGATTTTTTCTTATAATTATTGCAGCATATCAAAGTCTTCAGTGGAAGATGTAAAGAACTGGACCTCTAACAAATGTAATTATCATAAATCATGAACGATGTGCAAATCACTGCTAGGTTATTCATGAGGAAAGCCACAATTTTTAATTAATTTTCTACTATTTTTTATGAAGTGCTGCAAGTAGTGTGGTACTTACAGAAGAATTATTGGGAGACTGCTCTAGGAAACAACCCACTTTACTAATCCTCTTACCAGCATATTTATTAACATTGGTTAAGTATTTTGCTTTTCCACGTGCAGTCTCCCCTTTCTGCAGCCAGGCCTTTCTAGAGAAGATGGCAATGCTGGTCAATTATCCAGCAGGGCTCACCCTTTGCTGGTCAGGTACTTGGCAGCAGCACTGCTCCTGGCAATGCTCCCAGCAGGGGAAATGTGATCCGTGGTGACAGAGTCCCCCAGGAACAGCAGCACGTGCGCGTTCTCAACCGCCCGCGGGGGAGCTGCTTCTTTGGCCTGGCAGGGTGGGAGGGAACAACAAAAGGAACATTAAAGTTTCTTCCAGGAGCTACAGACATAAAACATATCTGCAGTATAGGAAGGCCCCTGGATGGACAGGCCTCACTCATTCCAGAGACACAAATATTCAAAAGACTGAGAAATATGAGCAATAATTAAATTTGTTAGTTCAACATTGAAGCTTTGCTGTAATAGCTATTCCTTTACTTAAATGCAATGCATATAATCTAGTGGATAGATCCACTCAACTTACAAGTTTATCAAAAAAGGAAGGACATCTAATATAAGTAGATTTTAAATCCCAGGGAAATAAAGTCGACTCTGGTGCTTCCAGTAAATTCCATCGTTTGTTTCCTTTCTACAAGAAAGAAAATTAATAAAGAAGAACAGAAGTTAGTTTATTGTAGTTTTACACTCAAAAACTAAAGACATACTGGTGATTTTATTAATTACTATTATTTAGTAAATAATTTAGTAAATAATTTTGTATTACATATTACATAATACATCACTGGTATTACTTAGGAATTCCTTTTAAATACAAGTACCCATTTCAGTAAAGTCCTCCATCACCATAACAAATAAATGGCAAACAAATCGCATTCAACTGCAAGATATTAAAGCTACAATGAAATGCAACATTTAAATTATGCAGAACAGACCACCCTTACCTCCATCTTTTCTTTCAATTCCTTAAACATGGATGATATCACACGCTCTTCCTCCACTGTGTGAAGTTCTTGTCTTGTGGGCCAAATATCTCGTAAGTAAATACTTTTGCCATTAAAGCCAATGCCTGAGTAAGATTTTAAACACAATAAACTATTAGACTTGAGATTTGTATTAGAATATAGATGTGTATATATTCAGGCCTGCAGAGATGGTACCAGATAGGCAAAGAATTTGATCAGTTAAGTGAATGCTTTGCTTTAGCCACAAGCAAACCAAACATGGCTTCAAATGTACTGGCTCTGGGTGCGGGAATGACGTGCAGAAATGTGTGCCCATGTGCAGCAGCAGCAGCTGCAGGAGAACACTCACCCAGGGGCTCGGTGTCCAGGTCGATGTGCACGGTGCCCGCGATGGCGTAGGCCACGACCAGCGGCGGGGACGCCAGGTAGTTGGCACGGACACAGTCACACAGGCGGCCCTCGAAGTTCTTGGTGCCAGACAACACCCCACAGGCAACGAGATCTCCCTGAAAGGCACACCCACACACACTGCTCCAGAGCCTGGAGTGCTTCAACAGCTCATGCTGTTTCTATTGACTAAGTCAGTTGTGCTTTTAGCACTGCACTTCAAATATTTACTCTAATGCAACAACTGAAGGGCATTTTGCTCTCTCTCTCACTACCCTTCTCATTTTCTTTTTTGACCCTCTGATGTGCTTTCCTGTCACTTCATTCAACTCGTCTCCTGCCATTTATTTATTTTCCTTCTGCTTCAGAAGAGGAAAAAGCTGTAGCTGTTTAGAAAGTGCTGGCTAAAATTATTCAAGCAAATAGGTCTCGAAAACCCTCCACCACTTAGGATACAAAATCTACACATTGCATTCTCTGCAAGATTAGATCATATGAATTTATCTTGTAATTGATAATTGTATTTTAGAAATACCACTTATTAAATTTATTTTACTCAGCAATGAATTGGCATGGTTGCCCTCTAACAAGCAAATACACCAACACAATCATGTTAAGCCCAAACCAAAAATGAAGTTTACTTTGCATGGATTGCTGTATTTCTTGATTGCTTAACTGGGTGAGAAATACATTTCTGTGTTCAACAAGCCAGCCAGAACTTTACCTGTTTTATTGCATTCCTGATGGCTTCTGGCAAAGGGGCCGTGTTCCCAACACAGGTGGAACACCCATAACCAACAACCTCAAACCTGCATGGGAAAAACCAATCAAGTCACACATGGCCATGGGGAATCTGTTAACATAACTGCTTTTCCTTTTATTAACAATCTCCAAGAATGTTTTTCTCTCTTGATAGTTAAGACTTTTTAGAAAATGAACAAAAGGCACTACATGTCACTGATGCAAACCACAGCTGGGCACTGTTACAGAATATTGAACATATTCTGTCACTGCTACAGAGCAACCAAAACCATTAAATAAACAACCCCTGACAGCAGCAATGATAAGAGAAGACAAATACAGACTGTCCTGACAAATTTGCATCCAGCTTCCACTTTTAGAATACATCATCAAGTACATCCTGTCCTGTAAATCACTTAAAATGAAGTAATTTGTGACTGGAAAAACAGCTCTGATGTATTAGAGCTACATATAATAAATTCTGAAGTGGGAATACAATGAAGCAGAACAATTTGAAGTCAGCAAGGACGCAAACCAGCAATCTATGAAGTCAGGAACTAGCCAGCCCCAAATGAACAGCAATCCTGTTGATCAGCCCACACAACCCCTGTATGCAGCACCTGCCCAGACTCACCCAAGCTTGCTGAGGTATGGCAATACTCCACTGGAACTGAGGTAATGTGTGACCATGCCACTGCCAGGGGATAAGCTTGTTCTGATGTAGGGCTTCACCTCGAGGCCAGCCTCAACAGCTTTTTTGGCCAGCAGTCCTGCCAAACAAAAAGGAAAAAAGGACACAGATTATGATTTGTATATCCCTTCATAGGACATCTGTATGGTTCTACCTTAGTGAAATCAAGCATAAAAACCCCCAGAGGATTAGACAACTTTCAGTTTAATAAACTATTTAAGCAATGACTGGCCTGAATAAAGTTTTTTAATGCATAACAATGCCATTATTTTATTCCCATTCCTGGCAGGTAGACACCCATTTTACTTTCTCTAAGACAAATCTCTTTACCATGTTCTAGCTCACAGTGCCAATCCATTCAGCCTCCACAGACAGGCCACACAGCCCTAAGGGGAAGCTCACCTTGGCCACAGAGGATCTTAAAAAGATGAGAGCAAGGTCTGACAGATGAGCTGTTCCAGCAAAACCATCTGCAGCTGGCAAAGGTGAGGCAGATACCCCCAAGCAATGACAGAAGGACTGCTCAGCAATACAGAGTTCCTGTGCTGGCTGGGGATGACAGCTCATGATCCAGGCCAGGCCTGAAGCTAAAGCCCATCTCCTGCAGCAGCTGTGGCACTGTGCACTGACAGGAGCCCTAGAACTGGTTACTTGCTGTCATACTACCAAGTGTAAAGATTTTATAATTGCTCTCCTTAATACTGCTTTAGGGGACAAACTCAAATTGTATTATGGAAAAGCAACTTTCCCTACATAACCTAGCCAGAACCTACAAGCTAAGGCTACAACTCTGCAGTTTCAAACCTGCAAGGAGAGCCTACAGAAGTGAAGGTGAGGGCTGTGAAGCATGGGAGCACCATTAAGGTGCTGAGCTGTGTGGTCCCAACATACCTGCAGCAAGCATGACAGATGGATTGCAATTGTTTGTACAGCTGATGACTGCAGCAATGACAACGCAGCCGTGGGACAGCTTGTATTCATTTCCTTCATACTGAACAGGCACAATGTCATTCTGCTTCTCAGCTGCAATCTGAAACCCTTTAACACCAGACTGGATGACAAAAATTCATGTTAGCAGTTGTTACAGTACAGAAAGGATGACATTACAGCAAGACCAAGTGAACACTGGTTTTGAAATAATACTCAGCTGTGCCACTTGGAACTCCTACATGATTTTAAAAGCAGCACTCAGTTCATGCCCTTGTCTGTACATGGGTCTCAGCCTTCTTCCTTCACAACTGCTTTAACTCTGCAGCAGTTGTGAACAAAGGTCAGTCTGTGTGTGGCTGTTGCACAGCTCACTTCCTTGTATATATGGAAGAACATCTCCTTAAGAATACATGTCTAATCTACACAATACTTGTTCCTGAACTAGAAGCATGTCCAAGATTTTAATTGCAAGAGGGTGGTAACTAAACCAGAGTAAGTCCATTAACATTTTCTACACTCACCTGAGTGCTCTTCAGCACTCAAACATCCTCCAGAAGTCCCTTTCAACCTCACCCTTTCTCTTCCACCATCAGCTATGATCTCCCTGCAGCACAGCTGAACCACAGTACCACAGGCCTCATTAGAGGCTGTTTCTAATACCGCTATAAGTCTTGAACATTGATGATAAATGAAATGAAAATGAAGGTACATTCCTATATTAGCTGCACTCTTCATTTACCCATGGATATCCCTAACCAAAACCAGTACCTTCAGAGTAAAAACATTCACTCTGTGAAGACAAATTAAGCCGTAAGGAAAAATCATTTGCTAATATAAGAACTCAGAACACTCAGCTACAAATCTTGGCAGTCTTTCTGCATCTCCTTTAAGGAGTGATGATTTTTCCTAGAGTAAATTCTGTTTCAGAAATTAGGTAATATAAAACTGTTTAAAAAAAGCCCTGAAAAAGTGAAAATGTTTGCTAAGATCACACTATGGACTACCTAAAGTTCTTTCTCCCTAGCAATCTAAACTGTGAAATTAAGGACGTTGGGAAACTCATGCTCCAGCCAAACACACCTATGATTTACTCTTGGGATGCCTGTCAAGCAAGCCCAGAACACCCTGGATATGCAGTTGTGTAGCAATAAGGAGGCTCAGTAGGTACACTAGGAATAGGTAACACAATATTTATTCATGTGAATGATAGGAAATACCTTTTGAAGCAAGCACCAGCAATACAAACCTTTTCATTTAAGCAGGCTTGGAAGTCACTTTTCATGTTATTAACAGCCACTCTATCTTGGGATCTCTTGGGGCCACTGACATATGGAATTATAGAACTTAGACTAACTTGCACTACCTAAAGAAACCAAGAAACAGAGAGTGCAGGCATTACCAACCCCAGCCCAGCAGTGCATGGAATTTATTCCCAAGACACCCAGGAACTGTTGCTCCACATTTGAATGCTCTCAGACATCTAGAACTCTGGGATTCCATTTCCAACACCACTCACTCAAGAGGCCATTCCTCTTATTCTAAATGTTTTAACATTATCCACAACTTCTCTACCCTTCACAGTCCTTAGGATGACTGGAATTCAGTATCTGTACTGACATAATGTTACTGTGCTTCCCTTCTTATCCCACCCCCCCTATGTTTTATAAACTGCTTTCTCAAAACTGAGTTAATAAAAACAGCTTTGCTGAAAGCAATGAAAGTTACAGTGGGAGATAAGACTGTGAAATCGTCAGTAGTTATTTATGAGAATCAAACAACTCCTTTCAAGCATACCTGGGAATACTCAGGCTCTCTGGAAGAACTCTCATCATTTCGAAATAACTTCACAGCTTTAAGATATGCTTCTGTGACTTCAAGCTTGGCCTTATCAAAACCTAAGGAAAGTCACGTCAAATACGAGAGGAGTCACATTAAAGACATAAATAAAATAAACCACACAACTCACAGACACTCAGATTGTTTTAAGTGTAATATCCAAAGTACTTTTTTTTCAAGTACACAACTTCCATATCCCAACTTCTATTCAGGAATGACACACAAATTAAAACATTTATAAATCATTACATTTTTTCCTAAATTATCTTGTCTTCTTATGTCAAGGAATAAAATAAGCTATTCCACCTCTAGCAGTGGTAACTTACTAAATTGACAGTTGTGTCCCTGAAGTCCATAAGGCTTTTCTGTGTTAGGGGTTCCTTGTGCAATATAGACCCTGTGCTTAGCTGACAATAGGCAGTACTGCTGGCTATTCTTCCAAACCCATTCATCTGCTCTGCACTGATCAGACAAAAACATTTGCTATTGAAAGCATTTAACTCTTATTTGAAAGTGACAGGTTTCAGTCTCAAAGTCTCACTCATGAATAAGCTTTTTTTGGCATCTGTCACCCTGTGGTTTCCTGTTTGCAGTAGCTTGATAAGGAACTGACATCCTCCTTGCTTAGCTTGAGATGCCAGTGAAATCGTGCACTTCAAAGGGAAACATAAACCACTGGGAAAAATCAGAGACACGTTCAGATTTGTTCTGCAGTTTCACTTATTTCTAGTTCTGATTTTGTAAGGAATCTCCAGGTGGTTATGGGACTCATTTCAAATCAAGAGGAGTTATATTCCATACATATTTCAAAATAAAGGAAAACTTCCTTAGTATTTTATAGGCTTACATATGCTTCCAAAAACAGGACTCTGGATGCTGAAAAGCAGTATCATGTTGGTAAATGAGGCATTAGACAAATGGGCCAGACTGGACACAAACCTCAAGCACAAGTCTAATTACATGTTACAGCCACATCAGAACTCTGCAGAAAAGCACCAGGTAAGAATTAAGGAGCTTTAAGCAAAAACTCAATAGTTCTTGCACTGGGCTTTTCTGCAGAGTAAAAAACATATACTACCACAACTGAAAACCACAATTACAACAAATCCTTGCTTTAGTTTAATATTTACCTGCATGCTTTAAGTGCTTCAATGTCACATTATCAACAGGGAAAAAACTCAGAATAGCACCATATTCAGGACACATATTTGCTATTGTGGTTCGGTCTGCTACGGACAGTTGGGAAACACCACTCCCAAAAAACTCAACAAATTTTCCAGCGACATCAGCTTGTCTAAGATGCTGTTGAAAAGAACACACAATACCTGGTATGTGAAGATGTACAGTGCAAGCTGTGCTTGTCACAATTCACAAGTCATGAGCATTTAAAACAAAAAGTTGAAACTCTAATGCCTATGTTTGAAAAAAAAAAATTATGAATTATTTTTAGTTAAAGAGGGTCTATAGGCAAACCATTATAGAGGGGAAAGAAAAAAAACCACTTCAAAGGACTAGCAAATAAAAATAGTTAGAGATTAATTGTGGCAGTGCAGAAAGGTACAAATAAAGGTATACTAAAAACACTCCCCTCATTTAATTCATTTCTCAAGCAACACTGGTAGCACTTGCACTAATCTCTCCTCTTTTGTTTGGGACGGCACTGAACCCTTACCTTGGTGATGCTGAGCACGATGTCTATGGAGGTGGCGAAGGGGCTGACGGTGCCTGTGAGCTCACAGCCCACCACCTCCGGCAGGGGCAGCGTCAGCGGCATCCCCAGCATCACCGCCTCCGCCTCGATGCCCCCGACGCCTGCAGGGACAGGGGGACACGCCCGTCACACCTTCACTCCTCACTCCCTGTGCTCAGCTCCCACTAAATAACAAACCCCTTCACACAAAGCCTAAAGACTCAACACAATAAACATATTGCTGCTTTCCTCTCCCAAATGAAGGGCAGGGCTCCATTTTCAACAAGGAGACAGCAAGAAATTTACAAGTTCCATTAAACATTTGCACATCAAAAATATAATCAAGCAAAATATTGCTCAAGTTAAACATCACAGTCAACCAGAAAATATTTTATATCTAAAACTAATCTTCTGCAAGAAAAGTAACCTTCACATAAATTTCAGCTGTACAAACAGCACCTGTTTGAATATCAGCTGGTTTTTGTTTCTGTTTAAATTACGAGGGATTAATTACAATTCTCAATGGAAAGAAATGTTATTCAAGATTACTTGTAGACAAAAAAGATTCAGAAGAATAATTAAAAACAGTTTGTTATGCTTGAGATACAAACACCAGTGGGAAGAAATATTTTTTAGTGAAGCTTTAGGTGCCTTTCCAAGAGCAATGAAGTGTGAGCATACTTACCCCAGCCCAAGATACCCAAGCCATTTACCATGGTTGTGTGCGAGTCTGTGCCAACCACGCTATCAGGGTGCAGGAAATCTTTCACGTCAAAAACCACTCGGGACAAATATTCCAAGTTCACTTGATGTGCTGTTCCAGTCTCAGGTGGAATTATGGAAACATTCTCAAAAACTTTTGAACTCCACTGTAATTTTTCCAAAAGGAGAATAAAAGTTGCATTTTTTCAAAGCTATATTCAATTCTTAGAACATAACTAAAAAGACAAAATGAAGACACAATAAAAGAGTCCTTGCTATTTACCCAAGTGGCTTTTGTCCCTTTGTCAAACAGAGATGTGTCATCTCCTTGGATACATTCTTAGTCATCAACAAAAGCTTTCACTGAATTCCTCTGGAGACTGAAATCAGTAATTCATGCCCATTCCAAAAGCAGGGCTGCAGAAATCTCTTACCCTCCACTTCACACAACTGATTACAAGCCCACCTAAGACTGCTATTCAGACAACAAAACCTAAGCACTTGTATCTACAGCAGAATTTATATTTAGAGCACAACTGAGTTTAGGTTTGACACTCCAGGGTGAAACCACTTGGGATGGTACATTTAATAGAGTTGACACAGAAACTTCTAACAAGGTTCAGCCTGGCCATTTCCTTCTTTAATAATGTAAAAGCTAATTTGCAACTTTCAGAAAGAAACCTCCAGTCC
Organism: Zonotrichia albicollis; assembly: GCF_047830755.1. Taxonomy (NCBI): domain Eukaryota; kingdom Metazoa; phylum Chordata; class Aves; order Passeriformes; family Passerellidae; genus Zonotrichia; species Zonotrichia albicollis. The sequence goes on along the minus strand of NC_133829.1, from coordinate 15,575,882 downwards.
ACATCCATGAAAAGAGTTCTAGATCATTGATGTGACTTCTGAAAGCAAACCAGAGGATAAGGATCAAACAGGAATGTGGCAGAGCCCTGGCCAGCAGCACAGAAGCTGATGTTCACCACAGGACTTCTGCTGCCCAGTCAGAGAGCAGCCATGGCTGAACACTGCTCTCCACTCAACACCTCCAACTTCAGCAACTTTTGTTAACACACTTATGGATAAATGACCCTTTCAGCCAAACTCACTGTGACCTAAGGCATTGAGGTCATGAAAGGCATTAAAAACACCAGTACTTCATAAATCCCCACTGACAAGAACCAAACCAGAGTAAACTTTTTCAAGTTAGAAAGCCAATTTTCTTTTCTTGTTTGGTTTCAGATTTGAAAACCTGACATTTCCAAATTATTACATTTAATTTATCATCTAAAACCTGAATACATACAAATGACTCTTAAAAAAGCCCAAACCACAAAGCCTGCAGGTACACAGACATACCTTAAAAAATTGAAGCCTCTCTCTATTTCTGCCAAATTCCATCTCTTGATTTTTTAATACTGTCTCCGGCCTAGAAAGAAAACAAGTTTACAAGTACTGTTATAATTTATTCCAAATTACAGAAGAACAAGTTGTAGTTTTAGTTTGTTTGATGAAAGACTTATTTAAGCCTGCAGGACTCTTTGAAGAGGTTTATTAGAACAAAGACAATTGCTTCCCTGCAGCAAGATTTGTAAACAATGAGATACAGCTGATTTCATATGTGCTGTGTCTGAGAACCTGTTTATGCTAGGTATGGTTCATCTAAAGTGTGTGATCTCAAAAGTACTTGAGAGATCTATTCCAAGCAGGTACTACAGAAGCTTTTCCTCCCTAGCAGTTAACTCACAGGCTGCACATCTCAAAACTCCATACATTACAGAACCAAGATGTTCACTAGTTCAATTGTAACTATCCTCCATTTTTGTATTTCCCTCCAAGCTACAAGTTTTTCTTCACAAGTACTCATCAGTACAGTCTCATAAAATGAACTATCTTTTCTTTGTATGTGTTATTTATTAAGATACTGATACTTGTTGTAACAGAGTAATCTATAACTTAAGAGGAATAACCTCTGCTTTGAGCAGCTGAACAAGGAAGGGAACACACTTGCTTTATGCCAGGAAAGAAGTCCTCAATTCCTAGAAGTGTATTTCACTTGGAAGTCATGAGCCTTCCCTTTCTTCTCTGCAGCAGGTCAGCAGCTCTCCTGCTTCACCAAGCCCCAAGGGACAGTCAGTGTTCACCTGCAGCTTCACAAACCCCACTGCTGGTGTGCTGTCAAACCCCAGTGCTGCTGCAAACATCACTGCTGCTGCACTCCTGCACCTGTGCTGAGCAGGAACATTCCACATCCATAACAATACCACAGCATTCACACAATATCACTGTGGCATACAGATCTGATCAGCTCTTTAATTGTCCACCTGTCCAGCACAGGCAGATAGGGATCTCAACAGCCCAGCAGACAAAGAGGCAGCAGCTGAATCAGGAGGACAATTACACCTAATTGGCACAGGTGGAGCAGTGCACAACGACCTGTGTGAGTAACACAGAAATCTGGGAGAGGCACAGACACGAGGCTCCCCCGGGCTACTACACAGGCAGGATATTTACTGAATTTCAAATCACTGACAGATCGACTGTGAGATCCTGTACAGGCTGGGGATGATGCCCAGGCTAGTTCTTAGTTCTCTAAGAGCAAGAGACTTCTGAAAAGTTATTACAAAAACCTCTGAGTTACTTTTAGAGACTAATTAATGCTTCATTGAGTTACTCAATCAGGCTTGCTTTGCAACAGACTGAGAATTACTCCTATGCTTAGTTGTTGTTGTAAAGAAATGAGAGAAGTAGAAATATTTAATTTAAAAGTCACAGCCACGAGTCAATAGGTAGCCATCTGCAGAGTGTAAAAAGCAAAATTTCTAGATGTATTTTTATCTGCTACATCTGACCTTGTTCTAGGTACTGAAACAACTTATCCATGGCATGGGTGAAAACTACAGAAGGATGCTTATTAAATAAAAATCCCATTTCCCTGCGCTGTCACAGGCAGCGTTCCACAACACAAAGGTACAAGGCAATTCAGCAAAGGCGCTTCCTTACTCAGGCACGGGCTGCAGGTGGAAGGGGCAGAGGATGGGCGTGTTCTCGATCTGCGCAGGGAAGGGCCCCGGGCTGCGGCCGGCCTCGCACGGGCCCCGGCAGCCGCTGTGGCCCCGGCACGGGGGCGGCTTCCGCAGCGGCGGCTTCAGCGGGGACAGCCGGGCCAGCGGCTTCTGCTCGCCCCCGCCGGGGTTGGGAGCGTTCTGGATTGCACTGCAACATCAAACACGGCACCACTGAGACGCTGCCAAGCTGTGCTTTGTGCACACACCCCGCACCCCCCCACTTGTGCTTTTTGCAACCCCTTCGACAGATTTTAGAATAGCATCTGAAAAAAGAGAATTCGTTTATTACAACCCTGTTGCAAAGTAAACTGTCACTGGATAAACTTAGTTAAGTAATATAGTGTGGTGTGGTAAGAAGTGAACAGAACTGGATTGTCTGAAAGATTAACACCAAACAACTCCTTCCATTTGTTCACAACAGACCAGAAATCTTTCTAAACAGAGTTGTAAAGGCTGAACTCTGAGTTTTACACTTGGAAGTTGTGGGTAGACCCTCATACAAATGGTAGACTGAATTTATTTCCTTTTTTTAAGACAGTGCTGTACTTGTTCTATTAAAACCACAGAGGAATGACTGCAGGCAAAGCTTTCTCAAGGAATAAACATAACCTGATCATAATTAGGTTTTTTCTACAAATTCTTGAAGGCACAGGTAAATTGTATACATATTCAAGCCAGTCAGAAGTAAGAGAGAAAAGCCAGGGTTTTATTAAAAAATAAAGTCCACATAGCACACCACCTTCTATTTTTGGGTCTCTGCAGGAGAGCAAAGAAAGCTTATTGTGAAAAACGAATTACTTTCACCTGTCTAATTATTAAATCACAAAATTGCAATTAAAGCCACTGCTTTCTTCTGCCTCAGCAGCAGAGCCAGATCCCCAGCTATCCCAAGGGCAGGGTATTGCCTGGCCTGAGCAGATACCTTGTCTAAATCCCAGGGCAGCCTGCCAGGCTGTAACCCACAGATGGGAGCTCCACAAAAGCAGCACAAACCACCCTGCAGCCAAGGGCTGCTTATCACAGCCAGCAGCTGCTGAGCCCCCACAGCTCTCCAAAGGGACGCTCCAGAGGCGGATTTATCATTACAAAGCAGCACACAGAGACCTCTTGCCAGCACTTGGTCTGCCTGATAATTTTAGGCTGGCCTAATTGCAAAGGAATCAGCTGTCCCTCTGGACACAGGAATGGACAGAGCACAGAACTGACACAACACATATGCAGCACAACAGATCAGCTGCAGTTTCTTGCTCTTTTGACACTCAGCAAACTGAAACCCTGTAAGTATTTGGAAGGTTGACAGAAATGACTCACACATCCATATCCTTTGACCACAGGCTTTTTCTCCATGAACTTTTAAAATTTCCAAAGAGCCTGAACAGTTTATGCAATTCTGCATGGGTTTTGGAAGGTTCCACAATTGAGAGGCAGGGGAGAAGGTGAAGGGAGGCTGCATTATTATTTACTTCAGCAAACACTAAACAAAAGCTCCAAGTTTTTCCTCTTGTGCAGTATTTATGTTTCTAGCAAAGGCAGCCCCAGGCTGTGTTCATCACATCACTGCCTGTCAGACAAAGAAAACCATCCTGGGAGCTTTCCAGTCCCCTTACTTTTCCAGACTTCTCCAAGTATACTTCTCTCTCTGAAAATATCCACAGCCTCATTTATCTGGTGTTAAAGCAAAGCCCAAAAAAACCCAGACCAGTCACAAGCCATGGGGTGCAATGACAGTCTTTCAAAATGCCCAGGAGAATTGCAGGCCCCTTCTCTGGAGCTGTGACAAGGCAGCCACGTTTGGAAACAAAGTTCTGTTTAACTTGATCAATAAAATCAGAGCAAAGCAAAACAACAAACGCCCTCTCCTCATTCTCTTGATACATGCTATTTTCTGGAAACCATGCCAGATCCTGTTATTTCAGCAAAATCTTGCCCAGAATTTGGATTATCAGTCAGCTTCACCCTTAAGGCCTCACAAACATTCTTTCTCTGCCCCAAGAGTGCTTATCCATTTTTATCCAGCCCATTTTCATATACCACCACATCTTGTTTTAGGGATCCACATATGGCAACTGATTTGATGGGATAGTAACAACATCTGAACAAATCCACACTTCAGTGCCAGACAAAAATATAAGACTTGTAAAAATTAAAATAAAGTACATTACCATTTGCTGAAATCAATCTGCAGAGAATGGTCAACAGTGAGATCAGTTGGGCAGGCAGGATTGACCTTCACTGGATCTCCTCCAGCATTTCTCACAGCTTCCCTCATGGCAGCAAAATCCACCATTGCTGGGATTCCACTGATGGACAGAAAAACAAAATAGTAAAACATCATGAGACATGAACTCTCTGAGAGGCACAAACTTCTTTTTCATTTTATCCAAGTCTAGAAGTAGCTATATCCTATTTCAGAAAATACACCTGTTATTCTCTCAAGTTTAAAGGACTTGAACCAGTTTTGAAACCACTGGAGTTGGTACACCCTCTCAAGGAGCAACAGCGTGTCTGAAGGCAACGTACCAAAGAAGAACATGGGACCATCTCAAAGATAACCACACTTGTCTTGTGCCTTGCTTTGTTTCTCAGGTGTGATGGTATTTCAGTACAGAAGGGATCTTTGGATACTCCTCACCTTTACAACAGAACCTTGATATGCAATCAAAGCTTGTGCTATACATTTAAAACCTCAGCCTGTATCATTTGTCTGACAGAGCTATTTCTGAAGCTTGTAGCATTTCACAATATTTGTATTGCTGTACAAAAAAGAGGCAATGTTTGTAGAACACAGTAGCACGTAAATCTTATTGGCTTTGCCTGCTAAGCAAATGTTACCTAATTTTTATTATCATCATAATTCCTTTCTTAATTATATCAATAAATATACAGAGTCCGCAAGACAGATTAAATTGAATATCTGCAGATTGATGAAGGACTGCCCTTTTAGCTATGCCACAGTCAAATCACTAAGAAAGTTAACATCCAAAGAGCTGCTTTTTCTACATAAGTATTATTCATGGATTCACCTGGAATAGTCATTGTGGACTAAACAATATCTAATCTTCAATTATCTCAAGGAAGAACTGTCAGTGACAGTGTGAACTGTCAACCATGTGGCTACAGCCAAAACATCACCACTTCCATTTTTATTCTAGCTCCTATCCTGTAAGGTGCTCCTTGCAGGCCAGCAGCTTCAGCCTCGCCAACCTGTCCCAAAGCCAGAGTCCCCTAGGGAACAACTCCTACCCTCACATCATGCAGAATTATCATGAGAAATCCACTGCACAGCAGAGGCAGTGCAGAGGTTTCTATCTGGGTATCAAGAGGGGAAGTGTGATTTATTCTCACACCAAAGAATTCAACACGAACTCAGTGAGGTTGCACAGGTTCTTCTGGGGGTTTTGCACACACCCACATACTCACGTGAAGTCTTGAAGAACAACTCTGGCAGGACAGAAGGGCACTTCAACATGGTTCTGTTTTGTTTTCCAGTCCAAGATGTTCATAGCATCCGTTTCCTTCACCAAGAAGCCATCGCAGTTGCGGACACTGGACTCAAACAACACCCGGATGGAGTAAGGCAGAGTATCTGCGTGAGGCAAGGGACAGACACCATGAGCACAGCACCTGCAGCTTACACAGATTTAAAATTACAGTCTCACTTTTCTGAGGAATTCCACTTTTCTAGGCTTTGGAAGGATGAGAGGTTCAGGAACCTGTTTTCCAGTTGCCTTTGGGTTTGATCTTCCCTACCCAATATGGAACAGAGAGTTGCAAAATGTACCCATTGATGTGTTGTGCTATGGGATTCTAATGGGAGATGGCAGAGGCTTGTGCACACTGCTCAGACAGGGACAATAAGGGATGTGAGCCTGGCAGGGGAGAGGTGCCAGGAACACAGACCTGGGATTATTGATGAGAGCAGGACAAAAGCAGCAACTACTGGAATACTGAAAACCATTTTAACTGCAAATTTTGCCATTCCATAACTCAGGATACCAAGCCAAAGCAACCAACACCAGAATATTATTTTCAATAAACAGTGATACAAAGACCAGAAACTATTCTGCCATGCACCCCAATTAAAATTAACACACTCCCTAAAATATAAAGAACATTTCATTAAATACAGCTTGAGTCAATTTGCTACTGATATGAATCAAGGTACAGACAAGCAGCAGTTTCCTTCATAGAAAAAAAGGGGAAATGGAAATGAGAATTAAATAAGATAGAAGAGAAAAATCTCCCCAACTGCAAACAAAACAAAATAACACCTAAAGAAAAAAAATCAAGATTGATTGACATTTCTCCCTCAATTCACACTATTTTCAGCATAATTCAAGCAGGCAGCTAGCTTTGTAAGAACAGTGAGAAATCCTAAAAAAAGTTTGCTGGAGGAAGGCGAAACACTTAAGTTCAAGCTTTATTAAAAAAAAATGGTGGTCTCAACCAAATCCAGTGGTTTGTTCACAAACTACTAATATAGAATGTGCTGACTCTGTTCTCACTGTCTTTCTGATATAATATCCACAGCTGTCTAATTAGACAAGTCACTATTTTAACATTTGAATAAACTTAATAAACTATTTGAGTATAAAGATGTCATCCAGAAGGTCTCATGAACCTTCATGCCACCACTCCCTGGATTTAAAAGCCAGATGCCCAGAGAAGAACCTGTTTGCTTTCTTGTGGGTTACAAATCTCACTGCCCCAGGGGCTGCTTAGCACCAGCTCTGGAGAAGCAGCTGCTTCTCTCCAGGAGGCATCAGCAGCTCCCATCTGCAGTTTGGGACTTCCAGGGAACAGCACAGCTCCAGCAATGGGACCACAGGGCCCCCTGGGACTGCCTGAGCCTCAGGGGCTGTGGGCAGAACTGGGCTGGGCAGGGCTGGCACCTCCCGGGCACTGCAGCCCAGGGGAGGCCGGGCCCAGCAATGCCCCAGGCTGCAGGAAGGGACACCAGGGCTGGGCACAAGGGAAAAGCAGCTCACAGGTTCAGCACAGCATCATGGCAGGCAGTGCAATCTCTGTCCTCCCACACTGCCACAGCTTAACCATGGAAGTTTCCCCACATGAGCTCCAGCCCCAGCAAGAGCCTGGTCTGAATCTCCACATTAGAGTCTGCCCTAAATCCTTCTGAACTCTTCTCATTTCCCCACTAAAACACTAGAAAACTGATAACTAAACCAATGAACATTTACATTAGTAATCTGATTAATGTCAGCTGGCAATTAATATCAAATTACAGCCAGACAGGTAAAACTCAAACTGTTCTAGAAACAAATGCAGTGAGCAATTCCAGATGCTCAATTTGCTACCAGTGCTGTCCCAGACTGTGTCTAGATGTTATTTGGCATTTTGCTACCTTGAAGTTGACATGAGGCTTCCAGCCTCTGCACAGAAGTTTCTATTGCAAGACAAAGGCCCTCTTAGTGCAGTCTGTTTAGACTCCTGAGAATATGTTCAGGAACACCCACTGCTGCTGCAAGCTTTGTGGCACATTTCAGCAGAAAGTTGGACATTGTTGTTTAATTTCCACTCCTGCCATGAGGCTTTTCACAAAACTGCTGTGGAACTGCCTGGTCTTGTTACTAGCAGGGCACTGCTCCTCCCTGGACCAACCCACCAGCAGAAGTACTGTTTCCTCCTTGTGTGCTTATCTGAAAAACTGACTTTGTTACTACAAGCAGGGGAAATTTGCAAGAGCACACAGCCGTTGCACAGTTTCAGCACACACTGTGCCCCTCTCTCTCTTCTCTTTAAACAACATAAAGGTAATAATTGTGGTCAAATATGGGTTTAAAGTGAAATATCCACCGATTTTTCTAATTCAAGAAGCATACTACGAATTGTGTGAACACAGAAGAATTCAGACCCTGCAAAACTGAAAAAAATAGCCCAAATCCTTTACTAAGGAAGGCATAACTAAGCAAGGCTACTAAGTAGCCCATGTAAGTATTCCAGCTGAACATGAAGACAAAGGGAGAGAATAATGCCAGCATGCTTTGATTACCTGCAAGACTGAAGGCTGTTCCAGCTGGCACCGAGCAAAGCTCCCTCCCCTGCGTGCACTCCCCTCCCACCACACGTGCAAGCTGTGAAAGGCACTTGGACACGGAGCCCAAGGAAGGTCCCTGGCACAGACAGGCACCGCATACTAATGACAGGCTGAGATTAAGCAACAGTGAGCACCACAAACCCTCAGCCTGCAGCAGGAGCCATGTTTTGGCAAACAGTCACCCACGGTGTGAGGCTGCTGGGGAGGGGGAGCTAGAACACCATGAGGCTGCACAGAAATACAGGAAAAGCTGTATTTATTTTTGAAGCATTAAATAGGAGCTCTTTGTCACTTCATTTTTTTTTCCAAAACTGAGTAATTCTTCTGATTTGGAATACTGTTGAAAACTGCAGAAACACCTGTACTTTCTCCCTTATTAAAAAAAAACAAGTATTACCCCTGCAAACTCCATAAAGCACTAAGAAATCGGGATATAATCAGCCTCCCAACACATCCATTAGGAATTCCCAACGGCATCTCCCGGCACCGCAGGTGCAGGGGCTGCTGGCACCGCCCCGATCACCCCCGGAGAGCATCGTACCATACTTGGCGCCTCCGAGCTTCGACACATTGTAAAACTTTTTCTCTGGGTGGCTTTCCAAAGCTTCAATGGCGGGCTGGTAAGGGTTTCCTGCGGGACAAAACAAACAAAGTTACAGCCACAAAACAACGGGTCCTTCCAGCACTGACCGAGGACTCACAGAAAGAGATTTTACTTTTGATTCCGCCAGAAATAACGTTCCTCTAGACTGTAATTAGATGCAACACGAAAAGGTTTCTAAATGGATTGAGACACCTCGTGATGTAGACGTGTGACTAAGGTGAACTTTAAAAGCATCGCTAAGAGTAAATACATGTAGGTCAATGCAGGTCGCCAGCACAGCCCGAACACACCTGACCTTTGTTGTCTCAGTCTGCCATCTACACACAGGATAAGACACCAGCGCAGATAAGAGACACGGCTTTAATAGAGCAGGAAGCACAAAGCATTGACTGCCCAGCCAACGCCAAGGGAACAAGACACCAAAATAAAGCTCGTAGCAATCATTGGGCGCTCGGAATAAATAACCCCCGGCAGGGAGCGGACAGCGGGGCGGGGACGGGGCCGCTCTCCCCCGGAGGGAACTCCCACGGCCCGGGACAGCGCCGTTCGGCGGCGAACAGGGCTCGGCGGTGTCCGGGCCGCGGTGTCGCGGCGGGCGGGGCGGCCCCGTCCCCTCAGTGACCGACCTGTCCTGGGAGGGTCCATCGCCGGCGACCATGTCAGCGTGAGGGAGCGGGCCGGGGAGCGCCGGCGGGCCCGCAGCTCTCGCGAGACTGCACCGCGCCCCGCCCCCACCCGGCTCTCGCGAGACTGCACCCCGCGCCCCGCCCCCGCGCCTCGCTCGCGAGACTACGAGGACGCTGCCCAGGAGGAAAGGGCACGAGATCGCGCGAGACTTCGCGGAGAGGGCAGAAGTAGCCAGGAGCGGACAGCCCCTGCTCTCGCGATAGTAATGACAAGAGCACGGGCGGAGCTGCCGATCAGGACGCGCCGGGGGCGGGACCACGATGGGGCGTGGCCACTCTGAGGGCGAGGTCGGGCTGGGGGCGGGCCTATGGTGGGCCGGTGCTGTAAGGGGCGGGGTCATGCTGGGGGCGGGGCTATGATGGGGGCGGGGCCGCAGGCCCGCGCGGTGGCGCCGCCTGGTGGCCCGGCTTGGTCCCGGCCCCGGGCGGCACCCCCGGGGCCGGGCCTGACCCCTCCCCGGGCCTGACCCCTCCCCGGGCGCAGTCCCCCAGCGCAGGGGCTCCACAGCCCCGCGCAGCGTGTGAGGCTGAGGGGTGCAATGGGTGCTAAAGATCATACGCTCCCATTTTAAGCTCCATCCGACCTGACGTTGAACGCTTTCACGGATGAGGCATACACTGGACAGCCTGTTCCAGTGCCTCACCACCCTCACAGTGAAGAATGTCCTCCTAATCTCATCTAAATTTCCCCTTTTCAATTTGTACCCATTCCCCCTTGTCCCATCACTATAGCTCCTGCCCACCTTCCCTGTAGGGCCCTTTCAGGTACTGGAACGCGTTGCGAGCTCCCACACAGCCTTCTTTTTCCCGGGCCGCGGCTTTCTCAGCCCCCGTGGCGCCTCCGCAGCTGCTCTAGCAGCTCGGGCGCTGCCCACAGCGGGCACTAAGGGCAGCGGGCACTAAGAGCGGGGTAGCCGGCGCTATGGGCAGCGGGCACTAAGGGCAGGGCAACCGGGGCTGTGGGCAGCACCCAGCAGAGCCCTGCAGGCCCAGCAGCAGCGCCCGAAACACGGCACGGCTCATGGCACTCTCGCCTCCACTGCTCCGAAGGCAAAATGTTGTCCTTAAGGAAACAAACTTGTGCTAGCACAGCTGTCCCAGGGCACGCCGCTAGAAGTCTCCATGAGCTGGAAGGCAGGAACATTACCACAGCCCACCCTGAGGGCAGAAAGGCGTGTGCTCAGGCTTCTACAGCTGGGCCTGATCTGGCTCTTGCTTTTAGTCTCTGATGCTGGATTCCTTCACAAGGATTTTTCCTTTGAGTATCCTTCTTCTTTCTTTTCTCTTAAATAAAAGGTTTTTTTCTTTGCTGGGTGGTGGAATTTTATTTTTGCCTTCATCTTTAGCGCAGCAGCAATAGTACATGAGGCCACACTCCCAGTGGGGAATGAGTCAAGCAATAGTCATTTCTCCAGGCTGTAAGACATAGATAATACCTGGGGTTTAGACACTAATGCAGCCAGAACTCATCACCAGGCTCAGGCAGAAAAGAAGATTACCAAAAAGATGTCCCCATCTCAGCCTCTAATCAATCCATTTTCCTTTATGCCTGTGTCTCTTTTGACCTAAACTGCCATTGCCTTCCTGAATAGTGACAGAGGGACTTGACACACTGATTGCAATAGTTATGCTCAAAACTGCATGAGCAACCCTAATTCCGGCCACTTTTTCTCTGTTCCATGTTGCAGTGATGCCTGACCTATCTCTGACAGATTGCAGGAAGAGGGAATGGGATGGGTGGAAAGGTGGTGGAGAATGTGGCCAAGATGTGTCTAGACGGGCTCCCCAAATTCTGCTGTGTAAAGCACGTTCAGGGTGCCCAAAGCTGAATGTCTTTGAAGAGATCACTCATGTGTGACATCTCAGGGGTAGCTTACCCTGGCTGGATCAGTGCAGCCCTTTCCATGACAGAACCCAGCCCAGACCCCAGCACACGAGGCTGCCTCTCATGCTGGCCACACAAGAGCTCCATGGGAACCAGGCAGGAGTGGCTGGGGCTGGTGCTGGCAGCTGTGGTGACAAGCAAATGAAGTGTTGGCAGACAAATGCTGGAGCTCTGTCTCTTGACAAATTCCACTAAGAAGCATCTCCAGGGATGTGCTGCACCATCACTCACTGGTTGTTTTCCTTTGCCAAAGACACCCCAGTCTTGCAGGGCTCAGTCCTCAGGATGCCAGAGAATAAACAGCTGGTGGTTATCTCCCTTTGCTGGCTGAAGGCTGACTTTGGTGTGTCAGGTACATCCAGGGAAAGGAATTTTAGGGAGCATGGAGTATTTCTTGCTCACATGTAAAATCCTCTAACCCCAAATATTTAGAGGTTTGTGCCCTTCCTACACACCGGACAGATTCTTGGAAAGCAAATTGCATATATATTTGGTTTTAACAAAATGTTTGGCTTTCAATTTATACTGAAGATTTTCTTTCTTTTTGCTTATTACCACCTGGGCTACTGCACTGTTCTGCTTACTATTTTTTTACGTGATTCTTCTAGAATTAAGTCCCTTAAGGAAATGTGTAACTGTCTAGGAAGAAAAATGGTTTTGCAGTTTCCAGAATGTATTTTCCATTTCCCAGCTGGCATCCAACATCCTGAAATAAGTCAAATTCAAGGGAGAGCTTATCCAGAAGAAAGCAGGGATGGGTATTGCTGGTTTGTAATTAGAGTTGACAGAAGCAGGCTAAGCAGAGTCTTAGTGAAGAAGAGAATGTGAGTAGAGGGAATTATGTTGTGCTACTTGTGTGAAAGGCAGTCACTCCATAGAGAGAATTTCAATACTGCTGTTCACCATATTTCAGGCTTCAAACAGAGAAAGCAGTTTTGCTGTGGAAAAAGCTGAGCTAAATATTGCTCTCAGGTCTGTGTTCCACAGCAAGCCAGAGAGAACCCAGTGCAGTGCAAGACACCTTTCTAGTTGTGCCCTTCTTTTGTCTTCCTCTGTTTTCCCCATAAAGACAGAAGAAAGGCAATAGCAGTGACAACCAGCCAGCATCCACAGCATCCATTCCTCTGCAGGAGAAGCAGGTTGATTCAGGAGTTTGAAGAACAGCTCTTTGAATAAAATCACTTCTAATCCTGGCTTCCATATGACTGCTGTACTTGAAGCTCAGCTGCACTAAATCTTACACTGTTCTTGTGAGGCAGTGAGAGATCTTCAGAAGAAGGGAGTAAAACTGTTCCTAACTACCCATCGATGGAAAAAATAACACAGCAGCCTGGTTTTATTCTAACTGAATGAATACATGAGGTTTAGAAAGAAAATTTGGGAAACCTCTTTAGAATATTTAAGAAATTTAGGTCAGTCCAATCACTTGAGTCTAAAATCCACAGGTGAAGGTACAGAGCAGGTAAGACACACAGCAATCTGTGCATAATCAAAGTTGGGGCAGCTAATTAAAAAGATCACAAAGATATTTTGACTTTGTCATATTTCAGTAACAAACTGAAAGAAAGGGTTTGTAAAATTCAGATTGCACAATTTGTAAGAAGAAAATCAAGTGGTCACCTTCTCCTGTGTCTTGTGCCACAGCAGCAAAGCCACGGGAATTAGGCTGTAAACTGAGAACATGGCAGACTGGATACTTCAGTAGGAACATGACTGAATATTTAGTTTTGACACCACATGGTCTGAAATGCAATCTTTGTTTCTGTAAATTAATTTTTTTGAATACAGTATCCTCAGTGCTACCATGTTATCTTCAAGAATATGAATGTAAGCTTTGCTTTTTTGTCCCTTATGTTAAAGTAAGTAGATTCATATTTGCCAGAGGAAAAAGCATTTCTTCTTGACACAAGGGTATGGCAACAAGTCTGTGCTGTCTGAGCCCATGTCATGAAAGACACTAAAAGTCAGGTTCCTTACTCATGCTAAGGTTCCACTAAGAAATAACACTACCTAGATTTCTCATACCTGGACTATTTGTTATCTCACACTGGTGTTTACTAACCGATTCACTGCTGGCAATTCAAGTTGCTGTCATAATTTTTCAACTAAAATGCTGACACGAATAAAAAAAATCAGTCTTTTCTTACTAGAGCTGCCATTTAAACAGAAGTACACAACTCTAACACCCCTTTAAAAGTCCCTCCCTAGCATTCAGCAGTAAATCAGATGATGATGCTGTCTCGTGAATATTTAGAGATAGCACATGAACTGTTCTTAAGTTGGATGTATGAACAGGTTCAAGTATCATGGAAGCTGCTTTTCAAAATTTATTACTTGAGCTCAGTACATTTTATTCTCCAGGTGGAGGAAAGGTATTCAAGATGATTTTCACATGTGAGAGAAGTGCTTGTGTACAGGATCCTGAAGAAACTGTGTTTGGGGGAACAGCCTTGCTGTGAAGAGTTCATTAGGACCAAAAGTGAAATTCAGTAAACGTGCTTACTTCCAATTACATAATGGAATAGAGGAATAGTTTGGTGAGCCTTTGCTAATCTGAAACCAGGCACCTATTTTCACGTTGCAGCACTGTTGGGCCTCCTGTGTCATTAGGGAGCTTGAAACTTTGCCTTTTCTAGTTACTCAACAGAGTCTAAGTGAGTGCAAAGTCTTTTCCCAGGGATGTCAGGAAGAAGAAGGACTCTTTTGTGCTGATGGCAGATCAATTGAACTCTGAGTTGAGAGTCTGAGGTCTTCATTCCAGGAAGTGCAACAAGCAACTGGGGAGCCTCAAGCTACACTGCCCAGCTCTTGGAGCAGTCTGTGCAGTGTCAGGCTTAACAGCCCTAGAGATCACATCTGGTTTGGTTCAGGCTGTGGTTGTTACTGACATGCTTGTTTTAAATGGATGGCATCTGTTGCCTTCTTTCCTCAACGCTGCTGGAAAGGGAGATGGGAGGCACAGTTCAGCTTTCTTACTTCAGGATTTTTTGCAAGCTCAGGCACTGCTGGCCTCTGGGAACAATTGTTTTCCTTCTCAGGAAGGTAGTGGTCACCTGCCATGTGCTCAGACACGCCCTGGGGAGCCAAATTGCTTTCTTTCCTCACTCACTGCAGGAGAAAGCTCCATTAGGCAAGTACCACTAGGGGCTTATCTCACACCTGCAGGGAAGAAGGTGACACAGGGGGCGAGGTTTGGGGCAGAGGTGGAATGCTGGGCACCACTGCTGGGTGTATCCCAGCTGCAGAGGCCATGAGCTCCATCCCCTCATGGAGGGATGGCAGCAGGGAACACGCTGCATGCATCCACAAGAAAGAAATTTGGGGGATTTAGTGACAGCTGGCAAGAACAATCATTGAGTAACACCCTTCAGCACCAGGCACTGCAATTCCCTAGTGCACAAGGGAAGTATGGATGGTGTTAAAACTCCTTTTAACTCCTGATTGCTAATAACTGCTTCTAATATGATGACAGCTCATCCACACCTGACAGTCCTCAGTCATCCATGGAAACCTCCACAGCAGTGGAGCCACTTCCTGTGTTTGTTTTCTGGAGCCCTGGGATGTGGCTTGCAGCAAGTTGTGCTTTGAGCTCAGTCATTGTGACCCAAAGGACAGAGAGGTGTTGGAGGTGTACTCAGGACTTCTTAATATAGTGAAGTGTTTGAGGCTTTTAGCAAGATAATCCCCAATTCCTGAAGCTAATGACCACTCAAAACCATAACTCTCCTTCCTACAAACTGCCAACAGTGTGAGCCAGGAATTGTATCCTCTGTCTAGAAAATGGTCCTCAAGTCAGCACTGGGTAAGAGTCCCATAGACCTATGAGGGATACTGGGAGAGAAATCTGCTGTGGGAGCAGACAACCCCAACCTTTCTGCCTAAATACTGTCAAACACACTTCTTCTGGAGGTGGCAAGCCCTCATCTGTACAAGGAGAGACTTTCAACTTACACCCTAAAATAGGCAGGGTGCCTGAGCAAACTAATCTCCCCCACCCCTGGACCCTGGCTGAGAGAGGTGGTTTTCATGCCACCCACCATGGCCGTTTTCTCCACAAAATGGGTCTGTGCTTCCTTCCTGGGTGCAGGCAGAGAGGCAGGTGGAGTCTCTCTTCTGTCATCTCTTTGACTATTAGAATTAGATCTTCCCTGCACAGCTATTGTAGTGTGTCGATCGAGTGGCTCCTGCAGATGGCATCTGCATCCTAGAGATGGAGTGAAATCTAGGCTGGAGCACGGCAGCACATTAGAGAGATATCAAAGGAGCTTAGACAACTCTGAACCCTGCTTTTGTTACTCTGTTGTTCAGCATCCCACTGGGATCACCCATCTGCAGTTTTTTAACAAAAGAGGAGCTGCTCCAGTTCAGCTGGCCTGGCTTCTTCTGCAGAGACACTGTGAACTATTTTATTTTAAATCTACATTCTCTTCCAAGTGCAGTTAGAGTCTTCCTGCCCCTCTTCATCCCTACTTTGCTGCCAGAGATGTCTGCACCCCTTTATCTGCAGCAGAGGCAGAAACACCTGTTATTGCTGGTTTTATACTCCTCACTATCTGAAAGTTTCACCTCCACGTGGCATGTCCAAGGAAGTAGGTGTCCTGCCTCTGCTGAGCAGCTCCCTGGCACACAGGGGGTTTGCTGGCTCCAGCAGAGCTCACCTGTCTATCAGTGCAGGCAGAACCAAGGAGAGCATCCAGTCCTGGTGCCCAAGCCCAGTGTAGAGGGGAGAGCAGAGCAGGAGTAACCTGGCATCTCTCACACTCACAGCCCCCTTGTTCTTGTGAGCAATTCCATTTCCTTATTAGTAACCCCCACCATCCCACTCATCAATGTTATTGCTGGGAAGTGCAGGGGATATAGGGATGGAGACTGTTGGGTCTAAAGCAAACACACAGGGAAGGAGGAGGAAGAGGAGGGGGAGGAGGGAGTAGAAGAGCAGGCATTTGAGCTAAGCTAAGCAGGATGATGCAGCTTCCAGAAGGAGGGACAGCAACAGCAGGAAGTGGCATTTACTGGAAGCATTTTTAAAGTCAGTTGGAGAACAGCTGTGCTGATTTTAATCCAACTGGACTGAAGTGGCTCCAGAAGAGCCAAAAAGCCCTTTGATACCCACCGCCCAGGCAATAAAATGTTAATCACAGTTGAAAGTCTTTGTTCTCTTAGCAGTATTTTTCTGTTTAGCAGAAATGTACTGCTGCCTCCAGCCCCAGAGCCCCCTGTAACATGGACTGTGCACATGGGACAGAGACTGCTTCTGCTGCAACGGCCTCAGCATCTGATACCTGGCAGGGAGCTCAGAGTACCAGTGACCATCAGGAGCCCTTCTGCCTCCACAGCACTGCCCTGTGTGCCACTGCTTGGTACAGGCAGGTTTTCTAAGGATGGGTGATACTGTGGCTCTGGGGGGTTTTGCAAATGTGTGAAAGCGTAAGAGAGCCAACAGGGCAAATTTAAAAAGGTGCAGGCTGAGGTTTGAAGGTCAGGTGTGAAATAGATTCTCAAAAGTAAATGATTAAAATGATTAATCAGTAGAGGAGAGGCCTTGAAGGGCCGAATTTCTAACCCATCCTAGTGAAGTTGGCAGTCGGTCTCCCTCTGGGAGGTCACAGGTTCCTGTGATATATGTACATTCTCCTTGGATAACAGATTAAACCTTATTAATACAAGCTGCCAGCTGCTCTTCAGCACTGATCTCTAAGTACAGCTATCCCAATGGTGCGTGTCCCTTACACCTACAGCCTTGTTATACCAGACCTTAGTGACAGCTTGGTATGTTTTGTACATAGAGCAGGCCTGCCCTGCAGCTCAGGGTTCACCAGGGCTCAGTTCCTGCCTTATCATCCAGGAATGCTGTGAGGAGTTCCACAGAAATGAGCCAGGCTTCCTACTTCCCCAGATGGTTCACCCCATCCTTGAATTTTCTCAGTTCCCTTTTTGGCTCAAAATGTGGTTTTTTTTCTATTTAGTTTAATTTAAATTTTCTTAAAACTCAGAGGAAGTAACACAAAAAGACACTCCAGCCTTCCTGTGTTATCAGATAGCATTAAGTGTGAACTGATAAGGTGACCAGTATTCTGTTTTAGAAGTGCATATAGTTTAGATTTCTTTCTCTCAGACATTTTCATCACTTTCAGGGATTAGGAGAATCCCTGAGAATTAGGAGAATTAGGATTAGGCTGCCAAAAAGCTCTTATCAAAAGCAGGCATTTTCTACATCATCTGACTGAAACTCATGGCATCATCTAAACAGGAAGAGGAATTTGGAACAAACTTTCCTGTGTCTCTTGTAATACTGTTGAGTGCCAAAATTACTGGGATGTTTTCTGTAATTGGCTGATTTTTCAGTAGAAATACTACCCTAAACCTACTGAGTTTTCATAGTTAATCTTCCTTGCTGATAGGAGAAGTTTAAGGCCTGACTGATGTTTCTTGACAGAAAGAAGTGTGTTTCTGAAAACATTCTTATTGTTTTCCACTTAATGCTCTTTGCTGAAATATCTCATTTTGCAGAGGGCGCTAGAGATGGTACTCCTTCTATCTGCAAATAAAGGTAGGTCATAAAGTATTTCTGATATTCATCATGACTGCTCATGCTGTCATGATCTCAGTGATGATTTCCTGCTTCAGAGTCTTTTGTATACATCTCTTGGAGATTTTAAGTAACCCTTCATCCTTGCAGTTTTTGTCTGTTTCTGGCTCTTGCTGTATTAATAGGCTCCTTTATACTCTTACCTTTGTTGCCATCAGAATCTAAAGCTGAGGTGAATTCTAGGCAGAGCCTGTTTCCATTATTATCTTTATTTTGAAGGAATCATTTGTCTTCATTATCTGCAGCTGCATCCTGAAGGATTTTAAAAAGGTACATATGATATTTTCCACTTATGGGAGCTTGGGCTTTATGCAGGGCTTTTCCCCCTCCTCCTGCCTGTTAAAAAAAGAAGTTTCCGCTCCACTGCTGGCGTGACAGTATAGAAAGTGTCTCACAGACAGACTGTCTCTCAAAGAAGCAAGAATCCTAAAACCCAGCAGATTCATGTCTAAACCTCATTCTTTCCCTGCTGCATTATGAATCAGTGTACCCTGCTGCAGTTTCTTTCCCCCTGCAGTTTTCAGCATACTCCACCTTTTTAATTTCCTCTCTAGCTCTACCTACAACTGGCAAACTAATCAGTTTGCCTGAGCAGTGCACCTCAAAATATTTGTTTATGTGGAGTGAGTCTAGCTGCATTTTCTGTTTCCCGTCATCTGCTGATCATGTTAATCTGTTTCAATGTTTGGTTCAGGTACAGGCTGATCATCTTAATCTCTTTCAATGTTTGGTTCAGGTACTGAGCTCAAAGAACAATTATTTTATTCAGGGCAAGGAAGTGAGGCACTAGAAAAAACTTAATATGAGCTAGCTGTGAAAATGAGTGTTTGGCACAATTTTAGCATGAAGAGAAGCAGACTTTTAGCAATAGCACAAGTAAGAGAGTTATGAAGTCACTGTGTGGACTTACAGAAATGCACAATTAAATTTCTTCCCACTGTAGGGTCTACATTGCTACAAACCTCTGTTGCCACAGAATATTTAATGTTGCAAACATCTGGCTTAGACTTAGACAGCTGTTGAACATAGGCAATTTCAGCTTCACTCCTTTTGCCTTCAGTCAATCCCTCCCACAGCCTTTGTTGCTGTGACCTACATTTTGAGCAAATGCTTTCTGATGGCATTTCAAAAGAAACTAATCTTGCACTCAGACTGAATCATGGCTGGATTGATCTGTGCTCCATATTCTGTGCATATGTAAGTTTATTTCTGCCTCCATCCCAGAGCAGCAAATCCTTAATGATCTGTGCTTGCACACAGGCTCACCTGCAAGGCACAACTGCCTGGAAGGAACTTCCAGGGCTTTTCTTTCTCCAAAAACTAAGCTGCTGCTGGCTACAAGGACTAAAGATTTATTAATGGTATCAAATCTTTTTTCAAAATTCTAAATGTGCAAAGGAAGATAAAAGCTTTAATTAATAACTTTAAAAACATGCCATAAGACTAATAATGAAGCTCCAGTAATTACCACATACCCTGGTTATACTGTGCTAACTAAATTCCTTATGCAGTTGTACTGTCAATAATACACCATGTGGAGAGCAGGATAACAGTGTCAGTGTTTTCCTTGAAGTGAAGCATCCTCACAGCCTC
Organism: Zonotrichia albicollis; assembly: GCF_047830755.1. Classification (NCBI taxonomy): domain Eukaryota; kingdom Metazoa; phylum Chordata; class Aves; order Passeriformes; family Passerellidae; genus Zonotrichia; species Zonotrichia albicollis. The sequence continues at coordinate 15,556,269 of NC_133829.1, read as the reverse complement.
CAGAGCTCTGGGATCAGCAATGAGGCAGAGTGAAAGAAAAGTACAAGAAAGGCAGCTACTCAGAGAGCTCTTTTAAGTTAAAGAATGTACTCTTAGATTTCTGGGTGACAATGGTGACATTGATATGGCCCTTTGAGAACAATGGATCAATATTAGTCTCCTAAATGTGTCATATACCTGCGCCCTATGAGGCAACTTTTTCTCTGTTTATTTATTTCTCCAAACTACAGTGCCCATTCCTTTCCTGTTAAAGGTGCTGAAGCATCTACAGCTGCAGTCCATGAACTTGTCCTTATTGTTTTTACACAGACAGTGCAATTGTCCTGTACAGGCATTATTAAAGCCTTGCTGTTATAAGGGGACAGTCTGATTCTGATTCTGATTCTGATTCTGATTCTGCCACTGCCACTGCCACATTTTCACAAGCACTCACTCCATAAGAGGGACTGCTGCAGAGAAAGTGCCACACCTATGGACTTGAACCATGCACTACCACACCCTCAGCTGTGGAAGGATGGGAGTTTGCATCCCTCTGAAGCATCCTCTTATAGACTGAGCAACATAATAGAAAAACACCAGCCTCTTTCCAGTCCTCTCCCAGGACATCACTGGGATTATCCCTGCACACACAGTGAAGTGCTTCACGCTGCCACCGAAGCTGCAACATGGGTGCAAAGGGAAATGAAATCAGCTGTAGTATTTTCTGGCCCAGGGCTGATGGGGTTCCTTGCAGGGACATCTGGTCATTAACTCTCACAGAATAAGGGCTTTTAGATCCTTTCAGTCAGGACAATGGGCTATATGCTAGGAAACGCTAACTTTGTGCAGCAGAGATTTACTCACACCTTTTGGGACCTCAAAAGCTGGTAGCTATTGATTGAGGCAAGGGTGATGAAGCATGGTCACAGCTGCCTTCATCTTTCATGTGGGGTCCATGGAGACCACTCGTAGTAGCAGGCAGAGTTCCCTATTGATTCAAGTGGCTTGGCAATTAAAAAACCTGTTTTCATCCTTTCAGTCATTTACCTTTCACCAGATGAAGCCAAGAGGCTCAGCCAACCTCAGCCAATGGCTGCCAACTAAGGTGGATGCACCCAGCTGTAACTGCAGATAAAGCTGAGCACAGCTTCATTTCATGCAAGTGAGAGTTGCCTGAGACACACACACCCCAACAGATGGGGCAATCTTTCCCAGACACAGACTGAGGCCAAAAACCTGGTGAAGTGAAAATGGTGTGGCTCTGGAGAAGCCTTGCTCTGGGGAGAGCTGAGAGGGGAGGCACTGAAGCAAGGCTGTGTGAATGATTTTTCTGTGCTGCTTAAATCCCCCTCCTTTCCCTTCAGCTCACCACTGAAATTCAAGAGATGACAACCTCCGTGTGGATCATTTGAACTCCATGGGGAAGAGGAGTGTGACTTTCTGTCCCCAGGACTATTGTCCCAGAGTGTTTACAAAGGCTGAAGCTTAGGAGGGCCTCAAACCATCTTTGTTCAGCATACAGCACAGTGGAGTTGTGGGCAGTGGAGGGGCTCTGTCCCCCTCCACTCTGCACTCCAGTAATACCAATGGCAACAACTATGGCAAAGGCACGGCCTCAGCCCAGTCCATTTGGGGGCTTAAAGCACACATGGACTTTCCATCAGGGAAGTGGATGTGTTTTTTCATAAATCACTTTGCTGCCTAAATAAAATAAAAGGCCATTTCATTTTCTTAGCCACAGTTTCATAAAACAATAGACAAGAATGCCCAGTTTATCATGCACATGGAAGACAAGACAGCAGAATAATGCATTCAAGCTACAAAGATTTCCAGAAACAATAGAGGACTTTGCCATGTGTTGTGGAGAAAACATCTCTGGTGAAGGCTCATGGAGGCTGAATGCCTTCTGGCTATTCTTGCAACACTATGCATGAGAAGACAGTAGTTATACCAATATACGACAAATTATGTCCTAAAAGTCACATATAAGACAAACACTGTTGCTATTTTTAGAGTTAGAAATGCAGCTGGCACTCTCCAAATGGACTTTGAAATAAATCCTTTATGCCTACACCCACAGTTTCCCTGAGCAGCCTTGCACTGAGATCTCCTAATGCTGAAGTGTGTGTGTGCTGGGCAGCTTTGTGCAGGGAACCATCTTCCTGTCCGTGAGCAGCACTGAACACAACTTGCAGGACTGAAACCTCATCTAGGTGCAGTGAAAAAGCTGTGTAAGATGGCCTTAAATGTAAGGACATCCTTGCATCTATTTTGAAGGGTTAAAAGTGTATTCCACACAAACACCCTCTGTTCATGGCTGCAATTCCTGACCATTCACCTTCCTGTCATCTCCTCCATTCCTGAGCCTCATTCCTTGACTCAGCCAGAAAGGCATATCTTGACTCTGTTCAGGCAAGGGCAGAGGAGGAGCAAGAGCTGCTTCCTTCACCAAAAACAAGTTTTGGGCTGCTGAAAGGCACTGGCTCTGTGTATTGCATCCCTGTTTCTCCATGAGCCCTTCTCACATTTTGTTGCCATGGATAACCCTCCAAAGCCAGCTAGCTCCTTCCATCTTCTGTTAAACTCTGGACAGGGCAGAAACTCAGTGGATTCCACTGGGAACCTCTGTCCAAACTACTGAGAGAAAACTTCATTTTAAAAAGCACCTTTACACATATGTGGGTAACTATGGTAATAAAATTCTTGCAAAGCAACAATGCAACTTCATAGGAATAAGTTTAAAACTGCTGCCCAGAGTGCAGTATAACAGGGTGATTATATCACTCCAGGACTGCTGAGTGAGGGGGAGATTCCCACTATTCCCAGCTGCTGAGCACCGTGGTGTTTGTAGGTTCTTATCTTTTCCTTGATCTCCTGTTTAGGACCAGCTATGAGAACTGTTCTCTTCACCAGCTGCATGTTATGGGGCTGCCATGAGAGGCTGGTGCTGTGCCCAGGACACAGAGTGGTGGCCCCCTGCCATCCCCAGGGGCCGCCCCTGCCTCCAGCCACCCAGCTGTGACGCTGCTGCCTGACACAGGAACGCCGGCACCGCGGCTCTCTTGAATCGGCTCCAGAAACTTAACAGTTAACTCCTGTCTAGCTTATAGAGAAATGAATTTTAAATTCTTATCCCAACATCGTCTTCTTCAACATACCAACTTTCTCTCCTCAATTTCCCTCTGTGTTTACTTTGTGTTATTAAGTGATGAAATCCAGCTAATGGGCACCCTAATTATTGCAGCATTCAAATGACAGGCTTCAGGCAAAATGATAATTACTTATTCAAAAGTATTCATAAAATTAACATATTCTGAATAAATTCAGGCTTAATTTAACAGGCCACTGCACTTATTACAAGCATTTAGCACATCCAATTGTTTAAACTTAGTAGAAAGCAACTTACTCTTTCAAAAAATATCCGGGTCAGAAGTAGATGTAGCCATAATTTGCCCTAACAAAAGCAAATGTCAAACAGTTTAGGGAGCTATACAACAATTTGTTCAAATGCTTGTAAGTTAAAAAGCCTACAAAGAAGTTCTTCCCAGACTTTTAATTATGGCAAAGTATCCAAACCCTTTCTTAAATGTTGTTTCTCAGCCAAAATCAAGAAGGAAAGAAGTTATAAAAAAAGTTATAAATTCCCTTTCTCTCCTCCTCCTCCTCCTTGTCTTGGAACAGACACAGGGCTTTATGCTGAGATCCTTCTATGGTTCCAAGTATTATATTTGAGATTTATTAGACTTTGATATACTGCCATACTAACACACTAAGTGCTAGCCCTGGTGAGAGGGGAAAGAGCTATTTGTGTTCACATGGAAAATCTTGTGTGCCACAGTGTCAACCCCCGCAGCAAAATCAAAAAGCTTTGGGAGAATAATGGAATGATTCATTTCATAGCACCATTCACCCTACCTGCAGGAGTGTCCAGTGTTCCTTCTGTCACTAAAACTGTGTCACCTGTACATGTCTCATTGTATTTCAGCCTGGTTTCTCAAGACTGGGAGGAAGTCTTTCAGTAGTGCCATCTCTCTATCTTTCAGTCAGGGAGAAGTGAGTAACTTTGGAACAAAATGGGTCACTTTCCAAAGAACAGAAAGAAAAGCAAGCAAGTGCTAGGTTCATGGTTAGCTAGGGCTACTAGAGCTGTGTGAAAATCAGGTCCTGTGGCATGATGGCTATTTCACACAGACAAACACACACTACACCTCTCTCGCCTCCTCCTTCCCTTTCTTGAAAACACAGTTTTGTGCCCATACCACCTGGGACCCTGACTATGAGGTCAGGAGAAACATTGCAAGGTGTCCCCCATCCCAAGTCCTGGATTATATTCTTAGGTATTTTTCCAGCAGGATGAAATATTGGCAGCAAACCAGTGGATTAACTAATTCCCCTGTTACTTGAACAATGGCAAGGAAGAAAGCTCTATCCATGAAAAAGATTCTTTTACAGCACTCTGACCATTCCCATAGCTGCCCTGTGACCTGTATTAAAGATTTCTTTTGTTGCTGCAACAAAATCAACAACAGCAACATTTCTGTATAGCCTGTACTGGAAATGTATAATCTGTAATGGAAAACATTACAGATCCTTGCTGTTTCTTCTTCCTGTTCATCAGATAGTATTGATATCCAGTTCATTAAAAGAATTATGGAGTAAATCACACTTGAAAGAACAGGATACCAGTCAGGTCCAGATGCTTCCAATTTACTTCACTAAAATACTTCTGATTAAAACACATTACTAGTGATGTGTCTTAAAAGGAACTTGGACTTCAAGCTCCGTAATAACTGCAATATGTTCCCAGTCTCAGGCCTTGCCACATGCCTAAGCTCAGTGTTAAAAACTCCTGCAAAAAGAGTTATTAGGTGCTTCCTTCAGAGACAGGCTTTCTCACTGCAGTCATTGCTGATGTCCTGGCACACCCTACGGAGGATCATGCAAATTAATATCATTATTTAGATGTTCCAGACTCACTACGCATCATTATGGCATAGTGTCAGGTCTACACAAAGTTCCACATATGGAACAATTTAAAAATCTCCCAGCTACAGCAAGAGAAATGGAAAGCAATAGCTTCAGCAATCATCAGCATCTTAAAAGCAGCAGAATCTCAGCACTGACATGGACTATATATTAGTGCTCAAAAGATCTTTCTGAGTAGCTTTGGTATGTAGGCCCCCAGAAGTCTCAGGGAAGAGTCTTAGGCACTGAATTCTAGAGGAGAGAGGACCTTTACACTGCCCCACTACAGCTGTTCCTATCTGCAATTCTGTAAGAACACTACAGCTCCAATTGCACCTTTATCTCCCACCACCAGCAGCTACTTAGACACAAAAGCTTCAGCACCTTGAAAACTTTCTGTGAACTCATCAGACTTATGATGAAATCAGTCCTCCAGCTCCACATGAACATCCTGTGAAGATGAACGTTTAGATAATTATCTGCAGGGCTTTTAAGAAATCTGTAGTTCAGACAGTCGCCTAGGCTGTCACATCCTTTCTGCTTGAGCAACTGAACTGCCTCTCCTCATGAGCCGCTGGTTTTTGCAGGAGAGAGCAGTATCTGGCAGAAGACTGTGGTATTGTCTGCTGCAGAAACCATTTCAAGCCTCACCATCTCCTTTTCTGGTTGCAGTGTGTGACCATACAGCAAATTCTAATGGCAAATCTTACTCAAGCTTGTAAAAGAGTTTAGCTGCCTTGTTCCTCTTTGTTCTGAGACCATGGCCAAAGAACTGTGTGCTTGCCACAAATCACGTCGGCAGAGCATCAGATTGTCCCACTTCTGACATGGCAGTGCTCAGAGAGCATGTATTTTAAAAATATTCAAAGACTCTGGATTCTGTAGCCATGTGGGATTTGGGGCTTCCTGTTAGCAGAAATGTTCCCTTTGCACTCAAGTGTGAAAGAAATGATCACTTGAGCTAAAGCAGCACTAGGTCTTCAGAACATACAATACGCAGTGGGACAGCGCTGATCCACACAAAAAGAGCTGGTGAGACAGATATCTGTGAACAGAACTATTCAATGCAGTGTCACATTCCTGCTGAGAATTCTTTTCGTATTTTGAGTCTCCCACTGTGGATTATTTTGATTCCAGCCTCACTGTCTGATCTGTTTACTGGTTCGGATGTTTATTTTTCCTGAAGAAAAACAATAAATGTTTTATGAAAGCAGCTTAAGAATAAAGTATAGAAAATCAAAGGAAAATCCTGAAATGAACTCTTCTTGCCTTAGGGCAGAGAATTGGCCACTGGATCCTAGTGTTCCACTCCTGTGGGCTAGAATTGTTGTTGTGAGATGTTCCCCATGTGCCACGTTGCTGCAGATACCCCTAGAACTCTTTCTTTGTCTCGTTGTAGCAGTTGCTTATCAGCATGGCCGGGGCAGTGCTCAGTGCCAAGGCTGCAGGGACGGGGGCTGGCAGTCACTTGCCCAGTCACAGCCACCCCAGTTGTGATGTCCTCAGGCTTTGTCCCTGGTCTCCTGCTGTCCTTCCAAAGAAAGGTACAGCTTCCCTGGAGATCCTGCTTTGTGCAGATGTCTTGGATACAGAGCATATCTAAAACAGCTGTAGAAAGTTACGTTTAGGCATAATACTGAATACTCACTTGTATCCATTCAAGGACTGTTCAGACAATGGCAAGACAAAACCTTTAAACTTCAAGGAGGAAGAATTTTCACCGTCTTAGCTGGCTGTATTCTGCTGCCTTTGTGTGGAGAAATGCTCTCAAACATAAACAGCAGTACATAGTACACTCACAAGGAAAGTTCCCTCATGCATTCATTTCTATGGTCAGAAGTCCTTTGGCCATCAGCATCATCCTGCAGAGCTCAGGAGTTTGGCTTGTAGGGCACAGGGATGTGCAAGACAGCAGATGGGGGTTGGTGCTTATGCATCCAGTGGTCAATCAGCAGCCATCCAGATGGAGCTGGGCCACGTTTGTCACCAGTCAGTGCTTAGAACCACAGAGGGTTTCCAGCCCAAGTGACAAAAGTGTTGCTTAGAACACAGAAGCATGAGGGGAAGCTTCTGCTTGCCCACTGATACAGGTAACTGTGAGCCAGGCTCTGTCCCTGATTGAGCAACTGAACTGAGCCACAGGCAGTGTCATTTTGAATTGAATTGGGAAGACAATATCTGTGAAATCCCTGATGCCTGATGCCTTTTTCAGACATCCATATGCTATCAATAATCAACAAACCACTTATGTAACCCTCAGGTGCTCCATTGTCCTTTGGTTTTTTAGGCACCTTTGCCTATAGAAGTCCCTCCCTCCTGTGTGCAGAGAGCAGCTGCCTGAAGCTCCCAGGACCCCATTCTGCTAAGGAACCATTTAACACTCAGACATCACGAAACTTAATTTTTGTGGATGCAACACAACACAGTAACTCTACTCTGCTTCCATCACCTCATCTAGGGGTGTGTGTGTGCATGTGAATTCATTACTTTTTACACAAAAATTGGATAACACTGTTGGCTGCCATGGCATTATTCAACATCCATGTTCCCAAAGGAGCTTAATCTCAGCAATGAAAAAAAAAAAAGCAGGAGACAACTCCAAGGCTTTTGTCCAATAAATTCACTCCAAATCCTTTACTGCCTAGATTTGAAGGCTTTTAAATCCAAGAGGACTCACAAAATGCAATTTGGCCTTTGCACTTTCAACAATGAGCCATAAAACTAACACCCTGGACCAGTTCTAGTCTCTGTTCATAGGAATTTACCCATGCACTAGTAAGTTTATTATAACTTCACAAAAGTCAAGTGGTAAAGCTTCCACACTGAAATTATTAAAGAAAGGAACTTCTGTCATGCCAGACTGCAAATGAAGCTAAGGAGAACAGCTTCAAGCCTGTGAGAAGAAAGTTCCCAGTTATTCAGGGTTGCTCATGTCTCCAGAGCCTGTTTTTAATCATAACTCCTACAAGCTCGTTACATAGCTTATGCTTTACTACTTGGATAGTAGTTGCCAACTGGATGGAAACCTGATTTGGGATTTTCCAGTTTTTGGGAAACTTTGGGAAAGTTTTCTGAAGGACATTTGCTTGAGCAGCACAACAGCTTAGCTTGAGCCTTCCTAGAAGAGAAACACAGAAATCGCTGCTTCCATTAAATGCACTAACTGGCCTTAGACAGTTTGAGGCCCATGCCAATGCCTTGCTAACCCTCACAAACTGGGCATTAGGGCTGTTTTAGACACAGGTGGAAAAGGTAATTGCTAAGAGTGGCAATTTGTCTTGGAATGGCAAAACAGCCCTGCTACTCACTGGCTTTGTCTCTACAACTTGCCTCTTCAGCTTGTACCATCCTCTACATCCACCACACCACTTCTTGGTGGTGGAGGCAAAGCCTTTGTGGGCTCCTGGTGCTCTGGGATATGACTTGTGACAATATGTCCTGCAATACAGTGTTATTGACTGCTCAGCCTTGATGTGGCAAGACAGTCTTGTCTGCATCCCTGAGCGGCTTTGAGCTCACTTTTTTGTGGAGTCCCTTTGGCACAGCTGATTGCACTAGCAGATCCAGATACTCCTGAAGTGGAACTTGTTTATAACAAAACACCCAACTAGTTTAATTTGAATCTTAAAAGATGATAGAAAATAAAGATAGATCTCTGTCTTCCTCTCTCTTGGTTTTGTTCTTACAGGGGGGTAGCATAAGAACAAAAACAAGAGGGAGGAAGACAGGGATCTATCTTTCTTTTCTATCTTTTTCCAAACCTCAATGAACTAATTTCAGCCCCTGCCTCAGTGTTGGCCAGCATGCACTCTATTTAATTGATACCAATAGAACTAAGGTCTTAGAAACAGGATTTGGCTTAAGGTTAGAGTGTGGAAGAAAAGAACCCTCCTTTCAGATTGCTCCTTTCCGCTGCAATGTGGTATCTTGAGTGCTGATGGCAGAGAAAGCAAGCATGACCTGTCAGAGCAGAGGAGACAGAAAATACTGCATGTTTCTCTCCTGTTGTGCTTCTGTAGGCCACATTGCAATAAACACAACAGCTGGCTGATTTCTTCATGGCAGCTCAGCAATCCTATCAAAGGGGATTTCTCTGCATAGCTATGTGAGGGATGAAGAGAGAGAGTAATTTTTCATGAATGCTCAAGATGAGTAAGTTTTGGTCCTATGTTCCTGTTGTGAGTAGTGAGCAGAATCCAGTGAACAGGACATATATTCTGCTAACATTGAACCTCTTAAAAATCTTATATTACTGTGCGACGTGGAGCAGAAAAATTACTCTTGCAAAGATAAAAGCTGGTTAGATAATACTGGACATTGCAGTGAAATAAGTGCTCCTAGTCTCAATCTCCAGATATTTCCAAGGCTGAAGAACTGAAGATTATCTGGTTCATTAGTGGAATGTCTGCTCAGTTTGAATCTAATACTTGATAGTGCTGTGGCCAGAACTCTGAGCCAGAATAAATACATTAAATGTGGGGGGTTTTTAATTCTTGAACTATGGCCCTGGTTTGTGAAATACTTAGTTGCTCGAAGAATTAAAGGTTGAATCACCAGAAGTGAGAGTTGCAACATGGAGGGGGAGTGAAGCCATTGGAAATTCTCTTTGTCACAGGAGAGAAGGTAGGAGAAAAGCAGCATTCCTCAGCTTTAATTTTATATGGCCAAAAAAATCTGTCAGATTCTTCTGGCACTCTGATCAGGCCTGAGATGCTTGGGTGTGATGACAATGAGTATTAGTCATGATCACGGTGTTATTTGTCCTGTAGCAGGAAAGGGGAGAGATCTCACCTTGTCTTGTCTGGTTCAGCTTAACCCCAGTCCCAGCAATCACAGCACACATGAATTATTCCTCAAAAGGGAGGAAGAGAGGACATGAGAGAGAGAGGAGGAAGAAGGAGAGAGGACAGAAAGAAGGAAAGAAGCAGAGCTCTGGGTTCAAGAGAGCAGCCTGCAGCTCTTTGAAAGGCCTTGCCATCCACTTGCTCTCCATCCCTTGGTGTTGCCCTAGGAGGTGTTCCCTGACTGCACAGGACCTGCCACCAGCACAGGAACTCCACACTGACTTCAGCAGAGGGTAAAAAGTGCATCAGTCCTACCCAAAGCACTCCTGTGTTTTCAATTAAAAACACCCCCAACCAGCTGTGAGTTATGCCCAATACGTTTAATAACCAAGGAAACCATAGCAAGTGACAACTACAAAATACAAAGCAGACATGAAAATTGATGGCATAAAAGTGGAGAGGAATAGTGTCTCAAATGAAAACTGAAAGCAAAATACACTTAACAGAGGATCTGGGTTCAGATCTAGCACACACGGTCACATACAACACTGCCTTAGTAACAGCACACACAGATACTCGTTGTACTGGGGGTTTTCACAGTTCTCCACTTCATCCCAGATGACAAGTAAATTGATGCTTTTATTCTCTTACATAAATTCTTGTGCACACAACATCATCAGCACCAAAGGTCTGGAAAAGAAATAAAAATCAATCAAAAGAGATTGAACCAGCAAATATTTAACACCATTTCAAAGTGTTATTTTTACTAAAGTAACTAGTTCTACAGCAGAAATACTTTTTCATATGTCTTTTGACAGATGAGACTAAAGAAAGAAATCATTTTGAAACAGGAATGCAATGTAAATGACCTGTTTTTCAAGGCAGGGTGGATTTTGTCAGAATCATAAATGATGCATTAATTCTCTTTTTCTGTAGTTTCTTGGCATGAATTGATAAATAAACATGAGAAAATAAAGTGAATTCGGAATGTACTGTTGTTATATTTAGAAACAGTTGCGGCACTTTGAACTAGAAATGCTGAGGGTGGAATTCAGATGGCATGTTCCAGAGGTATTCTTTGATATTTGCAGATATAAATCCAAGGAGGCAAATGAAGTCAGTGGAGGAAAGATGAAGGCCAGGAGAATGCACACCTGTAAACACAGCGCTGCTGCAAGCAGCTGACAGCCCCTCCTGGGATACCAAACCTCTCTTCCAGGCTGGAGTGTGGGCAGTGTCAATGACAACCTTCCTTCAGACACCGTGCCCTTGCCCAGTGAGTTTGTTAGCCATGAGAAGGATCTGGAATGCCCTACACATTATCAGAACATGTAGGCAGGACAGTGACTGTGGGGCTGTCTGAGAAAGCCACCTGAATCCCAAAGTGTTTGTATGTAATTTCAGGTCTGGCAGGTTAAAATTTGAGCAATGAAAGCATGTGGGAGACAATAGGGGCAAGAGTGAGGAAACAGAGACTGCAAAAAGCTTCTTCACATTCAGCTATGCAGCCAGAAGGTTTTGAGCTCAGCACTAACAAGGTCTGAGTTGGGATGTCTGGCTGTGGTCACTGCCAAGGTCTCACTGAAAAGCATGCATTAAGAACTACCCCAGTGCATTATGAAAATTCAACTGGGCTATTTGTCTTAATGCTTTTCACACCTGTTCTGGCCAATAATTTGAAAAGACTTGGCTTTAAAACTGACTCTGGCTTATACTTTGTTCACTTTGTTGGGGACACAAGTCTGTAACTATTTTGGAGATACAGACTTTGTTTTTATGCATATCAATATCATATCAGTGCTTAATATATATTTTTAGATTTTACATTAATACACCTGAAAATAAACATTAAAAGATATGGGTAGTTCTCTAATGTTCACAACACCAGCTGCAAATACCCTTATTATGGCTTCCTTCAACATTTCCAAATTATCCACAAAGGCAAAATTATTTCGGCAGGAGTTTTGCCAGAGAGAGGAAGTAAGAGCCAAGACCATCCAGAGCTCGAGGTTTTCTGTGGAGACTGCAAGATCCCTGCAATAGTGATTGTCTTTCACACTCAGGCACTGCAAAGCACAGGGAGCCTTGGGTCCCCTGCTGCTACTTCAACACAAATCATAAACAGTAGTAAAACAATTCCTGTGTAGTGTTCTCCCAGAGCTGGCACAGCCCCAGTGTGAGAGCTGGAGCTGCACAGCCATGCAGCCACGCCTGAGGTGGGGATGGATGTCACATCAGTCAATTTAATGAGAAAGGCTGCAGCCAAAACTCATCTAAACTCCCTGACAAATTTATGTCTGCTCTTCCAGGCAAGTTAAGGGAGAAACTCCTTCCCCTAAAGCTAAGCAACAGCAGTTATTCCCAGAACAGCTCAGCAGTTCTGTTGAGAAGGAGCACTGCAGGGAAGGGTAGATGGAAATAGATGTGATTCATACTGCAAGGGAGCCACTGTAGATCTGAGCTTCTGAAATTGCAGTGCCCAGTTCTCAGATTGTGCTCCTGGGCAGAGCTTGCTCCTAAGACATCAGTGCAGTCTGACTGGCAGCTTCCTTGGGAGATTTACAGGACGGAGTGTGTAAATAAAGACTAAAATTTGTGGAGGAAGAAAAAAGACATAAGACTTTCTGGAAAAGCTCAGTAGTGTGGGTGAGTAGCAGCACCACAGAGAGTCACAGCTCAGCATGTTTGTGACACAGGACACAGGCTCCTCACTTTGTATTCCAGCATCCAGCTCCAGCTAGACTTCTGGACTTCCAAAAGTTTCAGGCAAAGGACGACATTCAAATTACTGTGGACAAAAATGAAGTGCAGAAAATACAGACATTTTCAGGGAATCCAAATTTTAAAAATCAGTTGCTACACACAAGGACTCCACTCTCCATTCTCAGAGTCTGTAAAACCACTATAATTTAACACAACAATGTCTTTAAATCTGGATTGCAAAGAGATAGAAATCATGCAAAGCACATTTACAGCATCACTGTGAACTTCTTAAACAACCAAGACATCCTTTCCTTGAAGATCCAGCTTAGGTTATGTGGCCTCTGACCTGTTTCAGGAATAAACTGCATTTTTTAGCACTTGGATTTCATACTTTATACACATTCAGATGATTAACAATGCAATTGAAGCACATAAAGGGCTTTATTATCACGGTAATGTACAGGTTTCAATGTGGACTTTCACAAAAGGTGTTTTGCTGTCTTATCATGACTCACTATCATTTGTTCACAAAACTCCACTCAGTGTTACTAAAGCAAGCAAGGAGGAATATGTTCAAACTTGCTGCATTCTTTTTCTTGTGGTAACTCACAGAAATGTCTAATGTACAGCTGGGCCCAAGGTCAGGGGAGGATCCAAATCCAAAGGGTGCTATTCCTCTGTTCTTCACATTTAAATCCTTGTATTCAATGGTAGGATAAAGCAGTTTAGTGGTTTTAATTCTAGACTCAAAAGAAGTGATAGTTCCTGTCCCAATAGGCAGACTTTAAAGATTTCCATGACCCAAAGCAGCAGAACTTCCAAATGAAAAGAGAATGAGCAATCCTGGCTATTTGGTGTTGTAGTTTCATCAGAGCAACTGAAAAAAGTGCAATGGTACCAAATTGTAATTCAGCTGTAACAGGAAGATGCAGGATTTTCAAACACCACCTTCTCATCAGCTTGGAAAGGTCCCACTTATCTCATAAAATGCTACAAGGCAAGGCTTCTATCTAAATCTAAAATAGGATTTTAAATGTGCAACGACTGCAAATTACAGAATTGTTTTCTTCACTTAGCTTGTCATAATCTGTAGCTAAGAGTCCAAAAGCACACTGCAAACAAAGCCCAGCACAGGGGATAATCCAATAAATTGACCTCTCTCAGTTCACTCAAAATCTGATGACCACTGACATCATGAGAGATTAAAAGAGAATTACAGGGCAGTAATATATTTCTGTAGGAGCAAATCTCCTTTTTGAAGGCCTTCTTTATAAATATTTACTGAGGAGGCTTTGTGATAAGTGGAGACACAGTATAAGGAAGAGTGTCATTGAAACAATCACCTGGGAAAGATCACTTCTGCCAGTGTATGCAAAAATCCCTTCATCTGCTCATGACTGATCAAAATGCAGAGGCAACTTACAAAAGGAAGACAGAATCCATCAGCAAACTGATGGAGAAAATAAAGTATTACTTAAATGAGTCCTCAGAAAAAGGCTTTGTCCATGTGCGCACTTCCATGTTATCTAGAATAAAGATATAAATTTTCACAACAAAGGCATGTTGCCTATTTCCATTCTCCTCCTGACTCCCACAAAATTTTAAGAAAGAGGCTGATCCTTACATAGTCACTGAATGTGCAGCCCCCGCTTTCAAACTTGTCTATTAATAGCAAATCACCCAATTCAAAACCTCATGTTCCTCAGGATATCAATTGACAGCACCATGAAAAATTAGGCAATTTCTCAAGGGGCCTAAATGTCAGTATTTGTGTTTGAGCACTGCTATATTATACAGTTTCTTCAAAGTTATGCAGCAAATGAAGGACACAGATCTGAGACAATGATATCTCCCAGGTAGAGATGAAAGCCAGGGCACAGAGAACATCTGAGCTACAAGTGATGTTACAAAAGGCTGCATTCAGGATCTGGTGCAGCCAAAATGCAAAGGGCTTTGCCTTCTTTTTTTGTTTGGGATGTGATCCAGACAAGGCTGCAGTAATGAGCAGGGGCTATAGATCCTAAGCCCCCTTGTAAATCTGCTCACGGCAAAGAGTAAATTAAAGCATTAGGCCCATGCAACACACATGCATGCATTATTACAGGTTTCTGAACTTCTGTCCAGGCTGCTCTAATGGGAACAGCAGCAACCTCCTCATTCTGAGCTTGATATGGCTAGACCCTTCTTTTGAGAATTAGTTTTATATAAGATCACTCTCCAAAAGTTATAGAAAAGTTAAACACTTAGGTAGTTTGACACAGTTTGATACAAGGCTTAGGCAAATCACACATTTCAGCATTCCGCTGCAAAATCTCGTTCCAAATCTGCATTGACCCTTCTCACATACTACATTTAATTTCAGAAGTCAGCAAAATAATTTAAAAAATGTTCACTCGCTCATCTAGACCCCACAGTTCACTAGTTTTAATCAGGATTTTTCTGAGGAGGGAATGTAGACTAGAAACCATGCTTGAACCCCCACCAATGTTCTGATCTTTGACCCTTGCTACAATTGATTCTGAGAACCCCTGTGTGATAGGTGAACTGTGTAAAATGTGCTCAGAGGCTGTTTTTAAAGCCCCTCTTCAGCAATCATCCACTTTAAAACGTTTGTGTGTTACAAATTAAACTTAAATTGATAGAGGCATGAGCAGCTGTGAAAGCAGCAATGCACCTAAGGTTTGAATATAAATGCATCTCATTTGAATAGTTGATATTTGTAAGCAGTATCCTTCAACTTTGCAAAGAGCAGATCTTTTGTTCTGCTGACTTACATAAGTGATTGATAGCTCATTAATGTCCCTGACAAAAACACACAGCCACAACAAAAACATTGTGAGCATAATAAAGGGAAGAAAAGGCACTTAATTCCAGGTCATAATTTTCAAACAAATAAAAGAAATATATATTTTTTGTGTTATATTCCGATCTTGATTGCTCAAATGCTAATCCAAGTGTAGTTTATGAATGCAGAGTTGTAAATACAGATATCCTGACTCCGTGTATGCATTACAATCCTAAAGTACAATACAATATAAAGATGCAGTCAAGACAAATAAATGTGAACTTCAGTGGGGAATTGCCCTTTCCATCCTCCCTTGCTTGCACATTCCATGTAATTTTTATCTACATTGTTCAGTAATTTTAAAAGTGCAGCGCTGAAATCCCAGCTAGTGCATCAGATGAGATTAGAATAAACAGCTCTGATAAAAGATGTTGCAATATTCTAGTTTTAGATCAATGTTCTGGTTTTCAGACCATCTTTTTTTAATGCAGAACTTGATCTTCCCCTTCCTTGGCTGAAAGAATTCTTCTTCTAACAGGACTTCAGGCCTACACCTGTCATTGTATGAGGCAAATATTATTTATCTACTAATAAGAGCAGTTTTATTCTCCATGCTGCAAGGAGCTAAGGAAAACTGAAGGCAACTGAAGGTAAAGAAAACCTTTGCTAACTAAATAGTGTGTTCTCAGCATCTGTGTACCAGAGGACATGATGTGACTTCCAAGACCATCATTTTACTCCAAGGAAATATCTTTGAAGAACAAGGAATTCTTCTGCCAGGATGCAAGAAAGATTGATAACTATAGAGTAATATGGTTTCTATTGTAGCTCTGTGGTAGTCATGGCAATTAAACACTGATTATTTTTTTATTATTATTATATGGGCTAATAAATGCATTTTATTTAATAATGCTGTGTTGGAGACAAAAATATAGTCTTACACTAGGAAAATACTATAATCAAATGGATCCCCTAAGCAATGCAGCATTTCAGATCAAAGTTATGTGGCAAAGATCCAACATTTATGGAGCCAATACTAACACAGTAAAATTAATTTCTTACCCCCTGCCTGTCACCCCAAGCCTTTCTTCAATTCATGCTTAAGTCTAACACAGTTTACATTCTTTCTTGCAACTTGTTTCAAACTGGGTATGACTTTTCTTGATTTCTTCTGCAACTGCATCTAATAGTGAATAAGGAGTCTCAAGACTTCTTGAATGAATTTTTTGGATGCAGAAACAGAAGCAGAGCCTTACTGAAGCACATCACAAAGGAACAGATAACATTTCTTAGGTAAGCAGGGAGATTTGAGAAGTGTGAAGATGGGAATTGTTAAATATTTGAAGCAATATGGACAGCAAAAGTGAATGAGAATTAATCTCAGGTCCTAAAGATCCCTAAGAAAGCTGTGGGGGTGGGAGAAGAAAGAAATCAATTTAAGTTTCATCTGTAACACAAATATTTTAAAGTGGTTGATGACTGACAAAGGGCTTTAAAAGAAGAATACAGAGATCCCTTCTTCTCATGGCAATCTTGGTTTTGAAGTAAGATGTAAGTGGGGGTTTGCAGACTCAGATCCAAGGAAATTCGCCAAGCATAAAATAAAATAATCTAATGTCGAATCTTTGTTCACTGGAGTGATGAAAACCCCAAACATTGTGGATGGGCATGAGATCAACAGAGTCTTTTCACTAAGGGCACTTATTCCTACCTTGTTCCCTTTTACAGCTGCTGAACACACCTCAGCCAATCCCTTCAAATAGTTGAGCTTCTAAAGCCCAATTCTCTGAAGGAATGTTCTGGGGCTTTAAAATGAGGAACCACAGATAAGAAAATGTAGCTTCTCCTCTTCTGTCTCTCTCCAACCAGTAGAACCTTTTGTTGCCTCCCATAAGATTTAATTTTCAGATTTTTTTTTCCTTTTTTTTTTTTTTTTTCCAGAAGGGCCATTTCAGGTTCTGCAAAGGACCAGAGGTCTCACACCACCATTACTCTCAAAACCACCTCATTACTGAGTTTTCAGCTGTCAGATCTTGAATGTTAACCCACATATTTAAAAGATCTGTACATTCAGTCCCATCAAATGCCACGAGGGCTTGAAAATGCTTGTCCTGAGGATGAATTATTGTCATAATATTTTATAAAGCAAAAGAGGTCACTATGCTCAAAGAGGCAGGAGAAACTGTATATCACATTGAATAGTAAAAGTGAAGAGAGAATGATCCGGATCACTTGGAAACAAATACCAAA
This sequence comes from Zonotrichia albicollis, assembly GCF_047830755.1. Taxonomy (NCBI): domain Eukaryota; kingdom Metazoa; phylum Chordata; class Aves; order Passeriformes; family Passerellidae; genus Zonotrichia; species Zonotrichia albicollis. Next base: position 15,538,803 of record NC_133829.1, on the reverse strand, counting down.
TTTTCATAATGGCCACAGTAAAATCACATATTACAACCAATGAATGTAATTCCAGCTTGCCTGAGACAGGAAGGGGATCAGTCTGGGGAAATGGAAACCAGAAAAGAGTTAACAAAGCCCTTGCAAATAAATCAGGATCATTTTAGATAGGAGTAGGGAGAGGAAATCACTGTAACATCAGGTGTTAGATTGCTAGCAAAACAGTACATGCCATTTGGGTTTTCTTAGTTTAGGAAGGAAATTTGTAAATTGACAGGCTTAAAAAGCACTCAAATAATGATTCAATGAAAGCTTTCTTTACATTGAAAGACTCAAGGTCTTCCAGTGGTTTAGCTTCACAATCACAAAGTTCTTCTAAGAGGTGGCTTGATTGGTGGTGTTAAGAGAAGTATTTGCAATAACAAATTCTAGGCATATTATTTAGGTTCTTTTATACACAATATGTAATGACTGGAAGTTGAATCTACACATACACAGATGAAAAGAAATATGTATATTCTAATGGCAAGGAAATTAATCAGGAAACCAACTTATTGAAAGTTCTGAGTTCCTATAAAAGGAAATATTTCCATAAGAAGCAAGTTGTTCTAATTTGTCTCCTAATTGGAAAAATAATTAATTCACAAAAGTTCAACAGACTGTATTAAACAAGAAAAAAGGTTAGTTGGCTTTAAATCTTTGAATCCCTCTAGTTTCTCATCCAGGTTCATTGTTCCTCCCCAGCAGGGTAAGTTCACATTGCTGCTAGCAGGAGGCAATTGTATTATGAGCGGCTTTCTTGCTTTGCTCGGAGCAGTGCACTTTATTTAACAGCTGCCTCCTCAGCTTGTTGCTTAAATAGTAAACTACAGAAAAGTATTGTTAGAAAGCTGGAAAAGTTATAGGAATAACTTTTAGTTAGAGAATATATTTTGTCCGCTGCATTTCATCTAAAGATGCAAAGAAGAGATCAAAGTACTTTGCCTCCTGAAGTTTTGTGATAATATAAAGCATTCCAGTGGTTGAGTCAAAAGAAATTATGCAGCATTGGAGTATTCATTCATTAGAAACCAGTGTGACTTCACTAACAGCACACGTCCTCATGTGGGTGAACAGTTCCAAGATGTCTGAAATAATATTAACACCTTAGAAGCTTTTTGTTTATGCTTGGTTAGGTTTGGGTCCTGTTTTTGTTTCAGATACAATCTTAAAAACAGAACTCCATCTGCTTTGAGAAACACTTGGGAGGCTGTTTGTTTTTTAAAGTGCAGAGGTTTAGTTAGTGTGATAGCTAGAAATAAAACCTCCCTGCTTTGATGTTTTCTTACCCACCACTCCAGGAGCCTGTCTTCCATGTCCAAACTGATGAGGCATAACAGTCTAATCAACTATTTATCCAGAATTCACTAGTTAGAACATGTGCAATAAAATGATTCTGAACTCGAGCTGAACTGTGCTGCCATGTCTTTACTCAGATGCAGATACTGGTAAATTAATCTGGAGTGACTACTGAGGAAAGGTGCAGCAAAGAGAACTCTAACAGAAGTTAGAGAATTAATTAAATTAACAAAGCACAATCTGAATAAACAAACTGTGTGTGACTGAGGGTGTGCATGGTCAGGCGGTTGCAGAGGTGCTGCTCAGGTGCCCACGGTCACCCTGCTGCCAGGTGGAAGCTTACACACCACTGGGGGGACAACAAATGTGCAAATCTCTGTATTTCCAAGAAACTCATGAAGGCAATTCTCAATCTGACTTGGAGGTGATCAGGGAAGTGGAGAAGGTGGCAGAGATATGGGAGGAAATGACATGTTTTTCATGAACAGGAGGGGTTAGAGCATACTAACAACATGCATATCTTTCTTGCTATATGCCATGTGACCATGCATAAGAAGTATTATGCACATGCCTAAAAAGAAGATTCTCCAGAAATGAGGTCAAATGCCTTGATCTCACTTTCACCAGAGAAAATCTGCAATAAATCAAGCAAATTCTTTGATGATGTTGTGAATTTACAGAGCAGAGGTGGCCATCTTGTGATCATTCTACCAGTACTAGTATGGTGAAAGTTTTAACAATCAAATGCAAGTCAGAACATGCATATATATCCATTTGCTTTTAAAAAAATAGAAAAGAAAGGGAAAAAAGCAATCTATTAATTCTAGAGGATTATAAAAATGGTAGTCTTCCAGATGGATTTAGGTAAAGAAAAATAATAACTCATACTATGTGGTAACAAAAAAAACCTGATAATATGGTGCATGTATTGAGGGAATTCAAGGTTCTTACCAAAATCAGTTCATCATTAGCTAATTCTCTAGTCCAGTATGTTTTGGGACCTTCTCCTTCAATAAGAGTTTGTTTGCAGTACATCTTGTTTTCATTCTCCCAAGTGGCCAAACTCTGCAGGCAAGAAAACCATTAGGAAATACATTAATTATATTCCCCAGCAGCATGAGACAGAAACAACAATGAGCAGTAGTGACAATAATCGCTCCACTAAAGGAGCAACACATAGATAGTCAAAGGCAGAGGAAAAAAAGTAAAGTGGAAAGTGGTGAAATAAAAATTAAGGCGTGATGGGGCATTTTGGAAAGAAGAATATATTAGTAATTTATTAGTATATAGAATAGTCTAGAATACTACAGAATACTATATATACTATAGAATACTATATATACTATATATACTTTATTAGTAAAGTAATTGCAAATGTCTTTTCAGTGTGAAGACACTCAGTTTCCATCAAATGCTTGATGTTGGAAAGTGTAATTTAGGAACATGCAAATGTAGCGTCTACATTCCCAATCATCTTTGTAAAAATGATTTGATCTGACATGTTATTTATCACTACAGAGTCCCCTAAGAGTAAAAGCATAAACAATTGTATATATCAAGTTGTAGTCATAAATAATGCAGTATTTGTCACTTACAATATTTCCTGCTCTATGGCACTGTGCCAAGTTAACTGTTTATTAAACATATTGAGCTAACAAACTAGAATAAATCACAGCTCAATTTTAAAAAATGTCAGAATTCAAGTGTTTGTGACATTACTTTTTTAAGGTTGTGAGTCTGAGGATTGAAATACCCTTGGGCATTTTTCAAAGCATTTGAATAACAACTATGAAACCACTGAAAAATAAAAGACCCCAAAACGACATGATTTTGTTAAACTTTCACAAACAGGCAAGCCCTGACTGTTGCTTTTCACACGGGCACTGAACTATTACTCCACAGTGCAATGGAACAGCTGTGCAGAAGGATGCCCTGTAATGAATGTTCAAGTAATCACTTTATAACTACACAGGGGAGACATTTATTAGTCTGTGATTACATACATGTACATATACACGTGTGTGTATGTATGCCTAAATTCAAGTTAACACTTTACAGACTTTCCAAAGGAAAAACCCTTTACTTTGATTAAAAATTAGCTGTTTACTTTTTAAATATTTTTCAAAACAATAGATTTTATAAACCAACAAGCCATCTCAAATGGCAGTTATAGAAGCTGTGCCTTGAAGTACAAGCATATATGATGCCGTCTTTGTCTGCACAAACAATGGATCAAGTTAGTTGGCAGTACAAAACCCTCCACCCCATAAAGTATATCAAAATCTATCACCAGTCAGCAGTTTTGCCAGATACTGCAAACTACATTCTGGAGTATAATTTTATTATCTGTCAATTTCTGCTCTGTGGCCACATCTTGGTTATATACACACAGCAGTACAACTTATTGCTGAGAGCAGACTATAAATAATTTCACAACACATGGAAAAAATTTACTTCTTCACAAAACCCATTTCTTTCAGGTTTTTCCAACTTTCAGAGCTTACAGCCTAATTGTTGTTTTTCCATCTTCAGCAATAAATCCTTCTCTACATTTATTGTATATGCATTATGTATGAAGACACTTTTGTTGAACAAGATAAATTAACAAAGCCTGCAACATTTCCTGGACAAACTGTTAAATATATGATAACTCATCCTAGAGAGCAAGTGGATGTTCTAAATATTCACTGATTCCCAGAATCTGCTTCTTGTTTCATAAGTTTCTGTTGACACCAATTGCACTGAAGGCAGTAAGTTCTGAATTTTTAGTGATAAAGATGGTCTCAAAAGCTGACCCAAGAATTAAGAGAGATCATATTTTGGACAGTAGATTATTTTACCAACACTGGATACTTTTAAAACTGGATCCTCATTTGAGGCTACCTTCTGATAATCTTCATTTGTACTTCTTTTATAAGAGTTTTATGTACACTTATACATACTCCTTTATAATTATGAGAGTAAACTTTCTGAAGAAAGCATAACTAACCCATGCCTTCAATAATGGTTTTCAAAGGGCAGCTATGGCCACAGCCCAACTCCCCAAATCTCAGATCCCACATATCTACACCAGCAAGAACCTGGTGTCAGATGCTGCTGACTTCAATCCCCCTCCACAGCCACAGAAGTGGTTACAGAGGTAGAGGAGCAGGGTCCCACACACAGAATCAAACCCAAAAAATTCCAGGGAATGCGTCTAATGCACTTCTGCTCAGGGAGATGGTGTAACTGGGTCTGGTGTAACACCTGCTGAAAGCCTGTCTTACACTGTTAAAGAGCTATCTATCAGTAAACTGGACATATGCACTTATCAAGAGTGTGAAAGAGGATTTCAGCCCCAACCAACAGTCTGTGGTCCTGCTTGAGAACTCATCTGATTCAATCTAAGACAAAAGCAATGTCAGATTTGTGCACTAAATCCTGACTCTTGAGGTCTCTCTTGCTCCACCATTTCCCATGTTTGTGTCAGGGACAGAAGCTGGGGAGAGATTTCACTGCAGCTGAGGTCTTCAGGGGAGAGGAAAGCAAAAACAGAACTAAACCCTGCCAAGCTGGAAACCAGATACCTGAACTCTGCTTTCAGGACCTTTCATGTCCTGCTGCCTTGAGATTTCAGTTTTATCCCAAAAGAGGGACAAGGGAAGTGGTGACCATCAAGAAACTCCAAGAATGCTTCAAGAAGAGGGTGGAGGGCAGCAATGCCACTGTCTGGGGAGATGTGTTTGTCCCATCTAAAGAGCTGCAGATGTGTTTGTCCCATCTAAAAAGAACTTGGTAACACGCACACCCCCCACACATATGCACATGCCCCAGCTCTCCTCCTACCCTGCACTTCCGTCCATCCACCGTCTCCTCCTCAAAGCTCTCCCCGATTTTGAAGTTGATCTCAGTGGTGCGGACAGTAGTGGAAGTTTTGATGTAGAACTGGTCCCCGTCCTGGCGGATCTCCACATGGGGTTTGGAGGCGGCTGCCACCGCCACTTTCCTGAGCATGGCATTGACACCTGGGCGAAGCGGGGAGGAAACAGCTTGAAGTGGCCAGCGGTGCCCTGGGCTGACCTCGCCCAGCACCACACAGACCAGGGAGCGGGGCGAGAGCCGGGGCACCGCGCGTAGCCCCCGGCACAGCAGCGGCGCTCGGGCAGGCTCCGCACGGCCGGCGGCACACGCGGGCTCCGGCAGCGATCCCCGCGGCGGAACGCCGGGCCAGCGGCAGCCCGGCTCCTCGGGCAGCACCGCCGGTGAGGCGGGGACCGTGCCGTGCCGTGCCTCGACCGCCCCTTCCCGGGTCGGGCTCTGAGGCACGCTCCGCACCGGCGGGAGCCTCTCCTGCCGGCGGCCGAGGCGCGGAGCTCTCCCGGAGACACCGGGCACCGGAGCGCGGCCGCGGCTGCCGCCCCGCGTCCCCTCCCGCGGGACACAGCCCGGCTCCCCCGCCACTCACCCAGCGCCTTGAGCAGCTCGTCGAAATTCTCGCTGCTCTTCATCTTCCAAGTGCCGGCGAAGTTGGGCATGGCGGGTCGGGCGCTGCGGAGGGCGGCGGGGACGCGGCGCTGCTGCTCGCTCTCCGGCTCAGGCACCTTGTGAGTGGGGCGGACCGCGGCGGCAGCGGCAGGGAGAGCCGGGCACACCCACCCGGCCCCCCACCCCTTCCCTCGGGCCAGCATCACACCGCCAGACAGCCGGCCCCCTCCCAGTCATGGCCATCCATCCATCCATCCATCCATCCATCCATCCATCCATCCATCCATCCATCCATCCATCCATCCATCCATCCATCCATCCTCGCCTGCCGCCTGCCTCGCAGGCTCCACAGCTGCCCCTCCTGGGGCTGCCCAAGAACGAGAGCCCGATGGCCACTTGTGCGACAAATGAGGCGGGCAGCGAGGACCTGATGAAAAGCCCCAGAAGCAGGCAGGGAAGGCAGAGGGCTATCCCACCAGGCTCACGCTGGGCTGACCCCAGCACGGCAGGGCCGAGGCACAGCAGCCCATCGCACCTCACCCGAGCCCTGCATGCTCGGGCCTTCCCGCTGCCAGCCTGCCCCAGCACTGCTCACTGGCACAGCCAGCAGCTCCGAGGGGTGGCAGGGAGCAGAACCCTTTCCAGGACAGGGAACTGCTGTAAGGAAGCTGTCACCACCCCGAGCCGAGACTCCCCTTCGAGAAGGGTGGAGGACAAAGAGATACAAAGCGCCTAAAGCATTCCCCCACTTCCTTAAATCAGCACCAGTGTGCTGAAGATTAGAATGGTGTTCTGAGCCTTTTCATTGTCTTTGCTTTAAATCCCTCAGTTTCAGGTCAAAGATGCTAGATTAAAGTTCCTCATCACAGCTGATTTATCCGCATGATAAAATGGAGCAGAATTTGACAGGTTAAGGCATATGGAGTTTTTCTGCTGCTATTGTGCATAAGGAAATAGTCAAATCATTCAGAGGTCTGTGATTTCCCACACAGAACAAAGCCAGATGTATTTTAATTATAGGAAAACCTTTGCTGAACAAAGGTTTGTTCATGGTACATTCACAATCATTCTTCACTTGTTAGATTCTGTAAAATGAACTCGTATGTTACTTGAGTTATATATAAAATGTGTTTACTCCCAGAAAATTAATAGTTCTGGGAGTTACTTTAGTATGTTAGGCAGGGTTCTATATATGCTGAAATTTGCTCTCATTTTTTATTCCAGGAAGAACTTCACCTGAGTAAGAATCATAGAGCAGAACCAAGTATTTGTCTGTTGATTGTCACTCTTTTTCTACTGATTTTTGTTTCTGCCTTTCCAGAAGAACACCCTGGAGACCTGGCATAGCTCTTTAACGGAAATATTTTGATGAAAAATCTGAGTTTTTTCCAGGAAATGAACATTTCAGAGAGGAATATATGTTTTCAATAACAGGGTTTGTCTAAAAAGAGAAACAGAGCAATACAAACCCAAAACAAAAAACAGAGCACAAAGTATCCTTCAGTTGTTTCAGTAAATGACAATAAATTCATCTCCATCTGAAATACTTTAAAATTTCAAATCCCCTCAAAGAAAAACCCTTCTGAAAAAAAAAAAAAGACACACAAACAATTTCTTATTGCAAGTAGGTTTAAGATTTTCAAATGTAAGGCTGCAGGCCCAACAAACACATACCAAGCCTTTATATTGCATGAAACACTGAAGAAAAACCCTGCTTAGACCCTCAGTTTCAACTTCCCAACTGCACACTGAAAACATGCCACATGCTTTGCTTCCAGAATCCTGCAGAATGTGTACACCTGGAGCCCAGTGGAAGTGTTATGCCTCACTCTTTGCAGGACAAAGTCCTCAGCTACCTATGACAATGAGTATGAGCAGCATAAACCAGATGGGAACTCCTATCTCTACATGAGAAAATAAACAAAGAAGAAGATTTTAAGGAAGGACCATTTCTTTTTTAAAGGACCACTTAAGCTCTTTTGTTTGCTGACCTGCTGATACAAACAGGAACTATTCCAGCAGATGTGACCTGAGAGGGTGTCTCTAAGATGTAGGACACACGTTCCAGGTGTTGCACTGTGGCCATTGACCTGTTCCATGAGGACCAAGAGGGAGCCTTCAAAATACCCTTCATCTAGAAAGTGGGTCAGGCTGGAAGGAAGAAATGCCTTCAGTCAATAAAGACTCTATTCTGCAATGGCAGCACATTGAGCTATTTATCCTAAACACAGAGATATTAAATTACATTTTTATTTACCTTATAATCATACCTAAATACCATGAGGCACTGCTCTACCTACACAATACAGTTCCTAAAACAAAAGCTCAGTTACACTCTAGAGTGTCTAACTAACAATGTGTGCACATTCAGACCTTGTTCATACAGAGAGGCAGTTTCCTTCCAGCCCTGTGTAATGCATGCTTAGCAACTATTCAGAATTAGACTTCAAAGTTCAACTCCAGAAGAAGTTGCTCCCCTCTGAGAGTGAGAGTCCCCTCTTGCCAGCACAGGCAGGAGACAAGCAAGTGCATTTCCAGAGCCAATGACTTCCCTCTCACCCATAGTTCTTCACGTACACACGGTAGTTGAACTGATCACCAACAGTTGTTCCCCCCTTAATCTTTGAGTTACACTTCTTTTTGTATCCTTTCTGCATGCTGCTTCTCTTTCCTTTTAAATAATTTATGGTTTTCCTCTTCTTCTCAAAAATAAGCCTTCATGTTTCTCTGGCTTTACTAATTAATTTAGAAGTCACGATGAGTTAAACTCCAAAGTAAAAAAGGACCTAACTTTCTTCCAACAAAAGTTTAAAAGCAAAACATCTCTAGTATTTATGTCCCTTAAGACAGCTAAAGCAGTGAGAAAAATGATCTTTCTGTTTTTCCATGTGGTGTTTCATGAAAACATTGTGGATTGTAATCCCATTGCATGGTGGAACACAAATCCCCACTCAGGCTGATAAGGCAACAGAGTGAGGTGTAACTTAAATGGCAACAAATTTCACACAGTTTATGCACTAGTTACACCAATTTATTATATATAAACTAATAAATTATATAAAAGCCCTTAAGAGCTGAGTTTCTATTTTACAAGCTGTGATCATACCAGCTCAATGCTATGAGACTCATTTGCACGCTGAACTGTTTGAAGGAGGGGGAAGGAAGGACAAGGAAGAAAATATGGAAAGAAGCTTAAAGGAAAGGAAAACAGAGGTGTGATGTAAGACCCATAAGGTATATAGCACTGCTGTAATAAAAAAACATTAAGACAGAATGTGAATTAGGATCAGTTTACTGCATATTGGATCACTCAAATGAAGGACAGGAATAACACTACTCTGGCAGACATGACTCAAGACTCTACTGTTATAAAGTGAAGATCAGAAAGTTATACTGATTTATGTTAGTTGAAAATGTTGCCCATGGACTTTCAGTTTAGCCCACTTCATAGATCCTTTTTCCTACCACAGCAGCAATAGGATATGTTTATCAGGTCATGCTGAAATAACCCAGACTAAATGACAGTTTTACTTTTCTTTCAATCTCCTTCTGTATGTAATTTCCCCATTAATGTTATGAAAACCAGTTTGATTTTCAAAACATGCCTCTCAGCACTTTTTCCCCTTGGCATTTATTTTATTTACCTGAATCCCTAAAGGCTGATCCTTTCCTACAGATGGACCTAATTAATCTTTCCAGCAGCGCCCCTAAGACAAAGGGAAGTAATATATGTACAGATGGGACCAGGGTACTCCATCATCTCTACAAATAAGTGACCAGTAATGTGACCAAAACTATCCCCTTGAGGTTATTGACTGACCACTGTGAAGTCACACAAGGCTCAGTGTAAACAATAGATTTTATTTACTAAGGTGGTACCCTAGGAAGAAAAAAAAAAAAAAAAAAAGAAAGAAAAGATTGGTTTAAGGGACAATATAATAAATTATTTCTGACGTGAATAAATTGTACAACTGGAAGGCAAATTGCCATCGTAAATTTATCTGCCAAATTAATTTACAATGGATTTACAATGGGTCTCTAGCATGACAATAGGTGAAATGTAATATGATGTGTGCAACATCAACAGCATTTCTGCAGTGTTGCACCGTATATTCTACTGCATTCTTATTAAGTTGAAAGAATACTGATTATTCCCAAACTGAAATGCTAGAGGCACTTCCAATGCCAAACTATCCTTTTCACTTTTGAGACCTAAGTAATAGGAAAGTAAATTAATTCTTGCATTGTTAGGGCCAAACAGTGAAGTTTTTGCCAGTTTTTTGTTCAGCAAGAAAAATAGATATGATTATCTTAATTCCTTCCCTTCAATATTCCCTTTCATGGGGAACTAGTTGATCTCTGTTCTGTCCCACAATCAGGCTTTAAGCTGGCCACCTGCTCTATCTTCTGATGTGCTACAAGGATACAATAAAATTGAGAATTGTTTCCTTAACCAAAGTAAAATTTGCTTCTCTGACTCTGAAAACAAAGGGAGTTTGACTGTGGTTTCACTTGGGCATTAATTCTGCAGACTGCTGAGCAACTTGATCCCGATCCAGCAATGCGTAGTAGCAATGTAGTAACACAATCACCATGAACTGTGCCTTAAAGGTGCTCATGAGTGTGTTTTCCTGGGCAAGCACCAGAATAAAGCCACAAATATCAGGAAACAGGAAAATCAAGATCACTCCATCTCAGACTATTGTTCTGTCTGTAATATAAACTAGTTTAGAATTTTTGGAGACCGTTTTGGAAAACAACTTACAAACTGTTAAATAATTTTGTAGAAGGGCCATACTGAATAACCAACATCCAATACAGATTTTCAGTAGCTGGACCTTTTAGCATACATTTGAGCATTTGTAACATATCAAATTTGACCATTGACCAAGAGTGTGAGGGATGCTAGTGACATTACCTTCTGTCCAAACTGCCCAGCTACCACCAGCTGCCTTGAACAATTCCTGCCTCCTGAAAGTCAGACTCTGCCTGTGGCTTGGCAGCTGAAAGGGAGTCATCAATCCCCAAGCCCCTCTGGTTTAGACAAAGCAACATGGCAGAAAGTGACAGCTTAGAAGCAACATTAACAATCTGCCAATTTTAAAATACAGTATTGTATGAACAGGAAGGAAAAAAAATCTATTCACATGATTAAACAGAGCTTTCTGTTTTATTGGGCAAACAATGTTATTCAGAAAGAAAAAACTAAACCAAGGATTTATTGATTTCAGAATCTATGGCCTGAGGTGAAAATCATCCTCTGTGAGTGCATTACACATGTTTAAATGGATTTTTTTGTGGAACTCTTAGTCAAGAATGGCCCTCTGAATGAAGAAGGTCGTGGAAAGTCCCAATAGGTTTTTTCACAAACTATTAAATAAGACATTAGCATTCTTTTCTCTTTCCTCAACTTTCCTCTTTTTTTAGCTGAAGGAAGCTATTCAGACTGATTTGACTAATTTTGGCACAATACTTCAGCACAATACTTTCACTTCAGACAAGATAACAAACATCTCTTTAAGCAGTGGAGTTACTGCACCTGCTCAGAGGCAGCCTAAGACAAGGACTAAGCCAGGCGAGTGGAGGATCTGAGGCAGGGAAGCTGGGATACACTGGTCTACATCAATCTCTAGGAGATAAAATCAAGTGGCTCCAAGCCAAAGAGTCCTTCATAGGTATGTCCAATAGTCAGGAGCATAGTTCCTGTTCCCCTATCAGAGGTTTTTAAGGAAATAGCTCATAGGATGTATTTATTTGATGTCTCCAAATGTGAGCTTCAGTCAGGCAAAGGGCAGAGGTGATAAAGCAGGTCTTAAAACACAACCTTTCCTTTGAGCTATGTCTGGTAGTTTCCCCATGTGGTCACTACAAAAATCTGAACAATGCTAGAGAAGTGAGAGCAGTGCTCTGGGTGTCACAGCCTTGCTTTGCTATTTCAGCCCGTGACATTGCTGAAGTTGTTAAATTGGAAATGTTCCCTATAATTACTAATGCAGAAGCGTTGTTTCTTTTTCATAAAGGGGTTTCCACGACATTTGAAAGCAGGGATTTTCATAGAGGCTTTCAGGAACCCAGCAAGTCTCCTTTTCTTGAACAAAAGGCATTAATAAAGCCATAGCTGTCAATAGAAAAGTAATCAAACTGTGGCAGCTCTCTGAAGACAATGCAGGTCTATTAAGACTGACTTAGGCAGGCAGATGGACCAAGCTGATGTGTGGTCATTAGAGATTCTTAAAGGACCTTCGTCTCCAGGGACAGAGGACCATGGTATTTTTTCCAAATGTCCAGAAGAAGAATGAGTGAGTGAATTCAAAGGAATACATTCTCATTTAGGTCTGGACTGAACTCCCAACAGGGCCATGTCCTGAAGCTATAGAGGCCGTGCCATTTGCACAACCGGAGGTTTTACTCTGGTGCCCTGACCTTTGTGTATGTGCTAAATTCAAAAGCTTTCCCCTACATCTGGCAGACAAAAAGAAGATGAAGAAACTTCATTTTCCCTTTCCTAGCAAAACACAGTATTTAGCATTCCACATAAATTAGAACCAGGAAATAAGGATCGTATCCATTAATTCAATTTAAAATTCCAAATGTCTTTGAAAGTCTTTTCATCAGCTTATTTTGAAGCAAAAATAAGTCTAAGCATTTGAGCTAGTTCTTACCAATACAGACAGCTATAACTGTACTTGTTTCAAGGAAGACACGACAATTTATACTATGAGAAGATGAGGTCCAGAAATAGGTAAGCTGTAGGTGTTCTAACTCCTATCAATTCTTCTCCCAGCTTTGTTTTGTCCTGCTAAACTTCGCTCAGAAAATGACCTTGAGTACAACTGCTCTTTCTATTGTTAACCCTCTGACCTTCTAAACTAACATCCTTTGCTCTTTCTAATTCAGAAGGTTTCTGGGGCTTATTAACTGAACAGGCCAAGTGACCGTTCCCAACCGAAACCAGAGTCCCTGACAAGGAGGTCATTGTTTTCCAGGCTTCCTCCCCAGTACTAGATCTGCAGATTTCAGACTGAAAAAGAATAATGCAGACATTCTTTGTCTAAACATTATCTGGAAAGCATCAAGATAACTCAAGCCACTTCCTCGCCTATTAAAATTAGAGGGGTCATCTCTTGGGACCTAAGGGATTATGGCCACAGTTTTCAAACTTGGATGATGAAATTTGTAGCAAACTATATCATGAGGCATCTAAATAAAAGAACCTCAGTCTTCAGAATGAAAAATAATTTGAACTAATGTCAGTCAAAAGAGAGGGTACTCATCATTCCTATGAATTGCAATATTTTTACTTATGTTCCTCGCTATATACTTCGATGAATAGTCAAAAGCAATCAAATTTGGAAAGTGTGAACAAATTTCTCAAAAGATGCTGTAATTACGCTTCTAAGTTTAGGATTTAGGATCCACGAGATCCTTCTATAATACATGCTCGAAAAACAGAAATTCTAGGCAAGACACAGGGGCATATTAGTATGGGCTTCAGCCTCTCAGCAACAGCAGACCATATTCATGCAACCCATTAGTACAAATAAGTCACTTTCTACAGCACTTGTCTCACTTTTCCTAAGAGCCCCTCCCTCACAAGAGGCCATTAAAGAGCGAATAACCTAGGAAATCAATTCTGTACATTTTACAAGCTGTTTGAGCCCCCGTTATTTCCAAGGTGGTGGCGGTGAGCGCGCTGGGTCCCTCGGAGGCCGCAGCCCCTGCCGGCAGCACCACCTAGCGCAGAGCGCGCTCCGCGTCCCGGCCCCTCCATCTGCATCCCAGATGCGCTCAGCCTGCAGCGCCTTCCGACCAGCATCCCCCATCAATAATGTGGACAGCAAACACAAGGCACGGCGACAGCATGTTATGGCAAGTAATTTCGAGACATCAACTCTCAAAGCAAGGCCAGGTGAAATACTGCAGTTGAATTCCAGGAGGGTATTTTTAGAAAAGCTGACAAATAGAAAGTTCATTGCATAAGGTACACTGATAAAAGGGAATTGCTAAACTTTACACTTGGTTGTGCCCATGCAATCTCTTTACTTTTCAGGAGAGCTGACAGAAAAAGGGACCACAGTGAAACTGCAGGGATATTAAAATTTTTATTTTAATGTAGTATTGGTTTATTTTGCAAAGAACAGCAACATCTTTCCATGCCAGAAACCTAAACAGCAATCCCCAAGCACAAATTTCTAGAGCAAAAAGTTAAACACTTCCTTTTTGCCATTAATTACTGTGGGTCACTGACTAAAGAGCACTCTCCTCATCTGAACTCAGTTTCTGCCACCAGACTGTTGGGACGGCTATGGCTTTCCAGCCATACAAGAGATTCTCCCTTAAGAAAAGACAAAAAGAAAGGCTTTGGTTTTTATAACATTTAGTGTTTGTGACTGGGCAGATAGTTTATAAAAGCAGAAATGTCATTACATGCACATTTTTAAAGCAATAGTCTACAAATAAAGAAAAAAAATTAATAGTTCCATGTAAACAACCAGACCTAAATCATAAAAGGGCTGATGACCACAGAGAACACTCATCTTTTTCAACAATGCACTGTCTGCAATGTTGCATTTAAGAGGCCCTCCCAAGATTAAAGTCCCCATTATGTCATATGCTATAGATGTGATTCTGCCTACATTTTTCCATTCATAAACAATGGTGAATGCTATTTTCTTGGTAGAAACAAATTAATGTGCTTATCTGGGACCCAAGCTGTTAAATCTCTATTAAAATGAAGGCTACAAGCCTAAGCAGAATCTCTAAAGAGAAATAGAGCCCATATGTCAGAGACACAACTTCAGATTATCACAGCTGGAAATGAAGAAATTGTGGTGTATTGATTAATTTTGATTTTGCTTAATGAGCTATGACAGAAAGCCACTAAGATAAATGCATCTTCCTTTCTGGAACAGGAGGGGTTCTACTCATAATGTCACTGACTTTGAATGGGGTCTCTCTAATGTTTTTTGGGATTTGTTTCTGAAATTGCAGTAATGAATACAGATCAAGCAACTTAAAGGGTAATGGAGGCTACTTTTGTGAACAAAGAGATGTTCCAGTATCAGAAGCAAGCTTACTGGGAGTGCTGTCTGTGATCTAAAACAGCAGGAGAAGTGAATAATATCAAGGCAGTTAAACTGTATTCAGGAGCTTCTTGTGCTCCAGGAATCAGAACTCACTGTCCAGTAAGGACTTGACCCATGACAGATTTCAGGTGTAGCACAGGTGTGGCACAGGTGGCAGAATGCCTAAGCAGCCTCTGGGATACCAAACACCTCTGCTTCCAAGTGCCACCTATGGGAGCTGCACCTGCAAAGCAAGAAACTGAGGAGCAGAAGCCTTGATCAAAGGAGGGAGCTAAGAACTGGATAGGATCCAGCACCTTGTTCCAGTCACAATGGACTCACACTCTCCAGACCAGCACACAAGGACAGATTGGGACACCAGCTACAGTTATCTTTGTCCAATGTTATATACATGACAAGTTTGTTGGTCTTTTCAAACAAAACAAACCTCCTGCATAAGAACAATACCTTGCTGCTTATGATTTTGAGATGTCCCAGCTCTAGAAGCAGTATTTGCCTTTAGGATGTGGGCTAAACATCATGGACTTAATAATGAAACACTTCACTCATTAAAATATTATAAGAATGGAAAAAAAAAATTACCATTCCTTTGAAGGTAAACACCATATAAACATATAAATAGGTCCTTTTCTGATGATTTATTTCTTGCTTCAGAAAGACACTGCCTGTAGCTGTGATTAGACAGAATATATTTTCACAACAATCTCTAATGTGCTTCTCATGGTTTTTAGACTGTGAAAGAATAGTTTGCTGCTGGCTAAAGGTTTCAAATTCTGTTTTATCTGACAGTTCTGAAGGCTTGGTTATACCATACTCACATGCAGTGAGGGGTGTGACATTGGCTATATACAGCATGCCCCACCATGTGTCACTCTGGGGAGGGAGAAACCCCACAAATACATGTAATGTATTAATGGCCTAAGCCATTCTCTGCCACTTCTGAAATGACCTCTGTGCCCAGTTCACCTTTCACACGGAGTCCCCACCCTTGGAAAAGGGTAGGAAAGAAACAGGTGAAGTATTTGACCAGTAATATTGTACGATTTGATGAGGGAAGCAGTCTGTGCAGTCAGCTCCAAAATGTCATTCCTTCCTGTGGATGCTGGGACACTAATGACATGTGACAAGAAGAGTAGGTAAGCCACCATGTTAAATACAAACAGACTCACAATAGCCATGAAAAGTGAGATGGGAGCAGGATTGATAAGTGATAGACTGAAAAGACAGACTGACAGCTGACTACCTCTGTGGGATTCTAATCGAAGTTGTACCCAATGTATCCCTTCTGAGGCAAGAACTAAAAGCCCTCAGTACCTTGCAAGATCTGTAAAACTTGATTTTTAATTTTTTTTTTTTTATTTTTTGGGCACAGATTTTAGCTCTTCAGAAAAAAACCACCAGTAAACTGGAAAAAAAGATCTACAGAATGGTGTCCTGATTCTAAATGCAATGTAAATAGTGTGTAAGGCCAGCTAGAGCTCATATAGCACTAATTAAGTGCATGACAGTCCTGGCTATTATATGCAGAAGCCTGTTTATTTCTGCTTGTCACAGCCCAGCAGCAGCACATCAGCAACCCTCGTTTCAGAATAAATTAAAACCTTTCATTTCCTGGCCTTGGGCACTGACAACAATAAAAAAAGAAGGTCATTTACTCATGACACCACTGCTTGTTTTGGAGTAGCTGTGCTGGACTGACTCTGTGATCTCTGGACACCATGTAATGTTGTAGTGGATGGGAATCTGAGGAGAACACCATGTGCATGTGTAGAAAGATGATGGGAGTATTAGAAACATTTACTTCACAAAGCCCTCAGGCATACAAACCAACACATTGAAATAGTTTTTAAGTTCTTGGCATCTCCCCCAGGCTAATTGTTTCACTGTGGGATAAAAAGAAATAACTGATATTTGGAATCTTATCAGAAGATTATGAAGAAAAATCACATCCCTTTGTCTGCAACTTAAAAGAATCTGTAGGAATCAAATGCTTTATTACTGCCTATCTGAGTATTCTGCTTGCATAAAGCTGATGCAATTTAGAGGTGCCACAAACTAAGAAAACAAATCATACCTGTCTGTGATTTTCTTGCAAATTCCTGTAAATGTAGAGAAGCAGAGAGAGCATTATTCTGATATTCTTTACAACTCATTTACTCTGTGAACTGTTGGCTCCAGTAAATTCTGGTGCTTTGCTCAAATCCTCTCTGGGGGCAGCTCAGCCCTGAAGGGTTAGTTCAGTTTGGAGATGGGAGGGAAAATCTCAGCCAGAACTATGCATGTTCACTGTGGTCACCCATGAGCATGCAGGAGCAGTGTCACAGCGTTCAGGTGTTCCACATCCCCTTTTATATCTTTACCAAATAAACAGCACAGAGAAAAGCATTAAAAAAAAATAAGAGAAGTAGTAACAAAACCACAGACTTGCAGGAGGACTCCCTGCTGCACCTAGTTCAGTTTTAAACTCATTGCTTTAAATTGATTTGGTTTTCTGCCAGCTATATCTCACTAGGGTGCCTATTTTCAGCAATAGCATGAAAGCAAGCTCACACTTTTAAGTGAGATGTCAGAGTTGGATTTAGTAAGGAAAAAACCATGGAAATTAAAATTTAAAACTCCTTGTTATATCCCCATCTTCACATGAAAGCACAATGTCAGAATAAGCCTCTGGGTCAGGCAAAAATAGGAAATAAAGATGAGACTACTGCACTTCACACTTGTAGAGGAACCCCTGTGGCATAAAGCTCTGCATGAAGAATGTGGCAGAAACACAGACTTTCCCTGCAGATGCTAATATGATCTGCTGCTTTAGGAAATCATTATTCCTCTATTTGGATCAGTTCTATGAAGATTAACTCATACCAGAATGGATGGCACTGTACTGATATCTGAGAACTTCATCTGACAGAACCCCAAATTTATGTCTTTCACATATATACACTTTTGTAAACAGCACCTCCTCACAATTTCTCCCTAACACACAGAACAGTGCACAACAGAATAATAAAACTTTATCTATGAGACTGATTGATGTCCCTCACAGGAGATATGAAAAATCCATCTGAATGCCATCCTGTACAATATTCTCTAGAATGACCCTGCCTGAGCAGGGAAGCTGGAGCAGACCCACTGTAGTGCTTTCCAACCTTACCTATTCTGTGAACTGGTGACTTCACTGCTACACAAGCTTTTAAGAAAAGACACTGTTTTATCTGGAACATTATGAAAATTCAGTCATTTGCTATCACTTCCATTAAATGCATGTCACATTCATACACAAAGAATATTTTCCAAAAAGCTTAGAAAGGCACATTGATATGAATACACTCCTAAAGCAATTGAAAATGGGGGAATCTGCTCCTAGGGAAAGATAAGGAAAAGCAGGAAACTACTTATTTATACCACTTTCAGAGTTTTAGACATACTTTTTTACATCAGAGTCTACATATAACATGTTTTTCACCCTACAACATTTAAAAACCAAACTATATTAATCTCCAAGTTTTTAGTTATTATCCACTCCAAAGTAGTCAAGTGCTAACTTTCTGATAAAGCATAACACACACAGAGAAAGACCTCTTTGGAAAGACACACTAGACAAACAGACAAACAAAACAGAGAAGTACTATTCTTCATCATGGCAATGAATCTCAGCTGCTATTCTAGGAGACTCTAAATCTTGGATTTGAAAGGAGCTGTTTTGTTTACTGAAACTGTTAAATCAAATCATCTCTCTGTGACTGCATGTTTCTCTGTGACCACAAGAGATATTTCTAGTTTATTTAATGATATTTAATTAAGTCTCCATTAATGCTTATTCTAAAACAGTTTCATCATTACCCAGAATGATTGCTATTAACTGCAAAGAGGGTAGCCCCGGGCACTGAAAGATCAAAGAGTAATAAATCATCTTATTGGTTGAGCAAAGCACTTTTAAATCTGTCTATAACTATCTCTGAAAACTTTCTAAACTTGCTAATGGTGCAGTATTATAGTTCTGATGGCATTTGAGTTTATTTAATTATGCTAATTATTCACAGTTTTCTTACCCTGGTTGTTACAAACCATGGGCTGATGGATGTTACAACAGTTGGGGCACTCATGCACAGGCATCTATTTACTTCATTTCTAATGCATGCTAACATGCTGATACATCTGTTCTTGTTACTTGACTGTTTCAAAGGATACTGAGTTTGACATGGATCCAATTATTTCATCTGGAGATTATTTATTATATAATAATAATAATTCAGAGCAGATCTTCCTACCTGACAGACTCAGGCTGGGCTGTCTGCAGTCTCTCAAGTGTGCCCAGTGAAACCAAAGAGGCTGCTTCAGGAGTAATGTACTCTTGCATGTGAAAAGACAAGCAGGCTCCAGCCCATTGTTACAGGATTATTGCAGAACCCATTGTACTGAGTGCCAGATGATGAAAGGGCCAGCGTTTGTAGCGAGGAACAGCCTTGAGAGTGAAGACAAGTAGCTTATGCTTAGCAAGATACAGTTAGAAAAACAAGTGAGTCTGTGCAGATGAGTCAGAATTGTGATAGGAGAATCGTGGATAGAACAATCCAAATCATCAAGAAAAAGAAAAGAATATTACAGCAGCAGAGACTCAAGTCCCAGGATGAAAGTTTAGCCTTGTGGCTCTCATTATCATAGAGATGTTACGGAGAAAATCTCTGAAGGCTTTAGAGAAAGGCAGACAAAAACACAGGAAAGAGGCAAGTCAAAAATGAAGTCTAAGTCTAGAAACAGACCTGAGAAATTCACTGAATTATTGTGTTTTCCTCAGTGACTGGGAAAAACATGGGGAAGATAATGAGTTCTTTTTGGCTAGCTTGGACTTCAGCTGGTTGTGAGGCCTTAATGAAAAAGGGCAGGAACAAGTATAGTGATTCCAACTGAAATTATAGGGGAAATTACATTACTCAGAGACATGTAAGAGAAGAGATTTATTTGAACAAATATGCTTTGATAATTACAAGCTGTTATTAATTTTGCAGTAATTTTACAAGGTCACTTCTACCTACAAACACAACTGAACAACTAGAGCTCCACACAGGATGTATTTCCCTTGAAATTGTGAGAAATCAAGGGGACACTGACCTTTACAAAGATCTTCAGAAGAAATCTACAGTCATCTACTAGGGAGGGGTCCTTGGATTCATTCTGAATCCTCAAGTCTGTTCTTCCTTTTTCAGGTATATGCTTAGAGTTCTTTTTTCTGCAATGCTTATTGTCTTGTGGTGCAGACTTTATTTACACTCCACATGAATCCTTTATCACATACAGCCTCACACAGGATACAAAGGGATGCCAGTTCCACATTTCTGGACCTCTCATGTCAATGTTTTTCATTATAACAATTTTTCAAGAGAGTATCAGTACTATTTACTATAAACCACAAGCATTATGCCTATGGCAATAATTTTTCTGACTATGTGTGTTTGCCTTGAATGCACTGCAATGACAGGATAAAACACTTCTGATCAGAATTCAGTACACAGATAATGTTTCAGAACACAGGACATGGAGATTGGTTTCATCAGAGATGAAAACAAAATATAGCCACTCTAAAAAGAAAAGGTTATAGCTGTTCCCATGAAGAGTTTGGCATTATTTAAAAAAAAAAATTGTTGTCTTGATTGGATTGCATTAGGGCAGGATCCTCTAGGAAACACAGGGATTTCTCATATTTTGTAAGCAATTACCTGAAAGAGTAGAGGGGGATGAAGGAAACTCTGGAAAAGGGATAAACACATTTCCCAGCCACCATGTATGCAGCACCATCAGTGCACGGAGAGCAAGAAGCAGCAATATCATGTAGCAGAGAGCACTCTTCTGCCTTTCCCTCCAACCTTCCCCTCCACCAATGAATGTGGCAAAGTTTGGTTCCCTGGAGCCCAGTACCTGCCCACACTGCCCAGCTGGTCTCCTCTTGCCTCAGCAAAGAGGTTTACATGGCTTGCACCAGCTGGATTTCACCACAGAGAAGCAGGTAAAGAAAGAAGAAGTAGACAGGGGCTGTTTCCTTTCTTTCTGCACAATGTAGCAGTCTGAAAAAGTTCAGGATGGTCTTTTCCACAGTAACTTGCTGTGTATCTCAGGTATCCCTGCTCATTCCCCCTTTGCTTATGCACTGCCTCCCAGATCTCTTTGCCAATCAAAACATAGTCCAATTAATTTTTCAGCAGCTTGCTGAAAACTGAGGCAAAGAAGAGCCTGGAAGGACTCGAGACTGTTTTCCAATAGATTAAATTCCTTCAGGGGCAGAGCCTTCCTTTGCTGCCTCACACCTCCCTCTTGAAACCACTGAAACATTTGGGGAACTGTCACACTGGATATTGTTACCATGCTCTAATGCAAGGAGACTGGAAAGTGACCTGATTCATACAAAAAGAAAAAACCCAACAGACTAGCAATAACAAAATGAATTTGTGCAGACAGCAATGCAGAGATGGCAAAGCAAAGGGGATTGTGTTTACTTAGCAAGCTGATATTTTCTTGAAGGAGCTAGACAATGTAAATCCTCAAAGGCAAGCTCACTGCTGAAAACTGGATTTTCCCATTTGCATTTGGCAGAAATCTAGCTCTCAAATTCAAGATGATTATTACTCAAGACAATCAGAAACACTTTTGCTTTTGTTCAGTCTCTCTAGGGTAAAACTGTCCACTGAGACCATGACATAGAGTCTGCATGTCTTTAAATCAGCACCTTATCAGCAGTGACTATAATATATTTTTATTACCACATGCAATAAACCCAAGAACTGGAAAAGAGGCTGTTCTTGCTGTGATTTGCTCAGAAGAGGTGAATACACAATGCAGCATCACTGGCCAACAGCTGCCATGGCACTGGGGACAAACAGCCAGCCAGGTTTACCACCCTGCCACTCAGGAGGATGAGCAGATTCTGCCTATGCAGAGCTTGGGGCTCCAAAGGGTGTCAGAGTCCAGCTCACATGACTGAGTGTCCTTTAGCTTTTGTGCATTTCTCTCCCAGATGAAGCCTCTTCCTGAGCCTTGCTTGGTTTCTCAGAAAACAAAACCTGGCACAGGAAGCAGTATATGGAAACAAGACACGACTGGTCCTTCATACTTACACTAGAAATCTGTAATTTGTTTTTTCTTCACATTGTAAATTATTCCAATTCTAAACACGTGCTGGAAAAGCTGCTTTTCAAAATCTAAAACTGCTGCAGAGGATCATGTGCCAATATTTAGACCACCAGCTGTGAAGCTGTATTTTCCATTTTCTCTTCTGATGTTTGATAGAGCACCTTTTATATTGAAAAATGACTCTTCTCAGAGAGGGCCCCATAGCACACACATCTTTTATCAAAATGTATGGAGACTCTACTAGGAGCAATAGCCTCTCAGGAACTGACAAATCTGACCTAGGCAAAACATCAGTCTAAAATATCTCCCTAAAACAAATTCCTCATGACTTGTGCAACAACCTTCACTGAGACAAGCTTTGCTGAGGAGATGGGAGAAGGCTTTTATTATCTTCATCTCCTGTAATTAAAACTGAGAACCAGCAAAATACTTAAACACCATGATTCCAAATATTTGTATTTCAATGCTAAAACACTTAGTGTATGCTTAAATACTGTGCTGGATCTGGTCTGGAGCACATTTGTGTGTACCCAGTTCAGCAGAGCAAAAGAGCCAGACAAACCCCTCCACTTTCTAGCACTCTCATAAAATCCCTGATTATAATGTCAGTCCAGAGAGGACCACTGCTGTCCCTTGTGTGAGCCAAAACTCTATTTCTCTGCTTTCTAGCACTGTGTTTGTGCTGTCTGTTTGCACTAGACTAGTCAATGCTATGCTGGCCAACACTCACATATTTTTGCTACCACCTTACTTGGTGTTCAAACTCCTATGATAGAGCTTCTGCTGCCAGTTAGGGGCTTGTACAAGTCCCATACACCCCTGCTGTGATCATTGCATGTCACAGGAACATCCAGTGGTGGCACTCAAAGTCAAAATATCCCAGTAATTCCTATGATGACTGTAGCACTTCAAACAATAACCTGCTAAATCTCTGCCTTGAAACAACACACTAACTAAGACTAATAAATGAGAGCTACTGACTGCCCTTGATGGAATCTGGTGGCCTAACAGATCACTCCCTTCCTGACCTCGGAACTGTGGGGTCAGTGTGTAATTGTTTTCATGCAGGATCAGCTCTGGCCTAGGTGTCATTACTGAGATGTGCATGACTTCCCTCCATTAGCAGCACCAAGAGCTGCAGCTAAGTGGGTCACAGATGCTAACAGAGCTCAGAGCAGCTGCTTAAATTCGTTGTTCTCTTTCAGCTGAGCATGGAAAGCACTGACTCCTGTGCACCGAAAAAGCCACTTCACTGGCACTTGTCAAATGTCATATGATGAACACATTTAGGGGTTCCTCACTCTCAGTACCTCTGAGTCTACTCTCAAGGGCCAAGGCACCACAGGGAAAGTTGCACTTTCAGTATTTTCAATGCATCAATCTCTGCAAGCAAGCCTTTCCTCAGCAGTTTCCCAACATGGTTTTTGAGAATTTGCAACCTCAGTTTCGAAGGGACACTTGCATTTTAGACAGCATTTCCAAACAACCAAACCTGAAAAATCAAAAAGCACAGGGTTCAAGTGCCACTTCATAAATTAACTCAGATATCAGAAGTGTAAAAGGGAAGGTTTTCTTGCCCCAGAAAACACAAAGAACTGAAGATTTCCCAGTATCACAGCATCCAAATTTCAGAACAATGTTATGTGATCTCAGCAACAATCCTCTAGTCACACAATTGATCTGAAGTTCACAGAAATCAGGAATTGTTTTTCCTTTTTTTTCTTTTTTTTTTTTGGTTCTATGTCTGACTTAGAAAGCCTGAAGC
This sequence comes from Zonotrichia albicollis, assembly GCF_047830755.1. Lineage (NCBI taxonomy): Eukaryota > Metazoa > Chordata > Aves > Passeriformes > Passerellidae > Zonotrichia > Zonotrichia albicollis. The sequence continues at coordinate 15,515,049 of NC_133829.1, read as the reverse complement.
CCAGAAGACAATAAGCTTACATACAGAATCTCTTATTTCCTCGTGCCATGTTTCTGCTAATGTCAGTAACACATCACTAAACATAGGTGGACCAAAGCAGTCAAACAATCACCTCATTACATGTCTGATTTTTTTTTTTCATTATATGAAACACCCATCACTGATACAATGTCAAATGTGAATGAAGTACTTATGATGGGAGCTCACAAAAGTGTCTAGTGTTTTTATATGAGGTATTTATGGAACTGATTCAGTGGAGATTTGAACATGTGTTCAGGACCCAGTAAAATCCACGAGACATGAACACATGGTCTTGCTGTGCAGGAGCAGAATGTTGAATCACCACTGTGAAATGGGCTCTCACAGCCAGCAACAACACAGTGATTTAACCAACTGGTATGGTTTGAGTCAAGCATCTCATCCAGAGGTAGCTGAACATAATCACAATGCTTTATGATGTGCCATACTCAGTCCTTCTCCCTCTGACTGCCATGGAGCCAGAGCTTGCAGAGCGCTGCCATTTATCCTGCAGCACAACTGCTCTGTGTAAGGTTAATACTGTCAGTTTGATTCACAGGGGTTTGTGAGCCAGGCAGGCAAACTGAAGAAGAAAAAGCCTCTCTCACAAGGAGACAAGGACACGAAAGAGGTTGCCCAGCAAAGTCATCAAAGCAAACAGCATGAATGAGACAGTGTTGATGAAGACAGAAGTGGCATTGAAGGCTGCAATAACAAAGCAGGGCAGTGACATGAAGATAAGTGGCAAAGTAATTGTCTGGTTGAGCCAAGTGTATCCATACAGTCCATCTGCCAGCAACCCATGCAAATGGACACCAAGCACTGAAGATCTAAGTGCCTATTTATGTAAATATATTCCAAATGGTGACACAAAAATACGTAGGAACAAATAATTAGTAAACACAACTAAAAGTTTTTGAGAGTATTGGAGGTAATTATTATGAACAGTCTTAGCATCTACTGCCAACAAATGAAGGGTTTTCTTCCTGGTTTTTCTTACTAATTATTCTAAAAAGCCAGAGTTGTGTCCTCAACATTTGATCCTGTAAAAGTTTATCATATAAAAAATACTCTTGATGTAACAAAGGAGCCACATTGCCAGGCCAGTTTCTGAATCCCCACTCCAGCAAAAAAATTGTCTAGAAGCCAATTTTAGCAGCTAAGTGGATTATCAATTTCGAAAGAGAGTCTGTAAGAAGAATAAAGTTAATAGCATTTTACAGTGGAGCAAATAACATATCCAGAGACTGGATCCATGGTGCCTTCATTTCATCCTTAGTGAATTGTAAATAGCTTGGTCAGGCAGAGAATGTTACACAGCAGATGAAGGAAAACACTTCCCTCCTCTCTGTCTCCCAGTTCATCAGCCTATTCAACCTTTATCTGTATGGATAGAAAAAGACAAAAAAAAAGGTGCTTTCTCTAGTCTTTACTAGCACTCACAGTAAGCTCAAGTGACCCAGATGCAAGTAGAGGCAGCATTCTGGGTAGAGAAGAGCAGCATCTCATTCACACAGGCAGTGACTGCAGACATCCCTGGCACTTGGGGACTGAGGATGGCACAGGAGAGCCTTCCATCACACAATATGTATGGACACCAAAGGGAAAAGGACACAGCCAGGCTTAGAAGAGAGCCTTAGATTATGTGGTCAATACTTAGTAGCTCACAACTAAACAGCCAATTATTAATGGAGAGCCAAAAGTGTTTTCCTAGAGCTCAAGTGCTTCAGTTTTGGTGCATAAGGTCACCAGGTCATCCCCAGCTGTCATATATATCTGAAGCCACAATAGCAAGGGACATACATTAATTTTGGTAAAACATGTGAAATTCATCATCCTGGAGAAAAAAGTTTTACTGCTAGACTTGATGTATGGGTTGAAACTTTGTGCCTTCTGTAAGTCAGTCCCAACTACATGCATGATGTTTTAAAGGGCCTTATTTCAATCCTGACAAATGAGCACCAGATGTTTCTTTTATCGTGGTTGCATTCTATATGCAACTATATATTCTATATATCCAACATTTCAGGCTCATGTTAAGGGCTGAGAAACTCTCTCTGATCTACCTCTTGCTCCTTAAAAAAAGAAAATTGTGTGAGAGAATAAAATAAAGAATAAAATATTATAATTCTGATTAAGTAAATAAATGAATGGAGAACTGAAGTCTCCTCACTGGGAGAAAGAGAAGATAGGTAGGAAAAACTATCTGGGTTCAGTTAGCATCCAGCACAGGCCAATTTTTCATTAGAAAATCTCTCATGAAGAACAATTACTTCTGCTCTTTTTTTTTTTTTGCTTATTTCATTATTCCTTTCAAAACAACTGTACTCTGAAAGGTTCTCTTTGACCTACACATACTATGAGCAGGAGGTTAAAAGGCCTGTAATTACATCTGACCATTCTGGCTTCTCTGCAGATGACAGTAGGGATGAGGTTGCTTCCATGGGGAAGAGAGTCCAGGTTTTAGGATTTATTTGTTTAATTAACTGTTTTATTTTCTTCTTTTTCTTCCTAAAAGCAGCTGCTCATTCACTCCACTCTCACTGTCCACCTTACCCACTCCAAAGGAACCTGATCCATTCTGAAGGAAAGCACTCTCCAGGCTAACCTTTCCCAGAAGCTGACCAAGACACCTTGGGCTGGAACTGCACAGTGCCAGCCAGAGAAAGAATTGTTCCTGCAAGTGCTAAGGACCATTTTCATTCCTGTTAGGCCAAATCTCCTCTTCATTTTTGTCTGTCCCAAGTACTTTTCCTTGCTTGTTGAATAAATACATTGAAATACTTCCTCTCTCATTAGCAAAGCAATGTAGTATTTAAATGCAAACTTAAAGCAGTGTCAGTGTGCAGATACACACTGAGCTAGAGCACATACCAAGAGGCTGAGAAACAGTTCCATTCCTCGATCTACCACTGACTAAATTCGTCACCTTGCTTCAGATTTCACCCATCTGTGAAATGGGATAATGATCCTTCCTTAACTCATAGGGCAAGAATGTCATTAATATTTGGTCTTGGTTTCAGATTCTTGAAGAAGAGCTTTTCCATTATATCATTTCCCTGTTTTGGCCAGCCCTTGGACTACAGTTGTGACTGCAGCTCCAACTCTATATCCTTTAAGGTATGATGGCTGGGTTTGGTGCCACCACTTGCAACATGCAGTGCCCTTACAATGAATGCTTTTTGAAATAAGACAAGAGCTTTTTCAAAGCAAAGCTTTTGTTTGAAACTCTTCAAACTTCAGGAAAGTTTATACTTGACTCCAGATCCCAATTCAGCTGCTTGGGACCATCAAAAAGAAACCTACCAGTGGAAAAGTATATGGAGTTGCAAAAAAAGGGAAGAAAAGGGACAGCAGCTGACAAAAAGATATAACAAAGAAATAAGTGAGCAGAGGAAAACCAACAAAAGCTGAAAGTTCATCAAATCTTCATGCAAGGGACTGAACTTGTTTCAAAAGTGAAACTGAAGGCTGTATTAAGACTCAATTTTCTGTGGCTCTTGTCTTTTGCCTCAACTGCCCCAATGCCAATGCACTGCAATACTGACACATGCTATGCAAAAAGCTGTAGATACTCTGAGTGACTTGGTGGAGCAGTCAGAATCTGAAATGAATGAGCAAACAGTGCAAATGCCATTGCAATTCACTCCCAGGAACACAGTCCCTTGATGGTTTCCCAGGGACACAGCACCCAGAAGCAGAGGATTCTTTGCTCCTGCCACAACTGCTCAGAGTCCCCAGAATGCAGAAGGATGTGAAATGATTAATGTTTGACTGTGAATGCCAACCTCCTGGAAAGAGGACGGAGATGCTCTTGCTGCTGCTTCCCCACAACAGGGAGATGGTATACATATGCATATATATATAAATAAATAAATTTTAAAAAATATAAATATAAATCTGCACATAGGCTCCATGCTCTGTCACAAGTTGCCCTTTGTCCCTGCAGCACCTGTGGGTGACCAATCCTACACTGAACCCTAAGATGGAAAAACAAACCCAAAACTGATGGACCAGTCTTGAAAGAAGCCTGGAATTGAATCCAGCTCTCTGCAGGCACAGTTGTAACACACAGTCACTTTTCTAAACTGACATGGCCTGACATTAGTAACCACAAAAATGCATATTCCTGTATTACTCACTTTGGCAAACACCACCACATAACTTAAATACCATTCTCATCTTCCTCAAACCCACTAGCAAATGAATTATTTAGTGTGGAGCAGGGAGAGAAGCTGACATGTCTGGTACTTGAATGCTGCAGTGCTCATGTACCTGCAGAGCTGGAGCTCCCAGTTAATTATCTAGCCTTCCTGTTTTATGGAAGTTCATGTGTCTTCAAGACCTTAATGAATCAAGGCTTACCTGGCATTCCTCTTGTGTGTGAGGCTGGTGTTGAACTGTGAATGCTGATCTGAGCTGGGGCTGCAGTACCAGGCCACAATGGCACTCAGCCTGTGTTCTTAAATTGTCCTGCTCCCAGTGTGCTCTCTGCAGCTGAACTCTGGGCTAGGAAGTGCCTTTTGCAATGTTCATGTGGCATCCAGTCATGACCTAATTCACTTCTATGTGTAAGCACAACATGAGGGGGATCATAATGATCATTTTAATATGGCAGGCTTCTTCCCTGTAACACTGTTTTAAAAGCTGTCATTGGAACCCAGAGGCACTCCCAAGGCATTGCTGTGATTGGGGCTGAAATACCCATGCTGACACAGTGCTCCACAACAAGGACAGACATACAGAAACCTGCTCTCAGTTACTGTTCCACAGAGGCAATTTATCTGTAAATCAAACATGTGGCACACTTTGCTTCAGATTATCCTCTTGATGCACCAAAGCAGCATCTAATCAGCTTTCACTCTATCAAATACAGATTTGTGTCATAAGTGATGTAGGACATAACCCACAATCTCACTCTGCCCTCTCACAGAACAGGAACAATCTTTTCCCATGAAGGCCTAAGGTGTTCACTGTACAGAGCAAATACCAGTGCACAGAGAGAACTTTGAAACCTCTGGGGGGATTAGAAACACTTTGTCTGTCAAAGATTATGTTACAGTCCTGCAGTACTCTATACAGAACTGCAAGACCAAGTTTGATTATTTGAACATGAGGTGAAAGTAGTATATTTTAAGTGCACATTTAAATGAAAGAATTCTTAGAAGAACCCTGGCAAGAAATAGAATAACTTCTTTTACTTTTGGAGAATGTTTACCATTGCATCATTACAAACGAGTAAATGAGGATTTCTGAAATTCAAGACATTAAAGCTGTATGCCTTAAAATCTTCTCAAAGCTCAACCTAATCAGAGAACTAAGGATCCTGTAATTATATGTAAAAGTCTGTAATTATGTGTAAGAGTTTTACCCAGATTTTCATTCTTGACTGCAGAACTGTGTTAAGACACATTCAGAATTCCTCTTTTGGTTGTTACTCTGCTTACTCAGACAAGTTCCATTGATCTCAAAGAGCTTTGTGTACGTATGAAAACTGATTAAGAGCTGTGAAAGACCACTGATCCTTTGTCTTTAGTTTTAAACCTCAGGGAATCTGATTAATTCTCCTGAACTTAAATTCTGACATTTTTTGCACTTTTAACTCAAGCAGAGACAGCGACTTGAGAAACTTTAGCTTCCAAAAGAGAAGTCATACCTTTTTTTTTTTTGGATCTGACACAGATGATTAGCAGGGAAACTTCCTTTCTGGAGCACAAGGAGTGGCTGAGGGCCCTGTGCGGGCTCAGCCTGGAGGAGGCTTGGGGGGACCTTCTCACTCTCTGTAATTCCCTGACAGAAGCTGGGTGGGGATCAGGCTCTTCTCCCAGGAAACAAGTGACATGACCAGAGAAACAGCCACAAGTTGTGTCAAAGGAGGGTCAGGCTGGACATCAGGAAGAATTTCTTCACAGAAAAGGTGGTCAGGCATTGAAATGAGCTGCCCAGGGAGGTGGTGGAATCACCATCCCTGAAGTGTTCAAGCAATGATCAGCTGTGGCACTTCGTGCTCTGGCCTGGTTGACAAAGTGGTCAACTTAGGCTGGATTTGATCATCTTGCAGGCCCCTTCCAACCTTAATGACTCCGTGATTCTGTGAAGTTAAAGCCTTCTGTGCCGTGGCAGGAGCCATGGGCAGTGCTGCAGCCCAAGGAGCGCGGGGTCGGGCAGTGCTGTGCTCGGCCTGCCCCTCGCCTCCTGCACACCTCAGACAAGTGGCAGCCGGCCCAGCCTTCCCTCAGGAGCTTCTACACGGCTGGGCCGGCGGCCCTGACCGCACCCCACAGCTCACACCAGCACTGCTATGGCAGCACCGCTGCCACCGCTGCCACACACCCCGCATCTGAGGGCTGCCCACAGCGATGGCGCCGGCCCCGCGCCCGCCTGGCCTGTGGGTGAGCGGGAAGGGATAAGTGAGAGGCGGAGATGAAGAAGTAAACTGTGGGACGCCAGTGCGGGACGCGGGGCCGGGGACTCGGTGCCGCAGTCCCCGAGGGCGCTGACGGGCAGGACACAGAGCCGGGGCTCGGTCCCCCTCTCCCTGAGGACGCTGACGGGCAGGACACAGAGCCGGGGCTCAGTGCCGCTGTCCCCGAGGGCGCTGACGGGCAGGACGCGGGGCCGTTTCCACCGGCGGGACGTGTCCGGCTGTCCCTCCCGGCCACAGGGCGGCGGCAGAGGCGCGGGGCCGGAGGGCGCGGGGAGTGGCGCTCTCGGTGGTACCGAGGTCATCACGGCGCGACGGCGGCGGGAGCTGTGTCCGGCTGCTGTGGGCGCGCTCCCCTCGGGATTGTTTTCAGAAAGACATGACCACACAGGTAATTAAAAACACAGCGTTAGCTGAGCTAATTGCTGGCTTGAGGTGTGTGTCTGTGTATGTATATATATGTGTATAGGCTGCTCATGTGTAATATTAATTATTTTTTCTTTCTAGTACGGTATTCTCTTCAAGCAAGAGCAAGGTGAGCAAACGCTAACGGGTATTGAGCAGTGTTGGTGTTCTGGGGTGATATAAAGTTGATAATGGCAGGTATCCTTGTGAGGAGACCTGGCTGTGTGTATATTGGGCATAAATCTGAGTAACTCACAGGTAGCTGTGCTGTTTTTTCGGCATTGACGCTGCTCACACAACGCATTGCATATTTTGGAACAAAGAAGACAGTGACAAGGCTCTCAGAGCGCTCCATAGACCTGAGGAGCAAGGCAGGGTCTATTGCCACATTGCAGCTAGCCAGTTCAGCATTACCAAAACCAGTTGTGATCTTCTATCAAAATAAAATTCTTATTTTTAAATTAATGTGCTTATATTCTCTTTTAGCTCATGATGATGCCATTTGGTCAGTTGCTTGGGGCAAAAATAAAAATGATGGTTCTGAAACAGTGATCTCTGGCTCTTTGGATGATCTGGTAAAGGTCTGGAAGTGGTAAGTGCCCCATGTTAATCTGTGTTAGGCCTTAGAAATGGTCCGTGTGGAGCAGCCTTGAATTTCCACAATCTGCAGGGATGTTAGAGGAATGGCACATAGAGCTGCTTCTTTGAGCAAGTTTATCTCCATTGGTGTGTGCTTTCTCTTGGAGTGGTGTGCTTTCATTAAAAAAAAAAAAGAGAATCCTTTTGAAAATGTATTTCAGAGAATACTTAATGTACTTCTAAACCGAAGAATGAGAAATGCATCTTTTAATGAGACAGTGCATTTGGAGATGTGTATTGTGAAGGAAATAATGGGAATAGTGAGAAAGAGGAAATTACATCTTCCTTTTTTATTGAAAAAAAGATCCTGATAATCCTTATGGAAGTGTGCTTTTGCAAAGGAGTTACTGTCTCTTAGGCAAAGCAGTGTGAAGGATGTGCTTCACTTCAGTGGTGGGTTTAACTTGGGTGGGGTGACTGTGAAGATGTCAGTCATGGTACTTTGTGCTGAGCTCACAGGACAGCTCTGGGAGCACCCACAGACTGGGGTGTGATGGACATTTTTTGGTGAGATGTCTTCCAAACTGCTTGGCTGGAATATGATAAATTATTGATTTGTCAGTTCTTTAAGTACAGAGAGTTTGTGTGCAGGCCTTCAGGGAGGAATGTGGATTGTTTGTTTTGTGTGAGGCTGGAGATGTTCCCAACAAGGCTTTTCTTTCCCTGCACGGCAGGAACGATGAAAAGCTGGATCTGCAGTGGACTCTGGAGGGGCACCAGCTGGGGGTGGTGTCAGTGGACATCAGCCACACGGGTGCCATCGCAGCCTCCAGCTCCCTGGACGCCCACATTCGCCTCTGGGACTTGGAGACTGGCAAGCAGATCAAGTCCATAGATGCTGGTCCTGGTAAGACACCAGTGCTGAGCTGGCTCTGCAGGGGAACACTGTGACTTTTCCTGGCAGATACTGAGGGCTTGGGGTACCTGAGGTCTTTGGGGAGTTTAATCTTTCCTATATTTGCAGAAGTCTTTAAGGTTTTATGAACTCGACACAAAGCAGCATCAGACAATTTTACATTTATTTTTACACACTACTTGTGCTTTCTCAGGTACACATAGTAGGCATTTTGCTGTATGCATAAAGCAGAAGCTTCTCTTACACATGCATTGGTAAAGGGATATTTGGAAGAAATAATTCAAGTGCTTATTCAGATGGATTTACAAAGGAGCTCTGAATGTTCTTCATAACACTGCAGTGCATTTGAGCCTTGCATCTGATCCTTTTTTATCCAGCATGTCCAGTCCTGAGCAAGCAAGCCAAAACAGCTATCAATGGTAACAATGCTGATGTTCTCCAAGCTGGAATTCAGGGCCCAAGGTCTTATTCCAAGTATTTCATGAGTCCACTGGGACTCACGAATTTAAGAATAATCTTGCAGTGTTTTAGGCAATTAATATTTAACTTTTAGAAAAAAAATCTGTAAATTACCTTGTGCCAGATAAATACATTGCACTGCTATGAAAAATGGTGGGTTTTTACATTCAGTTGCAGGAATGTTATCTGTCTTACATTTGTCTGCATTTCTCCTGTACTTTCATCTTCTGTGCTTTGCTACATACTTGTGTTGCTTTTTTCAGTAGTTTCAGTCTTTTGGTTCTGGGAAAAAAGTAAGAATTTCCACTCAACTGATGCAGTCTTAAATTCTAAATTTAACATTACATGAGGGTCTCATAAGGTCAGGGTCTTACTAGAAATGTAATCTTTTACTAAATGTAAGTAAATAGCTCAAGATATGCTCCATTAGTTACATAGAAGGGGTGACTTGATGAGCTTGTACATTCTTAGGGGGTTACACACCTAAGCAGATGCATAGAGGACTGACACAGGAACAGGATCCAGCTAACTGGTTTTTATTTTTTAATACAGTTGATGCTTGGTCCCTGGCTTTTTCACCTGATTCCCAGTACCTTGCAACAGGAAGTCACGTGGGGAAAGTAAATATTTTCGGTGTTGAAACTGGAAAGAAAGAATATTCTCTAGACACCAGAGGGAAGTTCATCCTTAGCATTGCATATGTAAGAAGCACATAATTCCTTATGAGAAATTGCTATTGCTGTAATATGTTGTAAATCGGTATTTTTGTTTCCATCTATCAGTTTATCTCTGCAATAATATTAGGTGACAGCCATAGTTCCAAATACAAATTGTTTGACATTTCCCCCTGCACATCTGGAAAATATATTTGGATCTTGTTTGTAGCCTTCAGGATTTTTGGAGCCCAGGTATCTTGCATAGATTACTGTTTGTGAAAAGTTGCCAAGGGAATGTCAGGGCTTACACAGCATAAATACACACAGATGTTGAATCACTCTTTTTGTGTTTTATTACAGAGTCCAGATGGAAAATACTTGGCCAGTGGAGCAATAGATGGCATTATCAATATTTTTGATATTGCAACTGGAAAGCTTCTGCATACGCTAGAAGGTATGCTTTGGTTATTTGCAGTACCTAATTGTGACAAAATTAAAGGATATTTGTCATTTCTGACAAAATTAAAGGATATAATGCAAGTCAGAATAAGCTACAACAACCATGGCAAAAGTGAGTTGATATATTTGTCCATTAGACAGTATTTAGTTATTTGATGTGCTTTAACCTAAACCACTTAAAATATTAGAGGCAAACTGTAAACTCATGTTTGCATCATAAATGCCTTTTTTAAAAGATACAGTCAGTAATGCTTAACTAAATTCTTAAATTGGAGCTCCTTGTATTGCAGAAAAGTACAAGGGAATGAAGCCAAGCCAAATGTGCTGCCTTGCACATGATTTTTCTTTTTCTTGTGTTATTTGTTCTAAAGCAATTTTTTGCTAGTCTAAAAAGTAACTGAACATTTTATGTTGTAGAACACATGCATTTTTTTTTCTAACAGATAAATGGGCTTTTAATGTTCATGTAGTTTCTGCCCAGTTGTAACCAAAACTCCAATCACTTAAATCATACTATAAAATATGACATGATTTCTAACAGAGATGCACAGCTGAAAGAAACTAGTTAGTCTTTGTGTTGCAGACATGCCTTAACATTCACAGTTGAGAATTGCTGTTTCGTTTTCCCTTGTGTGAAGAAGCCTCTGGAGAGAAGGAGGCTTCAGAGGCTGCTGTGTGTGAGCAGGCAGAGCTGTTGCAGCTGGCTGGGCGCTGTGTCAGTGGGAGCAGTGCCAGCCCTGCCCTGTGTCCCTGTCCCTGCAGGCCATGCCATGCCCATCCGCTCGCTGACCTTCTCCCCTGACTCCCAGCTGCTCGTCACCGCCTCCGATGATGGATACATCAAAATCTACGATGTGTGAGTGGCTGATACTGTGAAGCATAGAGCTAACCCTCCACTCTCCAGAATTCCTTTCGGCTTTTGGTGACTTTTTATGTGATAAATAATCTTAAATCGTAAAATACTACATCCTTAGATAGTTTTTGAAAGAAGAAAGCTGTAAATTGAAAACAAATTACTTTCCTCTTATTTGCCTGTAGGCAGTAAGCTTATTCTTCTGTGTATCTATCCTGTGAGCTTGTGTTCACCTCTCCTAAACATCTGTTCTGTACACAGGAAATTATATTTATGACCTATTTCTGTTGCATCTTGCAATACCTTGGAAGACCCTGGGGAGGAAATGGCCCTGCTTCAGTGGTCTTCACCTTCTAAACCTGCATTGCTTTGGCTCTGGTGAAACTCTTTCTCCTCCAGTCCATCTTCTTAGTGACTTCTTTTTATGTTAACTATTTGAAATGGAAAACCAGAATCTGCTGTAGCACCAGTTCAGCTTGGGTGAACAGATGTCCAGAAGTCACCTTCCATGGAACCATTCTTGATTGCACTAGCTAGGGTATATTCCTGTTGCTTTTTCCCTGGAATTCACAAAGCAAATGCTAACGTGTTCTTTCCACAGGCAACATGCAAACTTGGCTGGCACATTAAGTGGTCACGGATCCTGGGTTTTAAATGTAGCATTTTGTCCCGATGATACCCATTTTGTTTCCAGGTACTGAGGTTTTTTAATTGTTTTTGATTATTACTGGAAAAAAAAAGTGTACAAATTGCAGTGGGATCTGTAATGAAATAACATAAAAATTTAAAGGCTCGAGCCAATCTGTGATGTGATACCAGCTGTAGTGAGAGCATTTTACAGAGTAAGTCTTCCCATTGCAGTGTAGTTCCTGACAAGTGAAAAACACCTAAGAGAACAGCAGCTTGATTCTAAATAGCTGAAAAATTGCTCTTGAATCAAGAATTACAACCTAAAGTAGTAGTACATTAATCTACTTGAATTTTAGTATTAATTCTTAAAACAGCTGAGGCAGCTGGGGGACCAAGTATATGTAATAGGAATTTCCTTATCCAAAGAACTTGCCTCAAACAATTTTTTGGCCAAAATGGGAGTCTTCGTTTTCACATTGCAGATGTTGGAACAGTAAATTTATTTTAAAGGTAGTGGAACCTAGCAGAAGATGCAGTCATTTGCTACTTCATCCCTGTATTTGATGGGTGAAAGAGGGTTTCTTACGTCTACCATATGAGAACTTTAATGTTTGCATTAAACTTTAGTTAATACATTAATTTAAACATTAATCAGTGTTATTTTTCTTTCAGTTCATCTGATAAAAGTGTGAAGGTTTGGGATGCTGGAACGAGGACCTGCGTCCATACTTTTTTTGATCACCAAGATCAGGTATGGCTGCTATTCCCTGAGTCACCACGTTCCCAGGAGAGCTTGTGTAGTTGAGCACATTTCTGCTTCACCTTGGTGCTGCAGCTCCAGGCTTGCAATAATGCAGCTTTAGCCTGCTATAGTGAAATTTTAAAAGTTGTGATTATTTAGCACTTAATATTGAACTAGTACTCCCAGGTGTATATGCTGTTCTCTTCCAAGTCATTAACATTTTTCAGGCCCAAAAAAGGTAATCCTGAGGGGCCTAAGTCTCACCAGACTCTGTTACCTTTCTCTCTGGTTTTACTTATTTCTGTGACTAACACAGCATGTGTAAGGGTGGAAATACTTATTTAAAAGGATGGAATTACTTAAACAGATGCTTGAAAGCAGCCTGGAAACCTGGGAGTTTTTCCTCCTTCAGTGTCTGTAATACTGGGGGGTTTTACTTTATTGTTCAGTGATAGCAACCTGTGAGAGGAGTTAGGTTTCTACCCATTTACTCTTTGGCCAAATGTTAGGTGATAAACAGAACAGTGTTTTATTTTAATGGACCACTGAACAAGAAACAAAGGATATTCTTTCAGATTTTATTTGAATGTTTTCTTCTGTAGTACTTTCTTGCTGGTAACCTTCTTTTCAGTTACCTATAGTTGTGGGGGTTTCTTTCCCCTGTTGTTTAGCTGTTGTGTATGATCTCATTCAGTCTGTGGCAGACAGAGATGTGTTAGTTACTGGGAATGCTGGGTTTGGGTACTAATGCAAAATAGCATCCAAGATTACCCAAACCATGCAGTTGTCAACACACCCATTCTGCATTTCACATGAACGTGCTGGGGAGCCTTCACTCTTCCTGATGTCCTTCTGATGGAGATGGGTGTCAGGTCAGAGCTTGTGGAACTGTCTTAGATCAGAGTGACCTGAATTTTTCTAAGTTTTGTACTGGTAGGTAAATGGTTCTCTGAAAGAGCTCAAGGATAAACCTGGTTCTGTTCTTCAGTCTGTCATGGTCTCAGTCTGCATGACAAATACTTCCTCTCTTCCTTTCCTGCACTGAAAAGTACTCTTTTCAGCAAGGGCTGCAGGATGGGCAGGAGTGAGGATGCTTGGGTTGTTTATGCAAACTGGGGCGAGCACCTTTCAGCCCTGCCCGAGTATCTGTGGCTGGGTAAGGCACAGTCAGTGGGAGTGGTGCAGGAGCTCGGCAGGCTCCTAGAGGGCAGTGTCCTGCTCTGCTTCGGCGGCCTCAGCTGCTGGTGAAGCAGAAGCCACAACTACACCAGTTCTAATTAGGTGACTTTTCAATAATCTTTCCTCTACTGCTTGTAATAAATATTACTGCTGCAAAGATTCTTTATCTTTGTGCTCTCTGGATAAATTTGCATATGTCTTATTTACAGGTTTGGGGAGTGAAATACAATGGAAGTGGGTCCAAAATTGTGTCTGTTGGTGATGACCAAGAAATTCATATTTATGACTGTCCAGTGTAAATGTCTTGACTCAGATGCTTCAGTAAATCTCTTGTAGCAGTTTCAAGGGACTGCTACTGTTCTGTGTCATTTTTTACTATGATAAAAGCATTCATACTGATCTGCAAAACCAAATCTAATTCTGATTTTGCTTAGCACAAGAGAAAGTCTTACTTTTTTAAAATAAAAGCTACAGCTCCAAGTCCTTGTGTCTAATTCTTGGGGAAAAAGTATTTTTGGAAATAGGTAGTCATGGGTGAAGTACTGCTCAGTTAATCACCTCTGCCTTTAAACATAAATAGACCAGAGCTGGAAAGCATGGCCGAAGTGTTACAGCAGCTTATTTTAGCAAAAGGAAAATGACTGAGGCTGTGTTATAGATATGGGAAATGACAGCCCAGCTTGTCCTGCTGCTAGTGAGTGCAAGAGGATCACTTAAGCTGAACACCTGTTTCAACAATTGTGTGGTACACGGACACAGATCATTCATCATGGTTTTATTTCACTAAAGGGAACCATTTGTTTCTAACCCTGACTTAATACAAACACTACCAGCAAATAGGTAAAATGGAAAAAAGCTTTAATGGGGTCGCTGTACTGTGGGAGCATGTATGTTACAAAACAGCAGCAGTATACCCAGTGCAAGTGGTTTTGGTTTATTCATTTTAGTTAAGGCACAAGTATACAATGCCTAGGAGGAAGTAAAAACCCTTTCTAGGAAGGCTGAAATACAAAGCTTGAGCTTCTGAAAGGTCAAACTTTTATTTGCAAGTATTTACTTGTATGTAACACATTAGAGGACAGCTTGTAACCTTGGGTCACACACAGGCAGCTGAAGGAATGCTACTGTAAACCCACAAAACACAGGAAGAGGGCTAAGAGGCAGAGAGGAGGGCATGCACAAAATGCTTCTGAAATACAAAATGAGACAGCTGAGTGGTGCAGCTAACACAAATAATCTAGACTAGATGACAGGAGTCTGAGCTTAGAAGAACTTGTTTAAATAAAGGGGGTTCCAGAATGGCTTAGAAAGTACAAGAGAAGCACAAAAAAAGGTGAAGTACTATTTATTAGAAGTTATTCTGCTATGCTTTATTCTATGAAATTAATTTTCCAGTATGAAAGTATTTACATAAGACACTCCACTTAGCCTCTATTGATATTGCCAAAGTCTTATAGAAATAGCACAGGTGAATAAATTGAGAACCTTCACAGCAAGGAAAATTCATACCAACTTGGTTCTCAGCTGTATGACATTTGCTTTATATAGAAAGACTACAAGAACACAATATAAATTAGTTACAAAAAGGTGATACTGACAGCGCAGCAACTCAATTTGCTGAACACAAAAACCACAAGCAGTGGCTATTACAGCCATGCAGTTTTCATTGTGAAAATTTACATCTTAGATGACATCCGCTCCACCTTGCTTTAAGATGCCTGACATTGTACTCCTGTTCTTGGACCCTCCTCATCTTCTTCATATGCTTCTCCTGCACTGTTACGGTAGGTTTGCTCATTTGGATCAAAATCTTCAAGGTCTACCTGATCCATCTCATCTGTAACCATAACATCTTCTCGGGAAGGAAGCAGAGCCTCCAGCAGAGACAGTTTCTCCCTTGGGAGCCAGTAGTGCTCTGGAAACTGGACCTACAATTTCACATATTTTTTAAAATGAGTATTTATTCATGTGTAAACATGAGTATATTGGCTACAGAAAAGCATGCAGCTTACCAAAAACTGTATGATCAGGCTGCCTTTGTCCATTGGAGATTTGTAGACAGGCATCCCTTCATTGTAAATACATTTTAGGTCCCCATGTTTTATCACTTCACCTATGGAGGCAAGAGCTGTAAGTGGGCTGCTGTGATGGGATGGGCATTTCACAGCCACACGAGGCAGGGCTGGGCATTGGGTTCTCATGGCACTCAGGGAGATTGTAATCAGCTCACAGCAAAGACCTAAACCCAAGCTGTACACAGCTAAGGCCATTTAGACTATTTCCCCTGCTATAAGAGAAACCAGCTTTTCGTGGCACAGCCTTCAGGCTGAATGAACAGACACTTTAGTACAATTAAGATTCTTTCCTCTTAAATATCTTTCTGGCTATCCACCAGCTGGGGCTGAGGTTTATTAAGAGGTATTTGACAGCTTTAGGTATAACTCTGCATGTTTTAGAAAGAGTAACAACAACAAAGAACCAGCTAGGTTAAGTGACTGCCTCATGAAGCTGTTGCATCATCTGGTGAGGAAAAAACCCAACCCAAACAGAACAATCTCCCCCAAAACTCCAGTCCAGGTATAATTAAACCAATTAGTTTGCATAGTATTAGTACTCTTAACAACCTACCTGGCCTAGTAGATATGACAAGAACTCGGTTGTCCAGAGTTTCAATTGTCTTTCTGAAACCACATAAAGCCTCTGAGAGTTGAATTCTCATTTTTGTGATTAAGTCATGCCCTCGTCTCTGAAAGACACTGTGATCCTTTTGGTCAAGCACAATTATAACATCACCAGGCTCCAAATCAGGCTCCTGGTCACCTTCTCCATGAAATACTATCTTCTGACCATCTTTCATACCTGGAAAAAGAAACCCATTTATTCTCTGCAGACCTATAGACTATTATTGACTATTATTTGAGAACCAATACAAATACACAGTTCTTACCTTTATCAACATGAACTTCTATGATCTTTTTCTCTCTTACAACCTTACAGCCATTGCAGTTGTCACATCTGTCTTTTGGATTTATTCTTTCACCTTGGCCTTTGCATTCTGGGCACACAGTTTGGATTTGCTGCACCATGCCAGGTCCAATCTGCTGAACTATAACTTGCATCCCTCTTCCTTTACACACAGGGCATTTTTCTACTGCCCCTCTCTTTCCGCCATAACCTTTGACAAAAGAATTAAATTCCATCTCAGTCTCAAATAATTACAGTAGTCAGGCTGGAACTCACTGACTTCAAGAGCATGGTAAGGGTAACTTAAGAGTAGTTCAGTAATGGAATTTAGCTGCCATCACAAAACATAGCCCACAAGCTGGAGGTTTCTACAAACAAAATGTTTATACAGCTTATTGTATTAGCCTCTGCCCCACCCCCCAGTAACTCCTGGTTTCCAAGGAACTGTCAGCATACCAAATTCAAGACATAAACATTCCATTAATACTTGGAAAAGAATCTGCTTATGAAATATTTAACAGAGTACTAAGATGTAAGACCTTATTAAAATTTACCTCAAAGAGGACCAGTCTAGGGAGTACTTAGTAACTGTAAAATTAGTAGCATAACACAAGCTAGGCTTCCACCCACAGCAATTAAAGAAGTTTTACAGAATAAACCTTTACATCCAAGTTCTGGGTGAAGATAATTTTAATTTGGGTACCCCTAACTGCAACTCACAGTGAGTTTTAGTTTGCCATTAGAACAATCACTTTGTAACACTGTCGAGAGACTTATTTTTGGATAAATGTAAGAATTAAATACCCTGGCAGACTTTCAGGGATCAGGCAAAGAATGAAGACACAGAAAAGTAAGAAAACCTTCAGACTTTCTTCTCAGCCTCAGACAAGCCATACAAACAACTTGAAGAGGGATTTGAAACCACTACTTGTGTTTTTTTTACCTTCACACTTTGCACAAATAACATTCTTTTGCAGTGCCAGTTTCCTTGTAATGCCATTATAGAGGTCTTCAAGAGATACACCTAACTGGTGCACCACATTTTTGCCTTCAGAGAAAAAAAGGAAAATATTAATACTTGTTCAGCTTTTGTGAAGATAAATGTTCATGCACAGTCTTACTGAAGAAATGCAGAGTTCATTCCAAACTTTGAACACAACTCAGCCCCCTTAAAAGCATGTGCAATTCCATCAGCTTCGGCTAAGCTCCACCCATTTATTTCCAAACATAAAGGTTGAGCTGTAATTAAAGCAAAGCATCATCAAAGCCACCCTATCCCTACTCCTAATTTTATAGGCTTAACTGAAACAGCAAGATGCAAGGACACTACCAGCTTCAGATCTGTCAATTTAGAAGTTGCTATTTATGCCTGCCTATGAATTTCCATGCCACTTCACAGCATCATTTCAGTGATTTTACAGCAAGTTACTACTTGCTACTTTAACAGGCATTGGGCTTGGAAAGGACAAAAATCGTATCATGGTTTTGGTAGCACACTGTACTCAGTTTCATGTAATTTCTCCCAAATATTTTAATGGTATTTAAAATTACTGAAGTTTAAGTTGATGGTGTCCTTTGAAGCAAATTGCCCAAAAACATATGAGCAAGTGAGGCACAGATTTGGAAAAAAGGAACTTAAACAGGTCTAAACTTGCTGACTTACTGATGTTTCCCCCTCCCCTACAGACTACCCATTCCCCCTTCAACAAAAAATAAATAGAACTTAGCAGAAAGATGGCTATGGCTAAGCCACGTTATCTACTTTATTAGACTCTTAATGCTAGAGTAACTAGAAAAATCATAGTTTACTTATTCTATTGTTGCAACAAGTAATATCCACACTATGTGCACTCAGCAGAACAGCAGTACCATAGCACAGGTGTTTTATGCTTAAGTGCATGGTTAGAGTTTCTAGAACTTGTTTAGAACTGTGTACCTCTTCTCTCTCTATTCATTCGGCCTCCACCACCAAAGAACATGTCAAAGATGTCCATGGGTGAAGAGAAGCTGCCGCCACTCAGGCCTCCTTCTTTAATAGCCTGCTCCCCACCCTGGTCATAGAGGTCCCTTTTCTTTGGGTCCGACAGAACTTCATATGCCTGGGATATAAGTTTAAACTAAAAAGAAAAAAGAAGCTCTGAACAACTATGACCAAAAGGAAAAGTAGCCCTCTCATATACAACTCCATCTACAGATCGAGCCACTACAACACCCTCTTGCAGCATTTGTTTCCAAAAGGAAACTCCCTGGGTCACAGGCCATAATAGCACACTTTTGTCCAGGAAAACCACCCCTTTCCTCCCTCTCCCCCCTCCTCCCATGTTTTAAGTGGGCTTAATTCAGTCACATCCTTACAAGTATACCTTACAAGTATACACCAACTGCATTTTGCTGATTGTGGTAGTTGCAACAACCATTATAACCTCTAAAAAATCCATTTAGAAAGGAATATGGTGCTATCCCTGAAGTCCTGCACGTGCCCAACTGCTCATGGCAACAGCAGTGCCAGTCAGCCTAGAGCTACACAGGGATTCTCCATGCCTGCTGAGCTGGTACATCCAGCTACAGCAGAGATTTATGTGACCAGACACGGGTGTTGCTTACTCATCACAAACACAAGGACTTAGATACAAATCAAAACAATTAAGGATTTTTCTTAAATAGCTATGAAGAATTTCCTATTACTAAGATCACCAACTGAATTTTTAAAAAGAATTTGCTATTACTGGAATGACCACTTCAATTTTAAGATCTCATTTACTCATGGCCATGTAAAGTGGTGTAAGCAAAAAAAGCAGGCCCAAAATAAAAGCAGGAAAGGTTCCCTTAACTATGCTACTGTTTGAGTTCTATAAATTAGTATTCTAGAGATTAACATAAGGTAAATATGGACCTTCTATTCCTATATTAATGTATTAGTAAGCCAGCTTTTAGATAAACAATCCCATCATTCATGTTTTCCCTAGTTCTCCAACTGTGGTGCTCGTTTATCATCCAAGTCAACACAGGGAGCTGTGCGGGTCCGTGTTGATAGCATGTAAAATAGTTCCCTTGTAAGCAGCCCACCCACGTACAGCCCAGTGATTTCCCGGGTATAGTTACCTTGGACATCTGCATTAGCATTTTTCTCTGAAGAAAACCCATCCAGCACAACAACGCTGGCAGCTGGATCCACTACCAGCCTTTTAAATGTCTGACAGCACAGTGGCCACTGGCACACTAGAAATCCTTCCAGCTTTGCCTTTTAACCAGCTCCTCTAAGGACGATCATCCACCGTAACTACAGGGAAACTAGTATGCGCCACATCAAAAAAAAAAAAGAAATGCTGCATCCCCTTTGCCACAGGCCTGCTGCCAACCTCACATGTCTAAACAGAGATATGGAAGTAGGGGAACCTTCACGCACCGGCAATACGCTCCAGAAAGGGCAAAGCAGAATTTGAGCTGGGACTTAGTGCACACTAGCTGTAACAACGGCCTGGCTGTGGGGGACACGCGGTGCTCCCGCGGGCGGCCCTGCGCCAGCCTCCGGTTCTCCCGGCAAGGCCGCCCATGGCGCGGCCTGGCGGCGCCAGTGATGAGCCCGGCTCAGCCCCGGCCTGCCGGAGAGCCGGACGGGGCCTGCGGTGAGCCCGGCTCGGCCCCGGCCCGCCGGAGAGCCGGACGGGGCCTACCCCGCACAAGGGCCGTAAATGTCGCCTGGAGCCCGGCTGCCTCACGGTGGGTAGGTGGGTGGCCCGCAGGCCTCGGCCCAGCCCCGGCCCCGACCCCACGTACCCGCTCGCCCTCACTGGGGTTCTTGTCGGGATGGTACTTCAGCGCCAGCTTGCGGTAGGCGCGCTTGATCTCCTCGGAGGAGGCATTGGGCTTCACCTGCAGGATGTCGTAGTACTCCGTCTCCTTCACCATGGTGGGTGCCTGTGGGAGGACGCGGCACGTTACCCTGGAGTTACCCTCAGCTTATCCCGCCCAGCGCCCCGCCGAGGGCCCGCGCTCACCGCTGCGGTTACTCCGCTGCACAAAACGCCGCCACTGCCACCACCCGCTCGCCGATCCCGGCAGCTCCGCCTCTTCCGCAGCCTTTATAGGAGCCCCGGCCGAATCTTCTGGAATGACGCCGCGCGTGACGTCACGGGGCTGGAACGGTCTAGAACGGCGGCGCGTGACGTCACCGGCGGGGCTCGCGCTGGGGGAGGAGCCTCGGGCCGGGCCCGGGTCTGGCGCTCCGTATTTAATTTGCGGCGGTCCGGGCTGGCTTTAACCGGTGAGGCTCCCCCGGAGCTGTGCCTGGCATGCCCTGAGTACAGCTCACACAAACTGTGCTCGGGCAGTGGGGTACCGAGCAGTTAGCATTGCATGGGAGCTGTAAATTATTATCTATGCTAATGTGGTAATGCAAGTCTATGCTTTCCTCTTCTTTATAGCTTTTGGATTTATATGTCATACTGTTTTTCAATAAAAGTTCCAAAATACTAATTTTTTTATATGGAAGCTTTAGATGTACTTTCTATTAGTTAAAATGTGACAATTTTATGGAGCTAAAAATATACTAAAAACTAGCCAAAATTTTATATATTTGTATTGTAGACACAGTCTGTTTAGTCTAATTTAGAAAGTTCCTACCTACGTCAGCTTCAGACAAACCTAAAGGACTGTGGGCCCAGCAGCGGTGAGGGGTCCATCCTGGGGGGCTCTTCATGGCGGCCACCTCAGTAAAAAACTACCCAAAATTTTATATCTTTGTATTGTAGACACAGTCTGTTGAGTTTAGTTTAGAAAGCTTCTACCTGTGTCAGCTTTAGGCACACCTAAAGTACCCTTTAGACAAACCTAAAATACCCTTTAGATAAACCTAAGGCACCATGGGCCTGGCAGGGGTGAGGGTCCTTCTGAGGGGCCCCTCATGGCGGCCGCCTCAGCGGGTGCCCGTTTCTCTCCCTGCCCTGTGAGAGACTGGTGAGCACCCTGCTACAACCTGCCCCACGCTGTGTGTTAGATCTTCTTCTGGTTAAATGGAAGGCTTTCCTGATGCCTTGTTCCTCAGTATTTTTTCAATTTTTAATTGATTTGGCTAATGTTGTACCCCTGCTCTGTATCTGTTATTTGCCTTTTCCTCAAGCTGGCCTGCCTGGAGCAGACTTGGAAGCTGGGATAGTTTCCATCTTTCTCCAGGTAACCAAAGGTCCTCATATAATTATTTACTGCTCTGGGGAAATGAGATAACTGGTACTTGTGTGGATCTGAGCAATAGCATATTTTCCTAGAAGATGGCAACTTAACACTGAAAAATCTCAAGTGAAAAATACAGAAAAGCTGCATGAACTGAGAACAGATTTTGCTCAAACTTGAGTTGAATAGGAATGTTTACAAGCTGCTCTTTTATTCCAGGAAACAGTTCCTTATTCCTGGGAAGAGTTTTATGAAAGCAGAGCATCTCCTGTGGTTATGATAGCCCAAAGATTCCAGTGCCCTGCCCTGTCAAGCACAGCACAGGTAAAGAGTCAGGATGACTGAAGGAGAGGGCCCTGTTGTTGTCTAACAGTGGGAAATGGGGAAAAATAAAAAGAGGGAGGGATCCGAATGAAAATTCGTCATCACTTCGAGCTCTAGTGCCACTACAATGAACTTCCTACTGTATTTCAAGTAAATACTATTAGAAGATTGAGTTAATACAATCTACTTATATTCAGCATGTGAATTTGCTGAAGAAGGGGGAGCTAATTACAGGAAATCAACAGAAAATATCAATGAAAGGAACAGTTCAAAACCACAAGAAAGAAATCAGTGTTGGTAACTATTATTTTCTCCAAGCATAATTATCAGCAGCTGAACATGTAAATCTATGTTTTGCAATTGTGAAATTATGTTGACAAGTAAATGCAGGAACTCTTCTCTAGAAATATTTAGGGTAAGTTACTCTGTAAACTTGTAGGCCAAGAACTAAATATCTCCTTTTTAAGGCAAAGAAAAGCTTCATTCTCATAATGGTCTCTACCTTAAAGATAAATTAGCTATAATCTGTTGTTATGAACATAATATTTGTTTTTAAGAAGAAACAATAAATCAGTTTATAGCTTGGTAGTAGCTGAATGCTTTAGTAGATGAGAAGCTTTCAAAGCACATAATGAATTTTAGAGATCCATCTTTAGTATGTGATAAAAAGAGTATATAATTTCTGTGAATAGAAATCCTCCTGTAGGTGTGTGTAGATACTGGTAAATATAAGAACTCACACTGGTGGATGGTTTCTTACTGTTAACATTTGTTACTTGTAATAACAGCCAAAAACTTGGCTGGTTTGGATCTTTGCTTAAGAGGATTGAGCCTCCTATGTCATTTACTTTCAGTTTATTAGGGAGACCTATCAGGTTATGTTTACCTTCATATGCAGGATTTGTTTTCTCCATCTTTGGTCCTAGTTGGTGCAATCAAATTATTATTCAAAGTTATCAAGTTATTTATTCAAAGAATTAGTGGGAAAAGTAGTAAGGGTTGGTGTTTGAGATTATAAAAACAGGAGATACCACTCAGTGGATATCCTATGCATCACCATGTGCTCTTATCTGAGAGATGCAGTCATTCTGATACCTGAGGAGAGCACAGTCCTGCAGCTGTCTGAAGCAAGACACTTCCTATTTATCAATACTTTATTTATGGAACAGAGTTAGAATCCTCAGCAGATGGCTTTGTCATGATCAGTAATAAATGTGATACAGCCTTTACACATGCAGACATGTTTCTCAGCAATTACAGTCGTGGTTCCTGTACTCAGCCAGCCTGGTGATGAAGGGTGTATGTGCCCAACTCTGTTTCTTGTGGTGCACACCTTGCCTCCTAAAGTTTGTGGTTGTTGCTAACCAGCAGTTCCTTACCCATTTTTCAGATGAGCAACTAATTTCTTTTACTGTTCTTTCTTTCTTGCCTCCTGCCACATGTAACTTGAATCACCTTGGTTCTTTTTACTTGCCCAGTGTCAGATTTGCGTGTGGGTGTCAACAGGAAAACAAGCAGAGAATTTCTGTTCTCTGCAGGGAGGCAGGAATGGACTGGGAATGGGCAGTAATTGGATCTGGAGCCTGTTGCATTTAGCCACCAGAGGACTCTGGTTCTGAAACAGCTTAGCACAAAACAGAAGTTAAAACTGCTTCCCCCCTGACCTTGGGACCATGCAGCATCTTTATATCCTACAAGAATTATGCATTTATCTTTTAATCCCATTATATAAATCACTGCTTGAATCTGCTTGAATTTGCATTTTTTTATGTGGCTGTATTGCTATTTCTCATTCTCATTGAGAGCAGGATCCTGGAGACAGGTAAGAGAACAATCTGCTAAACTGCAGCTGCAGCTTCTTGCAGCACCCTTGATTTTTGTAAAGTATCAAAAAAACCCTTTTATTAAAAACACCGGGAAAAAAGTCAGGAATCCGAGGGATTGTCTCTTTTCAGTCACACTAAATCTGCTTAAAGAGCTTCAGTATTTCCTCTATAAGGTGAAATTAGAATCACAGCAGACTTTCCTTTGTGCTCAGCTGGATTCTTTCAAGCATCCAGATCTCAAAAGTTAGCACAATTTCTACAAACTTCTTAGGGAAATATCCTTCGAGTAATGTTTTTAAGCTATGATTTTTAGTCTTATTCAAAATGTGTGTTAAACAATAAAGTGTGACAATTTCATTTAATGAACCTTGAATGGCCCTGAGCCTGTAATTATGATATGAAAAGGATGTTTTCTATAGAAACAAACTGTTAGAAAAATCTTTTTGCTATAGATGGAAAGTAAAAGATTGATATCTCCAGGAAAAATGTAAATGATGGCATTTGTTTGGAGCTATTTTAGGGTAGTGTGTAGTGAGTAACTAGCAGTCACAGGTTTGTCTGATCTGAATTCCTGCATTAGAAATAAATTAGTATAAAATGCATACGTGAGTTTAAAAAGCTGTTGCTTGCCTGAAGCTTTTCATTCTGGAATCTGCCCTCAGCATCATCTCCTTGGCCCAAGGTAGCATAAATTGGTTGATCTTTAAGGTGTGTGATTAGACTCACTTGTTTAGTAAGATTTAATGGAGGCTTTGGCACTGTAATATTTGAAGACATGTTTGGATTTAGCATTTTGCATATACCCCAAAAACTACTCTCATTTAGTAGATCTGTGGAGTTTAATTTTTTTTTACTTTAGCTAAAATGTTTTAGACACTGAATGAAATTTTTAATTTTATGAGAAAGTAGGAAAAAGAGAGAGCTGTAGATAATCACAGTAAATGCAGTTAACAGAACATAGCAGGCAGAGGGCTGCAGTTAGTAGCAAGTTGAAAAGCTGACAGGCTCTAAGAAAACTGATATGAAATAATAAAAAATATTAGAAGTGGTGCAATTTATGTAAAGAATTGTAACAAAACCTTTGAAACAGGCTTTGAATAGAGGTTATGAGATGTTCTGCTGGTAGTGGTTGTGAGGTAAGGTTTTTTTTTAATTTTATTTGGATTCATTGGTGGAAGATGGGAGGAACAATAGGACTACCAGTTTAATGTTTGCACCAAAAAGTATTGTTTGACACTATTTGCTACCAATTATATGACTAAAAAAAGGGGCCCTGTCATGCAGTTGCTGAAACTAACTGGGATGACTAGCAAGGAGCATCCAGAGTTAGTCCACCCCTCTGTTCATTTAAGTAAATACAGATTTTATGGTGAAACATTTAATTTCTTGCCTTACAAGTAAATAGATGGGGGAGTACACAGCCCTGGGTAGTTTCACGTTTCCATAGTCTAACTGTGAAATAAACCTGAAACATCCTGTCCCCAGCATGCTCCACCCACACCAAGGCTGCTTTGCCTTGCAGTGCTGTTGGTCACTGCTGGACCTTAGCAACAACATGGCTTTGGTTTGGCCTCGCTGATATTTCTGTTTGGGATCTTGTGACTGTGCAAATTGTAGGGACAGTGTCTTCAATTCTGAGGTTGCAAATTTCTGAAAGATACCAGTCCTAATTGCAGAGCAAAGGATGTGAACAGTATGTGAGCTTTATTTGGCTTTTATATTCCTTTCTTGCTTAGTGAGCCTGTCAACGCCCAGAAATCTTATCCTGTAGCTGCAGAAAGCAGCCCATCCCAGCACAAATATTCTGCTGGGTCTAGTGCAGGCTTGTGCAACTTGCATGCAGGCAGATTTAGGCATAAAATAAAAGGATCACACCATCTTGTAAGGTGCAACATGTAAAAACCATTTCAAGATGAAGGTTTTATCTGCTGAACTCCATGTAAGTTGCTGGCCTCATTTGTTAGGATTTGTTTCTTGAAACTTGAAGTCAACCTAGAAATGTACCAGAACTGCAAAGGCAGGTTCTGTGTCAAACTATTGCAGCTTGACATTGATGAGCCTGTTGTTCAAGTGACAAGATGGTAGCTGACAGTTGCAGGGAACACAGTTTATCACAATGACGTGAGTTTTCTGTTACAGTCACACAATAGAGAGTCCAAAGCCACTCTTCTCTACCAATTCCCACTGATAAATTCCCCTTACTTCACAGTCTGGCTTCCCTTCTGGCAGTAACAAGCTGCCCTTGTTACTGGAGGAGTGGTCTGCCACTGGAAAATGCTTGATTGTGTCAAAATAATTTGCTAACCATCAGCAAGTTTAAGGAAAATTATAGGAAAAACAAAATAAAAAAATCCTTCATAAATGCAGTGTACACAGAGGACACATAAATTTGAAGTTATCTGTTTATTCACTGAAAGTACAAGACTTAGAGAATGAGCTGCCATTTCCTTCCAGGAGTCCAGCCTGTTACCCAGCCACTAAGCACCCAGGATGCAACTTAATCAGGATAATTAGCAGTTTTCTAATTGGTTTCCTTCATATAGCATCTAAAATACTTTAGATGACCTGAAGAAGAAAAAGAAGGGTTTTCTTGCAGCAGAGTTTTCTTTATTATATTACTGGAAAGTTGGTTGCAAGGAAGACACCTTGTGGCTTTCTGCAGAGAATTGTTGGAATAAAGGGTTCAGAGAATTATCCCAAAATGAAAGAGCTAAATCAATCCTGACAAATAGAGTTTTCCTGCATATGTTGACAAATTTTTACTATTGAAATACCCCTATTTTGTGTTCAGATCTTTTCAAATCAAGTTTCTGGTGTTGAGAATAGATCCCTTAGAATCTCACTTCAGTTTTCCTTCATTTCAACTTGCATTGTCAACAGTTATGTGTTTGGATATGGTGCAAGGCACTCTGGAATAAAATCCACACTTTCTACAAAGTTAATATTTGCTATCTTAGGTACTCCTAGTCACTCTGGCTCTCTTTGTACCATTAAGTCAAACATTTTAGCTGATGTTCTCTGGCTCTGAAGGCCATGGCACAGCATGGCTTGCATCTCTCTTCCTCCTCCAGACAGGGTGGTCAATAAAATCATCTCCAGTACAGCCTCTGCCCTGCATTGTCCCAGGCAAGGGCCAGTTCCTACAGAGCCATGCCAGGGAAGGTGCTCGCAGTGGGTGCCTTGAGCCAT
Source organism: Zonotrichia albicollis (assembly GCF_047830755.1). Lineage (NCBI taxonomy): Eukaryota > Metazoa > Chordata > Aves > Passeriformes > Passerellidae > Zonotrichia > Zonotrichia albicollis. The sequence continues at coordinate 15,488,257 of NC_133829.1, read as the reverse complement.
TCTCTGGATTTTCTTTAGTTTACCAGTTTACAGCTGAACTGGTCTCTCTTACATCCTGGGAAGTAATTTGTTCAGTCATGTGTAGAAACCTCCATGCTATACCATAGGCCTGCTCTGGTGAGCTGCAGGAAGTGCTGCTGTAGTTGTGGTGCTTTGCTGTTGCAGTGCTGGGTTTCATAGGTTGAGTTGACTTTAAGGCATTTCCTAATTAATCTGTGTTTTCTTTAAGCAAATAGCTTCATTGAATGTTCTTTTTTGAAACTAGACTTAGTAAAATTAGAATTGCTTCAACTTGTGTGAATGAATTTGTGGAAATCTTGGCAAAAGCAAAGATTTGCATCTTAAAGCATTGTGAACTCATTAAAATTCTTCTCATGGATAATTAAAGAAAAGTGAATTAAAAAGAAAGTTTAACAGTAAGTGGCTCACAGGCACTGCGACATTTCAAGCATGTTAAAATCAGAAAGAAATAGCTTTTGTAGCAGTAGACTCCTCCTCTTGCATTACGTGTTGTTTTTTCCAACAAATAACCAGTTACTGTTGGTTTCTTTGGTTCTCCAAGTGGCTCATTTATGCCTGATCTGCACAGCTTTTCAGCATATTTGTGACCAGCTTTGCAGGGTTTGTCAGCATGCCTAACAGTGGAGAGACTCTCACAACACAACTGCAGACTGAAAATGCAAGGAATGTTTCAGGAAGCTGTGAAAATGGGTAAAGTAGCTTGAGCATTTATTTTAACAAACTCATGTACTGATTTTTCCCAGCTTATGTTTCTCTTGTACTACTGTGCAGATGCACAAGAATTTTCCTGGTATCTCTACTATCTAATGAAGAGTAAGGTGTATCCTTTGAGGCTAGAATAAGAGAAAGTTGTTAATGAAGATTATAAATAGGTTTATTCTCCTTTGCTAAATCCTACTTTGACTTTAAACCTACTAGCATCATTGGGTAGGTAATATGTTGCTTGTATCTTATTGGCATATAGGATACACCTGTATAATGTTTATTTTACAGCATGGAGGCTATTTAGCCTCTTCTGGATTTGGGGGGGGGTAATCCTCAGGTAATAATTGATCTCTGTGACAGATCATCTTCTTCCTGTCAAAGGCAACAGAACTTAACCAGGTAACCCATCTTTTAGAGGTGGGAGTGGGGAAGTGAATTTTAGAGGAGTGTATCTTGATGTTTATGTTACCTTTTACAAAAATAATCCTGGTGGGTGCTGTGTCCTCCTTTCTGTCCTAGGCAGCACAAAAAGAACATGTTGTTTCTTCTACTTGTTGATCTAGCACTGGAATGGTATCTTCTAAGAGAGAAATCTCCCCATCTCTAGAGTTGTTGGAAGTACTTAAGATTAGAACAAGACATCTCATGGGAAATATTTTGGCTTCTGATTGTTAGAAGTTTGTCAGTATTGCTAAGGACTAATATCCATTTCCAGAGACTTAATTTAGTCTTCTGTTAAAGTATATCTAACTTCACATTTCTTTAGGGACTAACTTGCATGTTATGTCTCTTGGAAGATTTGTTTGATCCTTTCAGGTAAAGGATTGTTGGGATAATTTCTGCCATAATGGTTTCTTCTGTTCTGGGCTTTGTAATCCTGGATAAGAATCATGAGGAGCAATCCAAAGATTTGAGGTTTTCAGACCAGGAAAACGTTTAAGAAATCTTTGAAAACCTTTGAATGTATTGTTGTTGCTTCTGGAATCCCAATGTAGTTAAGTAATACAATTGTCATTTTTTGGTTTAACCTGTCCAAAGATCATAAACCATTATTTGACTTGTGATCCATATAGGTATATGTACACTCCGACTCATGAAAGGGAGGATTTTGCTAAGTCAGTAATAATGCCTCTATTTTAGTCCAGGCATGCTTCTATTTGTGACTTAATAAAAAAATTAAAGTCTGAGTTTACTTTGTTAAGGAAAAAAAGTTAAAGGAGAATTTAAAAGTACAATGGTTTGCATCCACTGCAAACAGGAAGTTTAAGGTTCCTGTGTTAGATATATGTTTAGCATTTGGGTTTTTACTGAATTTCTGATGGAAGAATCCCAGACCCTAGAACTCAAAATACTTGTGATGCATTCAAAGTCTTTGGCATAAACATCTATGTTTGTTTGTTTTTGAAGATGCCAGTGCAAGTTGCCATGTTTATGCTGTTGCATTAAATGCTGTTGTTTACCTGGTGTGGTTTGAAGTTAGGTAGCAAACTCCTGTCCCTTTTTTAGTATGCTGGAAGTAGGATTCCAAGTAGAAAGGACTAGACAAAGAAAATAAAATTGTATCAAATGGAAATAGGAAGATCTTTTATAAGGCTGAAATTGAATCAGTATGACCTGATTCATTCAATGAGGCAGAGATGAAATAAGGAGTTCTGTGTGACCTAACTTTGCTACATTCCCTGCAAATAGCCATACAGAGACTGGGAGATTTCTGCTTCAGGTCTGGGATTTTGCTGTGCAGGGGAGGACAGAGCCAGAAAATCTGTACCAAGGTCAGGGCAGGGTTGTAGTATGCTCCCAATTGCTGAATAGAGCCTTTTTGGGGGAGAAGAAAAAAGGCTCGTTACATTGTTTATTTCTTCCCATTCAGCCATGAAGTTCTCAGCTATCCCTAAAACTGCTCTGCTCACCAAAATACATGACCTGATTTTTGAGGATATTTATTCTCAACAAGAATAAAATGCTTCAGTTCTGTTTTTTGCAAATAAAGAAATAGGTTTTACTAGAAGGTGTGTGCCAACTGTGTTATATGGTAAAATAGATCTCCGCTGTTTAACACTAGTATTTTGTTCTTTATTCAGCATTTGTTTAGCTTTTAACTATATCTTTGTGCGAGAATTGTGTGAGTAATTTGACAAAGACTGGTTTCTTGTGCACTGGGAAAATCAAAGTGATTGTTGAATCAGCTGAGCCTTTTTGCAAGAATAGGAACATATCTGGGCTGATCTATGGCCCTGTTTTTAAATCTCATGAGGGCAGGGAAACCAATTAACAGCTAAATCTAACCTGTTCTTCAAGGGCAAAGGGGAACTTTTAAATAGAATTAATAAGGAATGTATTATAATATTGCCCTCATTTGAATAGAGGAGTAATTAGTAAATAAGATGACCAGTCATAATAGACAGCAGTGTCCTGTAAAGGGCCATGGGGACTTCCTGTGACTCTCTACTCATTATAGGAAAAATGTTACATTACAGAAAATGAGGGTTTAAAGAACTAATGTGGTGTGTCATTACTGTGGGGTTTTTTTTTCCCTTATGTCATAAAAATGAGAAGACATCTTCAGAACATCTTGGGTAACAGTTGGTAGCACCTCAGAGTCTGGAGATAGAGTATTTTCTTGGCTGTTTTTGTGCCAGTCTCTTTAGCTGCCAGCCTATCAAAGCTGTGGTGCTATGTTGATTTTAGTCAGAGTGACTTTATTGTCTTTGTCTAGAACTCTAGGTCAGATCTGTGATTCTGAATTTATTGTCTTTGTCACATTGTAGAAATGTGCTCATTTCTACATTCTGTCCCTAGAGTTCTGTTTTAAAATACTGGATTTGGTATTTTGGTCTCTTATAGGATACATGGGGATTTGGGAAAGGATTTCTCATGAATGGGATCCAGATGAAGATATTTAGTTTCTGAAGTCTCCAGGCAAAATACCAGAGTCATTACAGTTTTCAGAGGTTACCCATAGGTAATTTAAGCCATTGCTTTTTGCTGCCAGAAGAGTTGGCAGATGAATACTTAATGATTCCCTCTGGAATTCAAATGTCCCAATGAGCTGTTGAAAATGTCTAACACCCAATGAAAAATTTTTAAGAATGTGCAGATGTAGACCCAAAACACTCCCAAAGCAACTCTAATGCAAAGTAAGGCTGGTGGAATGTGTATAGCTGGGTTGGCCTGGGGAACATGCAGCAAGAGCTTGGAGGGGGGAATTCCTCAGTGTTGGAACAGAGATCAATATTTGGGACACTTGTCACCAAGACTGGAACAGCACAAGATGGGCACTTGATTAGAAGAAGGATGTTTTGTCATCTATATGGATCCATATAGTGGATTCCTTAAATAATCAAGCCAACAAGCTGCAGGAGTTCAGAGAAAGAATTCACTAAGTTGTCCTCAAGAGAAGCAAGTAGTAAAAGATAAAATCAAAATTTATGAAGAAGTTCTGCCTTGGAAAAAGGCATATTTTCCACTTCAGCCTATTTTTTGTGTTTATTAAATAGGATTAATATTTAATAGTTAGGAAAGCCAGTTCAACAAAGAAGTGTTTGAGGGAAAAATGCTTGTGCAAATGGGAATCTGCACACATTGCTCCCTAAGATAAACACCTGTGTCTTACAAAATATTTCTTTGGGCAAGGCAAGCAGAGAAAGGAGTTTAATTAAAAGGTGGGGACTTTGTTGTAAGAAGTATGAAGTAACATGCTCACTGCCATGTGAATGCAGTCTCTGGTGAGCTTGTAGGTGATGTGCCCAGAGGAGCAACCAGGCAGAGGAAGGAGCTGCAGTGCTTTGGATCATCACAGTGAGAGCAGAGCAGCACTGAGCCTTCCTGAGAGCCCCTGGTCTGGAAGCAGTGCTGTCAGAGCATCCCCAGGAGAAGCTGAACAAGATTGCTCTTTGGAAAAAATCGTGTAGGGGACAGAGAAATTGTGTGCACTCTGCAGACACTGTAACTGAGCTTTCCCTCCCTATTGGCTGTGTTCTCTGTTGCAGACAGTCTGCAGGATAATTTCTTTTGAGAGGGCAAAAGCAGAAAAATCTTGCAATCATGCAAGTTTTATAATAAAAGCTTTGAAAGTTAAGAGGACCTGAACTGCAGTAACATAGTTGACCACATCCAGAGCTTTGCACCTTGAACATACTGCTCTTCTAAACAGAGGCATCACATCACAACCTCAGCTGATCTGATAATGAATGCAGCATCTTCAACAGTGACTATGTCTCATCCATTAAGCCAGAATGAGAATAATTAATTAATAAAAATATTCTGCTGCATGGTGATCTCACATGTGGTACAACAGTACCCAGGAGCAGGGTGGGAGTGGAAAAGCTGTGTAATGAAGAAGCCTCTGCAGCAGGAATACCAAGAAAGGGAGGAGGAGATGGTATCTCCACTGTGAATCTGACAGCACAGGTCTGGAAGCTCAGAATGTGGCTCTGAGTGAATGTGTGGTCTGAACTACCCACTGGTTTTATGACAAAAAAATGTTTGAGTCTTCTTTGTGAGCAGCTGTCAATGTGATTTCCAAATGTACAAGTAGTTTGGCTTGCTCTATGTGCATAGGGGGTTATGAGTAAATATTCTGACTTCTAAAGGAATACCTTGTCCTGAACAATGTATTAACAATTTATGAATGTAATTATTTGTTAAATGGCTTATTTTTGCAACTTTATAAAAAGCCTCTCTCTCTCTCTAGAAAGGCTGATCTTTAAAATTTTTGATAATTCCTGTGAAGAGCTGACTGGTAAAAACTTAACATTGACAAGATTACAGGAGTTGAACAGGAATAGGATAGGGAATGGGAATACCAAAAGAATGAGATGTCTTTTTATTTGCTCCCATCTGTTTAATGAATAGGTTCCCCTTAAATTTCATAATAATATGATGGCTGCATAACAGTGTTCATATTCTTTCGGTGCAGTTTGTGGTAGTAAAAATCAGTCTGCAGAAACAAGGCCAAAATATATCCTAGAACATAAATTTCATAGTTTTTAAATTTGAGAGAAAAGCTACGACCTAATTTTACAGGACACTCAGTGTATTCTGTAAGGCTTATTCAAGTGTGAGTTTCTATAAAATGTTTTTTCCAAAGAGGAAAATGATTTATTATCATATTAAAGACTGACTTAGTAGATGCTCTTCAGTTTTATTGTTTGTATTTCCACCAGATTTTACTATGAGGAAACAATTTAGATGACAGCAAATATCTGTATCTGGCCTAGAGCATGAGGTGTAAGTAGAAATTCTAATTCCCAGAACAGGAAACAGAGCCTGTGGAAGGGAAAGGCTAATTCCAAAGTCCCTTAAAACAACAATAAAAAATATGGAAATTGGTATCACGGGAAGTAGTGCCATTAATCACTAAACATCATTATGGTAACAGAGCAAACAGCTTTTCTAGTGTGCAATTAGCAAAAGAGCACTCATTTTGTAATGATAAAAGCAGAGGGATTCAGCTGAGGTATTTAGTTTCTGTAGTTACAATAAGAAGTGATACTGTATTCAGTGGTTGCTATCAAATACACTCAGATAAAACCAGTAATTGCTATGACAGCAAATCTAGATTGGATGCTTCTCCTCTGGTGACTCACACCCAGCAGGAAGGGCTATCAGTTACATCAGTCATTATTTCACCTCACACACACATTGCTTCCTGGGTTGCAAAGATAAATCTCACTAGAGCTGTTACAGTCATGGAAACAGAGGGAAAGGAAGCTGTCCCTTTGTTAATCCCTTAATAGAGAATGTTCAGAATCTTGCTTTTCAGGTTGGCCTGGTGTGTGAGAGCAGCTTCAGTGTGGAAAAGCACCCAGGGGGCACAGGGGAGTGGTGGGAGCTGTGGGTGGGGTGGGCAGTGCTGGGCTTTGCCCCAGAGCTCTGGGTAAACCAGGCAGCCTGGGCTGTCTGAGGTGAGAGCAGGGTGTTGAATTCAGGCAGCAGATGAGGTCATGTTTGCTAGAGCAGCACCTTGAAATTAAAGCCCAAATTACATCAGGAAATGCTGTCATTCAAAAACATCCATGATGGAGTTCTACAGAAATGTGCTTTGGTTAGTTCTAGCTGGTCAGTGTTTTGGAACTCTGTCTCAGTTTGTCCTAATTGACTTGTTCAAGTGACCCCCACTGTTGAATTCAAGCTCTGTGTGATTTGTAGAAGTTTTTGCTTATCTTTGGAATTGTAAACTTGCAGAAATCAGATGCAGAAAGTCCACCTTTAAACTGGTAGTTGGATTTTGGAAGATGCTGGCCCTGCACTAATAACACTGAATAATTTATGCAGAACCTCAGTATTTATAAACAATTTAAGAGCCAAAGTCCAGATCTCTGAAGCATTTTGGTTTTGCTGGGGCATCTTGGCACCATGCCATGGTTCTGCAGTGCCTTTTCTCCTTGCTGCAATTTATGCTCAGTAAGCTCTTGATCAGGCAGCCCCACCAAATTCTGCTCAGTTCAGTCTTGAACAGTTCCAGATACCATAACCATTCTTGGATATTTACTTAATTTTTAAAGAAATAACTCTTAATAAAAGGTTAAAGTAGAGTCATCAAAGCCACATTCTTTCACTCAGAAGCAATGGTTCTGAATATACACAGAAGTTGTTGTTGGAAGAGAAAATTTCTTAATTGTACTTTCAGGGCAATAAACCTCCCTCTCAAATGAGCTGCCTGATCCCTGGGGACAGGTAAGAACTGTGTAGCATGGAGTGTTACCAACTTTAACACTCACAAAGATCCTGAGTGTGTAGGGATCCTCATGGAAGTTTTACACATTGAAGCATTACCAGAGGAAGTCCAGAAGTTCAAATGTTGGTTGCTGCTTTTCTATAAAGAGAATATAATGCAAACTGATCCAGTGTCCTATAACAGATAAGAATAAAGCAAGCTAAAGAGCTATTAATCTAGAAAAAGTCATTAATAATGTTTATTAATGTTTTGAGTATCATCAAATGAGGCTCTTCTGGTACATTACTAATCAGAGTTGTTTTATTCAGAAGGCTTTCCTGCTCTTTGTTTTCATCAAAAAAGTTTTGGTTATCTTTGGACCAAGACTTCAGGTTATTTGTTTTGTAAAATAATAAAAAGCTTTTTTATTCACAAGATATTTAAAGCAAAAGGTTCCACTGGATTGTTAAACATCAAATATAGTTTTTCTTTAAAATAGGAAAAGAATCAAGAATTATATCAAGTGTTTTGAGATAGCAGACAATCATATGTTCTTAAGTTATTTCTGATGGGGATTTTTTGTTTTATTCCCAAACAGATCTTCCTGGTCTTTCATTCTGTCTTTGCAATCCCACTTCATTAAGTCACTATTTTTTCCACATATCAAACACAGGCTTACCTTTCAAAATGTGGGATAATCCCCTTCTATATTTAAATTACTCCTTTTCCCTTCAGTATCTGCCTTCACCAAGGCAGTGACTATTTTCAGATCCTCATTTTGCTTATCAGACAAGCCCTTTCATGTTTCATGCCATTAACAAGAGAGGAAATATCCTCACAGGCAAGATTAGTGATGACTCCTTGTTTTCCTTCAGCTGCTTTTGTGACCCGTGCCCTGCCCTGAGGGTACCTGTGGGGAAGAGTGAGGCAGGAAAAGAGCTGTGGTTGTCACTTCTGAGGGGTGAGGAGTTACAGGGCCTGCTGCATTGTTGTAAGGGAGACACAGCTTGCTTAAGGCTTTTGTGACAATAATAAATTCTAGGAGTGTCCCACGTGTATAAGTATTTTACAAGTGTGGTTGTTAATATGAAATGGGAAATAGTGCCTGATGTAGTGTTTGGTGCTGCTGTTTGTTCCCTGTCACCACTGTGTAAAAACTGCTTTTGAGGTTGTATTTATTTGAAAGCTGTGAAGGGTATTGTTTCAACTTTCTTTTTCTACATTTTGAGTTAATTTATTACACTATGGAGGGGAAGGATTTCCTGAGCTTCACTCAGGACTCTTCTGTTGTATGTATGCAGAAAGAATGAAGGAAGTCCTCGCTTCTTCTTAGCCTCTAAAGCTTCTGATTCCCACCATTTGTTCTATGAAATTAAATTAGCTAAATTAAAAAATCTTTATGCTGCTAGTCTTGTATAATCTGTAGTGCATTGCTATATTTGGTAATTTCTAAATGCTTATTGTTTAGGTATTTTACACATGGAATTCTTAGCAGTCTGTCACCTTACAGACTTTTTGGGTTAGAGTTTGTATTTGTACTTTAAACTTGGTCTGTTTACGTTTAGGAAAAGTTAATTTCATTCATGTGTTAATGATAATTTGTTGTGTTGGTGACATTGTTGAGAAACTTTATTATTATAATTATTAGTATTATTATTTTTAAAATTGCCTTCTCTTCCTGGCCTAAAAAAAAAAGCCCTGACTTCAGAGCTTCATCAAGGTATCAACAGTGATAATTTACAAAGTGTTGTTGTTGTAGCAGTGTCAGTATGGTCAGGGTTAAGATGGTAACTCATTCTTCATACTTGTATGCTTCATGGCCTCTTTGTGGAATTTCAAAGTTAGTGTCTTCATCTGGTATATTCCATGATGTTTTAACCAAAAGTGTGAAAAAAAGAATGTCATTCTTAGGGCAAGGCATTTCCATTGCACTGGATTATAGTGGAGTGTGCAAGGGTGAAAATGTATTTGATAGCTCTGAACTTTCTAATTCCACCTGCTTGTATTTCAGAGTGCTTGCAAGCTGTGGTTTTGTTTACCTTTTGATATCTATTTTGCATATTTGTACACTGATTGTAGTAGATCCTGCTAGTGCTCTTGGATAACATCTTAATTGTTCTGTTTGCTTTTAGAACCTTTACAGATGCAGAGACTGTCTGCAGGGATCTGCTGCCTCATTTGGAGGAGACCCAGGGTGAAGGCATTGAGCCAGCAGGTAAATGTGTTAAAGATGATCCTTGGAAATTTGAGCTCTTCTTAGGTTTGTTTTTTCTTTTTAAATGTAATTTTTATGTCTTTTCTAGCAGGTTTTGACTGACAATTTCTCAAGGCTCAGTTAATGAAAGACAAAATTAAAACTGAAGTGAGTCAGGGCAGCTGAAAATTCTTCAGGAGCTGCCTGAAAATTTGCATGTGTTTCTGCCAGTGTTTGTCTATATTTGTAATGATGACTAGATAAAAATTAAAAATAGCTTGATCCTATTGAGAATCATGCAAATTTTTGTGTTACCTTTGACATCACAGCCTACCCACCAGCTGCCTCCTGGGGAGGATTTGGTGTGCAGTGTAATAACTGGAGGCTTTAAAGGAATATCTGTGCTTTGGTCAATTGTGTGTTGCATCAGAGCATGTGCACACTGGTGTCATTGAATCCAGCTGCAGGGCTGCATGGCTTGCCTGAGCGTGCTGCCATGTGGCTTAAAGGAGGTTTGCTGGCAAAACTTGGGAAGGTTTGCAGCCCTAAGAGAGTTCCCTGTTGCCTTGGAGAGGCTGCTACTGGTTATCTAAATGTGCTCATTACAACAAAACATTTGTTCTAGGAGAAAACTGAAGCAGTGAGCACATAGCTATCTGATCTATGTAGGAATCTTGCATGCAGGCTGTATAGTGTGTATAAATATTTATCTGTCTGGGTATATAGTTACTTTTCAATAGGCAGGTCTTTGATACACAGGAGGGTTCTTTCCAAGAAGTGAACTGCTAGGTATATGCTTTCAGTGAGCAGGAAATAAATGTGGATGAATAAAGGCATAACAAACTCCTGTTTTCAAATTCACAGGGTATCTTACTGTACTGTTTGAGCTGCATGTTCTCTGTGTAGATTGTCGCTGTGACTGATTCTGCAGAGTGCTTGTGAAGGCTCTGACCTATTTTCCTAAGCATTTATCTGGGACAGTGGTTAATGCTGCCAGCTCCCTACCTGCTTCTCTCCCAGAGGTTGCTGCAGTTTAGAGAAGTGAGCTGGGCTGTAAAGCAGAGCTCCAGCAGGAAGGCACCTTTCACTCAGCCACTCCTGCAGGGCTGACCACAGCCTCTGCCACAAAGCTGAGGTGAACAGCTAAGGATAGAGCCCATTCCAGCTGTTCCATCATAATTTTCCTGCAAATACAGATCACACCTTATCCATTTTAATTAAGCAGTTCCTTTATTGGTGTTTAGATATGTTTCTAGTTGATGAATCAGGAGCTTACAATTTGTTAGACTTTGTCTTCTATTTGACCTTGGGAATCTGTGGCTCTATTTGTTATCCATTTAAATGGGAAGCAGGCTTTAACATGGAAACATCATACTGCAGATGCTGAGTGGTGAGGTGAGGACTGAATTTCAAAAACTCCTCCCAAAAGATCTTTCATGAGAAGGAAGTTCAATGACTGGTTGCAGGAGGTCTACATTTTACGTGAAGAGAAAAGGAGGAGATTCTGATATCTTCTAGTTGTTCAGAACTGACTTCCTCACTTTATCGTTGATACATTCTGCAACCTCAAGAGTAAATTTATCTAATAAGGACCACAGGTTGTTCTGTAATTTTTCCCCATTCCTTTCTACCAGTGTATAGAAGCTCATTCCTGTGGAATCAGGATTTGGGGGTTTTCTAATGCATATGTGAATCCAGAGTACCTTTAATGTTGGCAGCACACAATACATTGACTTAAAACCAGTGTGAAGTTAGAAGAGAGCTCATCCATGCTGGTTTTATACTGATGGAATCAGCAAAATAATTTATGTCAGAAAAGAGGAGGGCAACTAGGACATCTTTCTGTTCATAGGAAGCCTTGTGGCTTTGTTCAGCTGAGTTTTGAAAACTTCCAGGGAAATTGTACAGCCTCTCAGTACCTCTTCTTAGGCTGAGTCACCTACACTGTGAAATTCTTGATCCAGCAAGAATTCTCTTTGCTGCAGCTCATGTCAATTGCCTCTTGTCCTTCTGCTGTGTGCCTCTGAGAAAAATCTGTTTTCCTCATAGTACCTGCTTCAGTCTTTGACAAACTGCAAGTAGATTCATTTTGTATCTTCTCCAGACTGGAGAAACACAGTTCCTGCAGGGATTCTTGTACGTGCTGTGCTCCAGACCCCTGACTGCCCAGGAGTCCTTTTTTTTTGGCTTGTGCCACTTTGCTTGTCAGGATTTCTCTCTTGCACACTGTCTCAGGGGCACTGAGTAGGGGGAAATAATCCCTTTCCTTGGTCTGCTGGCTTAATCTTGCCAGTGCAGCCGGGGGTGTAGTTAGCCTTCATCTCCATTGGGGCACACATGTGAGTCACAGCCAACCTGTTCTGCAGAGCCATGGGGGTTTTCCTGCTGAGCCAGCTGGCATCCAGCCCATGCTGTGCCATGGGGCTGTCCTTCCCAGAGTGCAAGACCTGGCTTCACCCTTTTCAAGCTTTCAGGTTGTGTCAGCCCATTCTTCCAGTATGCTGATGTCCATCCAGATGGCCTCCCTGCCTTTTGTCCTGTCCATCACTTCCTCAAGTTTGCTCACTGAAGCTGGTGAGAGTGCATTCTGTTGTCCAGGACAAGAGTGCTATCATTGTACAGTGTCATTCTCACAAGTAACCCCTGAAGAATGTCACTTGGAATTGACTGCTAACAAGACTTAGAATTGCTGACCACTGTTCCTAAAGACTACTTGTCCAGTCAATATTTTATATACCTGTTCCTCCAATTGCAGCTGGTTCAAACCTTCCAAGGATGCTGGGCTATGCAGAAGTTGTCAAAGACTGTTAAAGGTAGAGTAAGCAATGTGCTGCTGCTCTCACCTTCAGAGCTAGTCAGCTCATCTTGGAAGGCAGGTGGGTTTTATTTACAGGGCCAAGTTAAGGGTGGCCATTCTCGCTGGTTTCAGTCACCATTTTATAGCTCAAAATGATTTCTAGGAGAGTTTGTTCTATAGCATTTCCATGGACTGAAGTAAGGCTGATTGACCCTTAGTTTTCTGCATCCTCTTTCTTCTGCTCTTTGAAGACAGATGTGGCATTTACCTTTTTTCTTGTGATGGGGACTTTACCAGATTGCTGTGCTTTCTCAAAGATGACAGCGAGCAGCCTTGGGATGGCTTTGACCTGGGTTCTCAGTGTCCACTCTGAAGGAACCCATCAGGTCCCATCAACTCTTGTATGCGTGCAGTTTGTGTATGTGTGCAGTTTGTGTAAGTGGTCCCTACTTTGATGTTCTGCTGCTGTAGGTAAAACAGCTCACCTTCCACTAGGATTGGAAGCTCAGGAAGCCTGACCTTGAGGTGAAGAAGGCACTGAGAGCATCAGACCTGTGCCTGTCTTGTGTCAGTGAGTTGCCCACAGTATCACTGGTTCTCCCTCTGATTGCCACTGTACCTGTAGGTGCCCTTCTTGTGACTTTTCACATTACTCACCAATTTCAATTCTGAGTTTTGACTTTCCATTCCTGCATGCCTGGGCAATGTTTCTGTAGTGATGATTCCTCCTGATTACACCCTCCACACGCTTTCATTTTGGTGCATCGTAATCACTTTTAGAGGCGTCAGTATTGTTATGAAGCTTGTTTTGCACTTGTCCTGGTGCACCACTCCCTCCACGTCAGCTGGTGGAGGCATTCTTTGGAGGATATCTCATTTCTCTGGTCCACACTGTCGGGGTTTACTGATGTGAGGAGGAGAATGTTTTATTGTAATTAATAATTGTTCCCTTTTCCTGCAGTGGAAAAAGTAGAAGTTTCCATTAATTGAAATATTTTTGTGTGTTTTGGCTAATTTAAAAATATTTCCTCTATTTGCCTTTTCTGTTAGAGAGGGTAAAATTATTTGTTTATTGTGGAAAACTGGTAATATAACAGAAAACCCTTTTCTTCCCTCAGCTGTGGCAAGACAAGCCACAGGAACACACAGCCACACACAGTTTGTGTGTTTTATTAGAAGAATCACTATGTGTTTGGGCTGGCTGAGACTTTCAGGTTCTCTTGAAATTCCAAAGTTCTGTACCTTTGTTTAATCTGTTTATTGGCACAAGGAGAAGTTGGACACAAATGCCAAGCTTGCAGACTCTAAACAGTGTTTATTCAGCTCCAGCTCTTACTAAAATGAAGTTAATCTTTCAGGGTCACAAACATCTTGAAGAAAATTGAAAAATAGTGTGTGAGAGGAGGAATGGTGTATTTCTGTTTTCAGCAGAATGTGGTGGCGTCATAGCTGTGGAATCTTGGATGGTGACTGACAGGAATGCCTCCAGCAGAGAGCTGAATTCCTTCTCTTGTCATTAGGGCAGAGTGATGTTTTGCAGCACCTGGCATATAATCAAGACCCTGTTTTGTGAGTTAGTTCTGATTAATTTTCAGGCAGAAGTTAAATTACTGGTTTACTTCTTGCTTCGCAGGGCATATCTGTGGAATATCACTTGGAGTTGCTCAGATCATGCAGCAGGGCCATTCCACAATCAGGCTGTTTATCTGTCTGAAAGGTGACCTTGGCTCCTTTGCATTTTATATGGCTCTCAGAGCTGTTCTTCCATAAACACCTGAATTCATTTATATTCTCAAATCCTTTCTGGCAGTCACCAGAATGCTTGCAGGTCAGGTAGTGAGCAGGAAGGTTTCACTAATGATATTAGCTTTAAGCTGTAGGATTAGTGTATTTCTCTTGATTTCTCTTGATCCTTCATATATCCCAGAGGTCCAACAGTTTCAGCCAGACTGATTATACACTGGGGAAAAAAAAAAATTTGTTTGTCTGTTTGAAGTAATTTTTCATATTTGGGCTTGTACCATGCCAAAACTTCCCATTTTACATGGTGGAAGGAATAAACTGGCTGTTAAAAACCACAAAATGAGTAATGTGTTCTATGTTGTGTGTAATTTCAAACTTGATATAAAATATTTGAATAACAAATGTACTTTGTACACAGTATTCACATGTAAACAGTTCATAAGTTTGGGATTATATTGTAAAAGATGAGTTGAAAACTGCAAGTTTATCTTTTAAGGGGTTCTTAACTACTTTTTTCCTCCTGTTAAGTTTCTTGTTGAAAATTTACACTTTAGTTCCCATCTTGGTGGGAAAAGTGCCCATCTGAAATCCCAGCTATTTAGATCAGCTTTTCTTAGAACAGTTCCCAAGAGAGGCTGCAGTACAGTGATCCTGTTATAACTAATGAATGAGACTACCCTGAGCCATCTCTTCCTTCAGCAGGGAAGGCAGTGAAACACGGAAAATGAAGTCTGATCATGGAGTTTTTGGCCTTGGAGCAGAATGACATAGGGAAAAAAATATCCTTCCAGAGCCTCAAACAGTGACAGTCCAGATTTTATCACCTGAATAAAATCTCTGTTCTTCTTATCTGCCAATATAGCCTTCTTTAAGCAGAAATCTTTTTGCACCATCTCTGACCTTCAGAATTCATATGAAGGACATGAGCCAAGGTCACATAGTAGTGAATGAAAAAGCATTTTGGCTATGAAGCACAATGCAGGTAGCACAAGTTAGTGAAAGAAAGAGGAAGGGAACAACTCTTTGCTTGCATACACAAAACTTTCAGAGGCATCAAGTGCTTTGAGCTGGAGTGCTGAGTTTTTTCCTGTTACTCTGTGAAGCTACAGTTGTATCAGGTACCAGTGCTAAGGGTGTATATTGAAGGGTTTTATTCTGATCTCCACTTTGGTTTCAGGAGGTGCTGAGTTGATTTCCAGCCTGGACATTGCAGTTTAACTTTCAGGTGCTACTGAGGCAGAACACCTGTTTTGCTTCTCCCAACATTTATAATCGATACATTTAGTATTTAGCCAGGCATTCCTTCCCAGCCACTTTCTATGAAGAATGAGCACTCTGCTCAAAATCCCTCTGCAAACTGACAGAGGAATATATTGTTCATGTTCTGGGATTTTTACTAACTCTGGGGACAGACAATTTAGATTTTTAGAATTATTTGGCTTATTGAGATTTCAGAACTGTTCTGAGATTTAAGTTCTACCTGCAAATACATGCAAAAGCAGACACTGAATGGGCATTCAGGTTTATATTTGTTTGTGCTGTATCTTGAGTATTATTAAGGTGATGCACAGAGTCTCTGAGAGTGATTCTGTTCCTTATCTTTGATATGAATCAAAGATGCCTTTTTAACAGCAGAAAAACCTGCATAAGGAAAACAAAAGGAAACCCAATTTTCAAGTAGATTTTTTGTTTCTATGTATAGGTATTTCAGGAATTTGATTAATTTTAATTATTCTCTGGGAGCAGTGCTGTTATTTGCTGCACATGCGAAGTGAAAAGACACTATTAATGCAATGTCTGTAATGTTACTAATATTTTCTGTTTCCTTCAAGAGAGGAATGTCTTTATTCAGGAACGTTTATAATATATGGACCAGAAAGTTGTATTTTAGCTCTGTATGCTATGATTTTGTTTTGAACAGAGCAGTCACCTATCTGTGTCCAAGCACACCTGCAATCCCTGATACCTTTGTTTTGGAAGCCAGAACATCTATATATATAATTTTTCATTTGGACTTTGGTGTGTCACTGAGTCCAATAAACATTTGGATTGACAATAGCTTCTGCCTCTCATCCTTTTCACACCTGCTTTGGGGTTAAGTGCAGAAACAGCTGCTTTGCCTTCTCAACTCATAAAATATTTATTGGGTGCTACTGCTTACACTTTGATAAAGTCTGTCTATTACCTAAACTCCTTCACAGCTATTTGTTTCTAAACTGTCTGGATTTATGATGCCCTTTCTCCAGTGACCTAAGCACAGCTCCACCTCTATGTTTTGAGAGTCATTATGTGCCATTGACACATGAGAAAATGAAGGTGCATGAAGATGAAGCAGCTTAATTTGTACTTATTGTTGTCATTAGCACCTTCTGTTTGTCAGGTGAAGAATGCAAATCTGCCAGCCAGGAGCAGGAATGGAATGAAATGTTGGTGAGTTTACAGCAGTTTGCTCTTGGTGCAGGCTGCAAGTGTGTTCTATAGCACTGCTGTGGATCCAGCTGTGGCCGATGTGTTCCTGTATTGCCACAGGTGCTCAGAGAGGGAGTTCCCAGACCTCTGAAGCAACTAGAATAGCACTGGAGAGGGGTGTGATGCATGTTGTGCTTTAGAACACTCCAAAACTGCTCTTTTTCAGCCACTGAGGTAGCAGGAAACAGCACAGATACTAACTGAGCTTGCTTTTTCCATAGGCACAGTAAAATACAATTATGCTTATTAACTTGTATTAGGAATTACAAAAAGAACTGTTTTTGGTTAGTCTTAATTCTTACAAACCCAAGCACTTTGGTCTGCAATTTTTTCACCAGCTCACTGGTGAATATAGAATATATCCATTTTTATGCCTATGCTAAAAAGATTGCTTTATTTATGAAAGTACATCTAAGGAAAAAAAAAATCTTAAAAATGTTCTTGTACTGTTATGTTCAAAAGTATGGGAACTGTTTGATGGGGAGTTGTGGGAGGGTTTGTGCTTTCCTTGTGAGAATTCACCTGAATTTTGCCAACTCATAACCCCTAGATCCTCTAAGGAGTGTATTCATACTCAGCCCCTTGCAGGGTTTGCAAGAGCCAAGGACAGTCTTTGAGGCAGACATTTCTTGTGAGTGCCAGGGACTGTCCCTGTCCTTGGCACCAGTGGTGAGAGCCAAGTGACATTTGTTGGTGCTCTGCAGCTTTGCGCTGTCAAAGAAGGGGAGAAAAACACACAGGGAGAAAAAAGTGGATGGTAAAAAGAGAGGGTGAGGAAGACAAGAACAGAAGATGACAAATGGAACCATGGAAGCAGGGCAAGACAGGAGTGAGCGGAATGGACACATTGGAACATGGGACACATGACCAAGGGAGAAGCTGTGGGAAGTAGTGAGGAGCAGGGAAGGATGAGGGAGAAGAGCTGGAGGGGCAGGAGGGAGGGAAGAGGTAGAGCACGCAAAAGGAGCTTGGATACTGAACAGGAGTGGAGGTTTTGTATCTTTTGGATCTCTTCAGCCTTCTGATTCACCAGCTGCTCCATTGGCACAAGGGAGAGTGCAGAGCTGAGCACAGGCAAACAAATTCAGCTGGAACTGGAGGTGTGCCTGCAGCACACATCATCAACAGAATTCTGTATGGCACTTTCATTCAAGATGCAGAATGAAGTACAAGAAATAAAGATTTCTCTTTCTACATGGTATATTTGGTAAGGAGAAAATTGGAAAACCCTTCTCTCAAGAGCTGGGAAGTGCCAGAGTTGTGCTTAGTCCTGGGGTCTTGATTCAATCCTCTTGTTTTCTGGTACACAGTCGCATGGTATTTTTCAATTGCAGATTACCTTGACAATGGTGCTTTACCTTCCAGAGTCTCTGTGGACTTCTTTTGCTGATGGCAGAGTCAGACTGAGAATAGATAACTCATGCCCACAGACTCCCATAACAGTTCATCAGATGTTCAAGGAGAGCCTGGAAAAATATGGATCCCTTAATGCTTTGGCCAGCAAAAAGAATGGAAAATGGGAGAAAATAACTTTTTCAGAATATTACTGCCTCTCTAGGAAAGCAGCCAAGAGCTTCTTGAAGGTAGGTGCAGGAAACAAAACCAATGCCTTTAATCCTTCTGTCTCCTTTAAAAATGCAAAAAACAAATGAATAAAAAACCCCAACCCCAAACCCCACAATATATAAGAAGGTTTTTGCATTACTTGAAGATCAGTATTCAATATTCTTTATTGAAATGATAATGATGAAAATGACTTTTGGTCAGAGGTAACACTGCTGTCAGGGAGCCTTGACTGCAAGTGAGGAGCTGCTGTGTTGCACTGCGTCTCTGGGACGTGGGAGCAGAGCTCAGAAGAGCTCAGTGGCCTTAAGATAAAAAAATAGGGGAAAACTACTATCATGAATTTGGTGAGATAAAGACAATCTTTAAAACATTCTAAATATAGGGTAATATTAGTACTCATTATGCTCTTGTTCATATTGAAATATTCTGGGTCTTGGGACTTTCTGGGCAGCAGAGTTCAAGCAGACAGGAGAAGGTAGTGGAACATTCACATCCTGTTAATTGCTTATAAATGCCAGATTTGCTATGGATACCAAAACATGCCTTCACATGCCTTGTCAGTACTGTGATAATAAATCAAAAGTGTTCATGGTTTATATTTGTGTGTATGTTTCTCTCCAGTGGGCCTATATTATAAAATCTCCTGTATATTATTTTTAAGCTTGGTCTTGAACGATTCCATAGCGTAGCAATCCTTGGATTTAATTCTCCAGAATGGTTCATCTCAGCTGTTGGAGCTGTTTTTGCTGGGTAAGATTTTTGGGGAGAGTTAATTTTTGAGGGGGATTTGGGGATTTCTATTTTGCTAGGTCTGGGACTGTATCAAGTCAGTATTTTGTATCATATCCTGGAAGTTGTGTTGCTACTGATTGACACTTTCAGCAACCTGCTGGAGTCTTATATTCCAAATAGTTCTGACACTCATAAGTGGATCCTGTTTGCCATGGCTTAAGCATGACAGTCACACAGAAGGTGTTGTACAGGATCTTATCGATGGAAAATGTGGGAAATAGATGAGAATCCCAGTTTTATATTAATGAAAATAATACAATATTAATGATATCTACAGTAAGATATGTTCAAACAGATGAAGTAACATATGAATATTAACTACCCTGATTGCTTCTGATACCTGTTAATTTGGATTTTAATTCTTAAGCTGTTCTGTACCAATGAAATCCAAATTGGTATCTGTGCACAGCTTGAACAAAAAGAGGACATAAGTGAGGATTTTTTTACCACTTCCTGAGCTAACTCCTGTGTAACCTTAAGTGAGTTAAAACACTGAGTCCTAGCATCTTCTACTGAATAGTTTAGAGATTACTTTTCCCAATGAGCATAAATCAGAGATGCGTGCATGTCTGAATATGTGAAGCAAACATTAGAGCTGTCCTGCTGTTTGCTTCCACATCTTCATACCCCTTCAGGTTTTATCTGATTATTATTCTCTTTTGATACTATGTGCATGTGTATGCATATAAATATATGTTCTTATACATACATATAATTATATTTACATGTATCTATATTTATATATATTTATATATATTATTTTTTTGATGCAGAGGAATTGTCACAGGGATATATACAACCAATTCTCCAGAGGCCTGTCACTACATTGCCCATGACAGCAAGACTGATATCATGGTTGTGGAAAATCAGAAACAGCTGGACAAGATAATGCAGGTACAAGGTGGCTGAATGATTACTGAAAAGCCACAATTTTTCATTTCTCAATGCTGTGTTGGTCCCAAATACCATGTACACTCTCTGTATCATGAAACCTTTGTGAAGTGTGTGTTGCTGCTCAGAGATCTGGTATCTGGTGTCAGAGCTCGTGGGTGGCTCTGACCCTCTGCAGTGTCTGTGGCTCCAGCAGAGAACTCACTGGATGGTTCACTGCAGGTTTACCTGAAAAACCCACATTTTGATCCCATATTTTTACTGTCACCACCTGATTCTGTTTGGAAAAACACAGTCCACTTGGAAGTCCAGTGGAAGAGATTATGCTGATGAGGGTTTGTAAAAGTCTGCCATTTAAATATTAAGGATGTCAGTGTTCAGAATTTTCTCTTTCTAAGGTATCATCTTCTCCTGCTTGTAATATCAGCCACTAAGGCTCTTGAGTTTACTGCACTTTGGTTAACATGAGACAGAGCTTAGTGAGAAAGCAGGATCCTCCTTAAGTGAACAGTCTCAACTTTGACAGAACTCTTGGGCAGCTGGGCCTGCCTTTCTGCAGCAGTGCCAGATGGAAAGACCAATGTGATGGCAAGGAGACTTGGGAGAGGAGCACAGGAAACTCTGGAGAAGGGCTTGTCTGTCTGTCAGATGTTGAGGGAAGCCTGTGGATTCATCAAACTTGCATCATTTGCTGAAGCAGGAGGGCCCTCATGATGGAGCTTTCTGCCAGGACCACATACCTGCAAGAGAGAAAATATGCAGGTTTTTCTTCAAATGTATTTCATATAAGTTGTTCATTAATTACTTTGTATTTTGTAGTTGTGTTTTACATGCAATATGGAGGAAGAGAGATTTTTGTAAGTCTGATAAGCCTTCTTGCAGTGTCATTGACACAATACCAGGCTATGCTGTTGTGAACATGGGGAGAGGAATCCAAGTGGAACAACTCAAGGGGTTTGGTTCATACACATTATGTAGAAAAAGAGAGCTCTGGCCAGAACTGCTTTAGCCAGCAGAGGGTTTTTTTGAAACTTTTTTTCTGGAATCCAAGACTGAAAGAATAACACCTCAATTGCTATCCTTCTAATAATATGTACATACTGGCTACCATGAAGCCACTGCTTTTGTATTGGCAAAATTCTGTTCAAAATGTGATTAATTGAAAGGTGTCTGTGAGGCATGGGCTCTCACAGAATTCAGTGAAATCAATGCTTCCTATAGGCCATGCAAAGCACACAAAGAGCTGCTGAAAGCAGCAGCCACTGCTGTCTGCCTGTAAGCCTGCAGCTTTATATTTTTATTTATCCTTACAATGTGTATACAGCTTCATTTGATTTTTATTCCTTAAGGAAGTAGAACTTTTTTTAGCACTTGAACATCACTTTTTGCTGTGGGACTTTTTTGGTAATCACAGGCCTGGGTCAGCTTCTAGCTTGGCCTGCACTGTTCCTTTATGTGTCCTTTTGTGCATTATGAGAAAGGAAACTAAGGAGCCATTTCTGGTCTATTTTTCATTTTTTAAACCTTTTGACTGGAACTAGATTTCCTGGAGCAGACGTGTAGTCTGTGTAGACTATGTAGTTCCCTTCCTCCCACCTCTAGTTGAGCTGGTTGGTGATGAGTTTAGGGGAGAATATTTGGAGGTGAAGGGAAATGGGAGGCTTTTGTGCCTGTCAACCCATTACAGTTTTGGTAACATTAGAGTGGAGAAAAGCCCACACAAGATATGAGTAATAAATAACTTTGTTTTAAAAAATGCAACAGATCTGGAATCGGTTGCCCCACCTGAAGGCCGTGGTGCTTTATAAGGACTCCATTGCAGAGAGACATCCAAATTTGTACACGGTGAGTGAATGCTAGAACAGAGGCACAACCAAACAATGCCCGGGGTTACACCCATGTATTACAGTTAATACCTGGCTGTTATTTATTTGATACATTTTTACTGTGATTATCTGCTGTTTAGAATGCATTGCCGTGCTCCAGCAAACACATTCAAAAGCTTTGTCAGCTTTTTCTGTTCAATTTACCTTTGATACTTCACATTTAAGAAAAGCCCTTCCTTACTTTACAGTCTGTCTTGTGTCTTCCTAATTTTTAACTTGACTGGGTTATTAAAACACCTGTAGGTTTTAGGTGGGAATGTGTACTCTCAAATGGTTAAAAAAGAAGTTGCCCCCTGGTGCCTGTGAATTCGGTAATTTTTTTAAAAATCCAGTGTTTTAACTGGACTACAGATCAGATTTTAGGCTGAAAAACTTCAGGTGTTGAAAAAATACATTGAAGAGAAATATAATGTATTCAGTATATAAAAATATAATGAACAGCATAGAAATATTTTAAAATACTTGCAGTTTTGATAATCAGATAAGAAAAAAATTTTCTGTGCCTATTTTTAATGTCTTGCTTTATACCTTAATAATAAACTGTTATTGTTCCAATACTATACATACTGATATAGAGCAGGCCTTGCATCTTGTACAATAAAAATGTTAGTACAAAGGTGTTCTTACTATTTAGAAAGACTTAGTGCTAGCATTTAATTCTTGAACAACTTGCACTTAGTGAAATCTAAATGTGTGAGAATTGCTGTATTTTTAAACACTGGTTCAGTGTTTAGGTGTCATGTTGGACATTTTCTCAGAAGAGCAGGGTAGCTGTGAGTGTCTGACAGGTGCCATAGTTTATGTCACCTAAAGGAGAAATGAGAGCTCAGCTCAGCAGAGGCAGTGGTTGTTGCTGAGTGTGATGCAGAGCAAACCCCCGGCCCACGCGGCGTTGGGTGACAGGGATTTGTGCCGTGTGATGAGCGGCAGCAGGGGCGGAGCTGGCTGAGCAGTGCGTGTTTCCAGAAGGCAAATGCAGAGTCAGGAGTGTGCTGTGACTGTTTCTGTACCTTCCACACATACTGGAATGCCAACACCATCTGTTGCAGGTGCTGCTCAGTAAACAAAGCCTGTGCAACAGATTCTCAGTGATCAGTGCATTCCACTGTGAGAATACAGTATGGTCAGGAGAGCAGGAACAACTGCTCAGTGACATACAAACAATTACGTCCTTCACACCACCAGGCTTTCCAGGAGCTTGTGAAATTGATGCAGCCACATTCTGTGGGGAAGCAATAGAATGTGACAAATCCCTGACTTGCTACAGAGCTGTTCAGTGCCTCTCTTTTCAGAGATGTGGTTTGTTGGAAGGAAGTATAAAACTGATGAATAATTCTTGGGACAGCCTTGCCACCCAAGAAAAGGCAGTTAAGGTGCCACAGACACTGACTATTGTAATCTTAGTAGCCCAGGGCAATGCCAGATGTCTGAAAGAAGAAATTAAGTACCCTCAAGCAGAGGCTCTCCTTTTTTACCTCTGTTTTCTCATCATCCCCGTTACTGCTTTGTGGTCCTAGATATAGCTCCAAGAAATTGCTGAAAAATGAAGGTGCTGCACCTTGCATTTAAATATTACACTTCTGTAGCACAGTATGAATCACGTGATTCTAGTGGGAAACTGACCATTTAGTTATCAATTTTCTTTAAAAATTCTGTGATACTCTAGTTTCCAATTAGCATTGCAAGCAATGTTACACTTAACAGCACATTGGGGTGTGTCACAGAAGTATTGGGGAGCAACCCATATAATACAGAGGAGCAGGTTCAGGATTCTTGTAGGCCAATTTGTGTGGCACAAAAGTCCAGTGTCATAAAAGTTTTACCTCACTCTAGAATGAGTCAAATTTGAATGGAAGTTGTGACCAGCATCATCATATGCTGTTTCCTATAAAAGAACACATAATTTGGGCAAGCATTCACACATCTAGATAATGATGCTTTTGCAAAGAAGCTTTCATTCAATTGCTTTATAGGTACATTTATATAGTGTACAATGAATGATAGATGGGCTGTCACAAGTGTACTCTTAAAAATGATGGATCCAGATTCCTGTAAATAATACTCAAAATCATTCTTACAGTGTGAGAACCTAATAGAGTTTTAGCCCCTGTGACTTATCCATAGTATCCACGTTGCAGGAGGACCAGTATTACTATTCCTTCTTAGACATTAAATAGATTCAGGACAGCACAATTTTAGATAGTCTGTTTGCAATTCACACATTAAGCTCTAAGATAGACTCACCATATTTCTTCCATAGCCAAGGTCTGGGGAAACTTGCCTTGGACATGTGTTCAGAACAAGGCACTGAAATGTTCTAACATTTTTGAGACAGGAAAGATGCAGTAGTACTGTGTCAGTTTGTAGGAAGTCATTTGGTATCCTGTATTTTCTGTTCCATGTTCTAGATGGAAGAGTTTCTGGAGCTGGGAGGTGATGTCTCTGACAGTACTTTGGATGACATTATTAACTCCCAAAAGCCCAATCAGTGCTGTGTTCTGATCTACACCTCTGGAACCACTGGGAAGCCAAAGGGAGCCATGCTGAGCCATGACAACGTAGGTACTTTAGGCTCCTGTAGCAGAGGAGCAGCAAAGTGTGGGGATATTGATTCCTGTGGTTTGAGATGCCTGGTACATCCTAGAGCCCTGAAATGCTTTTGCTTTTACAGCATAGATAGGGCACTGCAAAGCAGAGGGCAGTCAGCTGTTTCTGGTAAAGTACAAACCAGGTAAAGAAAGAAACTCCATTCCAACAGCCCTTCACAAAGTTGAACAGTTCTTTATGAATATGAAATTTTTATTCACTGTATTTCTTGTGAGATCTAATGCATGAATTCATAAATATAGTTCACAGATTGCCATAAAGTCTCTCAAGTGAATGTCATAGGTCACCGTGAAATGAGCAGATCATACACATTAGCCAGCCACTATCAAAACAGCCTGGTGGACTGCTTTTGCAGATTTTATTAAACTGGGGGTGGATGTGTGGATTTTTTACTTTGGTGTTTTTTGTTCCTGGACTTGTGTGCAGGTTTTTGTGTCTGTCACTGGAGGATAATACAGCTCCAGTTCTCAGTGCTGGTGCTGGCAGTAACCCTACCTGTGTTGTTGCAAACAGAAAATTTCCAGTTATAGACAAAAGCAAAGTTGTTTGCTAAAAGGACTTTCCGCAGAGGTTTGCTTGGAAAGATACGTGTTTGGTGTCTGAGCAGGAGTGGAAGGTGGTAGGAAGCCTTTCTGAATACATAAAGAATCTGCAAAGGGATGGTCTAAGTTGAGGCCTCACCCCTTAAAGAAGGAATTATTGCAGACCTGCACAATGTGGAAACAGCAATTCACCCAAATGTAGGCAATTAGTGCACTAGTACCTGGAAGCAGAACATAATGAACTTGGGACACAAAAAGACTGATTTGATGTTACAAATCTATGCTCTTTTATATCAACGGAGTCTGGTGTCATTTCCATGCCAGCTGCCAAACTATTCTTGGCTGCTGATCACAAACAGGCTATTTTTATGTTGACAAACAGTGGAAGGCATGCCATGCCTGTAGCTTTGCTGCTGCCTTCTTTAGTCAGAGATGTTTGCCACCGTTCATGTGCAAAAGCAGTGCTGAATCAGTCCTGTATGACCCTCACAGATCTGCTGTGAGTGTGCCTGGGTACTGTGAAGCTTGAAGTAGAAGCAATGAATACAGACACATCTTAAAGACATCCTGTTCTTCCTACTGTGTGAGTCTCCCATAGCTGCTTGTCCAGTGCTGCCACCTAAACTTGGATGGCCTGGCCTGGCAGCACACTGCTCCTTAAAACCCTCTCTTGAGAATCTCTATTTCCTTAGCCTACATTTCCAAGCCTACATTTGTACCTTCTAATTTTTTCCAAAGGA
The DNA here is from genome assembly GCF_047830755.1 of Zonotrichia albicollis. Lineage (NCBI taxonomy): Eukaryota > Metazoa > Chordata > Aves > Passeriformes > Passerellidae > Zonotrichia > Zonotrichia albicollis. The sequence goes on along the minus strand of NC_133829.1, from coordinate 15,462,646 downwards.
ATGTGCTGTGATAACAGGAATACGTGTTGTTTATGTCTGTACTCTGCCATCTTGAATACTCTCATTTCTGTATCCTGCACTACCCAGTTTAGATTACAGACTTGTCTGGGAAAGAGCTGTTTCTTTTTGTTGCTTGGCATTTTCTCGTTTGCTTTTTTTTGGGGGGGGTGTTGTTTGTTTTGGTTGTTATTTTTGTGCACATATATCTTCTCCATTGTCTCTCACACCATCACATATATTTATGTCTTCCATATGCTGTGTTCTGATCATGAAGATATGCATATTTAGCATCCTTGAACTGCATCTTCTGAGATAAAGTGGGAAATAGGAAGAAGGAGGGGGAAACATCATTCAGGTTCACTAAGAAGTCAAGCAACACAACTTCAAAACTATTCATGTATGTGCTGCCTCTCATGAGAGGGGTGGGTGTGTATGTGTCACTTGGGAACCACTGCAGTGAATATCCCAGAGGCTTCCAGAGGAACAGAGTACAGCTGCTCTCTTCCTCCTGAGTGCTTAGCCAGGGCATGATCAGTACCAGGCAATGAGCTTGTGGCTGATTCTAAATTGTCCTTTGAGCTCACTGATCACTGAGTATTTATTGTTCCTTTTTGAACTTGCAGATACAGCGCTGGTGGAAGGTGCCAGTTTAACAGAAAGCCTGCAGAGATGGTGGAAAGGAAGGGACAGATCAATTTGTTTCTCATCCATCCAGCCCATGGCTGCCTGGCTGAATGTGTCACTAGGGCATGGGGAGCTGCTAGTGTTCACAGCCCAGTCAGGCAGCACAAATGCTGTATTTACTTATGTTATCTGCTCTCTGTATTGCTGCAAAGGTAATCTGGCTTTTGGCAGTGTCCCCAGGGAACTGACAGACTGCAATGTCTACCTGTGAGCACAGATTTTTCAGTTTCATTAGCATAGCAAGAGGATAACAAGTTTGTGTTAAGAGGAAGAAAGGAGAAAAACCCAAACCAAAATCCCGACCATACCTAATGTGTTGTGTTATTTATTTAAACAGATAACTTGGACATCAGCCCATTGCAGCAAAGCAGGAGGTATGCAACCTGCAGAGGTCCAGCAGGAGTCTATAGTCAGTTATCTCCCACTCAGCCACATAGCTGCACAGATCTATGACCTGTGGACTGGAATCAAATGGGGAGAGCAAGTTTACTTTGCTGAGCCAGATGCTCTAAAGGTACCTTGTCTTACATTACATCTAATTAAGATTGCAATTCTTTCTCTTAGAAAACATCCCAAGGAGAGAGTATGATATTTGAAAAGTTGTAGAGGATAAAGATTGAGAGTCCATTATTGTAAAAGTTATGGAACAATAAAGCTTATTGTATTTGTGACCCAGTGCTCTAGATTCTAATTAAAATATATACTTCATATTCATAAGGTTCTTTTAAGGCAAAAGAAGTATAAGCAGTTTTTGGAGCAAAGGGATGCTGGAGGAACTCACCATGTGTGGTTTTCTCCTTGTGTATGTACCTCCCCCAGTGTGTCAGACACAGTGCATATGGGTGACTGAAGGGAGCTCAGCCAGCCCTTTTTTATGTTCTACATATTTAGTGATGTTCTACAAAATGAAACATTCAGGTTTTACTTCACCAAAACTCCTTCTCTCTGCTGTGTGCCTTTTGTTGAAATTATTTCATTATTATAACAGGGCAGCTTGATCAATACTCTAAAAGAAGTGCAGCCAACATCTCACATGGGAGTTCCCCGAGTATGGGAGAAAATCATGGAGAAGTTAAAGGATGCTTCTGCTCAGTCAGGATTTCTGAAGAAGAAAATGCTTTCCTGGGCTATGTCACTTAGCTTGGAGAGGAACCTGAATGGCTCAAACAGGTGTGTAGTACAATGAGTGAGATTTCCAGCAACCTGAAAGTAGCAATTTGCTTGTAATAAACCATGAAGCCTCAGTGAGACTCTTTGTATAAGTGGGTGAAGTCTGGCTTGGCAACACAGCAAATATGGTGCAGGGGGGAGGGTGTAGTTATCAATTGTTATTGATATGAATTTTTTCACAATGAAGTGGGGGAAATTTCTTATGCAGAATGGTATTCCAAAATATCATTCCATTATATTCCTTTGCTCATTCAGTTTCTCAGATAGATCTTGCAAATTTCAGATTTCAATGGTGTAGGTTGTCAGAGACACATTTAACTGGTGAAAAAACTCGTATACAAGAGCTGTGTTGTATAAAATACATTTTTACAGATTCTTTATGTATTTGTTGAATTCAGATACCTAAAGAGTTGGAGATAGGAAAGCTCCAAAGGTAGGAGAAACACCAAATAAATGAAAGGAGGATGAATGTGTCACCTTACTTATGTTCTAATTTCTGTCAACACCCAAAATCAAATGACAAATACATATCCAAACAAAATCTATGCCTGATTGTGTTTTGAAAACTTCCTAGGTTCTCTGACTTACTTGTGTATTTTGTACTCAGCAGTGATCTAAAGCAGCTCTGGACAAGATTAGCAGACTACTTAGTGCTTGCAAAAATCCGTAGTGCACTGGGGCTCTCTTCCTGTCAGAAGCACTTTTGTGGTGCTGCTCCTCTCAATACAGAAACACTGTATTTCTTCTTGGGTCTGAACATCACCCTGTATGAGGCCTATGGGATGAGTGAGACCACAGGCCCACATTGCCTGTCTGGGCCTTACATTTACAGGCAGCACAGGTAATTTTGCTTTTATTACTATTTTTAAAATATTATCTGTTTCATTTTATCTATGAAAAAAATATTTATTAAGGTCAGCAAAGATACTGCAGCTTATTTTATTTTCCAAGGGCATTGCCACTCTGTTGTGACTTTGGGAGTCAAAATAATTTCCAGGTCAGAAATCTGACACAAACCCTGGCCCTTGCTCAAGGGAGGAATGCAAGACTCAAAACCAAAAATGCTTTTATGCCTGCAGATACAGGGGGGAAAAGCAGCAAGGACCGGCCAACACAGAGTGCCAGAAAGTGCTCAGACACCCTGACAAATCTGCCCTAATGAAGGAGTACTCCCTGGTTGTTGGACAGTTACACCATGGTGATAATTGCAGTCACAGATACTTTGACAGTTTCAGGAATTTGGCACATTGGCCAGCTTATCAGTGTTATGTTTGATGTTTCTGTGATCCTTGTGGGGTTTTTCTGCTCTTCTCTGGTAGCTGTGGTAAACCAGCACCTGGATGCAGAGTGAAACTGGTGGACAAAGATACAGAAGGCAATGGAGAAATCTGTTTCTGGGGAAGGACTGTTTTCATGGGTTATTTAAATATGGAAGACAGAACAAAAGAAGCCTTTGATGAGAAGGGGTGGCTGCATTCTGGAGATTTAGGAAAGCTAGACAAGGATGGCTTTCTCTATGTCACTGGAAGAATTAAAGGTAATAGGCAAAATCTTGCTCTCTGTTTATGGTAAATGTTCAGCACTATTCAGTCATCTCTCAGTTGCAGTCCATCTAATGAAGTGTCTTTCCTTTAATACTGGCAGCACTGCCCTAACAGGAAGGTAAAATAAACTTTCCTATGAGAAAACCACAGTGTGCTCTGTGTTCAGGGAAGGTTCCCTCTAGTCTGTAGTAGGTGGAGATGATTCCGTTCCTACAACCAGGCTTTTCATCTCCCACTCCTTTACTCAGTATTAATTCCAATTAGCAATATAAACTACTAAGGTTTAATGTGTTGTGTTTGATTTGAATGATATCATTAAGCTGTCCAGTCTCCCTCTGAATCTTGCCAGTGTCTTAATTGCACATTAGAATGTTTAGCTGGGAAGGAGAGGCACCCTCTGCTACAGAGAAATTGGTGCTGTAGGTCAGAGGTTGGTTCCTCTGGGCTCTTAGGTTAAGTGTTTGCAGAGACCAGAGCTGAAGCTGGAGAGCAGAAGGGAGAGCTCCAGCTGAAGCCATGCACTGAGGTGTTACTACAGGGTTACTACTGAAGCCATGCACTGAGGTGTTACTACAGGGTTACTACAGGACACTGGCTGAAGGCTCATGAGACTGACATTAGTCACTGCTGACTTGGAGGCTTTCTCCATGATACCTATTCAGACAGTGGGATGGGTCACAGGCAAGATGTAACTGAAGAGGATTTAAGAATTGAGTAAATATTATTTTAGAACTTCAGATGAACCACCAGGGAGATAAACCAGATGAGTGAATTCGTCACAGGTGCCATCATGTCCTGCTAGGAATCAGGACTGAAGTTGGTAGCATTAATAGCCTGCACCAAATGCAGCTGTCTTGATTTTAACTTTTCTTGTCTGAATCATTTTCCTTTAGCACAGCAGTAACAACCCCTTGTCTCAATTCATAACATTTGTGTTTCTCTTACATCTCTCTGGATTGCTGAACTAATAGCAGTTACTCTAAATGACAGGAGAGGTAGACAATCTGAGATAAACTAACTCTATGTCCAGTTTCATTGAAGTTTTAAATCCAAGTCCAAATAAGCACAAAGAAAAACTAAGGGCCAGAGAGATTGGTGGAGGATCTGAGACAAAGACAAGACTATTACAAAAGGAGGGTGGAATGAAAGGAAAAGTTAGACTTATAAAAGCGTGTCTCTGTTATTTGTTGAAACATGTTCTGAACTGCTGCAAAAACAATTATTTGAGCACAATTGGAAGTCACCAATATAACAAAAGCAAAGAATTGCAATTTACTTAGAGAATACTCAAGTTTGTAATAATTTCATGGAATATATATATTACACTTCAGATCAAATGTTGCTTTTATCAAGCCTTACTCCAGTAGTAACTTACTTTTGTCTGACCCCTCTTGGTGGATTCAAGAATTGGTTTTAATCACAATAACAATGAACTTCCTTTTTGGTGAGATAGCAATAATAGAATAGTGGGTGAATCCTATGCTAATTGGGAAGAGATGATCTCTCAAAGAAAAATTCCAGTTATGTAACAGTCCCTTGAGAATAAGCTGTTACTGGATAATGTAAAAAATATCTGGAGCAAATATACTGAGGGACAGCTGAGAACTTGAGCACACATTTGAAAAATAGTAGCATTTTTGTTTTGAAGCTAATTAATAGGATTTGTGGTATTTGAAAAATATTGTCTTGGAAAAAAGATCTCGTATTTTTTATGTCAGCATAAGAAGAGCAGGTTGAGCCAGACATCAGCCTGATCTCTGGAATTTATTTGAATGCAACTAATAGCCTTTCTTTTTTTACCTAGATTTAATTATTACAGCTGGAGGTGAAAACGTGCCCCCAATTCCAATTGAAGATGCTGTTAAAAAAGAACTTCCAATTGTTAGTAATGCTATGGTGATTGGAGATAAGAAGAAGTTTTTGTCTATGCTCCTGACCCTAAAGGTAAACCAGTTTTAATATTGCCTTCAGTGAAGTTATACACCTGCACCTAACATAAGAATAATAATTTTGAACCATTTGTTAAAAGACCTAAAATTAGATAGGAAGATATTAGCAGGGGGAAAAATATGTATCAACTACAGACAAATGTAAACCTAGGGTTACCTGCTCTGCTAAACATCCACATATTTACTGCTGTTTCTTCTACATGTACAATAAGAGCTATTTTCTATTTAAATGCAAATTTTATATAAGAAATGCTGGAAGATTGAGAAGCCTTTGTAACAGAACACAACAATAGTTTTTATGCTTACACATGAGCAAAACCAAGAAATGTTTCTGTTACGGGCAAACTCAGAAACCTTCCAACAGAAACATTTCTGTACAATTTGTTATTTTTATAGCACAAGAATGATGACCATGGAACAAAATAATTAATAGCCTTGCTGTGGTATAAGCTTCAATTGAGAAATCACTGTTCTCCTGAAACATTTGCACTTCAGTTCTGTGAACATACCTAGTGAATGCCACTTCGGTGTTTTGAAGTTGTTAACCTCTATGACTGATACTCTCTATCTTCAGATACAATAGAAATACTAATTTAAGGAGTCTAGGAACACTTCTATCTCAAGCTGTTTATATTACACCATAATAATTCCATTGAACATGAGCTAAATGTTTCCCTGTAACAATGGAGTCATTTGGAAAATATGGCAGAAATTCAAGGTCAGAGATGGACTCTGTGGCCTAATTCATTCACACGTTTCAAGTCTGTTCATGACATCTGCATATAAGCCGAAAATATTTACATTTGGTAGCTAAGTGGAAAGTAAATCCCTGTATGATCTGTAGGTGTTTCTGCTTTTTAAGGCTTACAGAATGTTTGTGTGTTTATCCTGAGCCTTCTTCCCAAGGGGGAGGGCCTGGTAGGAGATTCTGTTAATGCCTTTTAAGAGTGAATGTTTAATGAATCACTTCATTTGGTATTTTAGAGTGTGCTGGACCCAGATACATCTGATCCCACTGACATTCTCACAGAGCAAGCCAGAGACTTCTGCCAGAGGAGTGGCAGTAAAGCCACCAAAGTGTCTGAGATTGTGGCCACAAGAGACGAGGCGATCTACAGAGCCATCCAGGAGGGAATCGACAGAGTCAACAGCACTGCTACCAACAGGGTTCACTGCATTCAGAAATGGATCGTCCTGCCAAGAGATTTTTCCATTTCTGGGGGAGAACTAGGTAAGACTTACTGTTTTATCTTGAGGTACACAAAGTTAGGAGGCTGCTAATCTAAGAATATTCAGTACAGGAGGAAAAAATGGTTACGCAGTGTGTGGTAACAAATACAAAAATTGGAGTTTTTGCTGCGCATACATTTATGAATCTGTGCTCATTTGCATGTAGAGCTCTCAAATGTCTGATTGTTTTGGGTAATTAAGCAATTTTGGTAAATTCCATGTGCATTAAAGTATTAATGACTTCCTGTAATAATACTGAAAGTGATGCCTGGAATGGCTACCTAGAACAGAGGCTGGACAGAGTTAAAGAGAAAGGGTAGGTTTTTATTGGAAGGTCCTCACAAGGTACACCTTGTGAAGGCCTTTCAATAAAAGTGCAGGATTGTCACAGAGAGTGTCACACCCAAGATGGACAACCATCACATGTTGTTTGGACAGATGGAAGTTTGGTCTATTTGCATATTGGAGGTTAATGTCCAGTTCCAGCTTCAGACAGTGGAATCTCATTCCCCTAGTTTGCCCCCCCCCCACTTCACTGTAGTTTACATTTTTTGGGGCCTGTGAAAATAAGATAACCTTGGGTTTCAGGCCTAGAGAGAAACTTTTTTTTCTGAATAAAGTGGGAGAACAGTAGCTGACAGGCTATGGAGTTTGAGAGCTATACACTAAAGCAGTCCTAATCTGGAAAACATAAAAGCTAAAACTTAAGGCATCATAAGTTTCTCTTTAAAAGAAAACAAAAAAAAGCAGTAAGATAGTGGAAGCCTGATAATGGAGCCCAAAGCATATTACCAGGCTCTTTGAATAAACTGGGAATAATTTAAAAGCTTCTAAAAATGTATTTCTAGCAAAAAAATAGTAGCCAGTTACCACTTTATCTGCAGCTCCCTTTGAAGTCCTCATGCTGATGTGGAGGCAACCACACATATCACATTTACTTCTCACTTTTAGCATTTATCTGTGCTGAGAGGGGGGTGTGTTCTTCCCAACAGGCTCTTCAATAAAATACTCAGGCACTGAAGCACAAACTGAGTAGGAATTTTTGTTCCTATTTCTGGAATTGATTCTCCCTCTTTTAAGGTCCCACAATGAAGCTGAAGCGTCTTGCTGTGCTCGAGAAATACCGAAATGAAGTAGATTCCTTCTATAAAGAATAAAAAGTGTTTCCTCCAAGCATTAAGAAAGATCTGTGAACAAAAGGAAGTATTTTCTCATCAAAAGTATTAACAAAGATTTATGCTTTAAGTTTGTAGTCCGTTGAACCAAACCACTAGAAAGCTGCTGTCGATTTAATTGTTCCTGACACTCACCTGATCATTTGTCCTCTTTTTACAGAAGCATTTTTCTGCAGTGTGTCCATTCTCCAATTCTGCTTTTACTTTATGACCTTAATGACTAAAACATCTTTCTGTTGTATAAAGCAGATATGACTAATTCCTCTAGATTGAAACATAACTTTTTTTTTATATAGTCTTCCATTTTTCTTTTTTTTTTCTTTTGTTCTACAGGATGTTTCCTGCAGCTCATGATATATTTTGCTAGATAGCAGTACTGCTTAATGAAACTGTCATACCACTCTAGTGATAATTATTAAAAAAAAATTTAAAAAATCAAAAGGGCTGGGATTTTTTTTCCTTTCCCAGAGAACACTTTCTTGTTCACTAACATATTTCAGAACCTGAAGACATTCTTGTTTCTGTAATGCCTGGAATTCAGACTTCTGTGAACATAGCAGTTCGCTTCTTAAGTCCATGTTGGAATAAGTATTGCTATTTCTCATAAAAAGAAATAATCAGAAGTAGGGCAATGCTTCCTAAGACTGAAAGGCACAAAGGAATAACTACAGGAGCTCTCACATTAAAATGCTATGACAGAAACTTCTTTAAAATTGTTTACAGTGCTATTCTTTGAGCAGTGCTTGTCAAATGTTTCAATATGCATGTTTCAATATTCACATTGCACTAATTCTGACAAATGTGGGCTGCATTTCTTCTTACCCATATGCAAAATAAATCCTATTATGAGAAGGGAATGCTTGGCACGAAGTTGTCCAAAGGGTGTGCTGTCAGTGATCTCTGGCAGACAGCTCCAGTAGCTCACACAGGCAGGGCAGACCACAGCCCGTTCTTGAGACAAAGAAATGATGCAGAACAGGATAAGGTTTCCATAAAAGTTCCATTACCAATCTCACACATCTTACAGACCTAAGATTTGTTGCAAGTACCAATAATCAGCTCAATATATAAGACAAGACAGCACCCTAGGATTATAAAAACAAAACGAGCAACAGGACTTTGAAAAGTTTATTCTTCCCCATCTTGTGCGCAATGGTAATTCAGAATTTCTTTAACAATATTAATCTGAAGGAAACAAGGAAGCAGCAGCTGGGAAAACACAGAAAGAAATGTTGCCCTATTCACAAAAAGCTGAGTGTGGGAGGAATAAATCTCCTCCAGCATGTTGTTAGACTGTATAAAAACGCTGGGATGCTTACTTTAGAGAGTGACACCAGAAGTTGTTACTCCTAAGTTGTTTTTCTTCTGAAACAACCAGCTGTAAACAGTCATACTAGATATTACTGCACTTCGTTACTTTCTATTAATAAAATGAAGCTGTAAGAAGCCTGCTTCTGGCAGGAGGGGTAATCCTGTGCTATACTAACAAGTATGAAAATACATATTTACTTGTCAGGTGCAGGAATGGAAGCAATACCTTGATAGTTACAGATCAGAATGACTCAAGTGACAATCTGCATCTGATGGGGAGGGGAAGGGAGGGCAACGAGTTGCTTTTGCACCCATTAAGCTTAGTAAGCAAGGAAAAAATAGATTCAGATCCCCTTGAATAGGGATGAAATGTATTTCTGGAACACAGGCACCAGAGCCAAACCGCTGATCTGTCTTAATCCATTTAGGACTTGTCTCTTACATTCAGAGTTTCTAGAATAAAATTACTGGTCAATACAGCACGACACACTGAACAGACTGTGCAGGAACTACAACACAAAAAGCATTCTAGCCGAAGTCATGAAATATTTAGTGTAAATTTGCAAAGTTAATACTTTCCTCTCACAGTATATGGTGGAAGTAATTTTGTACTGTTTGCTCTCATTAGAGCTCTAATGTAAAGTGTGTTTCAGAGAGGAAAACTTGTAAGAATTATTTTGGTATAGAGATTTGAAAAATAACTTCAGCATTAATTTTCACCCCTTGTTAATGGTTGTAAATTTGTTTAAAATACAGAAATAGATTAAATCTCTAGAATTTAGTATTTCTTAATTCATGTCTTTTGTGGGCAGGGCTGTATTTCATTAATCACCAGAGTATTAAAGTGGTTTTCTTGTTGCTTCTAACACAAAATTGCTATTTTAAGTTATTTCATACCCGTTTCTGTGCATGAAGATCATCTTGTGCTACTCTTAGGCTGAAAACCTATGTTTTTAATTTCAACAAGATCAATAAAGTAGGTTTTAAACATTAAGGTGCATTTATATTTCACTAATCTGTCACTGGTTTGTTTGCATAATTTTTCTATGTGGAAAGTAAAACTCTCTAACTGAAATATTAGACAGTTACAGTGCCAATAAAGGAATTCACTTACATAAAAATGTTCACCAGATAGAAAAAAATAAATAAAACAAAGCACTTGGAAAAGTCCACCGAAAGCAGGCACAAGCATCATTTGTAGCCATTTGGACTAGATTTATTAATGGAGAGGCCTCAGCTAAAAAGTTTGCTCTCAAGAGATAAGCAAACTCTATGCATGTGGATATCAGGTTACATATATTTGTACTCTGTGACATGTCCTTCCAGAGTCCTCAGCAGCAGCAGGAGGAGGTTTAGTCTTTGTCCTGTACTCGGCGGCAGATCTCATCTGTGAATTCCGAGCACTTGGCATTGCCTCCCAAGTCTTTTGTCAACACCTGAAAGACAGAAAGAAAAAAATAATGTTACTGAAATGTATTATGGTATATCAGTCTTGTCTCTGAACAATTCTGGATGTTCTTATGATGTGTTGTCTATGGATGGTTAATAAGGTGAGCAGGAATACATCAAGTTTGAGTTCTGCATCCCAGAGAGACTTTGTCAAAAAGGAGAGAAAACCTGAGTATCCATGAAGTACTTATAATGTTATCAGATTTCAATGTGATTTTAACATGATTTTATCCTAACTACAGGAATAATGTGTGTGTGTGGTCAAAGCTCTACAAAGTGCTTTAGTGGTGTAATTAATGATTAAGTATTTACATCTTCAGTAAGAAGTTTGTCCTTCGGAAGTAAAATTCATATACAAAGGCTCAGCACAAGGACAACTAATTGAGAGTAATTCAGAAATATTGGGTCTTTTTTTAAATGAAACCCATGCAGAACAAGCACACATAACTCTTAATGCTGCATGTTAACAATTCTCAAAATTTGCTTTGTTTATTTAAGAGAGAGGAAATATAGAGTTCAAAATCTCTTTCATCAAGTACAACTCCTGTCTGGCATCATGAAGACAGTAAAATAAAAATAAAAAAGTGGGCAACATTACTTGTCCAACCTAGCTAGATTAAAGCACTCTAGGAGATAATTAAAATTATCAGTTTCCCTCCCATACACACAAATCTTATTAACTTGTTGAGGGGAAGGGAGGAATAACAAGCAAGAGAAGCAATCATGGTTACTATTTTCGGATGTTGTAATTTAAATTGCATTATGGGGCTTTTCAATTAGAAAGATTGTCTCCATTGTGAGCATATAATCGTAACATTGTAAGTAGCCGTGTCAGGAACTTGCACTGTTATCTTCCATGGAATTACTGACCTGCTGATGGAGGATATCATTTCCAGAGCAGTGAATGGCAACTTTACAGGAGCACCTCTTTATTCAGTTGTAAGTTTAGATTTTTTGTTAACTGGCTCCTACATACAGCAAGATAGCTGCAAACTTACAAAATGATGACAACTTTTGGTTTCAGCATTCTTGTTACTTTTAATTACAAAGCAGCTTCTCATGGTCCTGCCTAAAATAAATGAACCAGCATGACTTAGCTAATCCTCTTTAACTACAATCTTCAAAATCTTGACAACTATGTTTTCAAGAGTTGGACATGAATTTAGAAGAGTGAACCAATAATGGTAAGATCACAAATTTGTCATGTTTTGGAGCATAAGTCCCCTCTCCCTCCAATATCCCATCTGAGTCATTAATCTGAAGACACTATCTTCCAAAGAGAAACATATACAATCCTCAGAGGAAAAAAGTTAATACTGGATAAAAACTGTTCTTTTCTAGTCAAAAATGAGTGAAAGTAATAAGAATGAAAAAAGAAAATAATTAAGCTGAAGAAACAGAAGTATTACAGTCAGTACTGAAATGCTATACATCCAAAAGTGGATGATGAAGCCTGGGAAAGGCAAATGAGTGTCCTTCACTTCAGGATCCAGATTTCAATATATATGCTTTGTAGGTTTCATAAACTTTATAAGTGAAATGCTAATAAGAGTTACTTCAAACTCTGATCCCCTTCTTGAAAAACAGCCATCCAGTTCACTATTCTGGAGTTGATAAAGCTGTGGAAATCTAAGATGAGCACTGCTGAGACAAAAGGAATGCTACAGCCTGTCCCCTTCTTACTGCAGGGCATATTTAATATCACCAGACATAACAGAATTACTGTCAGAGGACAGGGGCACTGCTCATGCAACAGGCTAGCTCAGCAGGCCATCCCCCACCCTGGTGTCAATCTTCCATGTTAATTCTTGCTTTGATAGGGTATGATTTTAATTCAGTGCATTTATTTGCACAGCCACGTTACCTTTCCATCTTTAATTGTATCGAAGCAGGCTGACTCAATCTTGGAGGCGTGTTTGTGCATTCCCATGTGGCGCAGCATCATCACAGCACTCAGAAGGAGGGCAGTTGGATTTGCCATGTCTTTTCCTGCAATGTCTGGTGCTGTTCCATGGACCTAGAAATGAGAGTAAACCTATCTGTTATGTCATTAGGACTGATTAAAATGTCCTAGGCAATTGTGCAAGCAACCTGAGCCACAGGTCTTCATGTTAAAACAGGACTTACTTTGCTGTGATACAGTCAGTGGAAAGGAGATACCAAGGATCAAAACAATTCAGTTCAAAGACATCAGAAAGGGAAAACTAGGTAACCTAATACCTTTAAGTTGAGCCCATCAAGTTCTATTTTATAGAGGGTATTTATCATACAAGAAAGTGGGAAAATAAAGTATCGGCCAAAAAATGGATATGCAAAAAACATACATGGAATATTTACTTTAACCAGTCTCTCAGGGTAAAGCTTGAGTATCTGCACCTTAAAAAAGAGTTCTAAGAAGATCTTTGTTAGATAAATGTCAGCCACATTGTATGGAATGGAAAGTTTAGATTCTCAAGCTGAGACAAAGTTATCACTGATCTCCCTTTGTGTGTAACAAGACTTACGGATTCAAAAATGGCCACGCCATTGGCACCAATGTTTCCGCTGGGTGTCACTCCAAGACCCCCAATGAGTCCAGCACACAAGTCACTGAAAAAAATCAACCACCAAATTAAAGAACCCATGAGTTTTCCCATATATTTTCCTCTCTGCAAGGTATTAAAACATTTTTGTTTATCAATCAGCTGCAACTATAATCTCATTTATACACCTGTACAGTCTGAGATTAATATGGAAAAAGAACAGATGCTGTTAGCCACCTGTACCCCATCAGAACATTGGAAAATTCTTAGAATTTAGCAGAAGATAATGTAATAAAGGAAACCTAAAAGGAAATTCCAAATACTAGAATAAAGCTGATAAGACACAGGCAAAACAAGAAGTACTAGAAGCACAGCATATGTACAGAAGTCTCAAAAACAAATTACGTACAGTTCCCTTCAACTACACAAAAATCTTACTTCCTCTGCAGGGGCCCACAACTACTTTTCATATGTAAATTCCTTCTAAAAATGTGGAGGAATTTTGCTCAGGTAGGTGAATTACTGGTGGTTTTGTGGTGTACTATGTGCAGCCTAAGGAAGGTTTTCCAAGTGACACCAGACTAGCTGTTCCCCTCTTTACTCAACAGCCTGCAGGTCTCAAGTCTGACATTAGCAGATCATCAGATATAAGCAATCTGCATTTGGTTTCCACCAGAACTACCATGGGGAGCAACAAACCAACTGTGCCTGTTGTCATCACACTGTAAGTCCTGAGCTGAACACACTGATTAACAAAGTTCTTAAAACTCTGTTTCACATCCATACATAATTATTGCCTACAAACTAAGCTAAGTTAGTCCTTAGCTTAGGACTAACAAGGAGAAAAGTTTGGATGACTTTGCAGAACAATATTTTAAGCTAAAAATAAACCACTTAAGTTACAAACAACCTGGGGAAAAACTAAATACAGTCTGCATTTGTCACTCTAAATATTTAATTGTCTTCTACCTCTTCAGACCTATTCAGTCTAAGGAATATACCTGGCATTTTGTTCATACTTTTAGAGCAGCAGGTGAGATCTCACCCAGTGGTGACAGTGTCCTCTTCAAGAACAGACTCAAATTTATTGAAAATTTTTAGAATGAAGAAATTTTTAATGGAATTTCCATGACAACTTTAAAATGGTGGATAATGAACTCTCTGAAATGGTATTGATGATGCCACTCCTCTGATTTGATCTCTCTTAGTTAATACTCACACAGTAAGAGCTGCTGTGCACACCTTCATCAATTCTTAAAACAAGAGGCATTGGTTAGAAATCTGGTTTTTCTTAGTGTGCACAGCCTTATCACAGAGAGAGTGCTGTTTTAAGAGAAGCTTAAGAACCATTTTTTCTTAAGTTACCTTTAAATTTATTATCTGTACAAAACCAGGAGATGGATTCTAACATGTGAATAGTCCAACTTGTAAATAAAAATTCCAGTTCAGGATCTTTCCTCAATCTCTCCTTAGAGGTGTGAGAAGAAACTATTTTACATAATACACTTAATAGTCCAGATTAAACCACTTCATTTTACAGGTGTTTAATGGAATTTACACTTAACCAAATAATCTTACAGATGGAGAATGTGTGCTGATAGGTTTTGTCTTCAAGACACAAAGAACCCCTAGTATTAATGTTATTCAAATTAAAATTTAATTTGACAGTAAGGAAAAGTAATACATAAATCAAGAGCTGGCAGAATATTAAGAGGCCACACATTTAGTTCTTCAGTGACTATGCAGACTGATTTAAATGTATATGAGCCCCCTGTGTACATCACAGTCCCACAGAACCCTACACAATCTGTTTTAGTGCTGAGGATGAGAAAGTTTTTCTCCAATATCTAACCAGGCATTCAATTCTCTATTTCAATGTCAGCCATTATATTCTTCCCACATTTGGAGAAATTTCTCTCTGTACCATCTGAACAATATTCATAGCCTCCATAAGCAGAAACAGATAGTTTAAAATAAAAAGTACATTCTCATCATACAGCCCCACCCATTAGTATATTAATAATTGAAGCAGTTAATGTCTGTTAAAAAGTGTGAGTGCATAAGATGATCTGGCTTGCATGTGACCTCAATGATTGTAGGGAAAGTATCAGTATTTTACATGTTGGGAGTTTAATGAAAATCTCCATACCTGAGGATGTCACCGTACAAGTTTGGCATAACAAGCACATCAAATTGAGATGGATCTTGAACCATCTAGAAGGAAAGATATTTTCATTCAGGTTAAGAATTTAAACTAAAAAAAAATTTAAAATAACCCCAACTAAAACATAAATACTCACATTCAGACATACAGTATCCAGATACATTTCATTAAATTTAATATCTTTACAGTTTTCTGCTGCCTCTCTGCATTTTCTCAAGAAAAGCCCATCAGACATTCTCCTGCAATTAGACAAGCAAGAGAATATTTCAGTTATTGTAAGGAAGCATTACTGGAGATAAAGAAAACTGCATGCAACAGGGGTTTAATTAGAATTCAGAAACTTGATTTGTGACTATTCATCCCTCCTAAAAAATATTTCTGTATCAGTAGTTTAAACAGCATATATTAATTATCAGAATGACTTACATTAATTTATGAAAGGCTTAGTGAATTTGTGAAGGTGATGCCACATAATATCACATGTGTTATAACTCAGTTCAGTTTTAAAGATACCACCCACTTTCATCCTCAGTTTTACAATTAATTTTCGTTGTTTAAAAGTTTCTAAAAGAAGAGGTTTGGGAGGAAGGATTACTACAAACTTGCTAATAAGAACATTGTCACACAATTACCAAAGTATCAGTATTGCCCATTTTTCTTAGGAGGCATTTACTTGAAATTTTCCCATTTTACTGACTCCAAGTGCCAACAACAGAAGTTTCACATTTGAATAAGACTTAGGCAGTTATTTATGATGAAATTTTTGGGGATTTTTTTTTTTGTTTTTCTCAAAAGAAGTGTCAACATACATGATATTTGCCTTGTGCACAGCAGTCACGTGGCTTCTCTGATTGTTTCTGGCATACTCAAAAGCAAACTCTGCAATGCGCTTGCTGGCTTCCTCTGTGATCAGCTTGATGCTCTGCACAACCCCATCAACAATCTGAAAGACAGGAAGTGCATCAACAGTGCAAGTTCATTCTTCCCATGTGGAACCAAGCAGCAGAATTCTGAGTGAGGCAGAATGCATTTCACAATGGAGAAACCTTTTTATGGGTGTCAGACATTAAAAAAAATCCAACCGAACCCCAGTGAGATGGGCAAAGTCAGCAGTGCTGTGTGGGAACCCAGGGCATCCCTCTGGCTGTCCGAGCAGCCAGGACCCCTGCCAGGGGGCTCAGAGCCCAAAACACCTGTGGGTTTGATTATGGCCTGTGGAGCAAGTTACCAACCTTATATGAAGGTCAGCAAGCCACAACAGTTTAGGTAGAATGATAGTGAAGTTATCATGGGGTGGAAAAGTAGATTTGGGGTTTTTTGGTATGGGGGTTCAGGAGGCAAGATGGAGGAAACTGGGTGTGTCCAGCCTTTCTTCTTGGCCTCCATCTTCTGCTGTGATGTTGGCACTTACAGACTGGTTTAGAGTAGAAGCTCACTGTCTAACATGGGTGATGGGTATTAGAAAGTAATTGTAAACATTGTATATGTAGTTTTTAGTGTAAAGACATAACACAGCCCCAGGGCCAGGCAGAGTGTCTGGAACTGTCCTGCTGGACCTCGGCAGGGCAGGAGAAAATTTTTTATACATAAGATACAATAAACAACCTTGAGACCGAGAAATTAAGAGCTCCAACTCATTCTCCAAGCGCCCAGGCTGGGAAAAGAGACTTTTTAACAATCTCAGGGTCACAGCGACCCAGAAAGGCCCCAAGAGTGCTGCAGCAGAAAGGCAGCAGAGGCAGCAGCCATGGCAGAAAGGCAGCAGAGGCAGCAGCCAAAGCAGAAAGGCAGCAGAGGCAGCAGCCATGGCAGAAAGGCAGCAGAGGCAGCAGCCAAGGCAGAAGGCAGCAGCAGAGGCAGCAGCCAAGGCAAAAGGCAGCAGAGGCAGCAGCCAAGACAGAAAGGCAGCAGCAGAGGCAGCAGCCAAGGCCAAAGGCAGCAGCAGAGGCAGCACCCACCACGTGCTCGATGCCGCTGTACTCGCCCTCGGTGTTCTCGCGGATGGTGACGATGTTCACGTCCGTGTAGGGCGTCTTGTAGCCCTCGATGGACACGCACGGACGCACGTTGGCGTAGAGGTCAAAGGTTTTGCGCAGCAGCAGATTCATGGATGGGTGCCCTGCAGCGATTGGGGTCTTCAGAGGCCCTACAGAAAAAAAGGTACACAAGGATGAACAAGAAAATGAACTCCTCCATGGATCTGAGAGCAGAAACTATAGGTAAAGTTGGACTCCTCCAGAGGATCTCCAAATTCCTGTTTAACCCTTATGGAATGCCATGGGAATTCTCTGTTCCCTCAACTACTGCACAGGCACATTCATTGGTTGGGTAAGGGCCAAACTGCCTTACATGGAACAGATTTTACAAAATGTATTCATTAAAACATACAAAGATACTGCTCATTAAGAACATAGTTATTGCATACTGTTGTGTATCTTAGGAATGCCTTCTGCACAGAGTCCAAAGGTTGTTATGTAAACAATTTCAGCTACAATAACTATCAAACTTAAGGCCTGGAAATTGCATGAACCTTTCCTGCAAGGACTGTTCCAAGATTACAGACAACTACCTGCCAGGCTGTCCCCTATTTTATTGTGCTACAGAGGAGGAACTCTGGCTTTACATCAAACTCATGAGAAACACAATAGTATTTAATATCTGTGTATTAACCCCTAAAATACCTTTTAATCCCATTTTGTTTTTATCCATGGATTCTTTGGCTTCTGGGGGTATCATCCACTTCCCTCCTGGTCCTTGGATAGCCGTAACATTCCTCTCTTCCCACTGAATAGGTGCCTAAACACACACAATCTCTGTTAACTTCAATGTAATGATTTTGCTTCAAGTTTTAACTATCACAAGAAGGTGTGTAAGGAATTTTGTCCAGGCCTTTCTAAACAGTGTTTTCTCTGGTGAGTGAGGGTTTGAACTAAAGTAATTTTTGAAAAATATAATTAAGTAAGTGGAAATTAAATAGTGTGAGCAGCAAATCGTCATAAATGTGAATACCACAATGGCACCCTAGATGTCATATACACAAGTGCTATTTCTTTAAACGTTGTAGAGCTATTGAGTTTCTTGTATACAAGGGACAACATTTTAAAGCTGAATTCATTGAGGACTCATCATCCCCACTGACTGAAAGACTGAGTATGACATAGATGTACATCTGTTATCTCACTGAAAATCTGCACATGCTCCACAATGCTTTCTGAATTTGCATTCACCACAGGACTCTAAGTAGAGACAGGCTGCCACACATTCATTTCATCAGGAATGACCACAAAAGAAAAGATACATCTTCAAAGAAACTTCATGTTTTCAAATCCATGTTGGATAGTTGTAATACAAAGGGAATATGCCTGGGTACTGTTACTCATGTGGAACAATTTAACAGGCACTGAAGAGCTGTATTTCTTTCAAGGAAACTTGACAAGCTCTAGTGAAGTTTCTCAGATAGGTAAGGGAAAGTTCTTGGATACTGTAAGTTTTCATCTCACTGAAGTTAATGTGTTTGGCAGCACAGCAATTGGATTGCTAAAATGAGCCAATCCTTTTACATACACTTTTGACCTGCACTTGAAGTCCTAATAAATGAAAGAACATCCTCTGTCAGTTACTCAGGATTACTACATCAGAGTGATTTCACATGACACTGAGTTCGTATTTCCAAAAATCAAACACAGCATTTGCTCTCAAGCCTTTACTCCTCTGTCAGCTAACAGTTTCAAGGCATGCCTTGCTATCACATTCCTGTCAAACTCTTTCTATTGGAAAGAAGCTTTAATAGCTTAAATATGACTTAATCTTTTAAAAGATATTTTAAGCTTTTTTAAATATGCCTAATTAATATTTTTTGCTGTAGTTCAATTTGCAAAGCTTATAGCAAGACAAATATGACTTACTTTGGCAGCATCAAAGATCTTCATGACAGCAGCAGAAATCTCGGGTCCTATGCCATCTCCTGGGATTAAAGTTACTGTTTGTACCTAGGTAAAGAAATATCAGTAGTACAACAAATGAATGTTTGCTTTCTACATAGAAAACATCTTCATGTGTTGTAGGAACCAAGTAACTATTAGAAAACAAAATAAATTTTCCTTTACCTAATAAATATTCACTATGAAGAACAGCAGTCCTGGACAGGAGAAGGACTGGCTTGCTTTCCAAGGGAGTGTACAAATGTTTTGAGAGAAATGTTTAAAAATTCACCTACTACCTATTCCTATTTCACAACAGAGGCTGAATGTGAAAGGCAGATTCCTGCTCAGTACTACTTGAAATTAATTAATGTAGCATGCTTTCCTCTGGAAATCTGGAGAGCAAGCTGTATTACCTAGTTATGGCTCTGTTCCACATGTCTACAGTATAATCAACATGCTGCATGGTACTGACACATGCTAGAAATGATTATGTGTATGAAAAGATACATTCACCTTAAAAAAAAGGTCATGCCAAGCTGAACTTCTCAAGTGACCTCCTAAAACTCTCAGACCCATTTTAAACAATACCAACTTATTTCCCTCTCATAAAGTTCTTGGTTTTGTTTCTTTTTTATCATTATCAAACAAGTAAAAAAAAAATTGCACAGCCGAGGCTCAACAAATAGCAGGGGAAGAATGTATTCTTCTTTGAAGAAAAAGATAAATTATCATCACTGTTCTAAGGGTATGTGCTCCAGCTCATTTTGTTTTATTTAAAGAGATCCAACAGCTTTTATGGGCTCATTATTACCTACAGAAAAGGCAGCTGACATACATTATTTGAAAAACCCCCAGCAGAATCAACTCACAGGCCAGAACTTCGATATATATTGACTGATGGGATTTTTCAACTTTTGAGCCAAAGAAATTTACTGTGCACAATAAATAAACAGAGCTTCAGATAAAAGAGCACTGCTGCTGAGCCAGCTGTCAGTGGTGAAATGCCTTGAGAACAGTATAGAGCTGTCTGTCAGCACTGCAGGGCTCCACCTGAGCCTGAAACTGTTGGTGTTCACTGGAACCAGGGGTGCCTCACCTTGTGATTCTTATACTGTATAAGTGACCTTTCAGTTTTTCTAACTTTGTACCTGCTGTTCTACAAAACTTATCATGTTAGATAAGTTCCTCTAAAAGCCACAGTTCCTCTTGAAGATTAAGTCCTGCTTAAGAGTGCTGAGCCCTGCTCCTGTCTTCACCAAAAAAAGGCCCATGGGCACTTCAAACACATACACAAAGAAGAAGGTAAATCATCTACAGGGAAATACACGTCTAAGATAGTTTAAAGAGGACCTTGAAAAGGCAGAATTTTAGATGCAAGGAGTTCTAAAAGCAGCAGTAAAGTAAATCTAGTGCCTAGAGGGAAGTCTGCAAAAGAAAGAAAATGAGAAGCTTCTCAACAATCTTTCTACTTTGCCCAATATATATTTGCTCATTCCCAGATGAATTCCAGAACACTGGCTTATGTCTGTATTTTGTGAAAACTTTCCACACCACTTCTATGTTTTGCTAGAGCCTTTGATATTCTCACAGTGATGTGCAATTGCCAATGACAGTGATTAACAGATAGAAATCCAGGATGGCATTAAGAGCACGCATGTTCATTTGTTTGGCCCTTATTTTTTGGGAACGTAAGAATAACAACAATGATCTTATGAATTTCCAAACCCACTTATTGAGAAACTTCTTAAAAGAAAAAAATGGGACTATTATACTCACAGCATTACCAAAACTTCTGGTCACCTTTTTTTGGCTTTTGAAAGCACCTAGCAATCGAGAAACCTGCAAAAATCCAAACCAAAAAGATGCTCTTTTACTGCACAAACGGGATTTTACAAGTTTAACAATATTGCAGCAAATCTTCTTTTTAAAGTGATATTGCTTTAAATCTCCTAACTCAAAGTAGTATAAAAATCCAAATGAAACCAGAGTACCCAGTGCTTTGCCAAGTTGCAGTTGAACACTCAGAGCAGCAACTCCTTGTGAGTATTCTTAGCACAAGGTGAGCCCAGGACAGCCGTGCTTTGCCCCATGCTCTGTCCTGCCCGGGGGCCCTGCACCCCACTGGAGTCCTCTCACACACGATGTTGGAAGCAAACATGCAGGAAAGCAGGAACTCTAACCAAATACATCATATGCTAAGGACAAAGACATGCAGAAAGCAAAGTGAAAAATCGAACACTTCACTGGGAGCAGCTGGGTGGACAGTATCTTTACGCATTTCAGGTGATGTTTCCAAAACTACTTTACATTTTAGTGTCACTTCTTCCATTCAAACTGTGGTGAATTTTGTTCTTCTACCTTTTATACCTGTAGGTGTTGTAGTGCTGCCTTCTGCATGCCTGATGGTTTTTTTAAAGTGGAACTGAAATGCACATTGAAGACAAAATTCACCATACCAACAAGTCTACACATCACAGTCAAAGAATTACATCTTCTGAGTATTCTGAACTGGCATTAAGCTTCAAAACTGGGATGGTATCTAAGCTTAGGCTCTTGCCCAGCTGAGCTCCATGGACAAAATCCTTACTTTGCAGAAAAATCACAGCCTCCCAATCTTAACCTCTCTAGGATTATTGATGCCTCTGGGACTTAAGAGTCAGAAGACTTCTAACTGCTCACACTACTTCAATTCTGCCATACTCACACATGCAGGCTGTCTGCAGCTATCAGGCTAGAAATGACTTTCACAATTCGTATTCCTCTCTCGTCCCACCTGCATTTGTTATTTCTTTACTGACAGAATGGTGTGTAGTAAAAGGAACAAACTATGTTGGCACCAACAGAAACAACTAGAAATAATACAATTCTCATATTACAATGATAATAAATTAACAAATTATAAAATAATTATCGTATTGCAATGAACACTGGGGGAGAAGTAATCTAAGCTAGATCTATTTTTACTTGTAGCCCCACATGAGATGTACAAGGTCACTGCAACAGGCAAGCAGAGTTTACCAAAGCAGGCCCTATGGTTGAGGATGAAGGCAAAGCAATCAAATGAAAATATGAGGTTGACTGTACAGGGTGTTCTCATGGCAGCTCCTGCACATAGAATCAGGACTGACATTCCAGAGTAGCCCTGGGAAGGGCACAGTCTGTCTTGTCAGAAATCACGGGCCTAGTACATTATATTGAAGTTCAACATTGGTAACACCAATAAAGAATCCACCCAAGGAAAACTGATCCATTCTGACCTTAAAGTCACGTGTCATGATTAGCTCTTGAGCGTTCTTCCTTACTTTAGCACATAAGGTTAAATGGGGCGGCCCCAATGACTTTGCCTTAAGCAGGCTGTCATTTTAAAGATACAAAACAAATTTCATTTACGCAAGGCAAAACCCCGTATTTCCGTGACAGCCCCGGGATACGGCCTGCGTTTCAGGATGGTTCAGAGCTGCAAATCCCAGAGGACAGGTGTGGGGACCAGAACATGGCCAGCCAGAGCCCGGCAGCGGTTCTGCCCCGGCGGCTCTGCAGTGCCCGGTCCCGCGGGCTCTTTGCAGCAATGGCGTTCCGGGCTGTGCTGGCTGCCCCGTGCGCACCGGGAGCTGCCCGCGGCCGCGGTGGTCCCGCCGCTGCTGTGACCTCTACGGCGCGACCTCTCCGCAGGCCGCTCCGAGGGATGGCGCGGCGCCCCCCCGGCCGGGCCCGCTCGAATAACGGCCCCCGCGGCCCCTTCCCGCCGCCGGCCCGGGGAGGGGGGAGGAGGAAGGAGAGAACCCGCGAGTGCCGCGGGGCCGCCATTCGGCCCGAGCCCCGCGGCCATTCCCCCTCGGAGCGCTGCCAGGGCCCGGCGGCACTGCGACCTTGCGGCCGGCGGCCGTGCCTCAGGCACCACCAAGCTCCGGGCGCGTCCCGGGCGCCGCGGAGTAGGGTCCGGCCCGTCCCCCTGCCTACCGTGGGCATCCACGCGGCCGCGGCCATGACGCTCCCGGGCACCGCGGCTGCCAAGGCCCGAGAGCTCCGCGCCCGCCGCTAAACCGGAACCGGCGCGCGGGGAGCGGCGGCCCCGCCCCGCCGCGCGAAGCCCCGCCCCGGGACCGCCGCTGCGGCATCCACGCGGCCCCTCAGCTCCCGCCCGCCGCCGCCTGAGGCGGTCCGAGCCACTTCCCCGACCCCTCAGCTCCCGCCCGCCGCCGCCTGAGGCGGTCCGAGCGTTCTCCCCGGCCTCTCAGCTCCCGCCCGCCGCCGCCTGAGGCGGTCCGAGCCACTTCCCCGACCCCTCAGCTCCCGCCCGCGGCGGTCCGAGCCACCTCCCCGGCCCCTCAGCTATCGCCCGCCGCTGCGTCAGGCTATCCGAGCCGCCTCCCCGGTCCCCCAGCTCCTGCCCGCGGCTGCCTGAGGCGGTCCGAGCCGCCTCCCCGGCCCTTATCCCGCGGCCCGGTGGAGGTGCTGCCGGGGAGCTCCCGCTGTCGGTGCGGGAGGCGCCGAGGCGGACGGACGGCCTAGTGCCGCCGGAGGATGCGGGGTCGTTTATGGGAAAAAAAAATACTTGCTAAGAAAGACGCCAGATTTTTCAGAAGCCTCTTAAGCCCATGTAAAGTGTTTAAAACAAAGCTGTTGAAATCGGGACAATTTAAGACTTCATTTTGCCCTCATTTCTGAGGTTAGTAATAATAACAACAACTTGTCTCGTTATTTTTAAAAGCTGATTCTGTGTCAGTCGGAGGAGCGGCGGGGCCCCTGAGGGCGCAGGGTCCGTCCCCGGCAGCTCCGCGGCCCGGCCGGGGACAGACACTGTGAGGCAGCTTGAGCTCGCACCTCTGGGAATGGCCGCTTTTAAAAACTACCTCTTTTACACTTGGCAACATTAAAATTTGAGATTTGTCCCAGATTAATTTCGTACCAATTTTTGGTAATAGAATTAGAAGATTAACAGCCTTTCCAGTTACTTAGCTCATTGTTGGTAACTATATACATAGCGGCCAGATATATTCATGTTGCTTTCTTGTGTTTGTGACTGTATCTGCATCTACATTGTTAGGTTGCACTTGGATTAAAAAGTGGGGGAAGGGAAGATATTGGGGAGATTTCTTTTACCCATTTTCAACACCCATTTTCCTATGTCTTGTGGGTGTTACCATAATAATGCTACAATAATAAGGCGTTAACAGTGGCTGGTTTGGATCTGTTCCGAGAAGGGCTGCACAAGACAATAATAAACCCATGAGTAGTTATTTTGCTTAAGAAAATAATGCCTGTGAGGAGACAACAATACTGTCTTTCCCCTAGTGATCACTGTATTGTCACTCCCTAGGGGGAAATTAATTATATTATGTTTAGCCTGCTAAGGCAACCATTACATGTATTATTATTTTGTCCCTGAGGCAAGATACTGTCTTGTGTAAAATACCTTAAAAAAAAAAAAAAAGGTTATGTCTATTTATTATGGATAAATTAGGCTTAACAAAATGCACTCAGAAACCTCCCTTTTCTAACGTGGGGTATTTTTAAGCTAGATAGATAAGATCATAAAACCAACACATTTTCACACAAGGTTTTCCTTTTTGTTTATTTTCTTTAGCATTAAAACTCCCTAGAAAGTTTCTGCTCCTCATAGTGAAGTCGGCCGCTTTCCCTGGTTTGAGAGACATGAGTTTTGCATGTTTCTCAAGCTGTTTATTCATTCCTCAGAGCTCAGAGCATCCTCCCATCCACCATGTGTTGGAAAAGCAACTTTTTAACCCATTGCAGTAGCAAAACCTGTAATTTTTTGCTTATTTTAGATTTTCATAACTGCGTATTTACAGTTCATGCAATTGTATTGTTTTCTAGCTCTGTAGCATCTTGAAGGAACTTTTTTTTTTTTTTTTGCTCCACAGCAGCTGTATAAGGTGAGTGTTATTACTTTATTTTATGCAAACAGAATTTTGAATAGCTTTCTAGTAATAAAACAAATCCCAAAATCTCAGGGGGGATTTTTACAGCATCAATGGAGGATAGAACTTCTCCCATTCCACACAGTGATCACAGTTACTCACACCTGCATTGGGGCCCAGGGACTTGTGCAAGGTAACAACAGAATAAATGTTCAGGCAGCCCCTCTGAATCAAAACTGCTGTTTTGGCTAACAGAGTAACTGTTCTTTATGAACAGTTATTGTGCAAGGAAACATCTGTGTGAGAGGGAAGCTGTTGGAATACTTGGTGTAATGGGCATGAAATTTCTTAGGTTGCTTTCTCCCCTACTAAAAGCTGTAGCAAACCAATATGTGAAAGCAGCAGGTGTGCAAGGTGGTTGTTAAAACTCTGTGTGGATCCTCTTGTGGTGAAGTGGTCTGTTCAGAGCAGCTTGAGCCTCCTTTGGTGAGGGATTGGAGTTTATACTTAAACCACCTTCACATTCTCACTGCATGATTCACAGAGGCAACTCAAGGTACTCTGACCTGTCTCTTGGAGGCCGTTAAACTTACACCTCTCCTAATAAATCAGATCAGTCACCTGCTGTGGCAGCCAGGGCTTGCAACACTTCAGAGCAGAGAGATTTGCACCAAAGGCTGTGTGGAGCTGCCAGCCTGGCACCTCCCACTGCCTGAGCTGTGCCCAGCTGAGGCCATGGCAGCTGACAGTAGCACACTGACAATAACACCCATCCTGCTGTCCAATACTACACTGGGGGGGTGAGTAACAGTGGATTTCCTGCTATGGGATTTAAACTTCTAAAGCAAATGAGCAGGGCTGTTTAACCATTGTCTCTGGTACAATGGGCTGTGAAATGGCAAGACTATTCTAGATATACTGTCCCCCTTACAAATACAACCTATTGCAAGATGTTTGTTATCTATTTCTAATAGCTTAAAACCACTCAATTTGGCAAACAGTTTTTTAAAAACTGAAATATAGTGAAATGTAGTGCTACTGGTAGTATTTAAGGTCAGTTCTTGCTGTGCACATTGAAAACTATAGATTTGTTGCAGCAACATGCAGGCAGTAAGTTTGGTTAACACCCAACTGGCAAACAAGGTAATCTTTGATAAACAGGAACAGATAGAAGTCCAGAAGAGTAAACTGGAAGATCATCTGAACTTTGACATGTACAAACAAATAGGAGTGAAAAGGACTTTGTGTATTCTACTGTCTTTAAATTTGACCCAACTGGCACAGCAAGGTAATTGTGCATTGAGCTGTAGTTACCTCTGTGATGTGCTTGAGAAGAGCCAGCTGGTTAACACTTCTCTCAGAATCCTCTGGCATACTTTGTAACCACAAGTAAGCCTTACCTGGTTAGTGCTTTCCATTAAGCTCTGCTGCTATTTTACTGCTGTCATTTTGATTCAAAAGACAGAGACTTTCTGATGAGTTTGGCATCTAGAGTACAGGGGAAGCAGCCAGGGATATAAAAGCAGGTGAAAAACCAAGAGATGGGATGTCAGCTTTTCACCGTAGGAGTGTTGTTAAGCATACAGAATCACAAGATTAAAAGATACTGAGCCATATCCACCCCTGCTGATGATTAACTTCTGTATAATGACATTAGAGGTAATTTGGCCATTTATACTTAATCTGATTTGCATAGATGGGCAGCTTGAAGTAGGTGGCTGTGAATGGAATGCCATTTCATGCAAATCACTTGCCTAAGTATTGGCCTGGTCTGATTGAGAGCAGCTGTTATCTCTTGCATTTTAGTACCACCAGATCAGAGATATAAGCCATGCTTAATTATATGTATAACCACTAAAGCCAATGATGGAACTCATTCAGAGTCGAGGACAGGTAAGAACTTTCAGAACAGTGCAAGTTCTTAGTCTCAAGGGGCCCTTATATATTATTGGTTGTTTTGATTTAAAAAAATTGAAATACTGTATTTTGCAGGTTTTTAAAAATTATTTTTAATATTCTGACTTACCTGTGGAGAACTTTTTGGAACATAATAGGAATCCAATGCCGCTACACACCAGGGAAAAGGAGACAAAAAGCACCAGTGGCTGGGGAAACAGAGATGAGTTTTGCCATGTGACAGTCAGTACAACTGTGTGGTATTTGAACAGGTGCTTGCTGCTGTCTTGGTCTGATAGTAAATAATTCTGTTTGTATTTTCCTTACTACTGTAGCTTCTTCCCTCTTATTTTGAAACTCTGCTGCAATATGCTGTATGGCTAGAATGCATTCTTTGATGTTACAATTCTGATGTTTGCTTATTGCTAATAAGTCTTATTGCCTACATCCTCATCCCAAGGCATTTATTTTGTATATGGGATATACCTTGTAATTTTTGTAGCTCAGGGCAGTGCTGGTTTGCAGCTAATCAAACCTGCATTTCTAAATCTTATAATTTGAATAAGCCATCTCTTACAACAGTCTGTGGTTCAGCACTTTTTAGAATGTTTTTACTCCACATCCAACACACTTCATAGGATGTTTTTACTATGTTTACAATGTATTTGCTTTCACTATTACTTTTAAATGCTTGTTGTTACATGCCAAGGTGAAGTGAACTCTTATTATCCAATCCTGGTATCAGGCCAGGATCATTAGGAGCTGTAGGGAAAAGCACACGATAATTTTCCAAGTGTTTTTATTAAACTTGCTATCTTGATGAGGGAATATTGACCATTGGCAGACTACAAATAAACAAGTTGGAAATTTTACCCTGTTCTGTTCCAATGTGCCTGAATGGAAAGTGAGCTTATAATGGGTCCTTCATCCTTTCTCACTCAGACTTCTTCCTGCTGTTGTTATAAGAGCTTATCATTCTGCAGATGTTAGATAATATGATTTTGTCTGTCTGCTTCTCATAGATACTCTTTTATTTTTTTTTTACTTTCCCGTCAGTAGGGTTGTGGTGCGCTAAAACACACCGTGAGCCCTCTACTGGCACTTTGTGCCTTTGCTTTAGCCTGTGCTAGAGGTCTTTCCTTCCCAGCTGTGCTTGCTTGAGCCTAAGGAGGGAGGATATTGTCTGTTTAACTACTTTAATCTTGCTGACTTTTAAAATTTAGTTCATGTGCGAAGGAGTCCTTGTGTTCAGTGCTGAAACCGGCAGTTTGGTACCTTTGGGGGTGAGCTCGTATCCTCGCTAGGCGCGGTGCAGACACGAGTATTTCCCGCGGGATGGGGCTGATGAGTGGGGCTGATGAGTGGGGCTGATGAGTGGGGCTGATGAGTGGGGCTCTGTGGGGCTAATGTAGGACACGGTGAGGCTGATGTAGGACTCGGTGGGGCTGATGAGTGGGGCTGATGTAGGACTCGGTGGGGCTGATGAGTGGGGCTGATGTAGGACTCGGTGAGGCTGATGAGTGGGGCTGATGTAGGACTGAGTGGGGCTGATGTAGGACTCGGTGAGGCTGCGCCCAGCCGCGCTCCCCGGGCAGCCCGGGGCAGGCAGGGCAGCTCTCGGAGCTGCCGGGGCTCTGCCCGTGCACTCCCCTGTGCCCAGGCTGGCTGGGGTGCCCGGCAGTACGGCTGCGCTGGGCAGCGCCGCCGGCTGACGCAGAGCTGCTCCAAAAGCTGGAGGTGCCGTGAGGAGCGCCCTGAGTGAGACCCCGAGAGGAGAGAGCTGCGTTCGGCTGCGAGCGGCTGCTCGGGCTTTGGGTTATAGAAGCTCCGTATGCCTCTTAGAAAAGCATCTGAAAAGGGGCAGATTGGTATCCCTGGTTTTGCACGACACCTGCCTGTGATTTTAACACTTTCCTTCCTGGCACACTCCAGTCAAGCCTTTGAAAAGATTTCCCAGACTGTGTCCTTCCTCACTGGGCAGGGGCAATCCAAACCAGTTCAATGCAGGCTCTGGGATTTTTTCAGCGCACTCACGGAGTATACGTGCTCTAAATGCCTACAATACAGAGGAATCCAGCTACTTCTAATGGGATGCATTTGCCGAGAGGAAGAATTCCTCATTTAAGATGGGCAATAAGCAAACAATATTTACTGATGAACAGCTAGATGCCTACCAGGTAAGATATCTTGGTTTGCATTCGGGGATGAAAGGGAGTAATCTACGTATGTTTATGATTTGGGTTTTTGTTTGGTGTTGGGAGTGGTTTTTTTCCAATATAATTGAAGACTTTCTTTCTAACCTGCATGTATATATTCTACTGTTCCTTCCAGCAGCTGTAATAATATTCTAAGGCTGGGTTATTGAATATATTAAATTAATTCCCTCTCTGTATAGAGGGAGAAGGGTCACATCCTCAGTGTCTGAACTAGGAAGCAGAATAAAGATTGTGACTAGCTTGGCAAAAGTGTAGCACCTTCTCTACCTGATGCCTTTTGCTGACAATAGAGCAGAAAGGAATAAAATAGATCTTGTCTAAATTCACGTCTCCTAAGGATGAGTCAGAGAAATATGCTTAGTGTAATTCCAGAATAGGTGTTGTCATACTTGTATCCACTCCTGGAAAACAGTTTCTTACCTCATCGTAAGTAAGTGGGCATTTCATGTCAGGGGTAATTTGGTACTCCTTTATTTACTTAACATTGTATAAACTGCTTTTAAATAGGGTAAAAAGAAAAAAAAAAAAAAAAAAAGGATCTCCTCCTAAAACACGTTTTTAGTCATGTTTCAGCATGCTGCAAATCTCACTGAAATGAATTTCAGGAAGCTGTCTGCCCAGCGGGCATCTTGAACAAGTTTCTGAAAATACAGTGAAGCAAAGCATTGAGTAGAAGTGTGCTCAAGAAGGATAAAGATTTAGTTTATCTTGTGATAAACTAAAGATAGACCCTTAAGGGACTGAGTAACTTAATAACATTTTACCTTTGTGATCTTTGATTAAAACTATTGAAGTAGAATCTATTGTTTTAGTTACTAATTTTATTTCAATTCATTGCTAAAACGTGGACTTGTCAGAGGTGTAAATGTTGAGCCATGGAGTGAGGCCAGGTGTGTATGATAAAATGGTTACAACCGTTATCCCACACTGAAAGTAAGGCATAAACTAAATGCTTTTATAAATACCTAGTGCGGTTTTTTGTCATTGTAGGAAATGTCACAGTGGGCCTTCTTAATTTCCACTTTGTTACACTTCTCACCAGCAGACTGTAATGCATTAATCTAAATTAATGATCTTAGACTTAACAGTCCAAGATCCAAAAAAGCTTTTTCGCATCCCTGCTGGAGAGGGGAGAGAGAAATCAAAGATCTGTGAAGCACCAGTCTCCCTACTAACAATAGAAGTGAACACAAAGCAGAGCACAACTGCAGTGAAACAAAACAAAATCCAAATGTAATTAATGTTATCCTCTTGACATAAACTGGCAAATGCAAGAGCTGAAATGTCATCCCTAATTCAGTGCTCTTCATGTAGAAATTGCCTCTCTCTAATGGCTTTTGCAGCCCCTGCCTTTCATAATGCTGTGTAATTGATCTCAAAGCCTGGCAGGAGTTTGGCCCAGTGGATTGAGTCGCCTTTGGGATTTCTCTGTTACAGGCAGACTTGCAGTTCATTAGTGTAGAGCTGGACAGTTTTTGACTATGTTTGGCAAGTACCATAAAATAACAGGTTTCAGGACAATAAGTGGCCTGCAGAATTTGTCAGGAAGGAGTATTAGCCTCATGCTGTGAAGAATCAGATAAAGACATAATTTTGATGGTGATTTGCCTCTGATTTATTAGTTTTGCATCTCTGTCGAGTCTTTTAAACAAAAAGATCCTGGGCTGGCTGCTGGAGCCACCCACACAGAGAGCTCTTGCCTCTCCACACCATCCTGGGCATGGAATTGTACTTTGTACTTTGGCTTGGAATTTGCTGTCTTACCTGCCGTCTTCTCATTTGTGGAATTTCTTCAGAATAGAAAAAGGAAGAATGGGACCACGTTTCCATAATTTTTTTAGTGCAGGTTTTTCATGTCTTGAGCCAGCAGCTGAGTTACCAGGGCCTCTAAACCATGGGCCAAAGTAAAGCACTGTGTACCACAGTCCACTTTGCCACAGTCTGTTGTGCACATCTGTACCCCAGTGACCAGGAAGGCATCTACATATAAATTGCTTTTATAAATTGATCATTGAGTCTTTTTTTTTTTCCCTAAAGCAGTTTCTTGTGAATTTATGTGTCTGTGAGTTAGTTCTGTACTCCTTACAACAGTGGTCCAGTGATACTATGAACAGTAGTACAGTGTTCATAGTATCAGCATTCAGAAGCAAAAGTGTCAATCTTTTTTTGTAAAATATATCTTGGTTGTTCTTTTTTTTTTTACTTCCTCACAGTTCCTATTGGTAAACTGTTCAAAACCTCACTCACCTCATGGTTAGACTTATAATTTCCTAATTGAAATCTGTTTCTGGACATTGTATTATCTGGTTGTCCCTTCTATTATTTCTGTCTTTTGTATAAATTGCTTTGAGCTTATAGCACCTAATATTGTTTCAGGTGGAAAATTTTTATAATTAAAAAAATCATTGTGTTTTATGTGCTTGTTCCATAAAATACGCTATGGGGTGAAAAAGTGAGAAGTTCCTGTGCCTAAAGTATGGTAAAAGCTGTGCAAGTGGCTTTGGCTTTAGAGAGTGAAGATTAAGCTGCAGAAAAATCACCTGCTTGAAAAGCTGGCATACATAAATCTCAGGTCATTAGTGTGATATTAATGAAATAAAAGAAATCAAATTGTTTGATTTATCTAAAACTTTCTGAAAAGCCTATATATGCACCTTTTTTGCATGTAAATTGTCATATTGAAAAGCCAGTTGCTAGCAGAACTTTTGACTTTTAATTAAAGAATTGTGTATGTGGTCACCCACAGGGTAGATACACCTCAGTGTTTGCAATGGACAATTTTTAAATGCTCTTCATTAAGTTTGGTAGCCAGCTGAAAGTCTTTGTATAAGAGACCTGTGATAGAACTTGATAATACTAAACCATTCAGATTTGTTTGTTTTTTAAATTCAAGTAGGTAGAGGCAAAGTAAAGAAAAGAAATTTTCAGCTTTCCAGGCTAACACCTTGTCCTAACACCTGCTATTAAGATCATATCACCTGTTATTATCAGAGTGTTCTTGTTGGCAGCTCTTTACATTTTCAGAAGATTGGTGAAATGTTTTGCAAATGAGGCTTTTGCTAGCACTGGGTTGCTCATAGAGATTCACATCATTTAAAATACTGGCCTTCTAAGAAAAGGAATTTTACTGGGCATTTATGATTCTTATGCCCTTTTTTAATACAGAAAATGTGAAATCTAACCAAGGTCTGGTGAGGGAGAAGATAAGTATTGATAGGCAAGAAAGATGGGTTTTGTTGCAATAAAAGAAGATTTAATAATTAAGATTTTAAAAGCTGCCTACAGATTTTGGAGGTCAAGTCTCATATTGAGACAAGAAAATTAACTGAATTTTTAGGGTGTTTTGAGTGTGTACAGATGCTTGAAGCAATGGAAAATACAAGTATGCTGTAAAGCAACTTATTGATTCATTCAGAGCCATTTATTCACCTCGATGCACAGCATTTCTAACTGTAAAACAATTGTATTGGGTAGGAAATGCAGAGAAACTGTACTTGGGTTGTGGACAAACTCCTGCACTGTTCAGTCAATCTCATCTCCTTTTCTGGGATTACTTGAATCAAGAGATTTGAATTCAGTACAAATTCAGTGATCCTTTTGTTTGTTTGATTTCCCTTCTAGAACCTAGAGATTATAAATCATATTACTGGTTTTATTGCAAGCCATTTGTATTTGTTCATTAATGGTATTGTTTACTCTGCATTATTTAATGCAGTCTCAAAACAAATTGATGTTTACCCTGGCAGTCTTATAGGCAAGATTGCAATACAATATAGTATGATGAAGTAATGACTTTCTTCTTTTACACAAGAATTTCTCTATTACAGAGCTCACTTTTTTTCCTTTTATCAAAATTGACATCAAAGTGCAATTCAACTATATTTCATGAGCATTAAGCAAAACCAGATTAAACAAGTTATGTTATGATCTGTCAAGAAACACCATTTGTAAAGTAAAACAGGTTCATCAAGGTGTCTTTTAAAAAGCCATCCAGACTTCATCCAGTGTCTTGGAAAATTAATCCTTTGCAAGAATACAAGAAGTGCATTCATAGGTTCCCCGGGATGCTCTGTAAAAAGTATTTTTCATTTGATACAGTATTGCTGTTATTGTGCAAGTAAAAGTAGCATAATAATGGAGCAAGTTTTCTGTGAAAATATCCTTTGTCAGGTTCTTGTTTCATGTTACCATTTGGTGCATTTGTAGATTGAGCAAAATTACTTTTGTTGGCAGTTTGCTTTTTTTCAGTCCTTGCTAATGTCCGACTTGTTTTTACTCCCCTGTTGCCATATGAATATGTAAACAGGTTCTTACAGATGCAGATTTTTTCCTTCTGAAACTTAGTGGGTGTTTGGGTTGGTTTGGGTGTAATTGTGAATATATATGATGACAAGTAAGGATGAGCTGTGTGGTAAAATTTTCATTGGTGCTCTGATGCAAACAGCATTTTTAACTCATTGACTCTGTTAACTCTTTATACACTAACAGTGATGAAAATACATAAATATCTTGCAGACTCAGTCTTGCACAACTCCATGCCAGTCTTAGTCATGTGGAATGTAGAACAAAAGTATTGCATTTGTAAAACATTGCTGGAACAGAGTTAATAATAGATCTTACATAAGAGTTCATTTGCTTCTGTCTGGTACCAGATTCTTGGTTGCTTCACAGGATGATCTTTTGATGGTGTTTTGATTAAATGCTCTTACACACATTTTGTACTTAGGCACAGTAAAAAATGTCATTTGCAATTTTAAAAATGAAACCTCTGTAGTAATTTGCTTTAACTATTACCCTTTAAGGTGCTGCAGCATCTAATAGCTAGCATTTTTTAAGAGCTGCTCTCTCAGATAGCTATGGTTTACAGTATCTGCCTTATCTTTGAAGCTGGGTTTTTTTAATTTGCAGTGATTTTATAAGACTGTTAATATTATTTTTGTATTTATAAAAGTTTCCAATTAAGGTGTTCCAGGATCAAAGTAAACCTGACCTGATGAAACTATACATATACAAAGCAGAATATATATGTATTTTCTTAGAAGAGAAATATGCATTTAATGACTTTCAGAAATACTGTTTCACAGCATATTTGTGTATGTCTATTCTTCCATTCTGTTGTTCATTTCTCCAGTTTTTGTTCTGTAGAGGAATGTTTTGCATGCTGCCATGAAGGTAGCTTTGTTCCAGAGCTGTACTTTATGCACAGTGCTTGTTTCTGGGAGTGGTGATTGGTATCCTCCCCTTCACTGCACTCTGTTGCCATCCACAAGCTGGGTGCTGCTCTCAGGACCTGGCATGGGCTGAGTGCAGCCACAGCTCCTGGTGTGCTGGATGGACACCCTGCAGGCAGCTCAGCATTGCCAGAGCAGCTCTCTCTCCTTCTTTGCTTTGTTCAAATCGCTGTAGAACTCAGTACAAAGCAGAACCAACCAAGGAGTTTGCAGTCAAGTCCTGCAGATGACTGGACAAGGTGGTGGACCACCATATTTCAGTCTGCTCTGTCATAAATCTGCATTCATCTGACAGAGGGAATAAAAGAATAAAACTAACAGCATGCGCATGCTGCTCTGCTGTAAAAATGAAGTTTTAAGAGCAGAGACTGTTAACTGTGCTTTACAAGCAACGCTGAGTGACTTGCAGAAAGTCCAATTACCAGCCATGAGCCAAGCTACCCATGGAACCTAAATGCACCAGCTGTCTGCCCCTTCTATCTGCAAAGTATTTTAAGAAGTAGTTAAGCCTTCTAAATGCTGAATTTGAGAATCAAGTCCCATTATACAAGATCATGATCTCATAGAAATCAATGGGAAATGTCTTTTCTGTTTGCTTGGTTTTATTCACATTGTTACAAGACATTAAGTAGATAATTGCAGATTTGTTTTAGTGGTATCTTACCTCCAAACAACCATCAGTGATCCCATGTTGGACTTGTAATTTACTGGATTATTAAAGGCGTGAGGACAGACTGAGCAGGAGAGTTGATCTTGGAAAAGGTGCATGTTTGTTCTCAGGGCTGCAATAAGTGAGCTGTCAAGGCACAGCCTCTGTTCTCAAGAAGCTAAAGCCCCTGAGGGCCTGTTAGCAGAAGTTTTTCAGGCCACTGTATAGCACTAGAAATAAAGGCAATAATTCCAAGGATCAATTCTTGCCATAATGCTGAACTGATAAGAATTATGAAAACTCTGGTAATATTTGTCTTGTATTCAGTTTGTGATTTTCTAGCAGGACTCCCAGACATCTTAGTGTACAGACAGAACAGACAGGTTGCTTTTTGTGCTCTTGGTAATGCAAAACACAAAATAGCAAATATGTTCTGTGATATCTCTGGCTTGCAGGAAAATCAAAGTTATCATGTGCATAAATGACAAATGCTTTCCAGAGCCAACTTCACCTTTCCTTATGAAACAGTGAATTTAACATGTTAATTTACTATTTATTGTTGTTCATTATGTATTTTTCTGTATGAATGAAGTAGCCAAAGAAAATTGGATGATTCACCTCCGTGTTTCTTTGGCCAAAAGTCTTTAATTAAATTGGAATTAAATTGCTGAAGTTCCAGCAACTATAAAATGCAATTATGTTATTTAGACCTTTTTTCCATCATGATTTTAATCCAACTGAGGGCTGTGATTTCAAAAAAAAAAAAGGAAAATTAACTCAGTCCTGCACCCCTTTCCTGCCATCAATAGATACTTGTTTCACCTTTGTCTCTTGTACCAGCACTGCCAACGCTATATTCTAAGTCACTGAAAGGAAATTATCCAAACTGAATGTGTGTCCATTATTGCTAGGTTCATTTACAAACACATTAGTTTCTTCCTTCAGGGTTCTCTGATATTCTGTTCATCAAGGTGAAGTCTGCATAAAGGAACAGGCAGAAATAAATGGTGAGGGAAGCAAGAGGGATGGCTGGACTTCCCTATCAGAGGTCACATGGAGCTGTGGTTTTGCACTTGCCATTTGACACCAGACAGGCTTTTTTATGGTAAATTGTTTCATAGCTGGTGTCATCTGGCTGGATCAGGAGTTTAGGCCAGGTCTCAGTGAGTTTGTGGTGCTTTGACCCAAGTAGCTTTAAGATCTCCCTTAAGAGTGAGACCGTTCTTAAATTTTTTTTGGCAACCTTCATCCATGACAATTCCATGCAATTGGCAGGTGTAATTGAAATAGAGCTGTCAGTAACAGTGGGCAGATAGATAGTTGTAACTGCTTCTGCTATAGAGGTTTTCAGTATTAGTGGGATTTAGGTTACATTAGTAAAAAAATTGTTGATCAAAAAACAGGTAGGCAGCAGTGTTTATTGTCAACATCATGATGCAACTCAGAATAAAATATAAAAAATGTGTGGACTGGCAGCAAAAATGGATCATTATCTGACCTAATTTCTCTTCCAATAGCATTTTTGCAGGACTTCTGCAAGGTAAAGGATAACTTTTCCTTTTAATCTTTGTCTCCATTTGTATATTGCTTTCCTGTCAGCTCTCTAGTTAAGTGGCTGCTGTTTTCCCCAGCCTGTATAATTACAGATGATTGCTGCTGAGGGCATTGCAGTTATTTGTGAGATTACACCTGCCCTTTCTTATTCAATGAGGCATCCTTAAGTGACAGTTTGACTGCGCTGATTGTGTGGAATTAAGGAAGACTTGACCAGCTGGCTCCAGTGTCACTTTGTGCAGTTGCAGACAATGTGACATCAGTGTCAGCAGCTCCCAAGGTGCTTCCTCCTGGGCTTTGTAACTGCACAATCCACTGGAGGAAGAGCTGCTTCTCTGGGCACGGTGCATGGAGGAGAGCAGGGCAGCTCAATAATTGATGGCTGCGGGGCCGATCGCGTTCCTGGACACCCGAGACGGGCTGTTGGCTGCTGCCAGCAAGGGATCCTTTGCTTCTCCCTCCTTGGAAGAAGCAGGCACTTAGCCCCAATGGGTCTCAGCTTGAGAAAGAAATACTTTTTCACTGGTTGACTGAAGAGCAGGACTTGTAGAGGCAAAGTACTTGTATGTAACCTTTAAGGATGACTTACCAAGTCTGATAGTGTTGTCTTGTCACAAGCTGATTTTCAAAGGTGGTATATTCTAAATATCTTTCCATTAAAGAGGGGAAATTACAAAGATCTGAATGGTTAGGCAAAGGCCCTGCCACATCACATGGGGCTGTGAGAGAGGTGGGTAATCATGTTGCCCGATAGATAAAGGACACAAAACTCAGATAAGTTTTGTGCTGTTCTTTATAAGGGCCCGGGAGCCTGCGGACTCGCGTCCCAAATCAGAGCCCCAAATTTCACATACAGGTGCTTCCCTTTTATATACACGCAATTCATAACAAGGTCTCCAAGAAACAGTTCCCTTTGCCAAGCGACAGACTCCTTGTAATACATTCCTTAGTTCACAAACAAAATCATAAATTTTCTGCTTGTCTTATTGTATGCTGCCTCCAGACAGGTTAGCATTCTTACTTTCCTACACTGGTTTAAATGTTTATTAAGTTCCTAAGACTACCTGCTAAGTTACACACAGAACTCAACCCATACTATCAAGGGCTACAAAACTGTTTTCAACAAACCAATTCACACACACAACTCATAACTAAACTGTAATAAAACATTTTGCTAAATTTCATTTTTTTTTCCAACAATCAGGAAGAATTTTCTGTGTTGGTGGCTGTCCCCTATATATACACCCTCAAGAGCTGGCTCAAAGATCAAGTTACATATTCTCTGAATTGATGAATGATGTTCTCAACTGATTATCAAATATTTCATTACCACTAGTGTTCCTAGTCTTGGATGCAGGGCAGAATTTCCATTAAATGTACTAGGTAAGAGTGGAGATTAAAGGATTGTTTTTGAATGGGATGGGACTGATTATTGTTTCCTCACAGCACCTGAATTTTTTTTTTTTTGTGACTGAAGTAGAAAGGCATGAAATGCAAACTCTGCCACTGCTCATATTCTGGATCTTTGATGAAATGTTTGAATTCTATTACAGAAGAGATGTTCATTAAGTGAATTAAACCAATGTCAATTCAGTCACATCACAGAGCCATTTAGAATGCAAGTGAATGCTTGTATGCTCTTCTCTCATGTCCAGCAAGCTCTACTTTTGCATGTTAGTTATTTCTAGTTCTGTGATAGCACAGGGAGAGCTGAATGGTTTGCTGCTGTTCAGGGCAGGGCTGTCCATTTATCCATGCTCCTAAAAGAGAGGAGTTTGCAGCCTTCAGCAAAGTGACCACAGTGTAAACTGATTGTTGGCAAAAAGGGTTAATAACTAATAAATAACCACATAATTTTATTATTAAAATAATTGTCTCCAGTTGTCTCCAGCAGGGGGATACTTCAAGTAAAAGACAGTTTTTGTCATCAACAACAGATTGTTGTTTGTAGTTTTCCGTATTCTTTTAATGAATACTTTTGGCACATACTGTCTATTTTGGATTTAATTTTATTTCTGGTCTTGTCATTCCACTTTGGAGAAGTATCTCAGCAACCTGGTTTTTCCTCCTGAGCTACCACACTATCAATATCTTTCTTTTTACTGATAGGCCTATCCTTGAAATATTTCTGCTATTTTATAGTGTACATTGCTTTCTGAGTCAGATGTAGATGGCACCCAAACAGCATTTTTAAAGTTTCTCTGTCAGATCTGAGTTTCCTTCCAAAAGGTTGAGAAATAACTCTTTGCAGTTGTTTCCAATATTTCTGTAGTACAATGACATATTTTGTTTCTTTAACAGGACTGCACGTTCTTCACTCGGAAGGAAATCCTTCGGTAAGTAAGCTCTTAAATTTCTCCTTTGTGATCCATGTGGAAGGGGCTGAATCTTTTTATCTGACTTGTGAGGAAACCAGATAAAGCCTGTTATTCTGCAGGAATGAATTGTAAAGAATAGAGTAGGATTGGATTTGAGATACACTTATAATGTATAATTGTCATAAGATGGTGATTAGTTAAAGTGTATCCTAGACTATTTTAGGGTTGAGCCAGTGACTTGTATGAAAGGGATTTGCTGCTTTTCTGCTCAATGATACCAGTGAGGACACATCCTGCAGTCAGTGTAGAATCCAGAGGTGTTTCTACATGTTGGAGGTGAAGTTTTAGTGAGCAGGAATTAAATGGGGTATAACTCCCTGGTTAATT
Source organism: Zonotrichia albicollis (assembly GCF_047830755.1). Taxonomy (NCBI): domain Eukaryota; kingdom Metazoa; phylum Chordata; class Aves; order Passeriformes; family Passerellidae; genus Zonotrichia; species Zonotrichia albicollis. The sequence goes on along the minus strand of NC_133829.1, from coordinate 15,423,392 downwards.
AGCACTTACTGATTTAGCATCTCCCTGTCTCAGTGAAGGGGCAGCCAGGTACTGCTGGGCACTCATTTACCCTGCTCACAGGATGCTCACAGGCTGATATGGAGGAAGTGCAGGGTGAGTCCTCTTGAGGCTGAACTGAATTCCTTGTGCAACTGCCAACTTCAGTGAGATGATCCAACAAGGAGCATCCTTACAAAAAGATGAAAAAAGCAAGCCCTGTCTGTCTCACCATCCGTTTGCATGGCTGTTAATGACTGTTGAGTAGGTGGGGATGAAGGAATGAATGTGGCAGCTTCAATTGAGATTGCTATAAACTGATGTAAACCAGCGTGAGACTGCAATTAGGTGAAATGGGCTAAGTGTTTTTATCTGTCCCTACAGGGAAAGTAGCCCATCAAAACCCCAAACAACAGTAAATCTATTTTCTGCTGGTTTAATAAGCTGAATCAGCTCTCTGAAGGATCAGATGAGTGCCAAAGCTGGCATGAGAGCCACAGCAAGCAAATGCAACTGAGAATGAAGAAAGCATTTCCCTACCAGGAAGCTGTTAGATTGACTTGCATACTGACTTTAGAGTGCAACAGCAGCTCCAGTCAACAGAAATACAGGCTGTGGTCAGAGGGGTTGAAGACCCATTTTTTGATTAGTAATCTGAGTGTGGATTATGTGCAAATTGTTAGAAAACAGTATAACTTTAAATTAATAAGTGAAGAAAAGTTTAACACAAAATGCTGAAAATGAATATAGGAAAAAATATAAAGTAAGACTGCAGCAGAGGCAAGTGTGTCTGGTGAAAGAGAAAAATAGAAACCATAGCTCAATATTGGTGTTTGACAGCTGTTTATCACCAGAAAACCTAAATACAGTCTTAAGTCTTGGTTAAAAATGGTTAATTTTTGGAAGTGTTGATCACAGCTATGAGCATTCAGTCATGGGCCCAGGGCAAGAACATATTAAAGAATGTTGGTTATTGTAGACATATTTATGTTATCACTGACTCAAAACATTATCTAAAATACTAATAGGACAGCTGACAAATTTTTAGAGCTTTTATTCGTTGCTTTGGTGGTGTTAGGGCTTTGAAAACATGCCCCAGTTTTCTTAAGGAGAATGTGGAAATTTAGACCAATGGGTGCAGCTTCAGGACACAACTTTTCTGCATGGAGAGATGCCAGAACACACTGGTAGACAATCAATCTGTAAGTGCCTAGAACTTAACACATGCTCAGAGGCAGCCACTGTGGATTTGTTAAAAGCAAATCTTCCTGTGAGAATCTGCTTTTGGAAGTCAGAGAAAAGAAGCAGCTGCAACGTGTCTTTATTTTGGTAAAGAATTCTACATATTCCAGTTTGTAGTTCTCCTTTTCTACTTGTGTAAGTGCACTGAACTCTTGGTCAAAATACTCCTGAACATAGAAAATTGGTGAGAATGGTAAGAAACATTGAGGTGAAGTGAGTTGCAGATGCTATGAAGATTGAGATGAGCTTTTTCAACTGTACTCAGTATGTTAGAGAAATTATTGCTGTCAAAGTGAGCAAAAGAAAATTCACACACTCAAGTCCTAAGAACTGAGAAAAGATTTGCAAGTGCAGAATGGAGTGTATCAAAATAATGGGCTGGGAGCAAATAATGAGCAAAGTGAGCAGCATTTTAACAACACCAGCCCCACAATGCTCTTGCAAAAAAGAGAAATGCGTTTCTAAAATGCATTAGCCTCAGCAGTGTTTATAAAATGGAGAATTCCAGTTAGCAGTACTGTGACCTCAGTAGGAATAGACTGTCCAGTTTTGGACATCACAATTTAAAAGAGATTTGTTACCCTGGAAAACATCCTGTAGAGAGGAACAGGAATAAAAAGAAAAAAAATTTTGTGAAGAAAAGTAGGAAAAACCACTGTAGTTATAGCAATGAATCTGTATAACGTGCCTCTCTTGTGATTGTAAATGGGAACAAATGTCTGAGTTGTCTCTCATAAGGCATTATTTCTCTTAGTCAGTTTTACAAATCTGATTTTCTGGCAGACAAGCTTTCACTCTATCTATTATGCTTAACTGTTCATCAGCCCATCTGTTTCTGCTTCTCCCTGTAGACTGGTACAGTTTGGCACCCAAACAAGCACTCAGATGCAGGTGGTTTTGGATGCCTGTCCTAGCCAAAAAGCACAAAAGTTGTAAATTCAAGTTGTATTACCTGAGAGAGACTTAACCTTCTTAGACTGCCAGGGGAATGTGGCACTAAATGACCAAGCTGGCACCATTTGGGATGTCAGCAAACCTTTGAACTGTTTGGTAAAAGAAAAATAGTTCTTCTGTTGCCTTCTCTTCTCTGCCTGTTTCATGGCTTGTTCTTGATGGGTGAAAGGGGAGGTGACAGAAGCCCTTCTAGCCAATCCAGCTGAATGTTGGATTTTAAATCTGAAATCTGCCAGAGAATTAAGCAGTGGCTCCTTCAAGTGTCTGGAAAGCTTCCTTATAAGGGAGCAAATGCAGCAAACTGCTTGGGAGGCAGCTTGCTGTGGAGCAAGTTGCTACACAAAGGAGGGAGGAGTTAGAAAACAACTCCTGTTTTTCTTTTAAAGAGTTTGAAGTTTTGTATGTAGAAAGGGGAATTGCCCTATTGTCAGCTTTGGAGGAAAAAGCATCAGCCAAAAGAATGAAATTAGTAGCTCTGTACCCTTAGGAATCTTCCTGAGTTATAGGCAAGAAACTATACACACAAAGAACATGTATCCTGAGGCTACTGTTGATCTTCTTGATAATTATGTTACCATTCTTGTTGTTAAAAATGTTTCTGAATCCTCTATGAATGAAAAAGAAAAAAAAAGGGTTTTAGGCAGTCCCCATATTTCTGTACTATAAACTTTTCCTGTGTTGTATTTAAGCAAGATTGAGAGGAGAGAATCCCTGTCAGTGTTGATCTGCATGGAGTCAGATATGTTCCAGCTCTGGGCTCCCCAGTACAGCTGCTCCAGCATCTGGCAAAGGGCCATTGAGATGGATGGGGAACTGAGGACTCTCCTGTGAGGAAAGGCTGAGAGAGCTGAGATCTGGAGGCTGCAAAGGAGACAGAGGCCCGTGCCAGGAAAAGGGGCAGTGGCCACAGACACAAACACGGAAGGTTCTGGCTGAACACAGGGAAGCACTGTGAGGGTGACCAAGCTCTGGAGCAGGCTGCCCAGCCAAGGTTTGCAATCTCCAGCCTTGCAGATACTCAAAAGCCATCTGAGTGTGGCAGCCTGCTCCAGCTGCCCTTGCTGGGCAGGAGGTTGCACCAATTCATCTCACCTGGCAATCTCAGTCACTCTGTGATTCCTGGAATCACCAGCAGAAAGATGCCTGTGAGCAGGGGTTTGAGTGCCAATTCAACGAAGGAAAAACATTATAAAGTGTTCTTATCTATACTCATTATGCATCATGTAAGTCTGGGAACAGTAGGATACATATATTGGAAGTCAGAGTTTTCATAACTATAACTACATTTAGAATAAATGTATTATAAATTGTCTGCCAAAAACATTTCTCACTATTTCTTTGTAATTTTACTGTAGATTACTTGGGAGGGTATTTTTGTAGTATTCTCTTAAATGAATTTGTGCTGCTTCATTTTGCATTGCAAAGATGAATAAATACTTGCTAACTTAAAACTAGCAGAAGACTCATCTATCCACTTTTTCTCATCTTATTATGCTGCCTTTTTATAAATTATTTCAGTGCCCAGTTATTGTATTTTATTGATACAATGAAAATAACTTTAACTGGAAATCATAAAAAGGGAAAGGCATATCAGTAACAGAATTCCTTCAACTTTCAACTCTTTCTGCTTGTGTTTCTCACTGTCCTTTGTTCTTTACCTGTTTGTCAAACTGTGGCAATTCAGTGAGTTGTGGTTTCAGTTTCTGACTGAATTTCCTTGTATCACATTTCCTGTTGGTTTGGTTTCAGCTTCACATGGTAGACCACGTTCTCTATTAGACTGTTCTAACCTCTTGCAATCTTTGGAAGCAATAATTCACTGAGGAATTGCTGCAGCACAGGGATTTATGCCTCCATTACCATGTGTAACATTTAACATTTATTGTTGCAAAAACACTTTGTACAAGTATGCCATAAATCTGAGACCCTCCAAGTGCTGTATCAGTTGCCCCAGGGGCTCCTCCTTCCTTAGTTTCTCAGCCCCAGATTAAAGAACCTCCTTCTTTTTGAGCTGTAGCAACTCTTTCTGCCTGTGTGGCAGACCTGTAGGTTTTGGTCTGTCTGGCTCTGTTCCCCAGCTGTCCATTAAAGGACTGCAGGACAAGAGAGCATGTGCAGTTCACTGATTTGCATCAGTACAGGGCTACAGCCTCTGTAGCAAGGGCTGTAAATCAGTTCCCATCAGTGCACTCTGTCCTGCATTCTGTGCAGTCTCATCCTCAGTGCTGCTGCTTCTTTTGCTTCCAGCCATCTCAGGTGCTTGGAAGGGCTGATTGATGAGACCTGCCTCTTTCCAGGGCTTTATGTTGACTTGTCAATTCTCCTGCTGGTCTCTGGAGTGGTGAATTCTCTGTGTATTACACGAAGTCCTTCTCCAGCTGTTCCATTCAGCTCTGGCATCTGGACAGGAGCCTATAGCTCTGATTGTGGTGCATAACCAAAAGTACAACTAAGCAGCAGCTGTGCACTTGTGGTCTTGCTACAGGCACAGTTTGTTCCATCCTGTGCAGTCAGCTCATGCCATGGCTCCTGGGAACCCATGGTGGGACTGCCCATCACTGCCTGCTTTCATTGCTCTAGTTAAGCCATTTGTTATTGTTTTTCTGACAGTGCAGAACAATGCTGAGCAATCTAGAATTTACTCCTTGAGATGGTATAGAGTGCAATGCACAAGTCTTTGAATGCATCCCTTTTACTCAGGAATAAATAGGATATATATTGCTGAATAAAAATGTTTCCCCCTCACAGCATAAATCAGGTGAGTGTTGCTGTGGGAACCCAAACCCGGAAGATGTTTATTCATTTCTAAAGGCCACTTTAAAGCCTCTCCTTATTTCCAATCAATGAGCCATTGCAAGCTTTTATCCTTTGTTTTCAGCACTCCTTCAGTGCAGAGTTCCTGTTAAAAGGACAGCTCAGCCAGCTGTAATATGTTGTCACTACATTTAATGCTGGAGATGAATGTACACCGGGCCAAGGAAGGGCTGCTCTTTGTTTTAACACACCCACTGGTGACCTTGGCTACAGTCTGACTCCCTCCCAAAGCTCAATAGTGAATTTAAATGGTTGCTGCAGGGTGTAAGCTTAGAAATCTCTTTTTTTTCAATCTATTCAGGTAGAGCAGGAGGCTCTGTTGTAAGAGACATCCCAAACTATATCCAGCAAATTCCCACAGTGTCATCCTTGCTGACTCTAGGATGCTTCACCCTTGAGAAGTGGGAACAGACTCTGACCTACCTTTTGCCATGTAAAAGACCCAAAGTAGTAAAATGAAAGTTATCATCAATCAAAAGTAGGCTGTGGGGACAAAACTGTGTTGTGGGCTTTTTTCTGAACACAGCACTTTTGGTTTTCATTGGTTGATGGGCAGCTGATTTTAAAACTACTGCTGTCTACAGGGGTAAGTCTTGTTCTGCCTTTATTGAGTAATTTAATAGAAAATTAACCCCCAATTTTCTTCTGCTGCTGTCACAACTGCTTCAGTAACCTCAAGGAGCTAACTGTGAAAATGTCTTTATTTTCAAACACATCAGTTTGCTGAACCTCACTGCACTTTCTTAAATGTTACTGCTTATACAAGGGACGTGAGTAGCTGGTGGGCTTCAAATTTCTGCAAGGGCAGATCAGCAGTCTGGGTTTAGACTGGATTAAAATGATAGAGAATCACAGCCCTAATCCTTGAATGTTGTGCATGAAGCAGAAATATATACCAGTACCTGTGGGGACACAGCATCATCAGTTAATGAAATTTGCCATTAAATTTATCATCACATTCCCTCCCACTCTCATTTGTGGCAGGGAAGACACTGCCAATTTTTCATTTCCTACTTCCATGCAATGTTGATAAGGAATCCTGCTGACAAAGACAGCACAGCCAGGAATAAGAAAATGTTTCTGCATGCATGCAGAAGAAACTTTTAAAGGAAATACAGCTGTAGTAGTTATTGCTGCAAAGACAGTGAGGCTGGTCTTGGGCTTCTGAATATACATGATGGTCTTTGTCTGATAATGGCAGCTTTTCCAAGTCTGTGTGTTCAGACAGCACTGCAAACCTTCCATTGCCTCCCTGACAAGGCATAAATGTTTCTGTGTCTAGGACAGATAAAGAGGTTTGAGATTGTTTTCAGACATGCTTTTTGTGAAGGGCATGCTGAGTAAAAGGACAGAAAGCATTTCCTTTAGGTCACAACTGCTCTGATGTGTTCAGGTCACCTGAAAAACCTTCTGCTTCTCCAAAACTGGAGAAATATCAGAGCCTTTACCAGAGCTTTGTTTCTTCTCTATTTGTAGTTAGGAATTAATGTTATTGAGAGATATGAGATAACAGTCAGTAATGAGAGCAGCATTTGGGAAGTGATTACTGATTTGTCATAATGTACAACACTACACGGTGCAGTGAAGTACTGCAAACAGGCAGGAGTGTAAATTATAGGTGTAAATAACCCTGATTATTTACTGAGCTTTACATCATGTTACAGAGCAATTGATCAGACATATATTGCTTCCTTGCCAAAAAGTATTCTCCCAATGCAACATAAGTTATTCAACTAAATGGGAGTTTTGGTGGACCTTCAGCAAAAAGGACTGTGTTCCTTATGACAGGTGGTTTTCTTTGCATCCTGTTAAGATGCTGAAGCAGGGCTGGTTTTTTTTTCTGCAAATCCAGTATTTGATACTGGCAATCCAGTTGATTATAAAACAGTACATAGTGTCCCTGAAGAACCTTCCACCATCAGGATCTTAAAGAAGGAAAGGGTGTTACTGTCTTTTGTGGTTGTTCTGTTGGTTGGGGTTCTTTGTTTATTATTTTGAAGGATAATGGAGCAAGTGCAGCATACTATATGTTTGGTATAGGGAAATCTTATGGCCCTTTTCATGGTCTTAAATGCTAATCATGCCATGTGATAAGGCTATGACAAATAGAGTTGCTGAATCCTTGCAGATAAAAGCATGTGGAAGATGTGTTTTATTGCTGTAATTTAGTTTGCAGGAGTTAGATCAGAACCACTTCCTACAGACTCATTTGGATGCTTTAGTGTGAAATCCACTGAGATAGAAAGCTCACAGATCTTTGACCGATTTGGTGAATTAACAGCACAGTTAGTTGGGAGGAAAACAGGATATGAGAGCTGCCCTCAAATCTGCAGTGAGTTACCTGCATGGTTCTGTGTCCAGCACCTGCCTTCCAGACATTTCTGTCAGTCTGGAGTTGGGAGCTGTATGCTTCTTTCAGCTGCCAAAAGGTATGGCTGAACTTCAGTATAAATAGATTGCAATTTCTGTGGACAGGATAGTGAATTCTGTCAGCAAGATGTGGCAGGTTTACTTTGCATTGATATTGCATGTTTTAAAGAGACAAGTCTAATATTAGATAAAGTAAAGAAGGAAATCTTGACAGTTAAAATAAGCAGGAATCATCAGCTCCTGAATTTCTGAATGTTGTCCACAATGGTGAAGTTTTACCAATAGGGAGTGCTTAATTTTCTTGAAGACTAGAACACCATTTCAGTATTCAGCTTTTAAAAAAGTAGGTAACCCGTAGATGGACATTGGACTTGAAAGTTTTGTTGTAATTTTTTCTTTTTGAGTGCTTTTAAGTTGCTTTTTCTGTTGTATTTAGAAGCATCTTTTTAGCTGCTGTTTACAACAGAGAAATCAATTGCTAGAGAGGGAAATGGCTATTGCCTCTTGAATTACACAGTATTTATGAAATGTCAGGGTGAGCTGTGGTAAGCAGCTGAAATGTGCTGAGGTAGTGGATATCCAGTTTCTGGTATGGCACAAAGTATTGCTGTGCAGGATAAGGACATCAGTTTCCTACAATGCAGAAAAAATGTGTTTCTGTGTTTCATTTTATGTGTTCTTTGTGGTACATCATAATAATGAGAAAACTGATGCCTGTAGATTATTTTACCCTAGTTTTTGACTTTACTTACACACAGGAACCTGAAGTAGTTCAGTTGGGTGTGGATCTGCTGCAGGTAAAGCTGGAGAAATTAAGAGGTTGCTGAGGCATTTCTTCCTGCATTACTGTTTTGTTTATATTCTGCTGTTAAAACACAGTAATTGCTAGACGTAATTGTTAGTATGCCTAGGGAGCAAGCAGGATTTTTTGTTAAAAGGAAAGTCACGAGATACAGCTTTATAATGAATACAAGTAGTACATGTGCCCTACTGAGAGATCAGAATACACTGTGTTAGTACATAGGACATGACAAAGGGGCACTTGCTGTCCTAAGCAGTTTATGAATTAGGTCTAAGACTCAACTTGCACATATGATAAGAATTACATTTTGCAGTACATGTCTTGGTTCAGCCTTCTGTGCACATACCTGGCAGTGCCTAAATGTTACATACACACCGTGTGAAACTCTGCTCAGTTACAGAAACACGCGGCTGCTGGATGCTGCATCAAAACTCTCCTTCTTTCAGAAAGATGGCAATTTGGTGGGCTCAGACTTGTGCACTAAAACCAATGATTAGAGCTGCAAGACAAATTTGTAGGTGATTACTGTCTGAATGGAATTGGTTTTTTAAAATTGATTTTTGGCTGTTTGTTTCTGCTTGTTTACAGGTTGCACGGCCGATACTATGAAATGGCACCAAACGTTGTGCCTATGGACTATACAAAGGACCCAGATGTTAAACTACCTATGCAGCTTATAATAAACATGCCTGAGCTGAAGGTATCACTTTTGACTGCTTGCAAACTGTATCTTAACTTCTCTAGCTCATCTGCCAGACCTTTCTCCAAAATCGATATCCAGAAGCGCTGTGGCATGCTAAGGTCTTCCCCTTCCTGTTATTGTTCAAGGGCAAAACCAGCCCCAGAAACTGGAAAATATTCAGGTGAATGTCTTTCTTGCAGAGATAGTTAGGGTAGATGTTAAAGGAAACCAATAGGAAATAAATTTAGCAATCTTTGCTTTTTGTGTATATGCCCCACAGGAGCCAGGTATCCACAGGAATATCTGTATGAAGAGCTGTTAGAAATCTGAAGTTCTTATCTCAGTCTGTAGGAATTTTGCTATCAATATGCAGAATATTGCTAATAAAAAGTAAAGGTTTCCCCCTTTTTTCTCAGCTACCTAAGCACAATAAATATTATTTTTCTTAATTATCAAGAGTTTTTATTTTCATGGGGACATTACGTGGTAGGAAGTGGAGAAACAGTCCATGTAACTGCAAATGAGAGAAGCAGTAGGTGTAAGGCCTTAAGTGCAAAAAAAATTGAGACACTGTTTTTATTCTCAGTTCAACAATTCAATAATTTGTGGTTTTAATGGGACAAATGTGGACTTTTAGCCTTTTTTTTTAAACAGTTCATTGAATTATGTTGTGTTTTGTCACACAGTCCATTTTTCATGTACACTAGTCGACTGATGTCTATAAATTACTATAATGTGGAAACAATTATGTGCTCAATCTGATAGTTGCATGAAGCATTATTAAGCTTTTTAAGAACAATGCTATAAAAACCTTGTAATTGATGGCTTCCCACTTAATTTTAATGATCTAGAAATTCTTCCTTAGTATTGTATTTTTTAAAAATATCTGGTATTTTACAAGCAGAAGCCATGCTTTAGACATTCAGTTGTAGAGAACGCTAAGTCAACATGAAGTGAAGAACATTTGAATTAGATTTCAAGTTGAAGGTCACAGAACTCTTTATTCCTTTAATACCACACTTGCTGTATGTTTGATTCTAGGATAATATAATTTATTGAACAAGAACCATGTTTTTTTAAAGTGTGTTAAAAAGTCTTTGACCAGCATTTCATATAAATGGAAACATTAAACACATGCAAGCATTTAATTCAATAGAAAACCTTAGGAGAATTTTTATCCTTCAGTTATTCTTCAGACTCTGATTTAGCAGATGCCTATGGACAGCTTGGGTTTCTGAAGAAGCTGAGAGATATTTTAGAATTCTTTTTCACAGTAAGCATGGACTTCTTCAGCAAATTATATTTATGTTTTTTCTAATGGCATCAGTATTCCTTAGGGTTTATATTATCATCTCTGAGATCTTGATAGCACAACATGAATCCTTTGGCACAGCTCTTTGACTCCTCAGACTTTAACTGCCAGAGAGCTTTGTGACAAATCAAGGCTAAGCTTAGAAAAGGAAGTGAGAAATTATGATCACATAGAGTCTTTTTGGCTTCAGTGATAGAGGATTGAACACGTAAGGAACAGCTCATTCTATGAGAACTTTCAAGATGGAAGGCCTGGGACTGAAGCTGACATACAAACCAAAAATTTTATACAGGATCCTGTTTAGATTGAGATACAGGAGCATATCATGCTAGCTTAGTAAACTTAGGTGGTAATGACAGACTTCCTAAGAGGCTTCCATGTATGGATCATAATCATGTATGGATCATATGTGGGTCATAATCTATCTACTGGCACCACAAGTCTGTGAGGCTTTCTCACCCTGCTTTAGAAGATGTCTCTAGGTAATGGAACTTGACTTTATGAAAGTAATAGCACAAACTCAGTATTGAATTTTATCCAAATTCTCTCTCAGGTCTCATAAGTCTGTGGAAGAACCTTAGAAATATTGATTGCAAACCACTCATTTCATTTCAGGAATTCTGGGAGCTTACAGAGAAAAGTGCTTTCAATAGCTACTGAGCTTGTTTCCAGTAAAATCCCAGCAGGAGGAGACTAAGTGATATTCCAGAACTCTTTCAAGGCATTGACACTAAAAGATGTTAAAATGCCTGGGATCTTTGTTATAAACTGGGGTCCCTCTTGCTCATGAAGCATCTTGTGGGCACCTGTGCAGACAGGAGTGAGGGGGAGAGAGGCTTTCCTCAAGATTTTGTTTTTGAAGCAATCTAGGTACTACAGCTCATACACTAAGAAAAAAATCTTTGACCTTTGCAACTTGATCAGACTGCCTAACAAATCATAATGGTGTTTTCTTTGGTAAATTTTCATCAAGGTGAAGACAAAGACAACATTTACTTCTTAAAATAGAAATAAATGACCTAAATTTCTATTGAATTCTAATAAAATTAGTGCTAATTTCAATGCACCTGGCTTTTTTCATATACACATTACATTTCTAGTTACTGGCAATGTTGAGCTCAATGCCACTGCAGGTTCTGACAAACGGATAGAATCAATAATGCACTTTTCTAAATTAGATTCTGCTAATATAAAGAAAGATCTTTACCTCCTGCATTAAAGCTTTGAGCCAGGTGTTTTGTGTTTCAAGGGGAAAAAAATGCTGATGGTCATTCTCTTTAATTGATAATGAATTATTCACTAACTCCTGATTCTGAAAAGTTGAAAGTTGGGACAAGAAATAAATAAATAAAGAAGGGGAAGGTACTTTCAGTTGATTAGGTCTACCATTACAGTGAAGTTAACAGAGCTACTTTACTCCATCAGTTTCATTGCAGTCTCTGTTCTCTAATTTTCGCAATCTTGGTTACACAGGCACCAGTCTAAGAAATTAACTTTGGGGCATCTGGACGCCTGTGAGATGGCAGTAATTAATATAGCAAAACTGTAGCCATGATATGGACTGCTCAGCGTGGGACCAGGGAGAAAGCAAAAGTGATATTTTTTCAAATTAAAACTGATTTCGGTCACATTATCGCTGTCATTGCCACAGAGCAGCAGGTGGCAATGTAACCTGGTGTCAGAGCCCCCTGTGGTTGGCAGCAGTGGTGGGTGTCCATCCCCACACCCCAGATTGCCTCTTTGCTAGATTGGGAGCTCTCTGTGGGCACTGCAGTGCAGAGCAATCCTTCCCTCCAGGGCTGGGCTGCTGGAGGAGAACCAGTTTTGTTTCACTCACTTTACAGTCTGTTGCTTCCTGCCTTTTGGCTCACACAGGAACTTCACTGATCCTTGCAGGTTTGTTGTAAGCTGCACTGGGGAGGAGGTTTTAGATGTGATTTCAGTGAGTTTTCAGGTTCAGAGCTTTCTGTGCATTGGGCAATGACACCTGGGCCATCTGTGTAATGGGTAATGCCCGGGCAGGGTGATCTCCCCAAGCCCCAGCCCTGCTCTGGCCGGTTTTTGCCTCCAGCTCATCTCAACATCCTTGCTGCATTCTGTTAGTTGTTCCTAGTTTTGATGGGATGTTTTACTCCCTTTGCAGGAGCAAAACTTTACTCCAACCACTCTCCTTGCTTCTCTGAAGTCTCTTTATCAAGTGTGGTAGGCGAGGGCTGTTTTCTCTGCATCAAACCCCAGGCCTGCACCCCCCCTGCGGCCTTGTCTGTGCACTTCCCTGTCAGAGTTAGCAATCAGTTCTTGTCACAATGCCCTATCTTCCCATGAGGTGCTGGTAAGCAATTCTGTATGCAGCTTAAATCTTTGGATTTTTGGTCGTTGTGACTTCAGTAAAGTGTCATTGTTGAACTTAATATGCTTCTGCTTTCTGACAGAACAAAATGGTCTTTTCCATTAAGACATAAATGTACCAATTTAGCTCTGTCTTAGCCTTGGTTTCTGCAGGAATTTCTTAAATAGTACCCTGCAGGCACTGCAGAGAAGTTTGATGACATTAATATAATCATAGAAACATAAAACCCAGGTTATTGATTTTGAGGAAGAAGAAAATTAACAAAAAAGCCCTGCAAAGAAACTTGCTTTTTTCTGCTCCAGGGACAATTTGCTGTTGCACTTATTATGCTTCCCTTTTGAAGCACCAGTCTTTCCTATGGAGCTTTGATAATTAACAATTTAGCTACTTTTATATTAATGTTTGTCTGATAGCAATTTTTTCCCCCTCTGTTTTGGAATAATCCTGAAATTTGAGAAAAGCTAGTTTTTACCATTGCTGAAAAAGTCTCGATTAAAGCATCCGAAAGGATTCTGGCTTGCAATAGTCTGCAAAATAGACTGTGTTGTGCTTTTAAATATATTCTCTAAAGTCAGTGGGGACTTGTGTTCAGACACAAAAGGGAAAGTCATCATTGTGTTTCTGTGGATATAAAAACTAAGCAGCATTTTGTAATGACTCTCCTGTATCTCCAACTTAATTAATTTGACCTGTCTTTGAACTTCACTTGCAACTCTTATCTCCAAAATGCAGTCAGCCTGTGGGAATAGGATTGGATGCTTGAAATTAATTCTTCAAACTACAAAGCAGATAAGGCAAAAGGCCACCAGAGTACTTTCCTAGAGTCTGGGATGGAAACTAGAGGACAGAAGAATATAACAGGTGACTTAACTGCAATGGCAGAAGTAAACCCTCCAACAGTTTGTTAGAAAACTAATGGCTGTGTTTTATTGTAAGCTGTTAAAGGTCTGAATGTTGGAATAGATGCTGTGTAAGATTTTAAATGCACAGAAACACAATTATCTGAGTAAAAGAAGCGTTCCTTGCAAAGATGGATTGCACATTTAGGATTGTCTCGAGCCACTACAGCAACACCATCAATCTGCAAAACAGCAGAGTTGGTTTTTGGTTGTAGTGATTCTTTATTGTTTCTGTCTCCCCTCTCATTTTTATCATGAGACTGCAGAAAAAGCTTTTTAAGACAAGTGTAGGTTTCTAGTTTTAAAAGGAATAATTTTTTCAACAATTAGTGCTTATGGGAAAGCAATCTAGGAAAAAACAATATAATTTTCCCCTTTACTCCCTTCCCCCATGGCTCTTCCTTTAAATATGATGGAACCCTAATCTGTGCTCTTTAGAGTAGAGGTAATGAAATTACAGAAAGGATGTGAAAAGTATCTGTGAAGGTAAGCTAATACTTTCCATTGTGTAAGCCACAGATATACTGCCTGAAGACACATAATATGAGAAAGTTAAAGGAAAGAAATCAATATGAGGAAAGATTTTATTTTTGGTTTTAGCGATCCATTTGGCAAAGAGTTACTTAAGAAGTATGCTTAGGTTCATTTAATTCATTCTTAATTGATCTGTATTTTCAAGACCTCTGACATGCCAAATAAATAACTCATTTTATGCAACTGCAAAATGCTTATTGAGTCAATGAGATCCTGCCCCAGCCTTTCTAAAGCACAAAGTCCTGGGCTTGATATTCACTGCTGATAGGGACATTTGCATCTGTCTGCTCCTGGTTTGTTACCCAATGCTGCCTCTAAGATGTCAGTTTTACTACTGTTACCATGACACTTCTCATCAGGTTTGTTCCAAAGAAAGCTATACAGCATTTTAGAAATAAAAATAAATTTCTAACATGTTTTGATGCCCATTCTGATGTTTGGCATTCTCAGCTATTAAACATACAACACATTATGTTTTGGTGTGCTTTTAGGAAGAAAGTGGGCCTTTTCATATATTTCAGCCCAAATCAATCTTACTTTGGCTTATTTATAAACTGGCAGTTTGAACAATAGAACCAATTGTTCCTCCTTGCATGTCTGTGTGTGCATATCCCACAAACAGGTATATGTGTATTCCATGAATATCTCCAGGGACTTTTCCAGGCATTTAAGTGAGATACTTTAACCTGAGCAGTAACCACAGATGCACACCTGCTGTACCTACACTTCATTCAGGAGACATGAGTGATCACTGCATATCCTTTTACAGTGAGGTTCTCTCAGCCATCTGCCTGGCTCTGGGGTGTTATTTTTCATTCTCATGCTCTGGAGAGATGTGACCCTTTTGCTTTTGAGGCCGCTTTTTATTTTCAGGAATCCCTTTTTTCTATTCTATTTAATTTGGTTTTATCTGAACAGTGAGCTCATTAATCTCCTATCCTTTGAAATCTGTAGGCCTGTTCCCAATTGTGGATTCCTTCAGTCATCCAACCCTGCAGGAGAATTTGTTTTTAGTATTGACTTTTTATTGGGCTGGCATTTGAGCCTAAGGCTCTGTGGTCCCCACTTCACCTGTCCATAAAAACAGCCTTGTTCCTGGTCATTACTTTTTTAGTTGCCAGAGTTATGCCAAAAATGCCTTCTATAGATGCTTGTGTTCTATGTGTGAACTATCAAGAAAGAATTCAAGTAAACTGAAAAACAACATTTTCTGGTCATTTGTCTCTCAAATATAGCTAGTATTTGAAATTACATTTAAAATAATAGGATGGTTTATGAATACCTGTTAGGTAATTAAATTTACAGGGAAATAAAAGAAATTAAAAGGAGATATGATTGAGCTTTTGAGCTTTCACAGTATGCACCTTTAAAAGCCAAACAAAATGCTGCATGCATATTAAAAATAGTGAACCTGATATGCCACCACCACAGCTGTACATATGTATGGATCAGTATGTTAATCAGTGTCTTGGCTTCAGATGAGATCTGTATCACAGATTTAATGAGATGCTGCTCACAGCCCAAGTGATGTTTGTGTTCTGTTCATATTCAACTAAATTGAATTGATTTTTCAAGTTTTATTGATACAGCTACAAATTAGTGTTGGGGTTTTGTACAGCTCTGAGAAAGACCATGAGTTTTTAATGTAAAAACATTTGGTTTGGATTTCATAGTGATAAAGCAGGTTTTCTTATGCTTGCTTGTGTGTTTATGGTTTTAGAATATTGTCTTATTCTAAGGTGCTAGAAATAATTTCAGGATCATCTCCAGTGGTGACTATATTTCATTTAAATTTCTGGAATTTATGTCCACATGTTGGACATTGACATGTGTCAGTGAAAGTAAAAGGCCAGAAGTGGTACTATGCAGCAGCAAGGACTGCTGAAACTTCCTGCTAAAGCATACAAATGTAAGGTTTTTGATGGATTTTTGGGGAGAAAAAGATGTCTTTAAAGAGCCAGCTATACAATTAAATATTCATTATCAAGTAGTCTGCAGATTTTTTCATCTTCCAAAGACCAGTCTATGTGTGTCTTTCACAGGAGAATCCCTTCAAAGAAAGGATTGTGTCGTCTTTCTCAGAAGATGGAGAGGGGAGCCTGAGCTTCAATGACTTTGTGGATATGTTCTCTGTGCTCAGTGAAATGGCTCCCCGAGAGCTGAAAGCAATCTATGCCTTTAAGATTTATGGTACTGTGTGGAGGGAGGGGCTCTGGTGTGCATTTGGTGTTTGGAGTAAATGAGTGGTACACTTGGTGATCTTTGGTTCTTCTATTGTTTAGATTTTAACACAGATAACTTCATTTGTAAAGCAGACTTGGAAAAAACCCTCAATAAGCTGACCCGGGAAGAGCTGACAGCGGAGGAAATCACTCTGGTTTGTGAGAAGGTGATAGAAGAAGCTGACATGGATGGTGATGGGAAATTAGGATTTGCAGATTTTGAAAACATGATTTCCAAGGCACCAGACTTTCTCAGGTATTATTTTAAGAAAAACAGAGTTCCTTGCATACTTGCAGGTATGTTTTAGGATATCATTGTGCAGTCTAATACAAGAAGTATCAGATATAAGTACTAGAGAACTCACTGGGGGATGACTTCTTACCTAACTCAGTTTACTTTTCCAGGGCATATTCCAGTTCTCTCCTAATTTAAGACTAAGAGCTCAATGACTTTTAATTATCACCTTTCCTGCTCCTCCCCCCATCTTGGTGCAGTTCAGGAAAATATTTTGATCCATTATGAGCTCAAATTCAACCTATAGCAAGGATCAAGCCTATAGCAAGGATCCCAGCTGTCTGCATAGGAATGTGTGTAAATATTACATACATGTTGCAAATACACATAGGAAGACATTGATCTCTTTGCTGTGAAAATGTTTTTTTGAAGAACTGTGAAGTGTCCTGCAGAACACAGAACAGTATTTCTTTCACAAATGAAACTTCTGAGGAAAGAGGTTAAAAGCAATTCAACAATAAAGCAGGAGGACGTGATTCCAGTGAACCTTGAGAAACATCAGCTTCTGGAGAGGAGACATTCAATGTGAATGTCTTTTATACATTTCAGATATTCCTTGACTAATCAAGTGTATCAACAGAAACCCCTTTAGAACAAGAGATGTATCATCATTATGATGAGGCTCAGCTCAGTAGGTATTCTAGTATTTTGTTTACAGATACTTCCAGCTAAGGAAATATCTTCTTTATACTGCTATCCTTGTAGAAGCTGCTGGGATCAGGTGGGGTTTCCTTTTATCAATCAAAAGGCTGTGCTGCTCCTACTAATCTGGTAGAGAGCAGTGATCAAATGTGAAGAATTGAAGGCAGATCTGAAGATTCTGTAGAAACTGCAGTTTCAGAAGTTTCCTGTGCCATGACTGATTTTACTGCTGTGTTGTAGAGGCTTGCAAACTGCTGACTGAGAATTCCGAGCTGAGGATGCTGTGCAGTCCAGTCATTTCCTGAGAAAGTTTAGCTGGGTCATGGGATTTATCTCTGAAATCCTCAAGCCTAAGAGCTCCTGGTGATATATAGAAGGGTCTCCTTCCACCTCCTAACCAAAACACTGGTTTAGAGCCTCTGATCAGGTAGTTTCTATATAAAAGCAGTTTCTGTGGGGATAACAGTACAAAGAAAACAATTTTTTAGCTGGAAATATATGTAAATAAAATATTAGAATCCTCTGAAGAGTCTGATATTTCTTATGGTTCACCAACATGTGTCTTTGAAGCTATATTGGAAAATGAGAATGTAATGGAAAAGGCCTCAGAGTTGAGAATGTGTAGGTTCTCTGGTTTGGTTTCTGTTTTAATTTTAACAGTTAACAGCTGCAGGAAAAGAAAGTGACGGGGTCATAAGACTACTTTTGTCCAAACTGATTTACATGCAAGATTTGATACCTCTGCCTTAGTGTGGTTTACTTTTTGTCTGTAAAGGTATTTGATTTTTTTAGGACATTGCTTGTTCTATTTTTGCTGTATGCACTGCATCACAGCCTGGCATACTTGTTAATACTGAACTTCCTATTCTGAGGAACTTATTCTAATTTTTTAAATACTGGGTAAATACTGCATTCTAAAGAGAGATTTGACTTTTGGAATGGAATTCATTGCAGTTTAATGCCACAATAGTTTCACCAAAGTCTGACTGGGATTGAACCTAAGCAAGCACGCTCTGGCAGGAGCCAGTGCCTGCCAGCATGGGACAGACTTTGTGACATGGGACAAGAATGCAATTCCTGTAGCTGATCTCTCACCACAAAAAGCCCAGTTCTTTGTGCCATAACAGTCTTGGAAACATTACCTATTCATTTACTGAAACAATGCTTTCTTACATCTTTGTGAATTCATCTCCGGCTCTGTCTCCAGCCTCTCGTTTTCTGAGTTTTCAGCTGTAATGGTTGTCTTAAATGATCGCCTTGGGCTGTGTGCAGCCATAGGGCAGGCAGGGCTGTGCAGCTTCACTGGGTAATCTACTACAGAGCATGCAAAGCACAGGAAGTGTCTGAATAGCAGATGACCAACCCTCTATGCCAGTGGAAAACTGCACTAGCTTCTTACTATTACAAAAAGATCTAAAAACATGCTTTCATCTAAAATAAATTGGCCATTCGAAATCTTAAGCAGACATGTGGAAGAAATACCAACCCATCAGTGTCCAGAGGCAGTCACAATTTCATTTGCTTTTGCTTATCTCCACTTTTTGTGCCCAGTTGAATGTATTTCAGAATTTAAATTCAAGGAAGCCCAAGAGTCTAATGATTTACACTTCCAGCTGCTGAGCAACTGTGAAAATGGAACATCTAAGAACCAAAGCAATAGCCACATTGGAAATGATTGCCAGTGAGCAAATGCAGATGCTGGGTAACTGCAGTTGGTAGGGATTTTGCTGTGAAGCCATGGGCAGTCAGTAATTCTGAACATCTGATCCCAGAATACCATCCTGGCAATGTGCTATGGGAGCCTTCTGAAAATGCTGAATAACTTGCAAGGCCCCAGATGATTTTTATCTGTAGTAAAGGATTTACTCTGTTCTTTTCCTTTTGTCCCCACCTCTTCATATCATAAAAGAGGGAATGTAGGATTCCAGGCAGTTAGGTTTTATCCCTGGCTCTGCCATTGCTTGAGCAGGTGATCTGTACCAAGCCATAGAACACTTTTTTCTCTCTGCTCTCTAATGTGGGACCAGTGCTCACCTGACTTGTGACAAACGTTGAGAACTTTCATTCAGCTGCAAATGATCATCATCAGAAGCAGCATGAGATTTGAAATTACTGAGGAGGAATATCTTCTTTACTCTGTGGAAAACCTTTGAAGGCCAGATTCTAACAGCAATATGCACTCAGGTTATGAAGAACATGTTGGGGTGTTTTTAAGATGTCACGTTATCACACCTACTTAACATACACAGCAGGCATTAACTTTGACACCATGATCCAGGCTTTGACCTGCTAGGAGCTGAAATTCATCCACTCTAGGTTGACTTATTTTCCTTATCTCATCACTCCTTTCTCAAACCTTTATTTAATGACCCTGTGTAGGTTTAATCTCCTACAGACAGCCTTTGCCAGCTTTGTGCTGCTGTCAGGCAAATGAAGATGCAGTAAAGTCTGTTGCTTGATTTGCACTGCTGTCGTTGAGGAATTTTTTCCAGACCAGAACAAAACACTGTTAATCATTAACCAGGGAACATCTATGCAGTTGGCTGCTATCCCAGAAGCTGAACTAGGCTGTAAATGATAATGACAGTTACTAGTTGAGAAAATTGGATCCCAATAGTTGTATTTCACTAAAAATTGTTATCATTAAGAAGCTGCTTGTAGTTTAATGGAAGCATTGGCAGATTGAGCTGGCACTAGTTAAGTGTTCTGTTCTACAAGACTGGTTACGTTTTCCACAGGAAATTGTTTTATAAATCATCCTGGAAGTTTCAGCTTATTTGAATGCCTGAGGGTGAAGCCTGCTGTAACAATAGGTAACGGGGTTTGAGAGGAGTATGGCACTAGTAATACCTAGGAACTGCCAGAACCAGGCAGGGAAACAACACATTAAACATTGGAAATGCAGGATTTCTGAAACTGTTGTGGGCATAGTGACAAATGTGTTTGTGTGCCTTAATCTTTTTCTTTCTTTTGCAGTACTTTCCACATAAGAATCTGAAGATGTTTCTGCCAGTCCAGCTTTTCTGAATCTCAGGCACTCCAGGGATTTTTGTCCTCTAGTGAGGGCTTCCTAGAACTCAGCAGAAAGTACTGAAAGAATTCTGGTCCACAAAGAGACAGAAGCATCATATGATCTACAGGATATTTGGAACAGACACATTTTTATCTTCTCTGCTGGCCAAGCACTCTGGCGAAGATTGGTTGTTGGATTGTGGTATTTCTTTTTTTCCCCTCTTTTTTTAACAGTCAGAATCAGAATATTATTAAAAGTATTTCCACAGAGTTTTTATATTTATGAATATTTAATACTGCTCTTAATGGTGAAAAAAACCCAAAAAAAAAAACCCCTGAGAGATTAACTTTGGTGTGTTTTCCAAGAGTATTTGAAAGAAAGCACGGGCCTTAAATAATGAGATGCCTCTATCACTGTGTTGTACAGCTGGGATCTTGCATGGAAAATACCTGAGGTGACAGAACTGCAGTCAAGATCAAGCTCCCAGTGTTGAAGACAGCCACAGCCCAGGTTTGCCTTTCAGCCACTAAAATGGCAACTGCTGGGTTTGGTGCTTACCTTCAACCAATATTTTATGGATTGTTGTGTCCTTATAAAACTTGAAATATTTGCCTTTTGTATGATAATTGTGTATGTGATTAATTCCTTCCCAAGATAAATGTTAAAACTGTGTCCTTATTCTCAAAGGGGCTCCTGCATTTTACTCATTCTATGGGCTGATAATGTTCTTGAATGGAGGAACATGGTCATCTGTAACTCATGAAGAAGTTGAAGAAGCACAGAACTACTATTAAGGACATGAAAAGATATTTTCTTTTGAAACAAGCTATGCAATCTCTCCCATAAAATGCATGAATGCAGTTCTATCTTTTCCTCTCCAGCTGGAAATCAGCTAGATCTTTTTGTTGGGTTTTGTTGTTGTTGTTTTGGGGGTTTTAATTTTTTTTTTTAGTTTTTACTTCCAGTATTGTTTAGGTACTGGGACCTGAAGACAATCATATATGTATTAATTATTGTTCTAACAGTCAATAGAAGGGCTCTGTCACTTACATGGCTTCTGTATCAAGGTCATCACAATTAAAACTTTTGAAGCATTCTGTTGTGCTTTGAGAATTTTTAGGCTGACCACATACTAATTTCCTTTCTGATCATTATTCCAATTACTATAAAGTTAAATCTTTCAAAGAATGAAATGTGTTATATAGAAAACTGTTAAAGTAGAGAACCTAACCTGTTTATCATTTCTGTAGGGATGCTGATGCCTGTCTACCTCAGAAACTCTTCTGTGTGGTGAGCTTGCAGGGTAGCTTGCTGTTCAGATTTACACACTATGAATAAAGAAGAAATATTTACCTAGCAGCATGTGTGTACATTAAAAGTTTCAATGGAAGTTTTGGATATTCAAAGTATACAGGACAGACATGTCTAAGATTGCACAGTGAAAATGACAGTAATTTTTACATTTATTTGTAGAGCTATCATGTTCATTCATGTTTATAGCATTTTAATGCTTCCTCCTACTGATTTCTGTCTAGATAAAGAAATTAAAACCTGAATTCCCTTACCCAAGTTAAAATTAACAGAAATCAATCCTCATATTCAGTTCTGATTGAGTAAAAAGAGATTCAAGCCTGTTTTTCATTTTGAGCAGATTGAGTTAGATCTATTAGCTGATATATTTGCAAGACATTGGCATTAAGATAGATTATGTTAAAGTTACTTCCTCTTAACTGAAGGATCAGCCTAATTTTATAAAAATTTCTTTCAAGACAGACGCTTAATCTTGGAAGCCTTGTGAGGTGTATAGGAAGATATGATTAGGATGTATTTGTAAAATACAATGTGGAAAGATTTGAGATCAGATTATCCAGATAAAAAGGATCTGGTGCTGATGACATAGGTCAGTTCCTTTTGGCATCAACATTCTTCTGTGTGTTATGATTATTAGCTAAAACTCCTGTTTTCCTGACACTGTGTGTCGTTCTTGGGTTATACCATGCTCTGCTCTTAAAGGATGAGTGGCCTTGGAAGTGCTCAGTGTCTTGTTAACCTGGGTCCTCTCTGACCTAAATGTCACAAAGCCCTTAGGAGACATGGGAGCTTGCTGATGTTTGACCTTGGAGTCATCCACCTGAGCTGAGAAACAAAGAGAAAAATAAATTAGAGGCACAATGTGGAGAAATATTCCTGTTCACAGAGACGTGTTCCAGCAAAATACTGCAGATACAAATGTGTGCAGCTGTCTGACTGCCTTTATTTTTTTGACTTGCATTCATGTCCTGTAACAAAAACCAGAGCAGCATTGTGTGTCCCTGGCGTTTGAGAGAGGTCTGTGCACTCAGTCCTCCAGCACTGCCTGGTGGTGGGTGAGTATTTCCAGCACCTGGTGGCAAAGGTGAGGGATAGATTTCTGAAGAGCTTTGTATTGGTGCTTTCACAGCTGGCTGTAGCTGGATGTCTTGTGACTAGCAGTTTTCTTACAGCAAGATTGTTAAGTGAGTAGCTCAGTGGGATGCAAATTTAATCCTGTCAAAAGGTACCAAACCTGCTGGACTTTGGCAGTTGTATTGCTGGAACAATCTAGCAGATTCTCCAGTAAGTGTTTCTTCAACCAGCCTTACTCTAAAAGAACTATCAGGCCACGTGGAAAGAAACTGGAACAGTAAAAGAGGTTTAGATTAAAACAGTTTTGGATTTGGCCCAAAAGTAAGAGGACATACATTTTGAATTGCAGAAAAGTGTTAAATATAAACAGACACTCTATATTTTTTCAAAAATGTACAAAGAAAAATGAAAACCATTACCTAAAGCCTCAATCAAAACAGCTGCGTGTGTGATCTCTCATTTATATACAGTTAAAGCATCTTGAGGACAAAAAAAGAGTTGTGAAAGTAAATAAACCAGTATCAAAAAGTAAGAAATAACTTGGTTGTTTTAAGTGATGGTTGTTTTAAGGAAATACTGTAAGCCAAGATTTGCAACAGTCTGCAGGCCAAAATCTGATTTGCATTACTTCCACATTAATCTCCAGTAACTGCTGACTTCAGTGGAATTAACTCATGTCTGTAATTGGATCTGTGTTGGGGAAAGTACTTGAGGTTTTGCTGCAGTTCTTTGTGCCCTCTCATGCCCTTTAATGTAATCTTAATATGCTGAGTGCTCTTTTCTTAACCAATAAGCACATGCTCTTCTTTGTCAACAGGCTCACTGTTGGAATCTCTTGCAATTTATTGCAGTCACAGAGGAACAGTCTCCTTTCCTTTTCTCCCTAGGACTAATTTTATCTCCTTGTGCATGTCAGAGGCACTTACAATGAAACCTCACAAGGTGGCACCACGCCACCATAACGAGTCATAACTTCATTTAACAATTTAAATGTCCCGGAAATACAGGATACTCTATGGAATCTATGATGCCACAAACAAAAATATGAAACTGTGATTAATTCCTGATTTTAAAGCTGTACATAATTACAGAGAAAGTTTTGTGTTTCTCAACAGCATGTCAGTAAAAATATGTTTGAATAAAGTCCCTGAAAATTGAAATGTACATTAAAAATTAAAGAGGGATTTTCTTGCTGAAACTGTAAACAACTCATATTCTAGAAACTTGAATTGGTTAAGATTATATTCTAAAATAACAGAATATAAAGTAGAGTAGAGTTTTTGTTGTGGATGGGAAATATTATGCTAGTGAGCTCAGAATCCCCAGTAAATCAATTTGGGCTGAAATAACAGCAAGATTAAGAAGAGTTTATAATGTTGTTGCCCAATACACCTTGTCTGGGACAGACAATGGAGTGAAATTTGATGAGGAAGACATTAAAGATAATAAAATTATCATTGTTCATGTCCTTAGGAAGATCGATGTCTGAGACAGAAGTACAGAACCCATGAACAGATGTTCTCCTCTTTTGTCTGTATAATTTTGCAGTTTTGGGTGTCTTGTAGAGATGTTAGTGACACTGAGTGACTATCACATTCTCTTTGGTGGGGAGAAAGAGGAGGCTGTTCTTGGTAGAATTCAAAGAGCATCAGCATTTAAGACAACAGTGCCTTTATTTAACTCTAAGTTCTGCCATCCTTGTCTGTAAGACGTTTTCCAGTCTGAACTCCAGTGAAATTCCCCACTGTCTTTTCCTTTTGACCGCCTGATGTTGGCAAGAGCAGTGAGGAGCCCGGGTGCGCCAGCCCCGGGTGCTCTGCAGTTGCAGTGCAGGTGAGTCCTTCCCTCTGCTCTTTCCCAGTCAGGAGCTGCTCAGAGGCAGATATTTTCATGCACAGAGCCCTGCCTGCCCTGTGCCATCCTGCAGCTCCAGGCTCCGTGGCTGTTGGGTGCGTGCTCACCAGCCCTGCAGCACAAGGCACCATCTGTACCCTGCTCTCCAGTTCCTGCTAGGCAGCTTGGGGCCACATGTGCCTGCAAATGTAGGCCAGAGTGGTTTAACTCTGCTGAAGAGGGTTGTGGGCACCAGGCCAGCCTCCTCCTTTTCGAACTGTAACTTTTCTTCACTGAAATCAGTGGATGTGGCAGCCTGCCAGGAGCAAGGCAACTCGTTGCTGTGGGCTTAATCACAGCTTGGGCAATACAACAGGGATCAGGCTTGCCCTGTGCTCTGCACACTGACAGGCTCTGGGAATTGGTAGCTGCTGGTTGAAGGGATGGTAATTGAAGATTTGGTCTGGTTTCTCATGTAGAACTCTGTTTACTTGGTGGAAATGGTTTAGAGTTTAGTCTGATAAAGTATTCATCTGTCCAGAAGTCAGATCCAGCTTTTTCATAGGTGTCTAATCCCCTTAGACCTTAGGTTGTGGGTGTTATGTTTATGGGCTGTTTCTCACATCACTCTGAAGGCAGCACTTCACAGATAGTGAATTCATGTGGATCATTAGTAACCTTTTATTAGCAATCTAATATTCAGGGTTACTTCAATGGCACTTAAAAATAAATTGATATTCACCAGATTTCCCCCCATCCCAGATGAAAAGAAATGATCTCTTACTCAGACATCTGCTTATGGGATCAGAGGATCACAGAAGATGCTGATTTGCCCCATCAGGATCACTGAGTCCAGCTCCTGGCCCTGCACAGGACACCCCAAATGTCCCTCCAGGTGCATGACAGTGTGCTCCAAACTCTTCAGCTTTGTCTGGTTTGGTGCTGTGGCCACAGTCATTGCAGACTAGCAGGCCCCGAGAGGAAAAAGAATATTGATGTTTTAACCAAAATGGTATTTTGGGTTTCCTGAAAATGATGATGCTTTTTTTTTCTTCATACAGATAAAAGAGTTCTGCATACAAAAATGTGTAGATTCAGAGAGAATTCCCGCTAGAAGAAGTTTGAAACTGAAAGACTGTTACTGTTCTGCCTAAACAAATAGGATAATTGATGTATATATTCACAGAAATAAGTTCAATTCCAGGAAATTCAGTGAGGCCTTTCATATGTTTACAAATTTTCATCTCTTGTATGGCCATTTTAATGACTATTGTTCTTCTAATGTTAGAACCAAACATGATAAAGAAGTATATAAAAATTCCCTATTGTAATTTCACCCATCCTCATAACGACAGTAGCATTAGAATTTGCATTCACTAATCCCTCTTACTACACCTCTTTAAAATTGGGCTTTCTGCAGAATTTACTTGTAAATATTCCTAGTGAAATGACTCAGTCCCACATGACTAATTCTCAGTATTCTTTTCATTTCCAGTTATCTCCTCTCACTGAAAAAGCAGAGGCAATAATTGGTATCCAGAGACATTATTGTGTTTTGAGGTATTTTCATTCCAAGGAACTCACCAAGTGAAACAGTGGGTTATTGATGCCACACGCTCTGCCAGATTGGCTTAGAGGAGTTTTTTTCTCACCGTGATAATTCTGTAGTAGGCAGATATCCTTGAGGGCCAGATCTCCACAGGACTCCTACTCACTTCAGTAGGCAGGCTTCAGATCAGGTCCCTAAATAATATTTTGCTTTATTCAAGCATGGAATGCATAAAAAAAAAAGAAAACCTGCATATAATAAATTATTCTGTTTCTGAATAAATACTAATATGCAGGCAGAGATGGAAAACAGATTTACTGCAGGTATTTTTACTGCCTCATTCTCTATGAGACAGTATGTAAAATGGAAGAAAACATTAAAACTTTGTATGACAGATAAGTGAAGAGGAATTGTAATTATCTTTTGTATGTCCCTTTGATTTTGAAGAGCTTATTAAAATATGAATAGCTAATCTGAGAGTACTGAAAAATGCAAAAAAAAACTTGCTTAGCCATTTCATCTGTGTCTGACACATTTTGTTTGAAAGTCTAGGCTTTACTACACTAAACAAAGAACACTGGAGTTCTCACTATTTTTATTTCCTTTAAAATTGTACAGAACTCAGCTATCATTCCCTCTCATTTGCTTCCTTGAAATGAGGACATTCTGTACATAAAGGGGCTGCAGACTTCCTACTAATGCCGCTGCACTTGGCATTATGAGTAAGCATTTCACAGAATAAGTTCTGGTAAAGCCAGAGGAAATACTTTGAACAGTATCTTCATATTTCATCCTAAATTCTTTCTGGGAAGAAACCTGATATTTATTATATCCTTTTGAAAATATCAGTGTGTCCTTTGAAGATTCACTCTTGGTCATATCTTCAGCAGAGATGGGGTAGAACACCCACAGTTTCTGCAGTTCCTCTGTTGTAGTGTGGAGAACAACAATGCAGGGCAAATGGAGCCTGTTATCTGAGAAGAGCCCAGCAAAAACCTCGACTTAGTAAAATGAATCTGAGGGGGTTATGAATGCTGATGAAACACAGGAAGCTTGATTCAGTGACCTGAATTTGGAACCCTACAAAACCTTCTACCTTTCCTTATCCTATTTATCTAAGATATAAAGCAGGTGGAAATATTTAATTGATGTCTGATCCAATAATCTACAAATGGGATTTTTTGTGGCCTTTAATTCTTTCATATTTCACTGAAAGGGGGAAAAATGAAGGGTTTGCCAAAGAAAAGAGAGTCAAGGGCATTTCCCTGGACATCTAATGATTTATTCTGCCCCCAAGCACAATCTTCAATCACCTCCACTGCTGACGTAGCCAATTTCTAAACTTTCTTATCTTAGAAGGCCATTATAGGGTCAGGAAGAAAAGAAAATCCTGGCAATAATTTTAAATCAAGTTCACAGGTGATTTCATTTTTGTGAATGAGATTTCCTTTCTATTTAAGACCATCCTTCTTTTATATTTTTCTACTAACAGTGACACTGGAGTAGTGTTGCTGGCTGCCTACACTATCTTTTTATTTTCTTTTTTGAACTCATGAAATAATTTATATCCTTTCTTTAATGGTTTTTGTTAGCTCACAACAGAAGTTTGGGGGGTTGTTGTCAGCTGTGATTTACAATTGTCTGTGATGCATAGCAGGGGCTTATGATTTGTTTGGTTTGCATCTTTTATCTGTGGGCATAATGAGCTGATAAAAATAGCTTGTTTAAACAAAAAAAAATGTATTCAAATGCTAGTACCACTGAGAATGGAATTTTGGCCTGATGCTTCTTTGAATGCACACGGTCAGTGAAAGCAAATAAAGAGAATGGAAATAGCTACATGTGCTTCTGGAATACTCACATTGCTTTGGGATCTGGAGGATAGAAATTCCTCTTCATTGCATTTCTTGTCTTTAATCCAGTTGCAATGCTAAAGTGCAGAGTACTAGTAGATTTTTTAAATAGAGCTTTTCTGAAAGTTCACAAGAAGATACAAGATATTTTTGTGAAAATATTAGATAGATTGTGGAAGACAAGCCCAAACTGCTGTGTTACCCACAATTTTTTATTATGGGTGCATGATTGCAGGTGTTTTTATTCTGAAGAGTTGTATTTTGTCCATCACTGAACTAGAACAAGATGTATAGTTTGTATCCAAAGTCTGCCAAAAAGCACAGGAGAATATCTAGACACTATGAGAAAGAGTATTTTCTTAGTTAAAAAGTTATTCCACTTTAAGTAGGGTTATTTTGTCTGCTTTAAGATTAGTGTAATTAAGTGTAGTAAAGTGTAATTAAGTTTGTCCCCAAAAATGGTCATTTGGGGTGTTATTTCTGCTCTTTTATGGGAGCTTGTTTATTCAGCTGTAACCACAAGTGTCCAACAGTACCTCAAGGTCTGAACAGAGAAATACCAACTATCAAGCCATACCTTGCTGTAAAATACTACCAGAAAGCCTTAGTGCTGAGGGAATCCTCAGTCCCAGCAGCACAACATGTACACTACAGGTACAAACTGTGTACTGTACAATCAGGTACAATTTCCCTGCCAAAACATTGTAGCAGAACTACCAGGCCAGAGCTGGTTCTGCATCCGTGTCAGGCTGCATTGTTCAGTGGATCCCTTAGTTTTATTCTTAACAGATGTTTCTTGCCTCTTGATCCACTTGGTATTAGAGCTCTCCACTAGGACTGCCCATATCCTACCCTTTTTCCTCAGGTAAATTTATCACTCCTTTAGGAATTGTGTCTCATTTGGGACTGAAGAGTCCGGGTTGACCCTCAGTGCACTGACAGTAAATAAGCCATCTTGGTTGTCCTCATTACTCCTTACTTTCATTTCTTCCAAGAGCCTTCTCCCAACACCCTTCTGTCAGCCCTCTCTCCTTTCTGCTTTCTTGGCAGAATACAATACTTGAGATACTCCTTTTCCCACCGAAAGCTCTGCTTCTGTGTGTAGAGGTTGCATGCAGGAAATAACTGGGTTATGTCAGTACACAGCAGTCTTGTGACTGGGGAGCTGTTCTGGTAATTGCTTGAGGTTAACTTGGTGAAGGCCTCCAAAGATTCCAAACAAAAGTGATTGCTAGAGCTGTTAATTGTTTTGAATGTGGTCAGTACCCATTCCCTCACCTTTGTGAAACCTTCCTCAGTACCCCAAAAGGCAACAGAGTGCAGTGCTGTGGTATAAACTGACACTCCTCAGACTGAGCACACATGGACAGTGTTTTCAGACAAGTACAATTGCAAATTTGGCATATATGATTCTGGTAACATTGGATACAGGAGAGAATTCTCTAGATATGTGGGCATAATTTTCTCCTCACCTTTTCTTAGATAACACTGCTATTCAGTATCTGCCTCAGTGGGGCAGGACTTGGATGAGTTTGGCTCCAGATTTAAATGTTGTGACTTACTCTTGAATCTGTATTTTTCCTCAGTTGTCCCTGTGCTTCCTGTCTTTCTACAAAGCCAACACCAGGAGTTCCAAAACAGAAAACCACAGGAAAAGCTGCTCTGGTAATGTTTGTCTTGAACGGAAACAAATAGCAATAGAGATTTCCTGCAAAATAATTTTCATGTGACAAATGTAGCCTGGATTCTAGACCAAATAGTCTGGCTGAATCTCTCTATTTTTAGTTCAGATTATATCTGTTATAGCTTTTTCAGTTTTTAAAAATACATGTCTTTCAATTAACCATCTGCAGGGTTTTCTAATCCCATTCATCTTTAACAAATACAATTACTCTTTACTAGAATATTTGGTTCATTTATTGAAAAGTGATGAATAGACTTGTTATACAGTTAAGAATTCAAGAATTAGAAGGATTTGAAGAAAGCTTATTTGCAAAGAGCTGGTGCCACTGTTTGCTGTAACTTTTAGCTAACACCTCTAAGTATGTTAAGCAGTTCATGGTCTACACCAAAAGAAAAGTTCCTGTCCAAAGAATTTAGGCTGGAATTCATTCCATTGAAGTTCAAACACTGCAATGATTTGCTCTCCATCATCTGCTGCTTTCCCATTGACACTAGATGGAAACTGGAGGGAATGGATTTCTCACTTGCAATATACATTCTGTGGATTATACAGAACTTGCCTCTGCAGCATTAAGCCTCAGTTTAATATCTAAAGACTGGGGAGATGAATCAGTTTTCAGTGAGATGGACATTCAAACTAACGATAAAATGGTGAGAAATAAGAAGAGCATGTTTAGATAAGAATTTAAACAGTGGGGTGCTGGTGGCACTGGGGATTGTGTGTAAACTGTAGCTGTAAGTACAGAACCATTCACTGAGGCACACACAGTGTCTGGGCTTGTTCCTACCTGCAATTCCTGGGAAAAACAACTGGAACAAGACAGTGAAAGTTTCTCAATATTCCCATGAGTGCAATTATCTGACATCAGCACTAAGCTTCAGCTATGAGCTGCTGTCTCTTTGAAGAGGTTTCTATTACATTGCAAATGGAGGGAGGGAAGTGGTCCACGACTACTGTACGTGGAAAGAAGGAAGTTTAGGAGCTACTGAAGATATGCAGTTTCATGGTTGCAGTTAATACAATGGAAAGGTGTAAACCAGGCTATTGTGTCCCAGGAAATGAGTTAGAAAGTCAGGAAAAAGGCCACAGTGTGATTGACAGGTGAGAAAACTGGCTGGGCCTCTGAAATGTTGGTAAACACAACTTAAGACACTAGTGGGCTGTATAACTGCTATTTAGCATCACCTAGTATCACCTAGTAAATTTAGGTGATCACAGAATCTTTCTTTTTACTGGACACTTCTGTAAGTCCCCATTGTATGTATATATTTGGTTCTCCTAAGGAATGAAGTATGACATGGAAGTATATCCATTTATGTAATAATATAAAGAAAATATCTATATAAATGGAAGTAAGTTGCACTGTATGCATCTGAAATAATCGTGTTTTATTTATTGTGTCATTAGCTTTGGTTATATCTCTTACCCATTAATCATTTAATCTCTACAACAGTACTCAAAATTCTGCTTTTCCTCTTCAGCCTACCTGCCAAGGCCTGTGGCAGTTCTGCAGCTCCCCAGTTCTCCATGGGATCCACATGGATGCTGACAGACCAAGGTCTGTGTGCATATGGATTGCTCAGCTTCTTGCCACAGTTAAGTAATTCCTGCTTTTCTATTCATAAGGGGTCTAGTTTGACTCTTTCTCTTCTACACAACTACCAACTTGCCTGGATATCTTCACAAGTCAGATTACAGATTTCCAGCTAGAAATCAACACTGCCATTCACTGAATTGTATATTGTTGCTTTTTCATAATGAAGAGTACTTGCTAAAATGCAGTGCAATTACAGCAAAAAAAAAAAGTAAACTCATGTATTAATGTTGTCATGTAGTCAATTGGTGTTAGATGAGACAGTTAACTGAAGTTAAATAAGATCTTTCCTACTGAATCAGAAAGTGCAGCTAAGCTTCCCAGCTTATCCACAGCTTGTATCCTTTTTCAATTTGAGTGGGGAACACAAATGGTGAATGTGCAAGAGGAATGGAGCACCATCTAGTGCTTAAAGAATAAAGCTGGAAAATGAGACATTGCTAGCACTTAAAACAGCCCATGTAATTGTTTGGCTGACTTGTTTGCGTAGAAGGAAAGAGTCGATTCTGGAAATGTAATACTGTGATGTTCTTCAGGACTGTGTGGTGACTGAGAGGCAGGGGGATGTAGAATGACAGGTCAGACTGCATCAGAAACAGTCATTTGAAAAAATACTTTGCCTGTTTATTGGTTAAAGAAAAAGCTTAGGAAAGTTTTTCTCATTCTCCACCTCCAAATAATTTAAATAATAGTAGGCCAAAACCATTCAGCCTTCAAAATAATATGTGATAGAATATGCAAGTACTGTGCATAGGCTATAGCAGGGTGACAGTACTGACCTTGGCAGTGACAATCATAGATTACATTTTGCAGGAACCTGCAAAATGTCTGTTAAAATGGAGTAAAAGTAACAGGCCACATCTCAGCATGCAGCTTTGGGCTGATGCTGTGTGGGACAGGAATGGAGAGGGGCAGTTGTCTGTAGTTCCATTGCTCTGGAAAGAAAAGACCAATGGGTGTTCTGTGTGAGCTCTGAAAAACTCCGGGGTTCATCTCTAATGGAATCCCTATTTGTCAGAAGATATCAGACAAGAGACAGTAATTTTTGCTTTCTGTGATGCCCAAAAGATAGGCTGGAAATAAACCCCCATGGAGCAATGTCTACAGAGCAGGTATTTATTGCAGTGCTGGTGGTGAGGAGGATAGCTCCACCTAACTCACCCACCCTTGCCAAGTGCTGTGGTGTATTTATACAGTAGTTCTTAGTCTTACTGTGTCACTAAAACATCGGCACATTTATATAGTATGATCTCATGGTTATTAGATTTTGCACTGTGCTTGCTCCTCCCCAATTTGAGGGTCAGGGGTCTTTGATGAATGCTTCCAAGGTCTTCTAACCATCTGAACTTCTCAACTTTGTCTGCAGAGCATGCACAGTTACTGTGTTCCTTGGTCTGTCTGGTCTTAACAGGCCTAAATTCTTTGTTTTGTGGATAATTGGCTTTACAGTTGCCAATTTATCACTAGTACTATACTTATCTATCTCTAAAGCTATCCACCTGGTGAGTTTTTTCTTCTTTTTTTTTCTATTCAGCATTAAGCAACTAGTTAATTTTATACTAACCATTGCATTGTATAGGAAGTTATTTATATCAGGTTATATAGGTGCACAATTTATGATTGAGGTTATACAGGTATAAAAAGTAATGATTCAGGTTGTATAGATATATAAAAATAATTATTTTGGTTATATTGATATCAGGTTATATAAATATTTTAGGTTATATTGATATGTTACAACTCAAGCTATATAAACATCTTGTAATTTTGATCTAAGTTATATAGGCATTGTGGAAAGAAGTAGTGTATGCTCTCAGCCACTCTAATTTTGGAGCTATGATCTCACTTTAATCAAAAGCACAGTACAGATATGCTGTTTTATTTATCCATATTTCCTGCAATTCTGTAAAGATGACAGCATGAGCCTGGCACGGACACAAGCTGTATCATTTCTGCCTCCATATTGATGATAGACTTCCTTCTTTCTTGCATATTTACCTTTTTTCAAGAATAAGTGTGGACTTACTCAGGAACCATGAATGCTCATATTCATTATAAGAAAAAGTCACTACATTTATTACAAGTTAGACCAGTGTCAACTTTTTGAGAGTAAATAGATTTTTATTTTTCATGTGGATTTTTTTGCCTTGTATGCCAAAAATGCTATAACTAAAATACTAGTTCACTTTTAGAAGAGAAAACTGCAGCAGAATAAAAGGGAATTTCAAGTATTTTCATGTTTGACAAGCTTTGTGGTCCTTTTAGGAGTATAATGACTGTCTCACTGTGTGTAACATTGGCTTGCCTGTTGCATTATGCCTAGGAGTTTTGTGCACACCAAAAGCTTCATTGACTCTGGCCTCTGGCCAGGAGGGAAATCTTGCCTCGTGATGTGCTATTTTTAGTTGTTTTCTAGACATTTGTTAGCAACAGAATGTCATCTATGCATCCTGGACATGAAAGGAAAAAGCAGGTAAATGTATTGTTTTCATTTAATTCACCACAGCAACTAGAGATAAGTTGCTGCTATTTGCCAGGCCACATCTGGATCTGTTTGTGAAAAAGTGCATACATGAAATAAGGAACTTATTTCCCAACAAGGGGAACTGTATGCTTACACAAATCAGCTGTGAAATTAGGGGATTCTCCTGCTATGAGAGTAGTAAGGAAGCTAAACAGAAAATTTAAAAAGAGAAGTACTGACAG
Source organism: Zonotrichia albicollis (assembly GCF_047830755.1). NCBI lineage: Eukaryota > Metazoa > Chordata > Aves > Passeriformes > Passerellidae > Zonotrichia > Zonotrichia albicollis. The sequence goes on along the minus strand of NC_133829.1, from coordinate 15,389,660 downwards.
CAAAAGTTTTGAGGATTTGGGATCCTGTGATTCTTTGATTTGCTGCAGGATGTAATCACTGATAGCCAGCAGGAGTCATGGGTGCTCAGCTGACAGAGAACAAGGCCACACTTCAGTACACCGATGAGATAATGTAACAGATCAGGGACAAGTGCCGGGGCACTTCAGCTTGTCTAAATGGCTGAGATAAGGGAGCGGCAGCTTCCAAAGGGAATCCGTGTTTCCCCTCTGTAACTCATGCTCTGGCAAACGACACTTGGCAACAAAGAGCATGATGAATACTTTGTATTTGGGGAAGAAGAGACTGAGCAGTACGTGTGCAAGAAACACTATTGACCTGTTATTAAAGCAGGATCAACCCTTCTTACTGTCCACGTTTACTAAAAGAATCTCAAAAGAAAAATGTCTAGCCTTAATTTGCAATGTGTAATCTTTCAGTAGATCCCACGTATGTCATGTGAGTTGACTGGGGAGGGAATTTCCAGACCTCATTTTCTGTAACAAATCACTCATGTTTTCCTGCCAGCAGAACACTGGCTGTGTCCTCACTTGGCACATTTCTGGTCGGGAGGTGGCAGCCACAGGGGAGGATTTGAGCAATGCTGCAGTAACCATAAAAATACTCAGGTGCTTTATATCCTTTATATGCTTTACCACAGAATGAAAATATTTTCTGATGAGACAGTTACTTTTTAATGAGAAATGAAGGCATTTAAAAATGAGGACAGAATGAGAAGCTCTGGAGAATTTAGGATTTCTGGGTAACTGGAACCTCCAAACTGTCAAAATTCAGCCAGATGCTCTTTCATAATAGCATTGTACTGATAAAAACACCATAGCACATATTAGCTTCAACAACTATTTTGACAGCAAACCTTCCTTGCTGTATTTAAGGGTGAGAATGAAAAGCTGTATGTCATTAAACATGGAACAATCTCCTCCCATTTTTGGATGATTATGCCACATCAGCCTGTTTTCTGTATTAGTATCAGAGCATTAGGCATGTTTAAAGGAAACACGCATATGCTGTGCTCCGAACACTCAGAGAAATGAAGTTACGTGTACCTCCCTGTGGTAGCCTGGTGTCTTCACAGTCAAATTTCCTATGTTAGAAGTTCCTTATTATTAACACCAGAAGTTCCCTAGAGCCCAAAACGTGCTAGGCGTTTCAGTAAAAAAAAAAAAAAAAAAAGTAAAGAGTTTGGTGTGTAGTCATTCACAAGCCTAATCCTTGTAAAATACAGCTTTTTACCCAGTGATGCGCCTTCATTTTCCATCTATTTTTCGCACTGCTGCGACGCCGGGTAGGGATAGGATTCAGAATAGGAGACTACATGAGACTACAACAGAAGGGTTTAATCTGATCATAGGCCAAGGTATGATTTGGAAAACTGTGTTTGATTCGGTCAGAAAAGTGCCGGAGCCCGGCAGCACGGGAGCCCGGCACGGTGCGTGCGGAGCGGGGAGCGCCGTCCCACGTCAGCAGCGGCCGATTTCCTGGGGCAGGGCCGAGCCGGGGCTCGGGGCGGCGGTGGCGGCGGGGCCGCGCTCGGCCGGGGCGGGCGCGGGGCCGGCGCTGCCGGGGCCGGCGGGGCGGGCCCGCACCGCACTACAAGTCCCGAGAGGCGGCGGGCGCGGGTCGGGCCGTCCCCGCTCCCTGCGCGGCCCCGGGGCTGCGTCCGCGGCGGGCGAGGCGATGCCGGCGGCGGGTTCGGAGGGGGAGGAGGGTCTGGCCGGGGAGCAGCCCGGCCCCGGCACCCCCAAGCTCTGCGGGTACCTGCAGAAGCTGTCGGGCAAGGGGCCCCTGCGCGGCTTCCGCAGCCGCTGGTTCGTGTTCGACCCCCGCCGCTGCTACCTCTACTACTTCAAGGGGCCGCAGGAGCCGCTGCCCCTCGGGCACCTGGACATCGCCTCCTCCTGCTTCAGCTACCACCAGCCCGAGGCCGGCGCGGCCGCTGCGGGGGACGAGCTCACCGCCTTCGAGGTGCACAGCCCCGGCGGGGCCGTCACCGTTCTCAAGGTAGGCCCGGGGCGGGCGGGACCCCTCGCCGCTCCGGCCCCGGCCCCCTCCCCGGTGCCGCCCGTGCCCTCAGCCCGCGGCACCGCCCCGGCCGGCGGGGCCCCTCCGCCGCTCCGTGCGGGCTGCTCTAGGAAGGAAGGTGCTGTTTCGCAAACGCCGCGGAGATCGGCAGTACCGGGCTGGCCCCAGCTGCCTGTTAGTTGCGAATTTCTCCTTTACGATTTCGTGTTTTCCGTGCTCCTCCTCTGAGGAGGAAATGCTTCTACTGAGCATGGGCTGAGTGGCTTCTCTGGAATCGTCTGGGCAGAAAAAAAATTCCGAGGAAATCTGACGGGTTGAGGTTTTGGAAGTTTGGAGGGAGTGGTCGGGTTTCAGTTTTGGAGTGTTTATTTTGAAAAGATGATGCGTGGCAGGAGTCTGCGTCTAGGCTGCTTTGGGAGGAAGGAAGAGGAGGGAGAATTGTTTCCTCATAGTAGCAGAGCTGCTTATCCCCTTGTCTGTTCAAGGACTCAGATTTTCGTAGGACAAGAGGTAAATGTTTGGATTATTTAAGATATCTTTCCTCTATTGTCATGCCTAGGAAAAAAAGCCAACAGGGAAACCATTTTGACTCAGTAAAGAAGAAATAAATTATTCTGAGCATCCATTGTTTTTGAGTTCTGTTAAGGCAGATGTGTCCTTCAAAGAGTGTTCTTCTGTATAGAATGTAACTTTTCACATGAACTGTGTACTTTCTGAGAAACAGTATTAGAACATAATCCACTAAGTGTTAAGCAGTAGAACTTCCTATTGAATACTGGAAAATACCTCTTACATACTTATTTAACAGTGGAGATTTGAGCAGTCATGATACCTGCTGGGACTGTGGAGCATGATTGTGTCAAGCTTTCAGCATTCTGTTTTGATGAGTATAAATGTCAAAATACTGACTCATTAACATGCTTTACTAGAGAATAAGAAATTTATTTACCTAGGAAACTAATATAATAATAATAATTTTAACAGTATTTGCTTAGGTAAAAGCAGTGTAGTCAGTTGCACGTAAAAACTACCTTTGTATAGTTGTAAAAGATTTTACTACTTTCAATGAATCTGCCTTTATAGCCCAAGTGTTTGAGTTATGATCATTAAAACCGCACACTTGGTTTAAGCTTTGCTTTCAATAGTTTGAAGAGGTTTCATTGTTTTAATTAGCCTCTAGTGATTTGTGATTTTACATGGAGATCTTCAGAAAAGTTTTGTGTTGGGGGTGCCTTTTGAACAGGAGGGGTTTTGTTGAGAAACGCTGGACTTGTGATAAAGATTGCAGTGTGAAATGCTGTGTGCCATAGCATTTCTGTCAGACAGTACTTTGGCAGCAGCCTTGGATGTCTTCTGCAGTCATGAAGACACAAATCATCCTCAACACTGATACACAGATGTAAGACATGGAGGGTTTCTTTTTCATTTTTTCATTTTTTTGTATCTTTAGTGTCTGTGATGTTGCTACTCTGCCCATATTTTATGTGTTAATTTTTTTTCCAGTGCTCTCTAGGAAAGAACGTGCATAGATTGGGAATTTTCTTCATGTTTCCCTTATGGGGATTGAGAAATGGTGCCAGTTAAGAAAGTCAAATTAATTTCTGCAATTAGCAGAAAAAGATAATTTTGTGTTGTGATGCCCTAAAGCAGCCACATAATTGTACATAAAGATGATGTTATGTTGTAGGTGTTTATATAGTAAAGAAAGAGTTAATGAAAATCTTAAGGGATATTGCAGGACCATCTGGCATTTTGTGGCCGTTTTTGAAGCTGAAATTAATTTTCTTCAGTCCAGCATGATAACTCTTTAAGGCCTTTAAAAGCATCCTCAGCTAACTTAGGTAGAATTGCAAATTAATTCAAGATGGTAAATGAAAAAACCCAAACAACCCAACCCCTCTCCCTCCCCCTCCAATCCAGCCCCTGTTAAAAGCAAATGGGATTTTCTATCAAGAAAACATTACACACAGAGCACGAGAAATAAAGTCAAGTGAAATGTATTCTTCAGTCTGTAATTCACATGCTTTGTTTTCCTCAATTTGCTGTTTGTTCAAAATTTCCACATCTTGTGATCTGGCCTTTCCCATTCAGTGTTACAGACTAAGAAGGCCAATAAAAAACAAGCTGCTGGAATTCCAGATTGAAATGATGATGCTATTGAGGAATGCATTATTTCTTATCATGCCTCAGTTTCGTGTTAGTGTAATGATTCCATCATCTTGATTGCTCAGCCTTTTGTCAGGTATTGGGAGCTGAGAACTCTATGAGGTACTCTAGCTTTTTTTGCCCAGATAAGAATTTTGGAAAAAATATACTGCAGCCTTTACAGCAAATAAAGCAAAATGTTCATATTTTAGAGGTGTAGGTAACCAGCCTGCCACTTGTATGATTGTGGTTTTTGCTGTACATTTCCAACAGGTGCAGAAGAAGCTAAGTGTGTGTAAAAATCTTTTCCATTTAAGTAAATAACAGATACCATCCCTTTAGGTCAAGGAGCACAGAAAATGGTGTACTTTATGAATATGGATAAATTATGTTTGAGAATATTTTCATGGAAAGGCATGCATATACTGATCCTGCAAATATGTCCTGTAACACTAGGATGCTGTAAATACTATCAAATGAACATTTGGCTGTGTTTGCACAGCAAGGCCTTGCATTAAGGGGGGAAATAATTAACATTATGAATATATAAAAATTAACAAAGGTGGCATTTCTCATTTATTTTTAAAGCAGTGTCTTGTAGTGATATGTTTTGCTTGCTTCAGAACCAAAGGAACTCTGGCCAGTGATGCTGGACTTTGTGTCTGGTCACTTCTCTGTGAATAGTGGTGAATTGGGAGTGGAACAGAAATTGCTCAGAGTTGTGAAAGAAAAAAAATTCTCTGGGCTATTGGCCAAGTGCAAACATTTCAGAGATTTCAGGGCCCTGATGCTTGAACGTACTGGACCCCAAACTTGCTGAGCTGAGAGTGGCTCAGGAGCAGATGCTGTAATTTGTCAGTGGTCAGTGATGTTGAGCTCGATCAGTTTTGCTGCAGGGCCTGACACAGCAGAGGAGGGAGCTCAGCACCGAGGGTGGTTTGTTGCCTGAGCTGCTGCTTCTTGCTCAAAACTTTGCTGGTTAGTGGTTGCAGTGCTTTAATTAAAAGTTGGGCTGCCCTCCAGAAGAGGCCATCTGGCTTCAGATTTGCTGTTTGAGCATAGCAGGAATAGTAAATCTTAAGAAATGCAAACTTTCTGGTGATGTTCCCTTTTTACAGAATAGCTTGAGGGAGAGTTTGTCTGTGTTCAGAAATGAAGCCAGAATTTTTATGGGATTTCTCAAAATGTGAGGTCTGCTTGTTGCATTTCTTTGGACTCTTCCTTTAAAGTATTTGATGTTGGCATACGTGTTCCACCAGTGTGTCCAGTGGCAGTCCATGGATGTTTTCCTCAAATAATTCTTCTCTGTCATGTCTGGATCAGAAGGTGACAATTCTACATCATTCTTAGTGGAAGCATGTAGGGGAGTATTTTTAATTAAATTACAGTAATTTTCCATTGCTTAAGTCGAGAATTACATGGTGCTGTATGGCTCTTCACTTAAGAGTGTCTTTTACTCCTAGTGTTGCCTGTAAGTTTGCAGCAGTACACTTACAGTAATACCTTATTTCACCCCAGTTCAGGGGACATTCATGGTAGTTTTTCTTCTCCTCACAGAAGGGCATCCATTAAAATGTGACTGCATGGCTCTGCAGTAAGAAAGCACCTTAGCAATACCTTAGTAGCTATAAGGACTTTTTGTGAAATTGATTGCTACTCTGCTTAATTAAATGTTTTGGCTCTTGTGGTAGGCAGTAGCCAAATACTAGTAAAAGTCATGAGAAATGGGCAAGCATGGGAGTGTTCCTTTCTTTGACAGATAAAGTGAATTTAAAAATATGTTTCGAAATTTGTGATCTTTATGATTAGGGGAAGATGAAGACTTAAATATTCTATGGTGGTTCTTGGTTTTATTTTGTTTTGATTTTTTTAAACAGTCTATTTCAAAAACAGCTTAAATTATTAACTTTGTTTAAACAAAACTAATTTTAACAGAGATTTTTAGGATATTCTTTTAGTTGTAAATAACTGAGATGCCTGTAATAAAGTCAGCCAAAACTGTTCCAAGGGAGAGGAAGACTCCAGAAGAGGAGGACTGTGTATGGGAGGAAAAGAAGGCGAGGTAACAGGCTGGGAGCAGCAGAAGGGCATGCAGTAATTCTTGGGGAAATCACTCAAAGCAGGGGCGTGAGAAGCCTGTGCTGCTTTGCCTTGGCACTTTGTGCTGGAGGGCAGGCACGGCTGCCCGGCCCTGTGTGCAGCCGCCTCCCTGGGAGCTGAGTGGGCCTCATGCAGCTGGGACTTGGAAAGCAGCAAGGGGCATCTCCAGGAAGATTGATTCACTGCTCTCCGAGGGTGATTGGTGAGATGGGAGCAGAACAAATGGTGAGAGAGGTTCATGAAGTTCAAGAAGTCATGGGCAGAAGGTAATTGTAGCTATGACTTAGACTGACTGCAGGTGGGTTTTCTCATTAGCTGTGTTGTGGTAGCAGAGAGAACCACGTAAGCGCTGCATCCTGTGTTAGTGGAAGCTCTTTGAATTCTTGGTGGTTTTTGCTGGAGCACAGTAAAACATTGCTTTACATGGCCTGTGAGCAGGTGTCTCTGAAGGAAGTATAAGCTCTCATATTTACCAGAGCTGAAGACTTGCCACTGGCTAAAGCTCCAAAGGAAATGCTTCAGTGCTAGGAGTAGAAGGGGAGATGTTTACTCCAGGCAAAAAGTGACTGTAGTCTGTAGGCTTAAAAACCTGCTCCTGTGGTGGTCATTCCCAAACTGCCAGAGGTGGCTGTGGGGATTGGCATTGCCCAGAGTCTGAACTATTCTTTACCCTATGTATTTTTTTATGAGGGAAATGGTTTTCTCTGGTTTCCTGTGAGTAAGCAAAAAATAATACATGAAGGTGATTTCCATTTCAGATTAGAAGTATCTTGGTTACATATCTTTCTTACCGACTGACTCTGCAGTGTTCTCATGTGTCACTTGTTTGTTTCACTTCTTGATTTATGAGTGTTTGATTTATATATCTTGTATCCTGCCATGTGCATAATGTACTGAAAGGAGCTGGAGCAGCAGCTTCAGGAATAACTGAGGTTTTCTGCTTAATCTCCTTGAATGGTCCTTTGGAGCCATTTGCTGTAGGGTGTCATGGGTGTTAAAGCTCATAGGGGTACAAAGAGCCAAAAGGTAAAATAAAAATCCATCTCTCTCATGATTGAACTGAGATTACAAATTGCTGAACCAGAGAGAGCGCCCTGGGGAGGCATTAGTTTTTGTTTGCCATGCTGTTTATGCTTTGTGTTGTCATTAGCTGCTCTTGGGGCCAAAATATAATGGCCAATGAATCTTCAATTTTACTAGACCAGAAGTGTTCTTATGTGAGAAATGTAGACAATTCTGTGCCCTTGCTGTGCTTTATGCAGCACTTACTGTATGCCATTATATGTAAATATGTGTTGTTTGTTGCTCTCCATTCTTTTGCAGCTGTACCTTGCACAGGTGCCCTCTTAATTTCTGAGGAACAAAATACAAAACTGTTTGAAATTAGGTTGTCTTTAAGGAGTGAAAATAGTCATCTTTTCCACTGATAATGCCATCATGCACTTTGGGAGGAGGTAGGAGAAAGGCCGGCTAAAAGATAAGCACTCCATGTGCTAACAAGCCAGAGGAGTTAGGGGAGTGTCTTAATTTTTTTTGTTCCTAAACAGTCCATGTTACCAAGTCAGGTGCTTGTCCTAGACTGGCAGCTGGAAAGGTATGTTGAAATAACAATTACTTTTCCATGAGAGTACCTGCAGTGTCAGATGCCTTCACTTATCTCTTCTTGGTATTTGTATATTGTCATTTCATGTGCTTTGAAATGACTTAGAGCTCTGATTCAAGGTATGTTTGAGTTCTTCCTCACTTACTGCACATACAGCCTGTAGTCTTGTAGGTTAGGCATTAATGTTGGATTATGGTTTTCTTTTGTTTTAAATATGATTTTTCTATAGAAGGTAGTTAGCTCATGGTATCATCAGGAAATACAGTATGTAGATTTGGTCATTAAAGTAAGAGGCATCGCAGTGCATTATTCATTTGTTGGTTTCTGCTGGTAAGAAAGCAAGTTAAAAGAAAATGGGAATCTTCCGGAATGTGTATGGGATTTTTTCCAATAATATAGATTTGTAGCTATATGTTCAAACAGTGTTTTGTGTGTAAAATATAAGATGCTGCCACGTTTTCTAAAGTTTGAGTGTAAAACTGAAGAAAAGGAATGCGTGAGACTACTTCTAATGAAAAATTCTGGCTTGAAAATCATGGATGTGCATGTGACCACAAGGTGCACCTGGTGCATTGTGGTTATTCCTTTAAAATCCTACTGATTTTGAGTGATGGTACCTTGGTGATCTGCTGCTGATCTGTGTGGGGTTTATTATTGCACTTGGGGTGACTGTGTTCATTACAAGGGCCTACAGGTGTGGGGTTTATTATTGCACTTGGAGTGACTGTGTTCATGTACAGGGGCATACAGGTGTGGGGTTTATTATTGCCCTTGGAATGACTGTGTTCATGTACAGGGGCATACAGGTGTGGGGTTTATTATTGCCCTTGGAATGGCTGTGTTCATGTACAGGGGCATACAGGTGTGGGGTTTATTATTGCCCTTGGAATGGCTGTGCTCATGTACAGGGGCATACAGTTGTGGGGTTTATTATTGCACTTGGAATGGCTGTGTTCATGTACAGGGCCTTCAGGTGTGGGGTTTATTATTGCACCTGGAATGGCTGTGTTCATGTACAGGGGCCTACAGGTGTGGGGTTTATTATTGCACTTGGAGTGACTGTGCTCATTCCAAGGGCCTGCAGGGGTCTCACAGCACTCTGCTCCCGTGTCCTGCAGGCTGCGACTCGGCAGGACACGACCTACTGGCTCCAGGAGCTGCAGCAGAAGAGGTGGGAGTACTGCCACAACCTGGAGAGCCGCACCTCCCCCACGCCCAGTGACTTCTCCAAAGGGCTCGTTGCCAAAGACAACCCTGGTACGTTGGGAACCTGAGTGACAACAGAGGGCACGGCTCTCCTCAGTGTCAGTTCATCAACACCACGTGTTGCACTGGGGTACACAACTGCCTTCAGAAAGCCTTTTCACATCTTTTCATCAGTAACTCTGTGTAAACTTTGCATATGCTACAATATTTAACATAAATGTGATTTTATATCCTTTACAATATCTGTTGATTTCTTGAAAAACAGACTTTTAGAAATGAAATAAAATTGAGTAGTCTTACAACTAGGTTTCATTAAGCTTAGGAAAGTTGTCTTTTAGTGGTTGCAACATCTTAAAAAGTTAGTATGGTAAATATCCTGAGATGTAAAGTTCAGTTTTTAATGGGAAGAGATATATTTTGCATTCTGGATGACCATGCTTTGTTCCTGAAAAGGTATGGTGTGGTGGATCTGTCTGACTTTGATAAAAATGCAGTGCCTTCAAAACTGAAAGACAGTCTGCACTGATGTTACATAAGTGAAGTTCAGTCTGTGAAAGACCTTTAGGCAAGGAAAACATAATTCTACACTAGTGTCAGAGTTATCAACATTATACAGAATTACTCTGCATTTTTTACTACATTACACAGGCACTTGTGAATTGTTTTGTTCCTCAGTCCCTACAGAAATGGATTCCTTGCTGATTTCTGTTGTCCATAAATAAGATTGAGTAAAATCCAATTCTGTGCCAAGTTAGGCATTAGTAAGGCTCTCCTGGGTTTAAGCAGTCTTGTGGTCAGGCATATTTCATCAACAGATGCCACATTTGGTTGATGTCACTTTGCTCCCCTGTAAACCCAGCAGTGTTGAGCTGTTATTGTCACACCTTGTCCCCTCCTGAGTTTCAGGTTCTGTTTTAGTGTTGTCCTCTAACCCATTCTGTCCTTTGAGAGAATGTGCTGCTTGTGGCTGCCTGCTCAGCACAGCTGGCCCCACTCACAGGTGTTTGCTGGGGGCTCAGCTGGCAGCTCCTGCTGAGAGCAGAGCCCGGCCCTTGAGCTGCTGCAGGCTGGCCCTGCCCTGTGCTAGTGCAGGGTCTGCAGGCAGCAGCCATCAGCCTCTTCTCCAGGTCAGTTTTTTGGCCAGGGTAGTTTCCAGAAGTGGTTTGCTCTAGGGACAGGTGAATGGCAGGATAAGCCCAAGAGAATTGCTGGGAATGCCAGGTGCATTGGTTTGAGACCCCTTTTTTTGGCAGTAGCCAGTCTGGGTAGCAGCTTGTCAAGCCATGCAGATGCAGAGCACGTGTATTGGTGGGCAAAAATCTAAGTGTTGCAAAAGGGAACAGGCTTTGGCTCTTTCAGCCCTTTGTCTTTCTGCCTTTGGCCTCTCATTCTCTGCTGCCCAGGCTCCCTGTTTTGTTGTGTTTAACTGACCCTGTGCTGAGTAGGTTGAGGTCATATGTTAGCCAGAAAGGAGCACTTTTTTTCATTTCTGCTGGATTGACGAGTGGAATATGTTCAGTGTGCAATCAGGTGATTGCACAGCTGGTGGATGGGAGGGAACAAGGCACAGCAACCAAATACAGGAAGGCAGAGTAAAGCAGCAGACAGGCCTGCCCTCTTGGCAGCAGAGTGTTGGATCACACCAACTGTAATATGTAACTTGGCCACAGAATCTGTTCCTTTTTGTGCTACTTCCCTCAGAGCTTGGGTACAATGTGAAACAAGCCTCTGTGGCTGCAGCACCTGTTTGCATCACATCCAGTTGTTTCATCACTGATCTGTTTTTTTCTATAAGTCATTAGGGGCTTTCTGGATAAGCCAGCTCTTCATGTGTTTGGGTTTTTTTTTTAATTTAAATTACTATTGTTGTTATATCCAGGACTAGGAATGTCAGCATAACATGCACGGGCTGAGTAGGCCCATCCCTCTCAGGGGTAGCCTGCAGTTAAACTGCATGATGTAGAGTTTGGAGCTGCATCTAGAATATCTCATTTTCTAGGACAAATCCCAGTGATAACTCTTATCATCAGCTGAAGTGTTTAAGTAGGGATTCCTTTTGGGGAAAATGCAAATAGCCAGAATGATTGATGCTTTTTCCTTCTTTTTAATCAAGTACTTCAGGAGTTTCTTCTAGAGTTATGGGATTCTCTAAGGCTCTGGTTTCATGTTGATGACCAAGATATGTGTCTTGTGGCTTTTTTTCTTTTTTTTTTTTAAGAACTGAATGTGCATGCAGTGTTGTGCTTTATACTGCAGCACAGAAATTGGTTTATTTTGCTGGTGCTCAAGTACAGATGCTATCACAAATGTTTTAAATGGGGAAGTAGTCTGCCTTCAGTGCAAACCCAGAGCTGCTTACTGCAGCCTTGCCTCTGTCCTCCCCTGGCCTCTCCCCTCCCTGTTCAGAAATCTGGACTAACTGGGGCATGCATGGAGCTAGATACAGCTTTGTGGATCAGCCTTGAAAGGTTTTTAAGAACATTCTAACATAATGAAAAATATTTCAACGTATTTATCAAAGTGGGATGTGGGAAATTGAATATTAACAATAATTACACTGTAGGATTTGTCATGGAGGTGCTTTACTACCATGGAAATCAATTAAATTATTTATTCTTTATACCATGTGGGATTATTATTTTTTCTTGAAATTGATTAAATGTTAATGTAGTTTCAATGATTTCCATTCTTAATTTGCGTTAATAAAATATGCAATGCCATGTATTTATGATATTGATGTGTGGGCAGGGGATGATGTCCAGTGAGCAACCTCAGGGTGCCACATTCAGACAATTGGCATGTCTGGGAGGGGAAATGCATTTGTTGGGAATTCAGCTCTGGAGCAGTTCCTTTACCTGGACTATCCTCTAAAAGGACTTAGCAGAATCACACAGGTAGAAGATGAAACAAGCTGTAAGTGTAAAGGCAGAATATTAGTATTGCACCTTGGCTTTGAGTGTCCATGAAATTTTTGTCTGTCTGTTGTGGCTTGGGTTGTTTTTTTTTTTTTCCCTTTGGGATGTTTGGGTTTTCTGGGGGGTGGAAAGGGAGTTGGGTTTGGTTTTGTTTTTTATTATTATTTTATAGTTAAAACCTACTTATTCTCTTTCCTCTTCATTAGACAGTAAATATAATCCCATGTTTAGTTTTATCTAGCTATTTTAGCTGAACTGTGCTTAGTTTGAACAGCCACAGTGCAAAAGAACTTGGAATTCCCTTTGGCTGATAAGGCCCTGAAGTATCTGTTTATAAAAATCAAGGCAGTGTAACTTGTACCTCTATTTGAAACATGACATGATACATTTCTGTGTCAGATACCATTTTCAAGGGTTTGAGACATTCCTAGTGTCAGAGATCTTTAATATTTCATATTCTTTATCACAGAATGTTCCTTCTACTTCTAATCTTTGATACTTGGTAAAAGTAACCCCCTGCTGGGTAGTTGGAGGGTAGGGTTTGCTTAAAGATGGTCTCTGCTGGTGCCAAGCAATTGTCAGAGCAAAGGCTGAAAGACTCACCAGTGATAAAAAAGGGTATCATAATTTCCTAGGGTTTTATTTAAGTCAGAGCCCATCCAGTGTGATACTTGCTAATATAAATGCTGAATCAAGTCTGAGAATGTAGTCAGAAAATCTTTAATCCACTTCAGTACTTTATGAATTATATCAAGACTCTGAAAATTGCATTTGGGTTTGTTTAACTTGCCTTTCCAGAGGGTTTGTAGAAGGCTGTAAACCACTTTATGCTTCTCTCTAAGGCTTTTTGCTACTCATAGTATATTCTGTATTCTGGATTTTTTCCTCCCTCTGCCTCCTGGAGGGAGAAAGCAGCTCTCCAGAGTAATGGAAGCACAGAGGTAGCACAGGCACTGCAGGTTGTGTTTGCCAGGGTGATGTGCTGGATCCCTGTGTGCTGTGGGTCAGCCTGTGCAGGGCTGTTCTGCAGCTCTGCCAGCTCTGGAGCTGCTGGGAGCCTGTGGGTGTGCAGGACTGTTGTGCAGCTCTGCATGGCCTGCCCATGGGCCCCACCTGCTGCAGGGCACAGGAGATTTGCCTGGGCTGGCTTGAGGAGCTGCATTCAGGAGCCCTCGCTGGTGCAGGAGGTGTCTGATGTCCTGCAGAGCTGTGCCAGCATTCCTGGCTCTGGCAGTGCCCAGCCTGGCCTTGCACAGCACTGCCTCAGGGCTGGGAAGGTCACTGACTTGCAGCAGCAGAGTCACTTTTAGGATGAATAACTTGCAGGATGAAGCACACCCTGAGAGCTGGGTCAGTGTTTTTGTGACACTGTTCTGGATTTGGTTCTGATTGCCTATTTTGTCGCTCACTCATGAAATAATGCTGTGTAAGCATCACACAGGTCCTGTCTGTTATCAAAATTGTGTGGCCACAGTGAGATCTGACTGAGAAGTTTGTGATTTATAAGATTCATTAGAACTGAATGTTTTATAAAGTTTTTTGTTTTTAGCAATTTAAAGTAAGCCCTGAGCAATGTCACTAGCAGGCTTAGCAGTCTATGACTTTACAGAGCCAATATTCTTTTACTTTTTGAAGATATGTTTATTTTTTCTCTCTCTCTTTTTTCTTTTAATATAGATATAAGTATCCTAAATCAAAATGCTTCAGCAGAGAGAGCTAGAAATATTCTAGCTGTGGAGACTTCTCCTACAGACCTGGTGGGGGAACAGGCAGCATCCCAGCCTGCACCAGTCCAAGGAAGTGCCATCAATTTCTCACTTAAACAATGGAGCACTGAGATCAAGTAAGTTGTGAACCTGGGACAAAGAGTTCCCATGAGATTGGTAATTCCTGACCAAGATTATTTCCTACATTGCTGTGTGGTCAGTGGAACTTGTTAGAATGATGGGAGGTGATGGGGTGGGTTTGTTTGTTGTATCTCTTCAAGTAAACAGACTCTCTATTAACTGTTTGAAGGTTTAAGGGAGCGTTATTGTGTAGCATCACTGATAGCTGAAAAGTCTTGTACAGCACTTCCAGTGATGGCTTTGCACTCTGAACCCCAGAGGTTGTTGAGGTTGAGTTGTATTCTCAGCCACTGCTGCTTTTTCATGGAGCAGTCAATTCACAGCATTGTATTAGTCCTTGTACTCAGTGCATAGGAACTAGTTTTGGTGATGAAAATCAAAGCAATATAAATCCTTGGGTTTTGTTTTCTTCTTAAAAGAAATGAAAACACATTTGAAGTGGGCACAGATTTGAAGTGGATGTAGTTCACATTCCTGAGCAAAAATGTGGCAGACCCCTTCTCTACAACATCAAAACCCCTCACTCACAATGAATTTACTCTCTAGTATTAATTGCTTTAAGGAAAGCATTTCCATTGGTTTTCAGCTCTCCTATTTGGTTTCTTTCCAAAGAATTTTGTGGTTTGCTTTGCCCACATAGATGGATTTTCTACTTCTGCTTAAAGCATGTTACAGTGCTAATGCAGAGCAGCTCACAAAGCAGAGCTGTAGCTTTGGTTAAAAAAGCTACAGCATGTAGAGCATGTCCTTCTTGAGCTGGGAGGAAAATGTTCATTTTCATCAGCAGTGCAAAGTTAAACAGATCCCCTTTAAAGCTTTCTGGTTTAGTGCAGAGATCTGAGAAGTTACCAGATGGTGCTGGTTTTGGCTGTGGGTTGTTTTGGGTTTTTTCCTAGTGTTGTGGTTGGTTGTTTTCCTCCCTTCTCCAGCAGTTCTGTACCATTTGGGATGGGGGAAGATCTGGCAGCCTTTGGAATATGTGTGCTCTATGCAGTGTCTTACTGGGCTGATCAGTTACAGCCCCAGTGTTAGGGGATGGATCAAAGTGTGTCTAAAACTGCAGAGAGTTTCCTCTCTTGCTGTGAGCACATTTTTGGTTTATATTTATGAATTTATATTAAGGTGTGTGGATGTCTCAGTAAAAGCCTTTGTCCTCCCTCCTGAATACATTTACACACATTTAGTGTGATGCTCTCTGACAGAGAAGATATTGCTATAATAGCTGTATTTGCATCCTAGGTAGCAGTTGTGATGTAACAATGGGGGGGAGAGGGGAAGAAAAATATGTCTTGGAGTTAAGCAGTGTATATATTTACAGTAATTAAAGTTGAAATGTGCTTCTCTACTTTTAAAATACACTTTGATGTATGCAGACATTTAGGCTTGATTTTTTTTTTTCATTTTCTTGCTCTCACCTACTTATTTATGCAGAATATAGATTTGGAAGCATACTGAATTACTGTAACCTCCAGTTATATAACCATAAAAACAAGACTTAAACCCCAAACATTTAAAAATAGAGACCCATTAGATCATATGATTGGCTCTTGTGTAAGTTGTCCAAATGTAGTTAGGGAAATAAATGCTGTTTTCAAATTTATATATTTAATCATTTGTCATATTTTAATCTAATAGAAAGCTTTGGAGGACTGCTGCTTGAATGCCCTGACCAAACCTGTGCAAAAGCTTCACAAAACTCAGCATCAGCTATGATTTTTCATGGGCCTAACAGCAGTTCTTTAAAGAAGCTTTTCTGAAAGTCACTTGGCTTGTTCTTTGTGGTTTTTTCAAGCTTTAGAAGGTGGTGTTCAGGCTTTTAAATGTTAAGGCTGAGTGAGTGCAGAACAGGCACAGAGAAGAGAAGAGAGAATGTGGAGTTTTGCCTGGTAAGAGATCAGGCACCATTTGGAGAAGAGGTGTAGAGAGGCCAGGGAGCACCTCCTGAGACACTCACTGATATTGGGTGTCCAATCTGTCATTGCCCAATTTGATCTACATAATTTGTGTGCAATGTCTGAACAAAGAAATTAGGCTTCTTGCCCCCAACAAGAATTATGATTCTTTCTGAGAGAAAATGAAATCTGTAGCGTAAATGAGTCTTCACCAAGCTTGTAAATTGATTGCTGAAATAGTTTTATTAATAACCATTAGGATTATTTTAAAATTGTAAATATTTATCAGTTAATCAGATTATAAAAGTTGTGCACTTCTTAATGATTGGCTTAGAGTTCATGTTGATGAGATGTTAAATCTCTTGTGAGGCTGAAAGACTGGCTTGGATCATCAAATGATCTTGAAAGTAAGTGTAATATGGGTTATTTTCTGCTTAAGTTTTGAAGAGAGAATGTGGATGATTGAGTGAAAGCATCTTAGTGAGCTTGCACAGACTCTGTGGAAAATGCTGAGAGACGAAATACATTTCCAGTTCTATGGCAAAAATATTAAACTGGTTCATATGTGTTGATTTGGAATGTTCTTATGTAGTTGAACAAAGGCTTTGCAATACTGAGCTATGTTAATGCTCATGGATGTTAGAGTGGACATTTCCTGAGTGCGTGATGGTCGTGGGGGAGCTGGGTCAGGTAATCTCATCCTGCTGGGAAATGTATTGTTCTCCTATAGAATTACCTGGCTGGAATTCAGAGGCTGCCCCTGAAATGTTCTTGCAGATAGTTGGCCATGTTCCACCGTAGAAAAGAAAAACTGCAAAGGAGTCTTGTCATCAGCAGTTCAGCTGCAGCAGGTCTCTTGGATGATCCCAAGTTTTGCCTTAATCCCCAGTATGGAGCTATAACCTACATGTGTTTTGACTGCATGCTGTTCAGTTTAATGCTTGGCAGTTACCCTAAAATTCTAAACTACAGCTGATCAATAAAGAGATGCTGCTTGTAAATCCTAACTTTTTGTACTTGCCCCCTGCAAAAACAAAACTAAAACAGGGGGATGCAAAAGACCATGGCATTAAAGTAAAATAATTCTTCTGTTCTTGGAATTTAGCTGTTGATTGCAAGTGCTATTTGGTAGTGTATGTTTTGTTTTCTTTGAGCTTTTATTTGGTATTGATTTTGTCTGTGTTTGTAGCTTATTTTTAGTTTGCACTGTTTGAACTGTGAAAAGCCCCTTATAAAAATAATGCAAAATGGAGAAATATTTGTCACATTTTCCTGCTGCCTTTTCACAGAAATTCCATGTCCTCCTTAAGAAAAGGAAGTAACGACAATCGCAGGAGTATATTTTACACCACTGAGGAGTGGGAATTGCTGGATCCAACCCCAAAAGACTTGGAGGACTCAATGGCCCTGGAAGAAAAAAGGAAACACCTGGCAGAAGGAAGTAAAGGTAGAAGTGGAGGAAGGAAGGGGATCATATGCCTTACCTTGTCTAGCATAGAGTACCTTGTTATGGCTGTCTCTAGGAGATGAGTGGAAGCTTATCTTCTTCTTCACAAACACATCCAGAGCTCTGTAAACTATTTTTTAAAAAATTGATTTCTTAGGATGTGTTTGGGATCCTCTGCCATTTAAATACAAGAGAATAAAGACAAAGCCTTGTTATCCACTGGTTTGGATTTCCTGAGCTTGCTGCTGGTTTGTTTTGTCATATGACTTGCAAAGTAAGGAGGCAAAGGGAAATGCTGGTGTCTGTAATTGCTCACTTGAGTGTCACCCACTGAAGCAGAATTGCCTTTAGACTCTGTGTATGTACCTGTTACCTTGGCTTGCTTCTGAAATGGGGCACAAGTAGGGATGGACATGAGGCAGCAGCTCATCTGTGTATTGTAACTGGTTCTCAGATTTGACCAGTGTCTGGAATAACCTTGTCAAGATATTTTTACATCTCTTTAAGATCACCTTAGGTGATATCCAAGTGATTTAATCTGTTGGAAAATATCCTGTATGTGGAGGTGGAACCTTACATTGAATCCTCTTACAGGAGCAGTAGGCTGTGATATCAGAGATGGTTTTGCTCTGATTATTTGAAGCAAAGTTTACTTTGCCATAGTTACGGATACCTTTTATTTTCTGTAATGAATTGTAAAATTCTCTTCATGATTTATATGAAAAGTGTTAATTTATGAGCCATTTATTTATTTATTATTTATGAGCCAAATTTATTTAATTTATTTGGGAGGGGAGAATATTTTTGACCTTTTTTTTTCCCCACCAAAGGAAGCAACTTGGAAAATAAGGCATGTTTAACACTATTGTATTGAGTGGTTTGAAAGCTGCTTTAAGTCTGATGTTAATGAGTATATTTTTTAAGGAAATCTGAATGCTTTGAAATGCCTTTTTACTAAGTGAACCGAACTAGAAGAAATTGTTTTATGCAGGACTGACTAGTTCAGCTTTTCCATTTGATTTTGGCCGCATTCCACACAAAGCAAGGCGCCCCTTGAAGGATATGATTGGATCAAGCAAAAACCGCAGCAGCAGCGACTCCTCCCCAACAGAGTGCTGCTCTGGCAGTGGGAACAGACTGCTCTCTGAGCTGCAGCTGAAGTATCAAAGCCAGCAGGAAGAGCTGGAGAAGCTGAAGAAAGACCTTTTGAGCCAAAAGGTAATTAAACCTTCAGGCAAAGTGCACAAAAGCAAATGGGTCTGGAAGGTGATTGGGAGTTTAACCCTTCTGGTCATCTCACTGTGTTAAGACCTGGTTGGTTGTTATAAAATGATGGTTCTAAAACAGCTTTCATGTACAAAAAGTCTTGAAACAGAAGGACCATCTTTTACATCTGTTGAAGATAAGATCCCTGAATAAAACTTCCTTTGCACACTGTTCAATAATTGGTTTATCTGTCTTCCTTGGTCTCTGAAGTGAGCTTGTTTGGTGTCTGCCAGGATCCTGGCTGATAGTCATAGCTTCTTTTTCTGCATGTACATAAAATATCTTGGGAACTTCTCCTTTCAGATTTTCTTTGTTTGTCTTTTGATTGTTTCAGTGCTAGTGCAGTGGGCAGGAAATAAACCTGGCTTCTTTCTCTCCTCAGGAGGGGTTTTGTAAGACAAGCCTAACCACAATGTGTGTATATAGACTGCACTCACATGATGGCCATGCTTGTGTGCCCTCAGAACTCCAATTTATTCAATACCTTGCTTTTATCTAAAAACTTGTACTCATTTTAAGAAGAAAAATATTTTAGATCTTGTGTGGAGCTGCTGCTTCTGCTATTTGTGTTTTCCTATGTGTGAGGTGATCAAAGGGAAGCCAAAGACGGAGTCTGAGCCCCATATTTATACTCATTTTAGGCATTATCTTTCCTAGGAGTACATTTGAGTTTCTGAGCCTGCTGCTGTGGGAAATATCACCGGTCTAGTGCAACACTTCATTCACAGCTGCTTCTGTTTTAATAAGAAGAAAAACGGTGTCTTAGGTGGTCATTTCTGTGGCAAGACTTTCTAAACAGCCTTTCACAGACTTCCTTTTTGACAAAGCAGAGTTTGTTTTTTACCTCCTTTTATTTTCTCCACATCCGTTAGAGAAGAGAGCTCTTAGTTACCTTTGCTTTTTCCATTCTGTAGTGATTTCCTGTCAACTTTTTGGGCTTGAGCCTCTTCCTGTTCACCCTACAGCAGGATGCCTCTCTTGCAAGCAAGGCTTTTTTCAGCTTCCAACAGCTGCTGGGCCTCAGCTGTTCACTCCTTTTCCTTAACCTGTTGTAGCTATTTCAGGCAGGATCCTTAGCTCAGTGAAGGACACTGAAGCCATCTCTGTAGGCCAGTCATTGTAAGGTGTTAGCCTGCTAGAAATCATGTCATAAAGTGTTTCCTTTTCTCTTTAAAACTCTAGCATGAGGTCTTAACCCATTGCAGAAACTTAATTTTGCTTAGTCTTAGATTTCTGTGCTATAAAATTTAGAAACTTAAAATTTCATCAGCTTTTTTTGCTGTTGTTTTGTAATTCTCAGGAACTTGTTCGACTTCTGCAGCAAACAGTCCGATCTTCCCAATATGACAAATACTTTGCAAGCCGCCTTTGTGAGGGGGTTCCCAAAGATACATTAGAGCTGTTGCACCAAAAAGATGACCAGATTTTGGGCCTCAATAATCAGCTTGAAAAGCTAAATCTGGAAAAAGATAGTCTCCAGCAGGAAGTCAAGAATTTGAAGTGTAAAGTTGGAGAACTCAATGAACGGCTGGGAATGTTGATGGAAACTATTCAAGCTAAAGATGAAGTCATCATGAAACTCTCGCGTCAACTCAGCGAATGTGAGGACAGCACATCCTCTCAAAGTGGAGCAATGCATTCCCCCACGGCCACCTGTACTAATAAGGAGCTACAGGAACTGGACAGACTAAAAGTAAGAGCACTGTCTCTGTCTTGATGCATTTCTTCTGTCTGTAAAAGTACTTTTTAGTCTGCTGTACTTTGAGATCACTGCAGCAGCTCCCTAGGACACTCATCAATGGAGGCTTTCTCAGCTTGGAACCTCACTTGGAGCTGTCATGTGACAATCTAACCAGAACTTCCTTCCCTTGGGCCATCTCTAGTGCAGGGCTATACTTTCAGTAAATCAATCATTGGTGTGGAGCAGAAGAAATGTAAGAAATAATGAAAGGAACAGGAAGGATTAAGGGTAAAAGGAAAATACAAGCATGGAAAATACAAACAAAAAGAAAGCTTGCTTTGGTTTTTTTTTTTTTAAATATAACCCTAACTGACTGAGGCTTTGGTGTGAGCTAGGTTGCCAGCTAGTGGGCAACAAAGAGCATGTGGAAAAGCAAAGGGAGGCTCTGAGGAGCCAAAAAAAGAGGGAGATGTATACGAACCTGTTTTACTAAAGCTGCTACAGCTCCTACTAATGCTTTATTTTTATTCTGTAACATACCTCTCAGAATGTGTCACAAGTTCTTAATGAAGTTACTGAAGTTATCCCCTTTGCTCTAAAAAGGCTTTTTTGTCTTCGCGTAAATTTGTATTTCAAATTGATTAATGCTCCAAAGCATTTGGAATATAAATAAGTTGCTCAAAATATGCTTAAACATATATAGTTTTCTTTCTTATATGTGAGCCTGGTAAGTTTTAGTAAATGAAGTTGAAGCCAGAAGTCAGTGGTGTTGGCAGAAAGCAGTCAGGGCTGGTGGGTGCTGGGGAGTGGGAGGGTCTGTGGCTGTGGGAGGTGCCGGCCTCGTCCCACAGGCTCAGCTTTCAGAGGCCGTGTTTGCAGCCAGGACTGAGTGGATTAGGCAGGGAAAGTCGTTGTTAAGGATTTCTCTTTCTACGAGGCAGACATGAAACTTTTTCTGTTAATGAGGCCTTCTGAGGGTGGTGAAAACCCAAGGGACGTTCATCCCATTTTTTGCGTTGCTGTGGCCTCTGGGATGGGCTCAGCCTGCAGTGCCTGCTCTCCCTGCCTGTCCCTGACAGCAGCCAGCTGCCTTCTGCAGGCACTGGAGCACTGGGAGGGATGCAGGTGAGGCACAGCACCACCCTGTGCTCATATTTGGCATGTGTATTTCATTTACATGAAGTCTGAAAATAATATTTGATTTGTGCCTGATATTTTTAATTAAAATCCTATTAGTAGCTGCTGTTTCTATGCTCTAAGGCGATCTTCATCTGACAAGCATAATCCACTTTGTTTTTTTTTTTTTATCAACAGGACAATCTTCAGGGTTATAAGACCCAGAATAAATTTTTAAATAAGGAGATTTTAGAACTTTCTACTCTACGAAGAAATGCAGAAGCAAGAGAGAGAGAATGGCAGGCAAAGGTCAGCATGTTCTCACTTGGCAATGTCTAAAGCAGTTTTCCATACTTTAGCCATAAATCTACCCAGGAAATGGAGCCATTTAAATGTATTAAATATGATAGCTTAAAAAAAAAAGCCCTCTCAGTCCTTACAGACCAATCTTTCTGAATGGATTGTCGAAAGAAGTAATTGTTTTTAAAATTGTGTGACCCAGTGGATCATTTTGATAACTTATGAACAAAGGCATGTACATGTCTGAAAACATTGTTTCCTCAGAATTAAGAGTGTAATGATTTTTTTTAAAGGTCAGGGACAGGATGTGTAAGGATTGGTAGGTCACTATGCAGCTTTCTCCTGAGCACAAAGGATGACTATGGTATAGTGAATGTCATTTCTGTCTACATGAATTTGAGCGTAGAGATGTTGCAGGTAAATAATAATAAAGATTTCCAGTGCTTGGGGTTAGGGAAGATGTGCTCATCTGTAACTAAGGCTAGATACCTGTAGCTGGTTCAGTAGGCTTTGCTTTCAGTTGTTTGGAAGCCATGCACTCGGTGGCCAGGCTTAAATGTATTTTTGGCATAGAGGTGTGTGCTTACAGTTCTTACATGCTATTACCTAACTCATGTGCCACTTGAGTTGTCCTTGTTCAAACATGCACAGACTAAAGCTGCTAAAATGCAACCAGTTTGTTCTTTTAAAGTATTTCATACAATGCAGTGATAATTAAGTTTTGCTCAGAATTTCCATATGCAAAAATACGTGTGATGGAAAATATCTGGTCTACTATGCTGCCTTATGTTACAAAAATGGGAAAGTTAAGGTGGCTGTTCTTGACTTAGATGTTTCTAAGCAGCATAAACCAAGAGAATAGCATTGAGCCAGGTTTTAAAAGAAATGTAGTACAAAGTGTCTGA
Source organism: Zonotrichia albicollis (assembly GCF_047830755.1). Taxonomy (NCBI): domain Eukaryota; kingdom Metazoa; phylum Chordata; class Aves; order Passeriformes; family Passerellidae; genus Zonotrichia; species Zonotrichia albicollis. Next base: position 15,367,196 of record NC_133829.1, on the reverse strand, counting down.
AGATTTGTATCATGTATTGTTTTCTGCAGTATACCAGCTTAGAAGCCAAACTCTGCCAGATTGAAAGTAAATACTTGATCTTGCTTCAAGAAATGAAAACTCCTGTTTGCTCTGAGGATCAAAGTCCTGCTAGTGAGGTTATCACACAGTTACTGGAAGATGCCTTGAAAGCAGAACCTAATGAACAACCAGAACAAGCATTTTTCAAACCCCACCTGGTCAGGTAGTTTGGTCCTGTTGAATTAAATGTATGTGTGTCTTGGCCAGTGGGCTCTGTTATAACACTGGAAAACACAGTGAGAACGTATTTGCAGGTTTGGGTTATTTATTGTATTTCCCTTCATTAATGATGGAATAGTCTTGAAATCCTTTTAGCTGTATAAAAGCATTGTCTTGGGGAGGATCTGGTGCAGGTGGAGATGCAGATTGAGGTGTGGGTGGTCTAATCTGGAAGATGGGGCCACAAGCCTGGTGGCACCAGCCAGGCGAGGGACACTGGGAGACACAGTGAGGAGGAGGAGGAGGGCTGTGAAGACTTGGACTGGAATGGGTTAAAGGCCTGGGATTGGCACCGTGGCACAGCCCAGGCTGTGTCTGTGTGCCTTGAATGAAGTGTTCTATGGAGCCTGAGCCCTGCTGAGGGGTGGAAGCTGTGAGGAAAGCTGGCCTGGCTGGGAGTGTGGGGTGAGCAGGAGCTGAGCAGGGACTGTCCCAGTCTCTGCTGGGAGTCAGAAATGGTCCCACTGGGAAGTTTCACTGACACATTTATTCATTAATTGAGGTGCAATATCGAACTTAGACAAAGGTATTGCCCTATAGCTGCTGAGGAGATGGGTACATTCCAACTCAACCATGTTGTTAAATAAATTGCTTACTTTGTGTAGTAATATATACAGGAACATGGGCACCAAATCTTTTGTATGTGGAATTGTACAAGTAATTGTTAAATAAAGAATATACTTCAGAAAAATGTTTAATAAGAAGAACTTGAGAGCTATGGAGTGTAGCTTTGTGGTGGGAACTTGAGAGCTTCTGGGCTACAGAACATATTTTTAAAACCTTTTTTCTTCCTCTCCATTACAGCGAATATGATATATATGGTTTTCAGACTATCCCAGAGGATGATGATGAGGAGAAACTAGTAGCAAAATCACGAGCTCTGGACTTGAGATCACTTTCACTGACTGAAAATCGAGAGATCTCCACAGGAGTGAAATGGGAGAACTATCTTGCAAGCACAATGAACAGAGAGATGATGCGCTGTGTGGAACTGAAGAACCTTATTCGCTCTGGAATCCCACATGAGCACCGCTCCAAGATGTGGAAATGGTGTGTCAATCTCCATGTTAAAAAGTTCAAGGACAGTGCAGTACCTGGCTACTTCCAAATCTTGCTTCAAAAAGCTCTGGAAAAACCAAATCCCGCATCCAAACAGATTGAGTTGGATCTCTTGAGGACTTTGCCAAACAACAAACATTACTCCTCCCCCACGTCTGAAGGGATCCAGAAGCTGCGAAATGTGCTGCTGGCATTTTCCTGGAGAAATCCTGATATAGGATACTGCCAAGGGCTCAACAGGTAAGGTTTTGCTTATCTTGGTTAGTAACTATGCAGTGGAACACTTAATGAGCCTTTCAAATCCCATGTATAGCAACATGGTTTTGAACAAGAGTTTGCCTTACGGATTATATGCCCATAATTTAAAATAAATAAATAACTATCACATTTTTTAAACCAATGAAAAAAGCAGTTGACCTGGATAATAAATTTTGTAAAATCAACTTGGCATCAAAACTGGAACTGGAATTAAGAAATGAGCTACTCAAATGTAGGTTTACATTGACTTCATGTCAGTTGTAGGGGATTGTGTTGCTTTTTTGTGTGAGAATTTGTTAGGTTTGTTTCTTCTTTTAAAGCAAGCAGAAAAAAATGCTTGAAAGCTGTTTTCATATTGTTAAGACTACACATTTCAGCATTTTCCACTGATGTCTTCAATCAGAATTGCAGAATTTAAAGGGGATTCTTGTGTTACAATGCTAAGAAAAAAATCTGATTTGTTGCAGTTGCCTTTACCAGAATAGCTTTGCTACTTGGAGATCTGTAGTAAATGAAGGTGCTGCTTGAAGCAGGTGTGTTGATCTAACACCCTGTCTCATCCCCATGATGCAATACTATAGATGTCCACTTGTGCACTATTTTATGTACTAGCACAGTACTCAGAGCAGCTTTGTCTTTTGAAAGAGCACTGAAGAAGTAGTAGAATAGAAGCAGTGAGTCATGTAGTAGAAGTGGTGGGGTGGTGGTGGTAGCAGTAGTAGTAATGTGGAAACCTCCACCTAACACCCTTAGGATAAATATCTCCTTTCTAAACTAGACTCTCTGTTTAGAGGGCTCTTAAAATGGGCAACACCAACACTTCAAGAAATTTTTAGATCAAGTTTTTGCCTTTTTCTGTTTTTTTACTTAGCTGAATACAAATCCTTGGTGTGGCTGAGAAGGCATGGCTTTGCCCCATCTTAAACTTCATCAAGTTTTGCTGTTCAGTGCTCTGCTGTTGATACATTTATCTCTGCTGAACAGATAAAAATACTGTAATGTTTCTTACTATAGTTTGTGTCTTTAATAACCTTCTCCTCCAAATAAACCCTGTTTTCAGGTTGGTAGCAATTGCACTTCTGTACTTGGAACAGGAAGATGCTTTTTGGTGTCTGGTAACAATAGTGGAAGTCTTCATGCCTCGTGATTATTATACCAAGACACTGCTGGGATCCCAGGTATGAGCTCTGCTGGGATAAAGTCTGGTCCTGCTGTGAATTGGGGTCTTGTTTTTAGCCAGTCAACAGCTTTCCTCTACAACTATATGATGGGCCTCTTTGGAAGGGGATGGGAATGGAGTTGACCAGGGTGGGTTCCAAACACAAGGACCCTTGTTTGGACAAGGACTCTAACAGGGAGATAGTTGTTCAGTGTCCTGCTTAGAGTCCTTAACCCCCCTTCTCATTGATAGCTTCAGAACCCTGAGCTGTATTATCGTTCCTTTCCTCACATTTGGGGGAATGGTGGTGCTCTGGGGGAGGGTGGGGTGAGAATGCATTTGCAGTGCTGTGGGCAGTAGCCACTGTAGCATTCCTGCTTCCAGGTGATGCTCTGGTCCAGGCTGCCTTCTCCAGCCGAGTGTTTGCCCAGCATTCTCTCTGCTCCTGTGCTCCTGCTGCACTGGTGACCAGTACAGGAACACCCCACCTGTGTTGGAGGAGCCTTGTGAGGCTGGGGCTGGGTTGAGAAGCAGACAAGGGCAATCTGCAGTGGGGTAGCTGTCTGTGCTTTGGGTGGATCTAGCTTGGAAGTGTGAGGTAGACAATCCTGGGTTTCCTGGTTACCTCTGGAAAAACTTGCACTTGCAGATTGGTAACAGCCTTGTTCTGAATGATGTGCTGTTCAATTGGAACAATAACACTCTATTTGTCATCTCTTTAGGTAGATCAGCGAGTGTTTAAGGATTTATTGAGTGAGAAGCTTCCACGACTACACTCTCATTTTGAACAGTATAAAGTTGATTATACTCTCATCACTTTCAACTGGTTTCTTGTGGTTTTTGTGGACAGCGTGGTTAGTGACATCCTTTTCAAAATCTGGGACTCCTTCCTCTATGAGGGACCAAAGGTGAATTTACTGGGCTGAGTTTGTTCATTTGTTACCTGATAACAAAGCACTGTGGTGTTACTGAGTGTGGGGCTAAAAGGAGGTTGCTTTGCAAAACTCCTGTTAGTTAAAATGACATCTAGGAAAAAAACAAGGGAGGAACTATGCATAACCATTCAAAGCATTTTCCAGCTTTTGGAAATAGGGGCTGGGGCAGGGAAGGGAGATAGAGAGGGATGTGACTGAAGGGCTTAAGTGCAGCCTGTGCATGAGGAACTCTTGTTGGGGGTTTATAAAGATGGTCATGAGACTCGGTGTATTCTGTACTTACAAAGTACCAAATATTACATGTACTCTTATCAGGTAATATTCCGATTTGCCCTGGCACTGTTTAAGTACAAAGAAGAGGAAATCTTAAAGCTGCAAGATTCAATGTCTATTTTCAAGTACCTTCGCTATTTCACACGCACCATCCTTGATGCCAGGTGGGTAACTCACACTGGGGTGGCTCTGAGGGACTTGTAGTGTTTCATGGGTGATGTCTGTCTTGTGGCTTTGCTGTTGTTTTCATCTAGATCCTGATTCTTATATAAAGCAACTAGAGATGCAACCAACTGCCAGGATTTGTCATGAGCACTTTTATCTAGCAGAGACAAATCAGAAGTGATGTAGGCTTAAATGGTAATTTTTGCTTGTGAAGGAAATTACCTTGTTTAGGTGTTATATCATGGTAGCAACAGGTCAGAATTTCAACCACAGATGAAGTTTCCCTCTATATTGCAGATGTAACTTGTTACTAAAATGTTTTATGATAAATAAAAATACATCCTGGCTCAAGCAGTAAAGATGTGAGCCCTGTCCCCCACAGCTTAAATCTCTTATATATGGTTAATGGAGAGCTCTTGCCACATAGTTCCAACTGGTTTAAAGATATACTTGGAAGCAGAGAATAAATACAAATTAGATACTTTTCTTGTCTTCAATCCTTGCATAGGACTTAGAGTTTGTAAATTGGGGTCTAATGTTTTTAGATTCCTGTTTTCAAGACTGTAGAGCAGCACGTTAATCTTAAAAAGAATACTGGGGTTGGTTTAATGTCTGAAAATGTTTTGCACATCTTTTGAAGCTCATTAATTTTCAATTTAGAGAAAAACTGTATATTGAAATCTGAGACTTTTTTTTAATGTGATGAATTTCACAAAAATTGAGGCTTATACTTTGACTTCTGTTGCAAGAGCACTATTATTTTTACTTCTTATGTTTCAGTTTTGCCTGGAGAGAAGATAAAGCTGAATAAGCTTGTGCTTGAAAGGGATTGCTGGAATTGACGCAGAGAGAGAAAAAAATTAATTTTTTTGCTCTTACCTAATCCAAACAAAATTTTGATATTTAATCAGAGTTGAAGTTTTGGCTTTCCATTCTTTTTCCACTTGTGGAAATGATGTCCTGATTCTCCTGTCTAAACTTTCTGGTGCTGAAATAACCTTTTTTAAAGATTTCTGAAATTGCTGAGTTTGGTGTTAACAAAATGAACTAATTAGGGATCATTGAGGGATGGGGAGTTCGAGCGAGGACAGAATTCAGTACATCAAAGATGTTTGCAGTACAAATATGCTCTGTGCTGATCTGTAAGTTTCTGCCTTTTGGGGTTTTAAGAGTGGAAGCAGTGCAGTGCCACCTAGGGAATATGGATTTGCCTGCTAGGACTGACAAGACAGAATTCAAACTGCCTGTTTTCTTATTCTGCCATGTTTGTACAAGTTTTACATCATCAACATTTGAGCAGTACAGGAGCACGTAGAATGAGGCCTTTCTTGAAATGGACAAAAACTGATCCTGTTGTAGAGGAAAATTCAGAAATACTTATTTGTATAGGATTCATGGATGTTCTGAATGGTTAAAATCATTCTGCACAGAGTTTCTAAGTTCAAACTCTGTAGAAAGAGAGATGTCTCTACAGACACGTGCATAATTACATTCCAGTTACAGGATGTCATGGCTGGTTTTTGTGCAGAGCCATGGCATGTTGTGCACAGGTAGAGAAGCTGCTGGAATATCTTCTGTGTAGAAATGGCAGGAAATCATTCCTTGGTCACTCAAAAATACAAACCTACCATTAAATAAACTAAGACAACTAAAGAAAAAAGAAGTTTTCTTAATATTTATTTATTTAATTTATTCAAATAGAATAAATTAAATACTCCAGTTCCCCTTTTTTCCTTAGAAAACAAAGATGGTTTTGGGTGTAGATCAGCGATAATGATGTAGTTGGATGCAGTCTCTTTGGACTGATTAGACTGAGCAGTTGCTGGGTTTGCTGGGGCTGCAGGATGGTATGGTGCAGTGTGACTCTGCAAGGGGGCTGGATCCTCTGTGGTGCTTCTCATTGAGCCCTGACAAGTTTGACTTGACACTGGTCTGGAGATCTCTGTGCTCCAGCCAGCAGAACCCCCAGAGCATTCTCACTGTGTTGGAAGCTTTAGCTTGTCCACATTCTTTATTATCCTTGTCCTTGTGTGTGTTGTCCCTGGCTTTCTCTGGTCTCTTTAGCTTGTCCACATTCTTTATTATCCTTGTCCTTGTGTGTGTTGTCCCTGGCTTTCTCTGGTCTCTTGATTGTCAGGTTATCTTGGTTAAGTGGAGAGCTGAGTGGTTTGGGATTGAAGGAGCTGCTGTGGGTTCTATAGAGGAAATGATCCAATCTGTGTGGGTAGCTGGATGTACTGAGCATCCAAGTGTAGCCAGGGAAGCTCTGATGACCCAAGCTTATGTCTTCTGCTCAGCATTTCAAGGCTGTGATCTGTGTAGCAGAGTTTACATGTGACTTGGAGAACTCCTGAGTGTTTGATTACATTCTATCTCTTGAAATAACCTTAAGGCTGAATGCTTTATAGAAGTTTCTTGAAATATTGATAACATCTGAGACCTATTGAGTGTGAAAGAGACTGGAGATATGTCACATATGATAAATGTTGATATGGATGAAGTTTAAAAGCCCACCAAATATGAATGATTGTCTTCTGCTATTGTGTAATCTTGCAGGAAGCTGACTGCTATTGCTTTTGGAGACCTGAACCCTTTTCCCTTACGCCAGATCAGGAACCGCAGGGCCTATCACCTGGACAAGGTGCGCCTGGAGCTCACGGAGCTGGAAGCCATCCGCGAGGACTTCCTGCGAGAGAGAGAGACCTGTGCAGAGAAAAGGGACCTTATTAGTGATGATGAGGAGGATAGCTGAAACTGCTTAATGTAAACTGTTCTTTGGGATCATGACCAAAGTGAGTTCACCTCCAAAACGCTTTATTAATCCTGTGAAACAGAATGTAAACTCGTCGCTTTTGGAAATATGCGGGACAGATTTCCAAATCCCAGCACTTTCAGAAATACCACTTAGTATGGAGGCCAAACACTTCTGTTTACATTTATGTTCCTGGAATAATTTGTAGAGCACTTAATATCTGTCTCTGTTTAGTCAATCAGCTGAATTGACAGTTGTTTACCCACAGTGCACCATTAGTGCCTGGATGTGGAACAATAAGAAAAGTCCATGCTCTGTTACATTCATTGTCATTCTGAGTTTAGGGGTTTTTTGATGTAATCATGTTTATCATAGTGCAGGCTCAATGTGAGAGGACATCCATATTTCTTGGATTCAGATTGGCTCCATCCAGCCTTTCTTGAGGTAGCTAACCAGAAAACCATGGGATGAAGATTCCTTTGTCTTTTCCAAAGTGTCATGCAATGGATCACCAAACAGAACCCTTGAATATATGTACTCTAAAGTAAAGGTAAAAGAAGTACCTATTTCTGTCACTGCCTGTCGAGTGTGTACTGAAACAGTGGTAGCAAACATCATTTCTACTTTTCAGAGCAGCTGTGTTGATAAAGATTCTCATTAATGGAAAGGGGTTTATAGATCAAACTCTCTTTAATCAATTTTATTTGTATTCACTGTTTTGATTTCAATGGTTTAAAAAGGCCACAACCAATCTCCAGATACTATGGAGGAATGGAGCTTGTCACAGGAGTACCATGTTTTAGGAGCTAATTTCTTGCATATTTGTTGGAGGGTTGTTTTGTTATGGCTTTTTGTTTCTATGAGGTTTTTTTTTGTTGTTTTTTTTCCCTTTTCTTTTAATGCTTCTTCCTCTTTAAGACCTAAGGTGAAGTCTTGCTCTTTAAGAAGAAACACAGCATTCTTTCTGAGTGATTGTAGAGCTATTGTACAATAGTGGTAGTGACTGGGTTCATAAAATATTTATCAATCAGTCAAAAGAAACCTAAAGATCACAACATGCACACGGGAACTGAAGATCCTTTTTCAACAGAAAAATGCAATATTCTCCTAATGTACTCAGCTTTACTGTGTGTTGGATGCACTTCCTGCGAGACAGCTGTAAGGAGCAACATCTGGCTTGTTGGGCTATAGTGATTCTGCTGTGGAAATGTTACTTGGGACCATTTTCTCTCCTTTGGTGACTATAGCAGTATTCATAAGTGGTTCTTGGGAGAAGGATGGTTTTTCTTTCTTGCTGGGTATTCTCTGGACTTTTGCAATGTTTTTTCTTGAACTGTTGGATTTTCAGAATGTTGTATTGACTACAGTGTGTCATGATAAATCTAGGATTGAAATACTAGGCAGCAAATCACCAAGCTCTGGGGAAGTGGTTAATTTGCAAAAAAGAAAATTAATCATTGGGAAGAATGAAGTGCATCAAGCTTGTATTTTGTCCTTTGGTTTGTTTTTCTAGAAGTAGTAGTACTTTATTTGGTATAATCATGTAACTGTTTTAGTCAACTTAAGTGGGGGCAGAGAGAAATCCTGCTTCTGTTTCACAGCACTTTTAAAAAAAATTTAGATAATGTAGTTGTAGCCTTCTCCAAGTAAGCATATTATAAGTTAGTTTATATGGAAGGGAACTATTTAATCAGAGGTGAAATTGTAACTTAGAGGACTACTTTTGATATAAAAATTTATACTTCCTGTACGACACATAATTTTTTACCTAGCCAGCAAATCCTTGCCAATAAGGAACGGATGATGTGATCATCTGGATTTGTATGTTACTAGTCTTCTGAGATGTCCCCTATGTTGTCTGTGGTAGGCAGTAGCTAGGGATTTTTTTCTAATTCCTTAGTTACTTTTGGTTATGTACTGGAGGGCAGGGTTTTGATATTATTGCATGTACTGTATTCTTTTTCTGCTTACAATCAGTATTTGAATACAAAAATGGGACCAGGTTTTCTAATTTTCTAGTTATGCTGTCTTGGTTTTGAAAGAGCTGGTCTCTAAATCAATATGTAATGCAGGCTTTTTGTTTGTATGTTTGTTTTAATGATGTTGTCAAATGCTAAATGATTTTTTTTTAAGGTGAAGATCTTCCTTTCAGTGACCATGAGTGAAATATTAAGGTAAAGAATATAGATACATGTACTTACCCTATTTCTACGATCCATTTTTCTTTGGCTTTGAGTCTTCACTATGAACTAGTCCTGTGACTTGAGGAGATGTTGTCTGACTATTCCATTGGAGGGTTTGGGTTGTGAAGATAAGGCTAAGCTTGAGGCAACGGTTCAGGAAGTTCTTTCGCTGACAAAACACAACCTGCAATATTACAGGACCATTTTTGTTAGAGTTGTGCTGATGGTTCAGTTTGTGTGCATGTGTTGCTGTGTTTCATTCCATTAAGTTGTTTCCAGCTGTACAGTAAAGCTAAGTGGCTCTGTTTCTTCTGCCATGGAGTGACTGTTACCCCTGAATGGCAGGAATCCTGTGGAAATTGTGTTGTCTCTGGCTATTCTGTCAGCTTGCAGATAAGAAATGAGTCGATGCTGTTATGCTCAAGTCCCCAGCAAGCTGTTGGCTTCATTTTGTTAAGCCTTGCTTCTGATTTAGTGATGAGCTGAAAGGTCAAAAAATTGCAGAGGCTTCTCACCTCTGGCCACTAGAAGTCTCTGCCGGACCAAAATGAGATGTGTAGCAGGAACTAACATCAGGGGAGCTTGCCTTGCTTGCTCTTGCAAATGTCATTGTGTGACTCAGTTTTCTAGTGGTGCTTAAATCTGGTTCCCTTGGAGAGCAGTAACTCATTAGGCACATGCAGGATACACAGGCAGTATTTAAACCTGATGAAACCAGGCCAAAATTCCGTGCCTCAGTGGCCTGCCAAAGCTGAACTGCACGGTGCCCAAGAGTTTGTGCTTGTGTGTGAACTTCTGAGGTGGTGCATGAGGTTTAACCATTCATGCCAGCCAGAATGTGGGCAAGTGACCTGTTCATGCACATAAGAACCGCCAAAAAAATATTTTAACTTCAAGGCCTTGCACATAATGTGCAAAGAGTTCCTCATGTGTGGTTCCCAGAATATGTGATGTAACCCAAACCACTAAGTTGCATTGTGCAGAATATTCCTTCATCTCTGATCATGTGTGCATGGCTTCCTGGGGAAACTTTTCATTATTTTTAAAAGGGTCTATCATCTTCTGTTAAATAGGCAAAAAATTGGTGCACTACACCTCTAGTTATTGGAACTGCACAGTATTTCAGCTTGACCTGTACATGTTTACAGGTAGTGTTATCATTCAGTATTATCCCATTGTTTGGTGGTCTTCTTTTTACCTGCTATGTAATCAATAAAAAGGATTTTTCTGTTGCCCTTTTGGTGTCTTCTGTGAGAGAGTCTCCCCTTCCTTTCAATGTTTGTAAAGATGGTAAGATATTTCAGCAGAAAGGGAAAGATTTCTTTTCTTAGTTGTAAAACATCAGAAATGAATGAATGGTCTTAAATTTGACAGAGTTGGATGTTCAGACACATAACTGAGAGATGGCAAATTGATTAATTTAATGGAATTGTATAGCTGTTTAAGTGACTGTTCCCTTAAGTGCCATGTTAAACATCAGCAATATGCGGTACAAGAAATTTGAATCACAAACATAAGTGATGTTATCTTCAAGAAGATTGATGTAAAGCAAAAATAAATTGTTTATTACTTTATAGATTGCTCTGGTTCTTCTTCTTTTTTTCCTATACAGATGGAAATACCTGCAGGTGTCATCAGAATAAACCAGTGGTAGAGCTTGTATTTTTGTCTGATAATGAGGTGTGAGAGAATCTCTGTAAAGGAACATACATGTAAATTTGGCTTTGAAGCATGAAGATGTGAACTATAGACATGTTGCATGCAGGTGATGCTAACTGGTAAACTTGTCATTGGTGTCCTTCATTTCTTGGGAGAAGAGAGGTGGGGAGACAAAATTTGCATAAGTGTTCACAGGAATTTTCTGAATTGACACACTTTCTGGGAAACATTCGTATAATATCTCCTGGCACCCCAAAACCTTTTTTAGGAGGCTTGGTACTGATATTCTGACACAGTCTTTTGTATTTTGCTATTTTTTTGCTATTTTGAAAATTTCACCAAGTACTCCATTAATTTGGAAATCAAGTCTCAATATCTGTCTTTCAGATACGAATTTTGCACTTTGTAATTGCTTGAGTCCATTAAAGAGGGAATACCTCAGCTACTTCATGTTACTTCATAGCTAAGTGTAAGGGAGGAAGGAAGAAGAGTTGGGACATGACTGTAATTGCATTTCCAAGCCTGTCTTTGGTATCAGAGGTGAACAGTGCACAGTTCTTGTCCTCTGGCTCTGCTACAGAATGGCAAGCTGTTATAGGAGTAGATATTGGCACAGCTGGAAATCTGTTCAAAGGGGTTGCAAAACAGGATAGGGATCAGCAGTTGAGGCAGAGCACAACTATGGCCTAAAGACCTTGTGTGCTGTAGGCTGAAAATTTTAAGCCAGAGAAATAAACAGAAAATTCTGGGAAGAGTGCAGGGGGAGCAATGTCCTCCCATGGATACTTGGCATGTTTGGCTTGAGTAGGTTGTGTTGCCCTGAGCAGCTGCTGGGGCCTGCAAAAAACAGCTGAGACTCCCATTTGCTCCTTAGAACAAGATTTGAAGCATCTGCTTTCAGTGGGATTGCAGTACGGATGTGAGTGTGGCTGATGAATGTTAAAAACCCGGTTCCTAAAAAATGCATAACTCAGTATAAACACAGCTGGCCTGCTCTGAACTAAGAGCAAATACCTGCAGAGTCTCACTGCTCTGGCTGCCTTAGGGACACAGAGAACACTCTGAATCTGCTGGTATTACAAGGTATCAGGTGTTCCTTCTCTGGGATTTTCAGAAGTGCTAAACATAGCTTTCTTATCTGCAGCTCCTTGACCTCAACAGAAAGCAGAATCCATGTAGTGCTGAAGCTTTAAGAATTCCCACACATGAAGTACGTTGCCTCAGATAATGCAAAGGAAGGGTGTGCTCTGCTTTGGAAACTTCCCCCTGGATAACAAGGTAAAAGGTTCCATCAGAAGTTAGCAGAGTAGTGCTTTCACTGTGATTATCAGCTGTAAAAGCCACATTTGTCTTCAGTTCAAGGATGCCCACCTGTAGTGCCAGCTTTTCAGACCATGAGACTAGAAAGCAAAACTCAGGACTATATACTGAATGTGATTTTTAAAAACACAGTTATTAAAAATATATCTCTCCAGTAATTATAACATTCAATATTAGAATATGACTTTGGCCAACTAAGATTCCCCTGGTCTTGAGCAGCTGCATTCTGCCTTTCTCTCTCAAATGCAGTGTCCCTTTGGTATGTACAAAGCTGCTAGGTTGTGCAGTGAGTTGCCCCTCAGATGTCAGGTTTGAGCTCATGAATGGAATCAGTGATGTCTTCAGGCACTGTGATTGGTGGTTAAACTGTGGAATTTTTCTATTTGCCTGTTTTAAAAAGTGCAGGTGGTGTTCTTCTGGTTTTTAATCCTGGAACTCCCCCCTTGGAACATGTTTGGAACCCATAAGATGTGGGTTTCCTACTTTGTCACTTCTAAAGGAGGCTGGCAAATGTGTGGCTGCAGTGTTTGCTGGTGCTCTCTGCTTGAAACACTGCTCTGGTTTGAGTTGTCTTTCTTTCCCTGTATGCACATAAAGGCTTTTACCTTCATCCAAAGATGTTACAAAGAAGCCTTGAGTTAGTGTTTTACGGGTGAATAACAGAAGCATGAAAGTGCAACATCCTTCTTAGGCAGAACTTGTATTTGGGCTTGCAAACCCTATGGACATGGCAACAGGGGTGGGATTCAATCTACCTTCACTGCTCTTGGAAACCTTTATTCACAGTGAGTATATTCTTGGTCTAGGGAGAGCTTGTTGCTGTTTGAAAAGCAGCTCTAGCCTCTCAGGGTGTTTTGTTCCCTTCCTTGCAACTAGAAGCAAACAAAAGTGGTGGCCTTCCTCATGTGCCCTTTTGCTCTGAGAATTTTGTAGTATGATTGCTGTGACTTCCACGTGTTCATATCCTGTTGAGGAACTAAAGATGAGAAATTAAATATCTGTATTTCACGTTGAGAGAGTTCTGAATGCTTCCACTGCCCTTTGAAACATTTACTATTGCTCCCATTTCCTGTTCTCCACCCTGTGTAGTATCAGATGCAGCCACTTTCCTTTTGGAGTTGGAAGAGCTGGGTGGAACGTGTGGGCTGTGAACACCACTCCCAGGGCAGGCAATCAGGGGCACAGTTCATCCTCTTGACTTGGGACAAGCCAAGTTTCTTTTTAACTGTGATAATGAAAATCACTGCCTTTAGGTACTTGCCTAGAATAACTCACCCTTAAATTTATTCATACCATACTGCAGAGGAAAACATCCTGCTTATTTATGTGTGATAATTTGACATTGCCATTGTGTTACCTTAATCACATAGGGGATTGGAAGAGTGGGCAATCTGGTGCTTGTAATTTATTTTGAACATGCGAACAATCCCACTTTTTTATTCATCAGCAAATGACAGATAATAACTTGCCCAGAAGAAATGTAAGGAGACCTAAGAGTGTTTACTGTGATAACTGTGTGTCAAATAAAGCCGAAGAAAATCTAGTTTTACAGGTTTTGGGGATGTCTTTATGATAGGAGAGTTCACGGATGAAGGATGTCATTGTTGGAAGGCAACACTAGCACTACGGCAGCATGGGAAGCAGCATGGCAGAGGTTTGTTACAGTAGTGCATGTTACAGTATTAATTGAGCTGCACGGTGAGATCGGAGAGCCTGTGCTGTTCTTTGTCGCAGCGGTCTCTTGAAACAACCAGCAATTTCACTGGGTAATGGTGAGTTTCAGACCATGCAGTAACCAAATCTAGGCTTGTGTTTTAGCTTGTAGAGAATACAGAAAGAAGGCTTATACAACTCAAGTGCCTCTCCATTGGATTTGCCTTCTCAGACTTATTTTCTTAGTACTGCTTTCACATATCTTGTATGTACTAAAGGAAGGAAATGGGATTCTACATCTGAGATGTTCCCCGGTGAGCTTGGGTGAGCTGCGTTGAACTGGAAGGCTTTGGACCGGCCCAGCTTGAGGTGTCTGCATCCCATCAGGGGCGGTGCAGGTGTGGCACGGTCGGGGTGGTGCTGGGTGCCCCGCAGGCTGCATTACCCCACACTGCCGTAGACAGCATCGCTGTGGCCGGAGCGATGGTCCCGCTGCCCCTGCAGCCAGCCCGGCCCGTCCCCGCCCGCCCTCTCCTCACGGGGCTGCCCTGGGCGGGGCGCGGAGCCGAGCCCGTCCCTCAGGGCCCGCGGCGGGCGGGGCCCTGCGGCTCCTCGGCCCGGCCCGGCCCGACCCTGCGCGCTCCGGGAGCCCGGCGGACGCGGTAAGTGGGTGCTGCCCCCTCAGCTGGCAGGTTCCCTTCTCCGTGTTCCTCTGGGTCTGTCCCTTAGGCTGAGCCGCCCTCAGGGCGCTCCCGCTCCGTGTCCCGCCTGTGAGGGGTCGCGGTTGTGCAGCCCCTCTGGCCGGGCAGCTCCGGGGCCGCCGGCGGGTCCGTCCCGCGGGGCTGGGGCGTGCGGATCCTCAGGGCGTCTGCGCTGGCGCTGTGTGTGCCCGCAGCCGCCAGCCGGGGCAAAGGCAGCTCCCCGCAGCATCCCCGCCACGAGCAGCTGTCCCCGGCAGGTCCCACAGGGGCCGGGCAGTGCCGCGGTGCCACAAGTGCCCCTGTTGGTGTTACAAGCCGCTCGGTCTGGCGCGGTTACTGTCCGAGGCCATCGGGGACATTCAGCGAATGCTGTGCTCAACTTCCATCGTTTACCCGCAAGTTTCTTCCTGCCTTTTCCCTCAAGCAGCTTCACTTGGGTTTCTCTACACCTGTTCCTCTGGCCAGTGAGCCGGGGGTCCTGGAGCAGCACAGCGCGGTGGAGGGGACGGGTTTGGCTGGCCTGCATGCGTGTAGGGGACAGTCGAAGAAGGAAGATGTGAGTTAGAGAGTGAAAATGTGTGGCAATTGCTCCTGCTTTGACTGATCAGTCACCAGCTGCAAAAGGACCAAAATCACAGTGCTCACCTGCTTAATGCGTGAGGTAAAAGCTCATCGCTGGCCCTTTTTTGAAACATCAGCTGGTTTCAGGCTTTCCTGTGCCTTTCAATTGTGCAAGAAACAGAGATCGCAGAGGCAGGTTTCCCTTGACTTTGGGGCAGTGCTGTGAATGATGTGCAGCAGTAATCCTGGAAGGCGCCTCAGGGACGGGGACAGGCTCTGCCCGTGCCAATCCAGCGTGCCTGGCCTTGCGGGCTTCCCCTGCGCCCTGCGCGGCCGTCCGGGCTGTGCTCCCACCCTGCTCATCGCCCGAGCACGCCGGGCTTTGGCATCCCTGCGCTGGGCTGGCAGCTGGAATCAGCTGCAGAGCCAATGTGGTTTGTACGTGCGCTTGAAGCTGAGGCTTGGAAATAGCCTTGGGTCAATCGCTGCACATGTAATTACTGCAGGGTAAATTTGGGGGGTCAGAAACAGAGCCCTTGCGAGTTAGTGGCAGGAGCAGTGATTCCATATCACTGGGATTGAATGCTCAGATGGTCGGTGTGTTTTGTGTTCTTTATAGACACACAGTAGTAATAGTTGCCTTAATTTCCTGGCAGAAGTTTTAGGCTACTTTTGAAAGTGTTTCAGTGAAAATAAGGATTTGCTGAAACTGATAGAACTTTTAACTGAGCTACGCTTAATTGGAAGTAGAAGGTAAAACGCACTTGGGTTGTTTGGGGGTTTTTTGCTGTTGGAATTGCTTAGTCTTTTGTGGGATAAAAGAGAAAGAAAGGTGAAAAAAGGAATGAAAGTGAAAGAAGAAAATACTTTAACGCTTATAAAAATCTCTTTGCTTTTAGCATAAAACAACAAAACTAGAAGACAATATAACTTCAATTTGTTTAATGGGTTTGGTTTTTCTGTTTGTTTATTTTTTTTCCCCCTTCATTTCCCAGATCATTAATTTAAAACAGTCTGATTTTGATTCTAATTTGGTTTTGGTCATTTTTCAGTATTATAAAACAGTTCATATGTGAGGTTTTTACTTTGGTCTGTTTGGGCTTTTGGTTTAGTGTAACTAATGTTTTGTAATATAAAAGCATGCCAGGGGAATGCTTCTGAGTTTGGCAAAGGGTTTAATGATTCAGCTCGTGTCAGGTGTACTTGAGAAAGTCAGATTATTCAGCTGTTACCTCAGTCACTTGAAACTGGCTTCCTTAGGACAGAAGAAACCCTAGGTAAAAAAAAGCCAGGCTGTTGGCAAGAGAAGCGCTCCAGCAGTTTTGTTCTCGCCTCTGATTTCCGTATTCTGCTCTTGTTTACTGGTGGGTGGGCATTTAACGTGGGTTTGGTGTGTATAGACCAGTCACTGGTTGTCACATAACTTGGTAATGAGGGGCTAATTACTTAACTTGTGCAGGGTAAACTTCATCAAAGAAGAAAACTAGAAATTACTTTCTTCTGCTCCTCTTGAGAGGCATGTGAGGAATCCCAGAGCAAAGAGACGATGAGAGGAGAGGTGGGCCCAGTGTGGGATGGTTGGGGAATGGATGTGGCATGTTCTGTGGAATGACACAGAAGCTCATCTCCTCTGCTGAGGTTTCCTTGGAGCAATTAAGCTCTGTCTGATTCAGAACTCACTGAAGCCCATACCTTCATCACCCTGGGTTTAATGAAGCTCTTAAGTGATGGGAATGGCCCTGACTCACTGGGTTGTGGTGTTGTTTGGGCACATGCCCCTAAGTGTTAGCTTAAGGTGTGTAGCAGGAAAAAAAGTTGGCTGTTGCTTTTTCCTCAGATCCTGAACAACTTTTTTGTCTGAGTCCAAGAAGAATGTCTGTCCATCTCTAATTCTGCCTGCCTTCACTGGCCACCATAGAAAAAGCACCACCTGACTAGAAAAAAAAAAAATAAGGCTCTCATTCCTGCTTGGATGTACTTGTGCTCTGTATTTGTAATGGTGTCCAACAAAAACCTTACAGTGTAAGAAACCTTTGAAAGTGAAATCACCTTCGTTTCCTAAGGTGAGAGAAGGGTAACATTCATGCTTTGGAATGGCACTTCTATTTCAGATGAATTTTGAGTGTGTGAAGGTTATATTTCCTTGGCTTACCCTCTAGTGCTGTGCTAATGACAGTTGCTTTGGATCATCAAGTGCATGATCTATTTTGGGCATTTGCTTAGTGTGACTGTTGGGTGGGAGCCAGGGAGGGATATCTGTGGAAGGCAGGACAGGATAACATGAAGTGATAGACGTGGGAAACACCAGCAGTCAGAGGTGCCACTGGGGGTCTGAATGTTGTGCAACAGGTTTGTCTTCAGCCTTCAAAAACAGGACTCTGGGCTTGAATGGGTTCTTTGTGGGAGATTGAACTCCAGTGCTCAGATCTCTGCAGAAATGGGTGTAAGAGATCAGCAGAAGGGATGAGAATTTCCTGGTTATTTTTGCATGGATTCTACTCACGCACAGAATCAGCTGTGTTCTTTGGAGCATGCTGAGAAATGAGTGAACTTGTCAATCAAACATGAAGTGACTGTGTTCACAGAGGCACTTTGGGTGGGTTCCCCCCTCTCAAAGCAATCTTTTTAACTTGCTCTTCTGAATGGCAATGAACTCTCTTAAAACAATGACTTCTTAGGTGCATTTGAATTTGTGTTGTTTATAACCGTGTACCTTGGATTCTGACAAAGGGAGTAGTCAGCCTGGGGGATTTCAAGTCTTTGGGCAAGTCTCTGCAGCATGTCTTCTTACCTGGGCATTTTCCTGCACTTGTGTGTGCTCAGAATGTAATTTTGCAATTCAGGGTGAGCAAAAGGTTTGGGTTTTCAGCAAGGCTTGGCTTTGTCCTTTGCTTGCTTTTTTGAACTCTGTAAAGGCTGAACGCGGCCAACACTTAAAAAATTCTGCTTTGAACAATAGCAAGCAATATTATATAAACTTAGTAAGAATCAAATAGCTCAGAGATGTCCTCATTCTTGTAAATATGACTGAAGCATTTATTGCCTGTAGTTTCAAGATCTGAGCAATAGTGGTCGATGATCTTTCGGTCAGATGATGAAAGGTTACTTGAAGAATACATCAAGTATTTTTCACTTTGCATAAATCACTCTGTAATTTGCTTACAAAGTAAAATTTGAGTTGCTTATTTTCATTGGAAAGTAAAATAGACATTTTCATCTCAAGCATGAACATGATTTTAGGAATGAAATTATTGAGCAACAGAGTTAACAGAACAGTTCACCTGGCTTCACCTTGAAAAATGATGAAAATATCAACAAAACCAGGATAGAATGTGGAAAAATAACAACACACATTGCAGTGCATCCATGCTCACCAATGCAAGTGTTGGTTTCTACAATGTATTTTATTAATGTGGTGGTTACCCTGGGCTTCAGTGTCACATCCTGTGTGGTGTCTCTCGCTTGCCTTGGGTAGCCCAAAAAGAGAGATCATTGCTAAAACACTGTTACACAGGAGGGCAAGGGAGGTGCATTTGTCTCCATTAAAGAGCTTTGAAACTGGGGTTTGAGCAGGTGTTTGAGCACCCATATATTAGAAGCCAGTGCTCTGTAAAAAGGGCTGGGGCAAACAAAGCAACCAATCTTTTTTTTGAGGTAAGTGAATGATGACAGCTTGGGTATGTATTGAGGAATTGTTAGATTTTTACAATGTATTTTCTCTCAAAATACCTGCTTTTTTTTGAGAAAAATCTTTAATTTGTGTGCCTTTCAGTTTGTCAGGAATGCTGCAATTGCTCTTTGATACTTAGTCCTGTTTTATAGGTCTGCTGAATCTTCTTGCAACACTGAATTGAACTTATTTCTAAAGGATCAAAATGGAGCTTTATTTGCTTGTGAAATATGCTTTACAATATGCACCAGTCAGTTGCCAGTGATTGCAATTTAGAAATCTGCAGCAGCTGTATAGAGATAAGGAACTTGGAAGTCCCCAGTGCATCTGAAGGAAGCAGCATCTGCGATTCATAAAGCAAACAAAGCCCATTACATTGACAAGATATGCTGTTGAGTGTAGAGATGTGTGAGAATAACTGTATGTCTCAATGCAATTAGATTTTGTTGTGCTACAGCTATTTTACATGTTCTGATCTAAACAGTGGATATTTGGGTTATTGGCATCGTGCCAGCGTTCGTCTCCACAGGAAACAGCAAATAGTTCATGACCTGACTGGCCAATTACTCTGTTCAAATCTGTTCTGTTCCCATAACATCCATTGCTGTGGAGGTGTATCCCAAGGAATTCTGTGAGTTCTCATCTGTTCCTCTCACAGAAGCAGCCCAGTGTAATGCACAGATGCTCCAGTGCACCAGTGTGAAGCTGGTCACAGAGATATCAGTTTAAAAGATTGTGTTCAGGACACAAACTGCACAGTTACACAGAGTAACACCTGTAGCAGATGCTGCTGGTGTTCTTCTCATTTGAAGCACCTACTGTGCATGATGGGAGATGTGCTGAAAGCTCTGGAGATGGAATGGGCACTTTTTTCCAGCAGCAGTTGAGATGTCTGTGTGCTGTCCTGCCTGTGTGCTTCAGGAGCACTGCCTGACCTGAGGACAAGGCAGCTCTGCCTCCTGGCCTCCCTGGCTGAGGATCTGTCCAAGGGAGTCTGTAATGCTACTTTTTGTGCTTGCTTGCTTTGGTGCAGTGTGGAGGCTTTATTGTCCAGAACTTTGTAAATAATTAATCAATTTTCCTTTCATCATGTTTGTGTTTCTTGGTATGTTCTGTGCTTCCAGTTAGTTGTGTTCTTGGGTACATCAGTGCTGGCCAAGAATCTCCTTCACTTAAAGGTGCTCACCTCTTTCCAGATTTGAGCCCTCACTATTTGGCTGAATTAGTTATTTTGACTGATCAGTGGTAACTTTGGTCATGAATGAGCTGCAATGGATTCAAAGTGCCTGTACCACAAATGTTTGTTACTGAGACTCAGCCTCTTGCAAGATGTAATGAATGTCATTCCTTGTTAATATTCTAGTTGCATCATCCTTGAGTATCAATGAGAGACCAAGTATGGCTTTCTTCAAGCAACAGAAGGTGGAGGACGTTTATGAAATTGGGGAAGAGCTGGGAAGGTAAGGTCGTACTGATGACACCAGTGATTCTAAAAGCTGACCTTGGGGATATTTGCTGCTTCCTTCTGCCTGTGATAGCCTGGATCAGTTACAATATACTGCAATAGCAACACACACCTTGACAAAGACTGCACTTTGGATAGGAATTTTTTATAGTTTTTTTGGGTTTTTTCTTTAGATTAATTGTGCTAACTGTTTTTTCTGTTTCTTTTCTTGCAACTAGGACAACAAAAGGTATGTTTGTGTTGTCTTTTGTAGATAGGTGTCTCCTGTGTCCGTGCTTTAGATTTGAGTTCCCATGCCCGTTCTCAGAGCCCGCTGGGAACAGGAGCCTGTGGTGCTGTCAGACACAGCACTTCCACTTGTCCTGTTGCTTTGAGCAGCACTCCACAGCACTGTTGTTTTCAGCTGGCTCCAAGCACTGACATCACTTGTTCATATGTGCCTACAAAAAAAGGATCGTGTATTCCTGAAAGGCTTTTTACCTCTCAGATCTTCAGTTGGACTGGTTAATGCTTGTAGATAGTCTTTAATGGATAAAGGCTTATCTGCAGGTATTAATTACAGGTGTAATTACCAACTGTTACCATGTTTAACCATGAAACACTGCTGAGGTTGTGAACTGGGTACCTGGGGTACTGGGTACTCAGTCTCTCAGCAACATCCAGTGCTCTGGGTGAGGATGGCTGCTTCCCATTCAGTGTCCAACCCTCTAATTTTTGTTTTAATATGCAAATAGCTAAATTAGGGCTGTACACGGGTTGGCTTCTTTCCCAATGTGTGGCAATTGGTTTCCATACATGACTGTGTATGTGCCATCACCCTTTCTCAAGGGCCAGTCATGAGCTCCATTAAACACCTCAGCTGATGATGTTTGGAATTTTAATTTTCACTCTCAGCTATTTAATTTTTAGAGTTACTGAGAAGACTCCTTTTAATGGGAGAGGGGTTGAGGTTTGCTTGTTAATTTGTTTTCCATTCCCTTCCCTCTCAGGAAGGCCATAACTATTAAGTTTCCTGGAACTGCTTACTTTTAACTGCTTACTTTTTACTTACTTTACTTTTAACTGCTTAGTACTGAGAGTGTCAGTCTGACAGTGAAAACCTGACAACAGTGAGCAGTAAAGAAATTCAGTGTGTGCATGGAGGGTGTAAGAGGTGTGGCTTTTATCAATGAGGTCCTAGGTTAAACAGTCAAACTACTAAAATGGGAAACTGGAGACTGAGTAATTTATTTTTGCTTTGGTTTCTGAATTGGTTTTGGGAGTCTTTTGAGATGATGAAGATAATTCTCCAAGCTGATGGATATTGGGGATTTTCAATGGAGAAGTGTAGCTGAAACAATCTGGTGAAGGCTGGCCATTGCTTCTTGAATCAGCCAGAGAGGCTGGTCAGGGTTTGTGTGGTCACAGCAGCTCTCCTCCTCTTCAGGCTGCATGTATAATGTCACCCTGTCTTTGTCAGTGTATTTTCACTTCCAGGTTTTGAGGGCCAGTGACAAATGGTATTTTGCTTTGCTAGAAGGAAGTTAACATCCTGGGCAGATTGCAGTGACTGATCTTTTCCCATGCTGACTGATGCCCTTAGAACTTGTAGATGCCTTCTCTTAGTTCAGTTTGCAACAAGCTGTTAGGTACTGACAGGTAGTAGAGGTAGGTTAAAGGATTCATTTATTTTCATTCTGGTGGCAGAAGTCACAAAAAATGTTTTCAAGCAACATCTGTGAAGAGTCTGTCCTGTTCTTGTCCTCCTCACTGAGTTTGTCACTTCTTGAGAACAAAACTAGTTGTTAACATGGGCCTAGTGCTTGTTCTAGCAGGGATTCAGCCATCAGATAAAACAGAGTATCTCACTGACAGAGCCAGCACCTGTTTATCTGAAAGTCTTTGCACAGCACTCAGGAAAGGTTGTTCCACCACAGACTGCAAAGCCTGAACTCTGCTCTGGTGATGAAAGGAGGCCCTTCCTGTCATTGTGCAGCACTGAGGGTGACCACAGCAAAGCTCCCAGCTCGTGTAAAACCCTGCACACAGAGAATGTGGGCAGGCACTGCCCAGCCAGGCCATCCTCGGGGTCCCTGTGGGGCTGGAAGCAGCTCAGAGAGAGCTGTCAGTGCTGGGCCAGGCAGGGGGGTGAGAGAAGGCATTTTGCAGAGAAGGGAGCACGTTTTCCATGGCTGCAGCTGTGTGCTCTGACCAGCTGCTTAGCTCCAACATTCCCTCAGTCTTTCAAATATTTATCTTGTACCAACCTCTGTTGCTCAACTTCTCCAAAGGTACACACAGGGAGCAATCTATCAGGCCTGTGGCCTTAGAGACAACTTGCTGATGGCCTTGTTTGTTATAGCAGCTTCATTTGGGAAGCTTAGCATGGCCTGTGCTCAATGTGTGCAATACTTCAAATATACATATATAATTGTGTTGCTTCCCTCAAGATAGTATCAGTCACTTTCAGGTCTGTGGGGACTGAGCTTCTCTAACCATAGCTGAAAGGAAGTTTAAAAAGAGGACTCTCTAAAGTGAATTTAGCAAATTTCAACATTATAAAGAAATAATATGGCTTTAACAATTTGTGCTGTTTTGAGGAGGGTCCTGGCCTAATCCATTTGCAGAGATGTTAACAGCATGACAAATCAGAAGAAGTGAAGACTAACTTGTCTTCCTGGGAATATGCAGCAGGTCAAATAACTGCTGCTTCTTGTGGCAAGGGAGGTGACAGCTGGAGACAACCAAGAATGGAAAGTCTCAAATCAAGGGCACAGTAGGCCCAGAGAAAGAAGAACTGCCCTGCTGAGCTAGGGCTATGGTTTCCAGGAAAGTGGCAGCAGTAAAGCTCACTGGAAAGCCTTTGATGTAATGTTTCAGTTGTTATGTTTTGGCTGGGTAGTTGTGGCTTTTACAACACATAAAGTGTTGTACAACCATGCAGGAGCCCTCTCCAGCTGTACTAGCAAACACTGATGGTGCTGGTAGGTACTGGAATTTGAGATGTGCAGTGTGATTTATAAAAGGATGTATCATAGAGTCATTAATCTATTACCTAAATGTGGTGCCAGTGAGGCTGGGAGAGCTGTTGACATTTGTGCCTTCTGGGCAGTGTCACTGTTACATGCCAAGTTGGGGCTGAGGTAGGAAGCGTCATGGAGCTTTTCCCAAAGTGTTTCTACCAGTGCCCATTGAGGAAGTGTGCTCTCCTTCAGGGCTGTGTGGGCCTGGCACTGCTGTCCTGGGCCAGTGTCCTGCTCCTGCAGCTCAGCTCTGCAGCCTGCAAGGACTCACACTTAGCAGAGAAAAACAGACAGACCTTGCAGTGATAGTTCTGAGCATGGAAGCCTCCCCCTTTCCTTCACTGTTGTCCTTTCACTGGAGGGAAGGGGCTCTGCCTTCCTCCACAGTGTGGGCCAGCCTAGCCACCTGCCACTGCAGTTTCTTGCCTGTGTCAGTAGCTGGCAGCTGTGCTCATTCCTCATCTCCTGGGCCAGTGAATGCCTTCATGCAGAAAATAACCACTGTGATTTCTGTTGATCAGTTTGGACATAACTGAGCCTCCAGTTTCTCAGCCCCAACTGACCTGGGCTGTGGTTTCATGTTTAGAGCCAAGCTCCATCTTTCATCAGTGGCTTGTTATGCCTCCTGTAGTTCCCCATCTCCAGCTACAAGTGCCTGCTTCCTCTGTGCTTGTGTGGGGAGGATTAACCCTGCTCTGTGAGACAGGAGATACCCATTTTCTGGGTGAAGCTTTAAAGGACAGCAAATGCAGCATTTTACCAGTGATAGTAGGACCTTGGAGCCTGGCACAGGTCACTGTTCTGACAGTGTAACTAAGTATTTATTTATGTAGTGAAAACAAAAAGCAGAGATAACCCAGGTGTTCTCTGCAGGGCAGGAACCTGGAAATCTGCAGTGAAAAGTCCTGGCCCCCAGCTAGTTGGACTCTCCCTGCTAAACAGAGCTGTGGTTGCAGTAGTTACCCTTAACTCACACCACACAGCATCTTCATACCAGGAATGGCTTTTTTCTAACTGTAGAAATTGCTCAGTACTGTGCTTTCTCAGACATGAACTTTAACTCCATTCTTTGATTAGTTTGTACTTTAAATTAGTTCTTTAAATTTTGAAGAATAACCCTGGATTATTTTCTCTTACAACACACACAAAGCAGGCCTTTGTGTTTGATGCAAAATGTTAATTTAGTTCCTGAGGACTAGCCAGCACTTCTGTTGATGTTTCTTGTTACAGATCCTGAAGTCATGTTTCATGTACGTGAATCTTCTGCTGAAACAGTTTTGGCATCTGGAACTTGGTCACAATCACTGTGATTGTTATCAGCTGTCTGATGCAGTCATTGTCTTGATTTTTTTCTTTTTAGTCCTTCTAGCAGGTTTCAGTGTTAGTTTTCAATGCTACCTTAACTGTTTCCAAATTAAAACATTTGTTACAGAAAGTGCAGGGAAAATGAAAGGTTTTGGTTTTTGGGTTTTTCCTAATAACAAAGTTACTCTACCTACCATAAGAGAGAAGAGTTGGCCTTGGCCTTAATTTGTAACAAAGTCATGCATTCCCTATCCATCATGGTGGAAATGATGTCAGTGCATCTCCTCAGTCCATGTCTGGCTTTGAGAGTATAATTAGAGATGATGACCTGATGATGTGGTAGTTCTCACAAAGCTCAAATTTTGTAATTTATTTAACCACTGAATGATAAGCAGAATATTATTTCCAGGAAAACGACATTGAATAATAATCCCAATCTTTGTTTTGCCATTTCTGTAAAAATAAAACTATTTTTTCCATTTTGCATTGGAGTAGAAAGCAGATGAAAATTTCAACAGCTAATATGCTGTGTATAGTATTAATTCCATACTTTAAAAATGAAAAATATTACTTATGAATAAAAATGCACATGAAATAAACATAGTGCAGCTCTAATTCTGACTGCACTGGGCAAATTGCTAACATTGATGCAGAACAGAGCTCACAGGTACTTGTCTGATGGTCAAGGTCTCAGGTGACATCTGTTAATCCTTTTTATCACTCTACACCAGTCTGAACCAGAGCAAAGACCTGTTGTAACAGCTGAGCAGTGAAATGGGAATTTCAGCAACTCTTTGCAGTTTTGGCCTTACAGATAATTTCCTAAAGTCTTGAATGAAATGCCAGCATAATTTCCATCTGTTTGATACATGGGGAAGGAGAAAAATCATTTAACTATTTGACAGTAACACTTCTCCCCTCTTACAATTGATGTGCCCCTGGGCCTGTTACTCTCAGTCCATATCTGGGTGTGTTTGGACCTTTACTCACCCAGGTGCAATGTGCTAACCTTTCCTACACACATCACGTCTGTGCTGCTGCTGCTCCACATGGTGAGAGGGACAGCTTATCAGATCTGCTATTCCTGCTGAGCATGAGTCAGCTCTGACCTTCCCTGGCTCTCTGCACTCTGCTCGTTGCCACTCTGAGCACTGATACTCAATCCAAAAGCTAAGGCTGATAAGCAGGGAGGATTTTTCATCATATGCATTTTATTCTTGCGCTTCAGATTACACAGAGAGCTTGCCAGGCTGTTGGGAACCTGTCAGAGCTGCTGGGCTCGTGCTCTCTCACTGCTGACTCTGCATCCCCAGTCTCAGGAGGAGCTATAAGGGCCACATGGATGGGCACTGCAGGATTGGGAAGTTTCCAAAAGCACTGAGCAGTTTCAGGAGATGCTGTTGACAATTCAGGAGGTAGCACGATTTCTTGTGACTCATGGCTAAAGTATTAATTGTGTTACTGTACTGAAAGCTTGTAATAATTCCTAGCACTGTTCAGAAACATTAGATTTATCAAACTTTCTTTGAATTTCAAATGAGCTGCTCTCTACTTATTCTAGTAAAGCAGATCCTTCTGTTAAGTGTCAATATTGTACTCTTGTGACTCTTTTCTGGCACTGGACACAGAGATCACCTTTGGGTCAGGGTGTGTAGGTTACCCTTGTGTGAGTTCAGAGAGGTGGAGATGAAAGATGCCAGACAGTGACTTTATCAATGACAGAATATGTCCAAAGGTGCTCAGCACTTCCCTTCAGGAATATTGAAATTTATCCCCCAAAGTCACTTTGCTCTAGAGCATTGCGCAATCGTAAAAGGTGAGTTGTGAGCAAAAACTCACACTGTGTTTAAATGTTGCAGATGATTTTTTTCTTTCCACTACTTTTTAGTAGTCTGGTGAAATTCCTGTGAAATGCCCTATTTAAAAAGGTTTTGAATCATTCTGTTATAATCTGGCATCTGGTAGTTTAGGTTCTGTGTAGTTGCTTTGGGACAGGTAATCGCTTCCTTTGCATTTTGTTGGAGAGGGAAGGAAAACAAACAAGTAAACCAAAACTCAGTTTTATCTGAAGCTTAAACAGTGGTAACCTTTGTGACAGTTTATTTTTAAAAGTCTTTATGAAGTTACAAGAGATGCCATCAGAGTATTTAACAGAAGAAGGTTTTGGTTTTTTTTTTAGTTTTATTCCATAAAGCCTCACGGAAGCAGTGAGATACTTTCCCTTTGGTGACCTTGCCGTAGAATTTCTGATTTACTGTTTCAACTATCCTACTCTAATTTCTTTATAAATGCTGTGATATTTGACTTCCTATTTATTTACTGTGTAGATTAAATTCTGCTGTACCAAAATCCTGGTTTAGTCTAAAACAAAAAGTCTGTAAAAAATAAAATGCACTGCAAATTATTGTCATTCACAGAAGGCTTTTACATCTTTATAGCTGTGATTACAGAATTCCTGCAAAACCCCTCCATATATATATGTGCTTTAATGCATATATTTTGTGAACCTTGCATGGCCTTTGGTTGATCTGTGTTTCATAAATGAACAGAAAGCATAAAAATAGAATTCTCACTGTTCCAAGCAGACTCCTGTCCTCTCTGCTGGGAAGAGCACTCAGTGCAGTTGCAAATTGCAGAAGTCATCTCTGAAGTGTAAGCAAAGAGGGGGGAGAGTATTTAGTTTAATAAAACTATGGTTGAGCAATTGCTCTGATCACTTAGAAAAAAAAAAGGGTGAAAAATATGTTTTCCTCGAATTCAGCAAGAATTCTCCAGGGCTTTGCTTTGAAAGTTAGCAAAAAACCCAACCATAAATGGATACTCATATATTTTCCCAAGAAAAGTAAATAGGAATGAAAAAGATGGAAATGTAATAAGGTGCAGACTTTTTCTAAGCTTGAGATGACCGGTTAAAACCAGTCAAATTTAATAGCGGCAAAAAGGCATGATGAACAAAACTGTTGACATGATAACAATGGATGTAAATGAGAATGAATTCTCCTCTGCTGAACTAAACACACCAGCCTTGAATGCAGAGAAGCCCTGTGTTCAGGTTGGCTAAGTGCTATTATTGTGGTCATGCATGTACACAGGGTGATTTCATAAGGTATTTTTAGTATCTTTAAAGTCTCATGCAGTCACAGTACTGCCTGTGAATTCAAGCAGTTAAAAACTGGTCTAGGTGCTGTTCACTTTTATTTTAGCCTCCTTTCAGGTCATGTATTCTTGTGCAGGAATACCTAGTGAATAAAATATGAATTATTATAATTGCACTTGTAGTGATACCTAGTGACATGAAATGAATTTGTATCCTTACCCCATATAATGTTATTTCATTTTCCAGTAGTATTACCTGTATTTTACAGACTTGGGGAAATTAGGTACAGAAGGACCAAGGTGTTACTTTCCATCAAGTGTGTAGAAACCTAATTACTGTTAAAGTCAGTGGGAGGCTGCCTAAAATCCCTTGCAAATCTGTTCCTGAGTAAATTGCCCTGGCTCATGTAGGGAGTTGTGTCACCTCTTGACTGGCAGAATGCCAGAGCACTGTCCTTTGCCCAGGTTCATTTACTTTTCAATGAACTTGTTGAAAACATATTTCAGTCTAAAGTGTATCTGTCAATGTGTTCTCATATATCTTGTCTTTTATGGGAATTTCAAATTTTGACAACTAAAGCATCGTCATCATATTTTTTAGAATTCTTTAATGAATAAAATGAAGTTGAATATGAACAAGACACAAAGAAATAGAATGAACACGAAGAAAGGGAACACATTTGGTATTTGGGGAAGAAATGGTTTGCTGTTCTGAAGTGATAGACAGAATCAGCTTCCTGACTTCTCCCCACTCAGGCCTCAGAAAGCCTGACTGCAGTCAGGTAACTTGTACTGTCATCTCAGTACTTTTCTTATATATTTGCAGTGTTTTGAGAAGAGCCCCTGAGCCATGCAGTGTTTCAGGAGCATCAGAGGAACACTGGAATAAACCTGTACTTGTGCAAGCAGTTGCTTAACGGCGCTCTTTATTCTGAAGCTGTGGGGCAGCAGCTCTGCTGGGCACTGGGGCATTTCAGACTGGCATCTGCCCTGCTCTTGCTCTCAGATGACATTCTGCCCCAGGGCATTACCCTCCAGAACCAGTATTAGAAGGAAACTTTGACAAAGAGCAAGAAGTTGTCCTTTTATTCTGGATTGTCCAGCTTTGCTCTTCCCACGTCCACTCCTGAAGTGCATGATGATTAAATGAGCTGAACTTGTGCTCTTCTAAAGCATGCTTCTGAAAATAGACTCCAAAACCACCCAGTGATATTGTCTGTGTGTTCTTATTCAGTGACAAACCTCCTACATGATAGTAGCAATGCAGATGATGGGTTGTCTTCATTGCTGGGATAAATTCCATCATTACTGATGGACAGATTTGATGTTGTACCTAATTATATTACAACTGACACGATGCAGCTGCTATTGTTCATACTCCTCAGCTGTTTCCACAATTAAGGATGCTTAGTGTATGACAAGGCTGTTGCACAGCTGTCCAAAATATTTCTGGAAGGGAACAAATGTAACTTCTTGGAAAAAAAAAAATTAGAAATTAGAAATAGTAGTGTCATTAATTTTGGAAAAGATTTCAAAGACCAGTGTCAAAGCCAGGCACATCCAGCTTCTCCAGGAGAATGCTGTGGGGGACAGTGCCAAAGGCTTTACTGAGGCCCAGGTAGGCTCCATCCAGAAGTGTCAGCCCCTGAGCTTATCCTGCATGTGTTGGAAATACTTCTGTTCATGATCCAAGTCATCTTTGTTTCAGCACTGTACTAAAACCCATGAATTCTGGCAAGGTCTTTTGGCTGAAATTTGGATATCTGAGCTGTGAAATTCAGTTTCAAGTCTAAGATCAGGTACAAATGCCACATGTGAAATTATCTACATGGCTTAATTTCTCAGTGCTGTCAACTTATGTGTCAGGAGGACACACTTTCCTTTCTTCTGCTCTCTTCCTAGCCTAGGTCAAAAGTTTTGGAAGCTGACAGAGTTTGATTCTTATGGTCTGAATGCAGATGCATGAGAAGGCACAAAACCACTGCTGTCTTGCTCCTGGCCTTGCAATCTCTGTAGCTGACAAGGAATCCAAAATGTCTGACTGTGACTGTAAAATGCCTGTGAGGCATCCTCTTGTGTCATAGCTGAATGGGCCTGCAGGAGCTCTTCATTAGTAATTGCATTGTAACTGTCTTAAATGTCACAGGATGAGAAATTGAGCATTTGTGTCCTTCCCTGTCGCTTGTAACCTCTTCTCCTCAGTCCCAGACTCTCCCACTGAAGAGTTTTCTGCAAAAGCCTTTTTTACAGGGAGATGGGAAATGGCATCAACGCTGGGACAGGAGCAGCAATGGTGTGTGTTGGTGACCACACATGCAGGGGAGCAATAGTAGATTACAAGAGAATTGGTCCTGCAATAGTTATAGTCTGGGACAATTATTTATGTCAAAGGAGAAGACAGAAATTCCTATGCTGTGTCATTATGACTTTTGTAAGCTTTTGCATCAACAGAAATGTACAAAATCCACAGTATCACTGGAATTTCTAAATGCAGAAGTGATTGTGTTTGTTCCCATAATCAGCACTCATAAAAAAATATTTTCTCCTGAACTTTGACAAAATTTGTCCCTAGAGAGGATTCAAGGGAACAAGCACAGGAACATTGATACCACGTTTCTTCAGAAAGTCTGAACCAAGCAAGATGCATGTCTTGCAAAACATGATCAAGCAAACAAGAAAAACATGAAAATTGTGATGTTTTACACGAGCACCTCTCAGCACTACAAAACAAACTTCTTTAGTAGAATGTTTAAGGCAAGTTTGGGAATTTTGTAGTGGGAATTTCTCTAGGGTTTGCAGGTAATGATAAAAGCAGGAGAAATATGAATGAATTAAAGCATGTGACGAATGGCCACAGTCTCAATTCCATTTGTGAATGATTATTCCCAAAGGGATAAGTGCTCTTGTCCCATCTGTTCCTGCCTCCCTCCTGGGAAGGGTTTAGGATGTATTATGAAAATGAAAGACTAAAAGAAGTATGTCAGGCTGCCTGGCATTTGTTTGAACTCTGAAATGAGAGGCTGCCTCTGCCATAGGGGGGGAGCCTTTGAGAGCAATTGAGCACCAAGTGACAACCTTAATTTTGAATTTCTACGCCTTTGTATTTTTAAGGCAGACTCCATTCAGATGTCTGTGTTGATGAAGCACTAAGTACAGCATCTAATGAGGTGCTGAATATAATTGCTGTATATGCTGCATAATTTAAATACCAACTGTACTTGGATTCCTCATTTAGCAAGCCAGTGGATGATATAATAATATTGAAAACAACAGCTCGGTGCTTATACAGTGTAGTCATGGGAGGATGCACTTAATGAATTCGTTTGTGATTCTTATAAAGAGATCCTATCTGATAAAATCTCAGTAGCTAAAGGTTATGGTTACCTGAAAGATGAATCTTTTCTTTCCAAGTTTGGATATAATGTCCTATAAGGAAGTATGTGATTCTAAATGTGTATTCTGGGACTGGAGATCTGCCAAGTCCTAGGAGATAAGGCAGGAATTTTGCACTTGGAGTACATTAGGAGCCACAGTGAGCAAAGTTTTACTAGCAAATTGCAAGAACATGCCCTTTAACCTGAATGCAGCCACTGTACTATTTGGTACAGTGGGAAATTCTTTGTCCTTGAGGTGCAGTGAGAAACCTGCACTTACTCTAGTTATATTTACA
Organism: Zonotrichia albicollis; assembly: GCF_047830755.1. Lineage (NCBI taxonomy): Eukaryota > Metazoa > Chordata > Aves > Passeriformes > Passerellidae > Zonotrichia > Zonotrichia albicollis. Next base: position 15,336,031 of record NC_133829.1, on the reverse strand, counting down.
GCCAAATTATCAAGTGAATGCATAAATACAAATAAACAATTTTTTAAAATTTGAAAACTGGTTGCTGGAAGCCAGCTTTGCATTTCCAAAGAGTTATCATTCATTTGAGTTCTTCTCTAGGGACTATTCTTAAAGACAAATATTTTAGTGTGTGTGTGTGCTCTTTCAGAAGACCCAGTGGTGCATTGCAGACTTGAATGTCTTAAGTGAAGTAGTGGTAACTTGAACCTTTTGAGGCAGATCTTACTCATTTAAACATGAACTGTTTTTAGAGGTTTAAACTCCTTTTGTCAGTCATTGTTTGGTTTTGCTCAATTTCAGACACAGTAGGATGTTACCTTGTTATGCTGTACTGCCTTTGCCTGCAGAGTCCTGACAGTCCTCGCTCGTGTACCCAGAACAAGCTCAGCAGTGCTCAGCAGTGCTGCTTGGGGCTTACAGGATCAGGCTTTGTGTGGGGCTGGCTTATGTGGGAAGCTGTCATGTAAAAGCCTTAGGAACATTTCTGTTGTCTCCTTGTCCTGGCAGTGGCCAGTTTGCTATAGTGAAGAAGTGTCGAGAGAGAAGCACAGGGCTGGAATTTGCCGCCAAGTTCATCAAGAAGCGGCAGAGCCGGGCCAGCCGGCGCGGGGTGAGCCGCGAGGAGATCGAGCGCGAGGTCAGCATTCTGCAGCAGATCCTGCACGCCAACATCGTCAAGCTGCACGACATCTATGAGAACAAGACTGACGTGGTCCTCATCCTGGAGCTGTGAGTAAGGGCCCTGCCCTGCACACGTGGCTGAGGTGAATGGAAACCTGAGAGCGCTGCAGAGGCTGCCAGAGCACAGGGACACTGATAAATGGAGCTGTTGCGTTCTCAGGCTTCACAAATCTCGGCAGGAGCACTGAGGGAGGTTGGTGGTGAGCAGCTTCCCCAGCTCATCCCTGTGCCCTGGGGATACAGGTGCACCTGAACATCAGCTGAGGTCACTTGATACTGGGCCAGGCAATCTTGTCAACTTGCAAACAGTTTACTAAGGGAGGAATTAGCTTACCTCATGTCTGCCTAGGGCTGCCCTGACATAAACCTTGGAGGAAGTGCAAGTGGCCGCTGAATGCTCATTTTATTTTTCTTCCTGCTTTCATCTCTTTCAATACATGTGAGGCCATCAAGCCTTTTCCAAAATTCTCAGCCATTCTCACTACTTCCATATTTTCCTCATTTAGATCAGCTAGAGGAGAAAAGGGGAGGAAGGCAAGGGAAGAAGGTTTTTTAATCCCTTGGCATTGACTGTTGAGGATGAATAGCAGCAGGATGGGAATGATGAAAAGCTGTTTACTCTTGTGCTGCCATAGGAGGAGAGAAAACCACTGCCATTTAGGTCCTGCTGACAAGTAGACCTCCTCACCCCTACATGTAAAATGATGCAAGTTTTCAGTGTGTATGGGGCAGGAAATACAGTCACCATGCTTGAAGTTAGGTAGACCATGTATTCCCTAGGACCCAGGACCTTGTGTATGGAGTCCAGGCAACGAGGCTTTTATCTCTGAGGGAGCTCTCTAGGGGAGCCAGCATCTAGGTCAGGGAGCATTCCTGGAGATTGATGTGACTGCTGGAAGATGGCATATGAGTGATGATGAGCACCTGTTAACTCTGACATATATATCTATGGCCAAATGTTGGTCTCTGCAGCCAAGCTCTGAAAGACAGGGAAGGAGCTTGCTCTTTCTCACTGGTGACTACCTTGAGCTAAAGCAACCTCCTGTTTCATTACCTTCTGCTTTTCCCTGTCCTCATGTGGCCTGACATATTTTGTGTGTTCTTTTGTCAGGCTGTAACATATTGCAGTTTGTAAAAATCTGCATGCAACAGAAATTTGACCTGATAAAGGCCTCTGCATTCAGCTGCTGTATACGAATTGAGCATGATGATAATTGCTAATAAAAATAATTAAATTCTCTCTGTGAACAGATAATCTCTTCCCCTCTGACACCCTGCTCTCAGAGTCTCATATTCCCTGCTGTTTATCAGAGTAAGTGTAGCAGCACCTGGCCAAGCACATATGGTAATCTACAGTGAACTTCAGCTTCAAAAGAATGGCCCCAGTATTGCTGGGTAATTGAAGAAGCTGTCCTGGTGTTTAAAAGAGGATTTGTCTGAAATGTTGACCCTCTCCCATACTCACAGCGCTGGCAAAACCATCTCCTCTTTTCAGAGAGGTCAGTTCTGCAGGTGCTGGTTCTCCTGTTCAAGAGAAGTGCCAGGTCCATTGCTGTGAAGTGCAGTTTGGCAGGCACAGGGCTTCTCTTTCCTTCTGCACATTGTCCAGGGACTTGCCCCAGCTTTCTGTGGGGCTGCTGTTCTCTGTGTCCTGGGCCCTGCCTGGAGCCTGCTCTGCCCAAGCAGAAGCAGCCTGGAGGCAGGTTGGATTGATAAACCGGTGTCTCATCTACAGATTCTCTCCTCCCCAGTGTTCTCTACAACAAAACCTGTACAGAAAGGCTGATGGTAGTGCTGAGACCCTTGGTAGGTGTCACCTAGAAAAGAAAATCAAGAGATGAAGTAACAGTCTCACAGGTTGAGTAACTGAGATTAATAGAAAGGAGAAGGTGGCAGCTAAAGACAGTAGTTGCAACGTATTTCCGGGTCATATGAGCTTATTTTGTTTGCCAGGTATTTAGTTGTAGCAATTAAAGCATCAAGTGACTTCTGCCCAGGTGAAGGGAGGTAACTTCTGCCAAGGTGAAGAGTCCTGCCTCACATGGATTAGAGAAGTTTCTGATCATGTGAGAGGTGAGAAAAAAAATCTGGTAATCAATGGGCAAGTCACTATGCCCAGTGTAAGTCTCTGGAGCAACAAGGCACCTTGTCACCAGCAGGAGCAGCAGAGGAAGCTAAGACACAAACCAAATGTCTTTGTGGCTTTGGACATGCTGTTCTTGCTTGCAGTGGACTTGTCCTTGCAGGTTGTGCAGCTGTTGACAGTGGCTTCCTGTGGAAGAGGCAGAGTAGGGAATCACCCTGTTGTCACCAGCAGTGTTGTGTGGGAGCCTGGGGTCAGAGCAGTGATTCCCCAAAGACCCCTGGAGCACCAGTTGTGATCTGACTTGTCTGTGACTCCAGCACCTGAGGAACTCAAAGCATTTTCACCTGCCAGTGCTTTTTGACAGGCCAAGAGCTTGTTTTCCAAAATGACTGTAGAGTCTCTCAGGCCCTTTGCTTGCGCTCTGAGCACAGGTGGTGGTGCACCAGCACCCAAGAGTAACAACTGTTTGTGGGTGCCCCCAAAACTGAATCTAAATGAGAATAAAACTATAATATTAATGAAAGTGTGAACTGTTATGGATTACAGTGCAGGAGATAGATAGCAGGATGTTTTTTGGTGTGTTTTGCAGGGTTTCTGGAGGAGAACTTTTTGATTTCCTGGCACAGAAGGAATCTTTGAGTGAAGAGGAAGCAACCAGGTTCATCAAGCAGATTTTGGATGGTGTGAATTACCTTCACTCTAAGAAAATTGCTCACTTTGATCTAAAGGTAAAGATGTTGATTTAGTCTTTTGCTAATTTTGGTATTTAATATGGGTAAGGTCAGGTGGTTACTGAAGATGTTGCAAGAATTGCAAGGTAGAAATCAGAAAGCATAAGTAAAGAATCATTAAACTGACAGTGACTATCAAATGACCTTTATATATTCACTTAATAACTCTCCTGGGTTTTAAAGGACTGGGTGTGGAGTTTAGCAAGTGTTAAATTAGGGATGTATTTTTAAGCAGTGATTTGATCAGATAGAGGATAGTTCATCATTATCTCATCATTTGACAGGGCTCCATTTCCTGCAGTGGAGCTCTAATGGTTTATACCACCTAAGGGATGAAACAGTCCTCCATGAGGTAGTGACAGTGACTTTTTCTGTATCTGTCTGTTCTAAAGAAGCTTACCTTATGTGTCTGTGGTGAACATATATGCCCTAGATCCATGAAAGAAGCCAGGCTTGTTACCCTGAGGCTAACACATGGTTGGTCCAATGACTGTGAGAATCAATTATTCATGTGCTCTGTTTCCCAGTGCAGCTCTGACTGAGAGAATGTGTTAGCAGGAGCAACTTCCACGTTAGATTCTGCTCTGGAAAAGCCAGGCAGCTGCCAGCAGGGAATCAGACTCTCTTGCTCCTGCCCTTGAAGTTATGATTAAGTTATGAGAGATGAATGCATTGAAGCTCATCATGGGAGATAAATGGAACCCATAGTTACTCTGAAACCTGTGAATTCAGGCCATGCTAGGGAGCAGCTAAGGATGAGAAATTTAGTTGAAGAAAGGACTTTATGAAATATGTTGGATCTGGTAAAAAAGTAGAGTCTGTGGTTAAACATGTTCGTTTTGATTTCACAGTTCAAGCTTCAGCTTTTTCTTACAATGCTGTGAGAATGACACATGTTCTTTTAATAGCTTGGTATGATCTAGGACCTCTGACCCCAACTGTTTGCATTTTCTGGACTGTTCAGCTGGTAAATCCTGAATCTTTTCTTGGCTTTGTTGCAGCTGTGAATTTAATCTCATAGGGAAATTGTTTTTTCCTTCCCTGAATAGGTTCAGTATTTACCAGAACATCTTCCATTGGCTTACAATACAGTATAGGGTCAACTAAGGCCAATATTATGAAGTGTAAATTCCAAGAACAGATCAGTAAAATTGCTGTCAGCAAAATATTGTGCTGTGCAGCTGTCACCCAGGGCTGGGCAGTAGCATTTTGTCTGCAAACACCTGCACTCCTTCAGCTGCCTGCTACCTCAGTCAAAAGAACTGTAAATGGTTAAGCACAGGGATGTTGTTCTTGTTCTATGATGTGCAAAGGAAAAAAAGCACTTGAAAGCTCTGTTACTTTCCAAGATATTAATATTTTAATAACGTAGGTCTATCTTTTTGTCATTTTTAGCCTGAAAACATTATGCTTCTAGACAAGAGTATCCCTATTCCACACATCAAACTCATCGACTTTGGCCTGGCTCACAAAATAGAAGATGGAGTTGAATTTAAAAATATATTTGGAACTCCAGAATTTGTAGGTGAGTGACGTGTTCCTTTGTCTTCCTTTGCAAATTTCAGAGGAAGTTGTGACATCTTGTCAAAGTTAAAAATTGAGGGATAGAAGTAGTTTTGATCTTATTTCTGTCAAGACTACTTAAATCTAGAGGTTTACATTATTTTTCTGGAATAAGCAAAGGTGCTTTCTGTAAACCACAAGTACTACTCTTGTGAGATTAGGCTGCTGCCAAATAAATATTTAGAGATGTAAATTCAGGATTGGGATTGTGAAGCTCTGCATATACCAATTAAAATCTTTTTACTTGTTGCCTGGGATAAGTAGATCTCTGCATTGTGGTACACGAGTACACAGTCACATGGGCGTCTGTCATTGCTTTGTAAATAAAACCACCTCACACTGTACACCTGCTGAGTACCCTCATGTCCCCTTACATTTTTCCATGTGGTTCTCTTTTTGTTCCTCCCTGGTCATAATTCTGATCTGACTCGCCTGGATTTTAAGTTATTCCTGCTCCTTTCTACTCGTTTCTATTTTGGGGTTTGTTTGGGGGCTGGGTAGAGAATTGTAATTAATATTCCAGTTAAACACAGCTGTTACAGATTATTTTTTTCAACTTATTTCACCCTTGCTCTTTTCTCTTGCATGCAGTCTTATATGGGGATGTTTTCCAATGAGGAAATGTTTCTTATAAAGATAATAGAGTTTGACATGGATAGCAGTGTAGTCTGGCAAGTTATTTCAATCTCTTGCTCAAGGGCTCTTTCTGACTGGCATTTACGAAGTTGCTGTAATGGCACCACTTAAAAAACAAAACAAAAGCTCATGCTTAGGGGCAGCAGCATTCTTGTGAGGTGAAATAATTTGTTATTTGTTGTAATTTGCAGTATAATTACTATATAATGTCTGTTTTCCCCTTATTCTTGAGTTGCATTATGCTCCAAATTAAGCTATGCAATCTCTTCTGAACAGTTGTATTTGGGCTGTAAAATTATAAACAATGTATTCCCTAACCAACTCTTCCCTCTTCCCCTTCTCCCTCTTGGTAATTCTTGGCCTGCTACTCCAGCCTGGTAAAAATTTGTTCCCTAAGTTGCTGCTGTTTGATTAAATGTTTCTTACAGCTCCAGAAATCGTAAACTATGAACCCCTTGGGCTAGCTGCAGACATGTGGTAAGTTTTATAATGTGTTTGTGCTTTCTTTTCCTGGTTACTGTACAATTACTTTTTCCTATTTTGCTCTTAAGAGAATCCATTGCAGTACAACCAATTAAAAAAAACCGCAAACAAACAATAACTTAAATACAGTTAATGAGTCTTTGTTCTGTCATTCTATTTTTATACATTATTTTAACTTAAAAGATAAACATTTAATTTCTGCAAAATGACATTGAAAAGCTGCAGTGGTGGCAGTTTTGGAGTTAACTGTTTGCCACTGTCCATGCAGAGGAGCACTCTGAGAAGGAAACACCTTCCTGCAGAGCTTGTGACAGCTTTATTTGTAAGAGCCCTTCATGCAGAGGAGACCTGTGTACTAACGTAATGGGAAGGCAGGCAAAGGAGGTCACCCCAAATCAAACATCCTGTTTCTGCCCCTCTGTGTTTCATGTGTGCACTGTAGAAGGTACCCACTGAGTAGAAATACACAGACTTCCAATATGCACATTACTTGATGTTATATGAAAAATTTATTTTTTTCCTCAAAACCCTGTTTTGTGAGGGATGTTAGCAGTTATCTAAAGTCACAATGGCTCTCCTGCCTCTATTGCAGCTGCTATTGACTGTTGTGTATTCTGCACGTTAGGAAGAACACTGGTGATGTAGAACCCCTACAATTAATGTCCTTTGTTTTTTAGGAGCATAGGAGTCATCACCTACATACTGTGAGTACAACAATTCCCTCCTGCAGAAATGTTCCTAAAGCTCTGGGCACTGGTACAGAACAGTTCTTCCCTTCAGCCATTTAGGGACCTGCACATGTGTGGTGGGCAGGAGTTTGTCTAAAAGACAGAGGTTATCCTACAGCCTTTTCCATTTAAAATAAGGAGTAAAGGATATGGGGCATTCTGAGCAGAAGGAAAACAAATGTCCCCAGCATCACTAGGCTTTTCTGCATTTTATGGGATCTCATCAGTTCCAAATGATAGAGGATGGAAAAGCCAAGAAGATGAATAGCTCCTGGAATGACTGTGAGTTACCAGTGTGAGAGCATAGAAAGTGTAACAGTCCCATTTACAAGTTGGGTTATTTCAGGAGGAAACAGTGAAGTTTTTATTTGCTTGTAAAGGTAGCAGTCTGGATTATTATGCATAACTAAGGTCACCCATTTCCAAAAGGTGAGTTTAAGCTGAAAGAGGAGCAGAGAAGTTGACCCTGGAAACTGATAATTCTACTTACAGGAGAAAAAAAAAGGGTTTGTTAAAGCTAGTAAAGCAAAGGTTGGTTGGAGAGACCATCATAGTCAGTAGGCATAAAGGAAAAATAGTTCACAGAATACTTTTTAGATGCAGATTCTCTTTAGAAGAAAAGTGTGTCACTTGTGAATAAGTAAAAGGAGGGAATTATGAGGTGCTCAGGCTCTCAAAGAAATGAGTTTCTGTGGGCATCTGAGGACAAGTAGTTGAGAGTTTTAAGATGGAGCTTGACAACTTGGGAAACTACTTGTGAGAAAATGAATGCATATAACAGAGGAACAGCACTCCTTGCTTTTCCTCTCCTTTGACATGAGAATTGCAAGAGTGGACAGTGATGCTTGATCCCAGCTACTTCCATGGAAATCCTGTGACTCCTGGGGAGCAGGGAGCTGACTCTGCTTGCTGGGAATGTTGCACCCATGGCTTTGGCTGGTCCTTGTGATACTCAGAGGAATAAGTCTTCAAGGAGGTGGACTCCTGTATTAGATGGATTTGCTCTACACATTTCAGGTGTCAGGACAAGTACAGAGGCTTGAAGGGGAAGGATTGTCTTTTCAGTGTGGAAAATAAATCTTGGCCTATGCATCAGGGTTTGACCCCAAAAGCTGTAGAAGAGAGATAGGGTCTGAGGAATCAGATTCAGTGCAACAAATTCCCTTCTTTTCTGCAGTGCAAAGAAAAGTTTGGGGTATTGGTTGAGCCCAAGCTCAAGTAAAGGGATTTAAAATACTGTCCAGACCCTTGCTTTTTGTCAGCACTCTCACCTGCACTGACACACCTGTACTTGCCAGGACATTAAACTTTGTGAATTTGTAAAATGAGTGTTCCTATTTGATGAGAGGAAAACTTAGGAGTTGAGGTCAAGCAGCAGATGGGAATACTTAGCCTGTGATTAGTGATGCACAGAGCCAGCTGCTCCTCAGATCTTCCTGTTATCCTGAGGGAACGGAGAGAGGGAGTGGTTCCTGTACTGCATCCAGCACAGGAGAGCTGTTTTACCTGCTTGGCTGCTAAGGATTGTTGTGGTCATTAAGGTAGAAAAATGTCTCCACACAAATGATCAGGAAAAAAGAGCACACTTTTTACAGTGGGAGGGATCAGCTTGCATGATAGGCTGTGGATGAGAAATTTGCAAGCCTTCAAATCATATTGCCTCCTAATTTTAAAGCCTTTTGCTCAGAAGTGTTCTGAATAATCGGGGTGTGTCTATGATGCCACCTACTTTAGCAAACGTGGCAGCAATCAAATGGATGCCATCATCAGGTGTAGAGTTCAAAATGCATCCAAGTCCTCAATTCAGTAATTCTGCAGTGATTCAGTGGCTTATAAGGCAAAGCCTTTATTACTGAGGTCTGCTGGTACATATTTACAGGCACTGAGTCAGGATATGACAAAAGCCAGTTGCATTGGATATTAGGATTTGAGAATCCTCCCATTTCACAGGTTTCAAAACTGAGCCCCAAAGAGAAAAAAAGGAAAAAATCAGAGAATAACAGACTGTTGACTTTGGCTTCCAATAAAGGGTCAGAAGGTGGAATTACAGCTGCTTCATGGCATAATTTGGGGAAGGGGAAGAGAAGCCAAGGCCCTGGGGCAGGTTTCCAAGTTGCAGTTTTGGAGCAAAGCTCATGGTCTGTGGAGAGGTGCCTACTTGTAGCCAGCAGAAATGGAACCAAACCTTACCAAGGCTTAAGAGAAAGTATGTAAAACCCCTGAAGAATTGAGACTGACTGTGGTTTATGAGAGGAAATTTACTGCATCAAAGACAACTCACTCATGCTCTCCTGCCTGTTTCAGATGCTTTGGTGGTGTTGTGTGATTGTAGAGGGGGGAGGAAGCAATTTATGCACTTGAGTGTTTATTCTGTGGATAAGATCACATACGGTAGCTGGGAATTGGGCTGAAAGGCTGGGCTGGTCCCATCTAACTGAAAGCTTTTGTCCCATTATCCCCCAGTATTCCCAGCCAACCTGGTGGTGGCAATACAGACAAGGTTTGTTGAGAGTGGGATCATGTAAGCAAATGGTTTAGTATTCAAAACCTCAGTTTAGTTCCCTGGAGTTTGCTGCTGTCCTGTTTTGAGCCTGCTGCATTCTGAAACTGTTATCAAAGCTGGACATAATAGATAAGCACAATAATAGTCCAGAAGATGATAAGAAAAGGAGTGAGATCAATCTCCTTGGTATAAATAACATTTCCCATAAACCAGACTTTTGCAAGTCAGCATCTCTTTGTGTTGGGGGAGAAGGAGCCTGGAGGAAAGGCAGGGCAGGAGGGGTCTGGGATAACTCTGTTCTGACACAAGTTTTATGGAGCAGAGGTGCAGAGTCATCAAAGATGAAGGTTGACAATCACAGCTGAGAGATGGGCAAAGCAACAGGAAACCTTTTTCTTAAGTCAAGATTGCTAAATGGCATTTTATTATGATGTTGTCTCCATTACATCCTTGCAGTTGCAGCAGGGTGTCAAGAGAAGGAAATTTTGTGTTGTTCTGAAACAGCTGGATTTTATTGCAGCCAAAGCCCTTTTGCTTGTGGATTCCTTTACTGAGCAGCATGGCCCTGCCTCTCCAGTGGTGCTGGCTCCTAGGCAAGGCCATGTGCCTGGCTTCTGATCATGTGTTGTATTTTGCTTCCAGCTGAGAAAGGTCTCTTGGTTGAACTCACGTGCAGAGCACTCATCAGCAGCTTTGCAGAGAGAAAAGAAGTAGGGGCAGAGCTTTTCCTTCCTGAAGAAAAACTACAGAAACACTACACTGTCAGCTTGAAGGTTATAGAAGCTGCAGCCTTTGTGGGCTCACAGGGATAGAGACTCTCCTGAGCTGAAACTTTTTCTAGTTTGATTAGCAATGACTTAAATGAGGCACTCAGAAGAGGAGAATCTGCTGGGTGCATTTCTCTCTGTGTGCATGCATTAGTGCTCTGATAGAGATTTTCAGTGCAAGTCTGGCTCAGCTAAGTGAGCCACAGCTATAGTGAGCCAAAGCTGGCCATGTTTTTTCCTACATGGCAGATCTGCTTCAACACAAGAGCCACAAATATCCTAAGAGTATATTCCACGGTCACTGCAATTTCATTAGAGGATTTCTGCTGTTTATTTTACCAACTGATTCGTCTTTCTGGCTCATCTAGGCTTAGTGGTGCATCACCTTTCCTTGGAGAAACTAAACAAGAAACACTTGCCAACATCACAGCTGTGAATTACGATTTTGATGAAGAATTTTTCAGCAATACTAGTGACCTGGCAAAAGACTTTATTCAGAAACTACTGGTGAAAGATACACGGTAAGCAAATATTCAGAAAGACCCATTTATCTCTAAAATAAACCTGGTGAAATGTGGCTTGACAAGTGAAAAAGCTTTTCTTGCAGTGTCTATTACCAGTCAAGAGCAAGACAGGTGGATGCTGCTGTGACCCTAGTTAATCACTGCATCCAGAAACCCTGAGGAGAGGAACCAAGTCTCCTCAGCTAAATGCCATGTTCAGGACTGAGTTCTCACCTGAGTCAAGCTGGCACAATAGAGTGTAGTTGAAGGGCTGAAAATGATGTGCACAATCTTGAGTTCAGGGTAACCACCACTCCACTGTTTCAGTTTCTTATGACCTACTCTACCAAGGAGGTGATACCATCCCAGAATATGCCCCCAGTGGTGCAATGCCAGAAAAATCAGTACATGTGCTGATATGGACTTGTTCTAAGTCTCTGTATCTGTGGCAGTCACCTAAGGGTTTGTGTGACAGCTCTGCAGATCTTTCTTCCCAGGTTACAGGAACCACTGTTTTGGGTGTTTTTTGTTTTTTTTTGGGGGGGGGGGGGAGGGAGGGGGTGTTTGTTTTTTTTTAGTTTAATTTTGTTTTGTTTTACTTGCTTTTAATAAAGTGCACACCAAGGTAGCATCTCCTTCCCTGTAACCGTCTTTGTCCTGGAGAAACATTGTGATTCTTTCTAATGGCTTCATTAGGGGAGAAAATAGCTATGAGAGAGAAGGAGCTGTTCAGTGAAGATTCTGCAAATCATCAGGCCTCAGTGTGGGGTAGAGTCAGTGTTTGATGAGAGTTTTGCACAGGTCTAGCAGCTCCAAGGAGAAGTCAGTGCTGTTGGTATTTGTCCCGTGTGCAGACGTGGTGCCTGTGCAATGCTGTGCTTCTGTCTTTGATTCTCAGTGCTCTTAACATGCTGTTCACCAAACTGCTGCAATGCAGAAGGAAGTTAGGTTTGATCCACTTTGATTAGGTTTGCTGTATTCCTCTCAGAAATGCTGCTTTCAGGAAACAACAGCTCCTGCAGTGCTCTAATACTGTGCTCCAGAGGACAGCTTTGGTATAATTACTGTTGATTCAGACACAGATGTATCAAAGATGTTTAGCAAGAATGTATTTTTTAAGCATGTCAGATGAACAAAACAAAGGAATGTTGTATAAGTTTTTATGGAAAGGTGCACAAAGCTACAGGTAGATTTTGATGAAATAAGAATTGAAGTTGTGAGGAGTAAGGACAGTTACCTGCTGAAGTTTAGAGCAGTAACTAAACTGCACACAAGCAGTGTGCCTCAGGGAGAAACATAAACTTGAAATTTGAGGGTTTTTCCTGGAATTATCCTGATAAAGGCTTCATAGGAAGCCCAGGAAGAGTGTGGGTCAATGGGCTTCTGTACCAAGTATTTATCATTCAAATCTTTGGGATTTTTTTTGTGTTGTTGTTTTTTAGGAAGCGGCTTACGATTCAGGAAGCTCTATCTCATCCATGGATAACGGTAAGACTGAATAAAGAAAAAGACCTTGCTTTTTTCCATGAGCAAAGCAGAGATCATATTCTCACTCTTACTGGTGTGTTAAATGGAAAACTGCCCCCTAAGTACTTTTTGATTGATGCTGGGTGACTCGAAGAGATGTACAGGGAGAAAATTGCTTGGGTCTGACCAAATCCTTGGATTTCTGCAAATTACTTCCTTTATTATGATAACATTCAAAAAGAGAGTAACAAAGATCTGATGTTTATTGCACATTACAGTACCCATATTGGACTGGGCTTTGCATTTTTCCATTCCTCTCTGTTTGCATGGGCATATACTGTGTGTTGGCTTTTGTGTTTTCTGGAATTGAGAGTTGACTGCAATCAATATAAAAAAAATTATTTCTCTGGAGAGAAAACTGCTGTGTACCCGTGTTCTGGTTTGCTTACATTTGTGTGTTGGTATGTAGTTTTTTATCATAAACATTGCTTGCTTATGTGGGTAAGTCTCTTACCGAAAATACATTTAGCTAGTCTCAGCATGACTAATGACGATTTTTGAAATTCAGTTTTTGCTTTGCATTGCACAAAACATTAGTTGGAGTGGTATTAGAGTTGTTGGTTTTCCTCCTACAAATATTGATAGCTTTGACACTGTTAATTGCTAAAACTTAGCATGAAAATAAATTGCAGCCATGTTGTTTGCACTCATCACATTGGAATGAAAGCATTTGTCACATTCAGGTCTGGGCTTATGTGTTTGGTGTTTGTTTCTTTTAATCAAATGCACGAAGGAAAATCTTTGTGAGCAAACAATCTCCCAGCATTGTGGAAGCCCTTTGTCCCTGCATCCTTTGTGTAGAGTTTTTGAATCGCTGCAGCCTTGTAAATGTTCAGTAATATTGGTTCCTCTGTCTGACGACTCACCAGCTGAAAGATGAAACCAAAGTCCAGGAGAACAAGAAGGTGGAGAACGCGCAGCTGAAGACGAAGCGCCTGAGGGAGTACACCATAAAGTGCCACTCGAGCATGCCCCCCAACAACACCTACATCAACTTTGAGCGCTTTGCCCGCGTTGTGGAGGACATTTCCCGTGTGGAGCAGGGCTTCAGCTCCCTGGCTGCATCCCACGATTCCTTGCAGGAGGACATGGATGCTCTGCTTTCCATTTATAATGAGAAAGAAGCTTGGTACAAAGAAGAGAGCGAAAGCGTGAGGCACGCGCTGTCCCAGCTCAAGTACGAGTGCCGTAAGGTGGAGTCCCTGAAACGGCACTTGCACGAGGACACTGAGGCTGTCAGTGCCACTCTCACAGGCGTCTGTGGGAAATATGCTGAGCTGCAGAGCCACTATGAATCTCTCAGGCAGGAACTTTCTGAGGAAATCAAGTGGATACAGGATTTGATGAGCAGTTTTCAACTGGAAAGTGAAGCCTGTGTGAACGGAAACTTTCACTCTGTTTTCAACAAAGATATTAATGAATCACTAATGGAGCTGTTAAATAGATCTTGCTGTGAAGAATTCCTTGCAGGGTTGAATCTTGATGTGACAGAATCCCATCAGTAACACTGAGATCAGGCTAAGTGTAGGGTTTGTTGCTTGTTTCATTGTACATGAGTTTAGAAAGGTTCTGGTGCATAGATTCTACACAAAAACATGACCTAGACTTGAAGTAGAAGTTCTGATGTATTGCACAAGCTGCTGACCAAGGCCATAATCTCCCAGTGGTTTGTAGTGTTGGAGTTTTGTTTTTTTCTTGTGTTCAGTGTCTGAACTTGCAGGAACAAGATTATCACAGTGGTATGTGATAACCAAAACCTTTGGTATTGCTTATACCAAAGGTTTGGTTATCACATTACCTTGGCAACACCAAAACCTTTGGTATTGCCTATATTTTACTCTGCATAATGTATTACAGTTCCTACAGATTACTAGGTAATTAATGTGGAATAAAGAATAAGTCAGTCTGTACTGACTAGAAACTGAGTGCCTGGAAACTGATAAAAAAATCCTCTTATAGCATCTTTGGTTGGCTGAAGGAAACAGTTGGATAGCCCTGCTGCAGACAGTTCTATACACCTTATGATACAAATATTTGTAAAGGTTAAATCTGTAAATTAAAGCAAATGGTGTAGTAATTTAGCTAATACTGTGAAATGGCTGTCAATGAAGAATTTTAGGATTAGTGTTTAGGCCAATTGTGCAGGGTGAACTCTTTTACCATCAAAGGTAAGGTGAATTTTAAACTGAAGGATTAATCGACAGCTGAGTTTCCTGTCCTGTACCAAAGAAATTCTATTCAAAAGACACCACTGGGAACTTATAATGATCAAATGACTGTGCAATTTTGCAGTGCAAATGTCAATTTTAGACTAAGTGATAATATATTCATCTGGTTTGTTTTCTACAGTAAAGATTACAAAGCTACAACTAACTTAATCTCTGGTGTGGCATTTGAGACTAATGTTCTTCCTATAAAGATTTGTTTTCCTTAGGTTTTACAAAGTAAAAGAAAACCCAGCCTTGAATCATGCCCTGCTGTTTTGTATTTCAAAGAAGTCATTTGATTATACTGTATTAATATGCACAGATGTACCAATCTCATTTTTGAACACAATAAATAGTTATTTATGCAGGATGCAGTTGTTCCCTGATGGTCAGTGACTGAAAAAGACCCCAAATTTCTGTGGGCATTTGCTGCATGGTGACTGTTGTGCAACTACAAGAATCAGTGAGATAATAGCTCTAGTCCAGCTAGAGTGAATATTTACATCTATGTATTAGAGTATATCTTTCACTGCCCCTCCTCCTTTTGCAGAGAAGTTAATGACCTAAATAAACTGAATTGTTGCTCTTCCTAACATGATTAAGAATAATGTTTCCTAATTTGAGATAAAAAGATAAAAGCATACTCTCATCTAATTTTTTGCAGAGTACAGTGGACCCATTTACTGCTGTGTCCTCACAAAGATGTGCAGAGGCTGATGCAAATTCAGAATTGTGAAAATAGTTATTCACTTGGGATATTGTTGCTCCCATCTGGAAGGAGGATGGAGACTGGATGTGCTCTCTGTGTCATTGTTCTTGGCACAATATGTGAAATTTTCAAAAGCTTCTATAGTGTAGATAGCCAAGATGTGACCCTGGCAAGCTGGCATTGATGGCTGGGGACAATTGGGCTCTACTGTGACAAACAGGATTGAGCATTTTGCATGTGTCCATTTTTATTGTTTCAGAATGCTTCTGCAGGTTTCTTTGAGCTGGAAGACCCATTCTAAAAACTGTCCAGGAGAACTGGAACACAGGATTTTATTGTCAGGAGGAGAGAGCCTTAATTCCTAAAATGTAACTTAATGCCTGGTGGGAGTTAGAATTTGCAGAAAACACTCTCAAGAAAGAGAGTCTGCCTCCCCTCAGCCACGATCTCATATTCTTTGTTCATATTGATTTTCTTTACGAACAAATGCACTGGCATGATGAGAAGGAGCATTAAATGAGGCCACCTTGTTCCTGAGCATGTTTGGGTGAGGGCAGTGTTGTTGTGACTCTGTCCTTGAGGCTACTCACACTCTGCTTTTGAGAAGAGATCCTGATGATTTGAGAGAATGACAAGGTCACTGAGTTGCAGGGTACCTAAAATGAAGAGGTGGTTATTAGCCCTCTGCAGTAAAGTGAGTTATAGAGTCAGTGGTGGTTCTGAAAGGGCACTGGGAAATTTTTCATAATGATTGTACAGCTGACATTTAGCCAGTGACGTTTTTTCCACTTCAAATTGATTTCTGCTCGCTTGTTGCACCAAGCTGGCTGTTTGCAGCGTGAGGAAATTATATTTAAAGCTTAATTGTCCCAGTTCTGTTGAATGCAAATGGTGTGTACATCTCAATGAGAAGGGGGCCCAGCTGATAGCTTGGCTCCTTGAAGTGCTGCTGAGATACCTGCAAAAATGCTAAACCTACAGCATTTGATGAGAAGAGTGAATTTGTTGTCTCAAACGTTTTAAATTATTTTGCTGAAAAAGATGTTTAAATCCTCACTGATGTGTTTTCCATTCTCTTTTGGTACTCTTGCTGTTTCAGGTGCATGGCTTGGCTGCATTCCAGCCCAGTTCAGTACAAATATTTCTGTGTTATCCACCTCCTACATACGCAGATCAGAACAGCTGGAATGGTTGTCACTCCATACTCTTTGAAGGGCTGATTCCTGGCCTTTCTCTTTTCACTCTTGTCTAATCTGGTTTTGAACCATTTCTTTCTTGCAATTTGTTAGATTTGGTTTTAAGGTTTATGCAAATTTTGAGGTACTTTTGGAATTGAAATGTGCTTCATTTTCAGAAGGACCATGTCAGGATTTGTGGAACATCTGTTCCTTAACACCAGGTTGATATCCAAAGCTCTAGGCACATGTCTGAATTCTGATCTATATTCCTCTTTATTCCCATTTTTCAGTCGTCAGATATTGCAATTATTGCCTGGGTGCCAATGCCTTGTGCTGTCATGCTCTGGCTATGGTTAAAGGGCAAAGCTGATAGCATGTGTCCTTATCACTAATACTACATGACAGCTACCTTTGTTCCATTTTATTGCGGTGATGTCACCTAGAGAAAAGGGACATGGGGCAGGTGTGCATGAGAAGCACCTTAGCAACTTTACAAAGTGAAAGCATAGCCTTGGCACCCACTAGTTTTAGGATCTTATTTGTGATCAAAAGGGTCCTGTCTAGGCCCAGAGTGGGCTAGATTTAATTCTTTTTGTATGAAAAAACCTGTATGAATCTGTAGCTTCCCCAGCTTTCTTTCAGCTAGCTCCAGTTCACATGAGGTATCTTGCATATTTTATGCACCAAAGGGAGCTGAAGAATAAAATTGCTCTTTTATCTTCCAGCCCATGGACAAGCAGCAGGCTTTGGTTCGGAAATCATCTGTTGTTAACCTGGAAAACTTCAAAAGGCAGTATGCTAGAAGGCGATGGAAGGTACGACAACAAGCCTTTAATCCTTCTCACATGTGGCTTCCCAAGCCTGGTGGGATCAGAGGGCAAGATAAGAGCTTGAAAGTAAAATTGTAATAGGCAGTAAATGAATGAGATGTGTTTGGATATGTCTGCACTGGCTGTGTGTGATCACATTGCTTTTCCTCCCTCTCTGCCCAGCTCTCGTACCGCGTCGTTTCGCTGTGCAACCGCTTATCGCGCTCGCTGGTGAATAAGGTCCTGACACAAGAGGAGAGTTTGGTAGGTGCATTCCTCACACAGGAAGAAGAGAAGAGCCAGTCTGACTGTGCAGTCATTTTTGCTGTCCTTCATGGATGCACAGCCCAACAAGACAGCAGTGGCTTGGAGTGGGAAACCAGAGGGGACCATGGCATCATGTGTGTCTTTAATGCTGCTGTATGTTGTGTTATTGTGACAGGAATCTTGTGCAGGGAGAGCCAGGGACATGATGGACCTTCTAGGGGCTAAGCACATTATTGTGTAAAGGAGCAGCCAGGAGCCTGCAGATGATGTCTGGATCACAGGCAGTGACCATGGGGTGTGACTGAGAGCTGAGCAATTGCAGGGGAGCTCACTGCTTTGTGCCCAGCTCTGTGATGGAGGGTGGGGGACCCTGGCACTGCCTGTGACCTTCTGAGTGAAACTTTATGGGCTCTGTTAGCTCTGCTCTTCTCAGTAGATGATACTGATAATACTGGAAAAGCATGGTATCTGATTTACATCAGACTTTGTGGCCTTTCTTTTTCAGAGAAATTGTGAAAGTGACAGTGAGGATCTTTCACAAAGGAAAGCCCCTCCTCAGAGGAGAAGCAGCATATCATAATGGGATGAGAATTCCATGGGCAGGAGACAGGAAACTTTCATCCTTGCTGAAGCAAGCAGCCCTGGCAGCAGACTTGGACTTCTTGTCTGAGTCCTTGGTATGATGCTTCTTGCTTCTCAAGCTACCCCAACAACTGGACAATGGTCTTAAATGCCTACTAAGCATTTTAGAAAATTGAGAATCAAGATTCCCAGGGAAATGCTACAGCACAAGCAGCAGTTGGAGTGCTTTTATGTGTTGAGTGTTTCAGTGATACTTCAGTGATACTGATGTCAGCTGCACTCAGGGTGTAGGGTTTCTACTGACAATCTTTACTGCAGAGTAATTCACATTCCACACAGTGGTTAAGACTGTGGGCATTATTATTTCAGTCAGGGAATTGCTAGTGACTAGTAAGGATTTTTTTTTAAATTCAATTTTTATAATTGTTAATAGCATAAATATTTCATGGCATGTATCTGACAGGTTTTGTTAGCTGTATGCAATATTCTGTTATTGCTGCCACTGAAAAGAAGATCACAATGTCATTACATATCATAACCTTGATTTTGTGAACCTGGCAGTAAATAGTTCTGAAATGCAACAAGAACTGTGCTCTGGCCATGGTCTCTGCCTGAGGATTAGCACAACTCTCATTGTTAGTGTGAGTGCAACTGACAGTGGCACTGAGGTAGGCCAAGGCACTTTTTGGATGAAAAAGAGAAAAGAATTCTGTAGTGATTTACATGCACCCAAATACACCATTTTCATGGAATGATGACAGGATGCTTCACCAAAAAAAAGGACATTTCTAAACCTAAAGCATGCAGAGAAATAGTCTTTATTAGACTTTGTTATTGCTGTCAAAATTATTTCTTTTCAGCAAATTGGAGACTCTTTAACACCTATTTGTATAGGTGCTGTTTACATGTAGCCCAGACTGCAGACATCTGTATTTTATTCAGGGAGTTGTATCCAAAATTGAGGAAATAAGCACTTTGATATTGATGGAATATCTTTGCACAGGCAAGTCGCATCATTTAAAATATATTAGTTTCTAAGCCAGTATTGTTCAATTGGTACCAAAAATGTGCATAGACTGGGATATTTTTTCGTTGAATGTATTTGCTTTGTTAGAAGTTCCTATTTATTTTGTGATTTGATGAATTAAAAATCAGAAAGCAGGTCTATTAGAAACAACTATAGATGGACAAGGAAACTGATTTTGTTTGGCTTTACACTTGTCACCTCGAGGCTGAGGTTTTAGAGCAGAAGGTGTTGAGAAGTAGTATCAGGTTAATTTTGATGGCTTCCAGTTTCTAAGAAATAAATAAAAAGATGCTACTTATATTTGTAACTTTGTATCCTTGCTGAGTTGGAGACTAAAATGCAGTTGATAAGGAATTACTTCTGTGAAAGGAAGGAAATGTATGAGAAGCTTTGGAGGAGAGGCAGAATGTAGGATTTGATGGAAGAAACATAAAATGAAGGAGGCGGTGGGAGGAAAAAGGCAGTGGAGAGGAGTGAGTATGAGAAGTTTGTGGAGCTGATCCTGGACTGGGAAAGTTGGAGGAAAGGAAAGAGAAAGTGGATATATGGATTGTGGAAGTTGGAGAGTGAATGTTTCTGCAAATATGGCACTGCATTTTTATACTAATTTCTATAAATTTTTATTTAATTTCTATTTATTTTATATCTTATGCTGCCATAGCCTGTGACATGAGCTGGTCAAAGGATGAGTTGCAGGGCATGGGCTCCTCTTCGTATTCAATTAAAAGGTATATTTCTGAACTTTCTGTGTAATTCTTGAGACAGAATCCTCAAAAAGTGTTGCAGTAATGTGTCTATTAAGAGGGAGCAGTAACAGGGAAACCTGAAGTTTCAGTGTATCCTAATTTCAGCTGAAATAGAGTTAATTTTCTCCTTAGTAGCTGGTACAGTGCTGTGTTTTAGATTCAGTATGAGAATAATGTTGATGATAATATGCTGATGTTTTAGTTGTTGCTAAGTAGTGGTTACCATAAGTCTGGACTTTTCAATTTTCCATGCTCTGCTGGTGAGGAGGTGCACAAAAAGCTGGGAGGGACCATAGCCAGGGAGAGCTGACCCAAAATGGTCAGAGGGATATTCCAGCCCATGGAATGTCATGCTCTGTATGTAAACTGGGGTGAGTTGGCTGGAAGCCACAGGTCACTGCTCAGGAATGGGCTGGGCCTTGGTCTGTGGGTGGTGAGCAGTTGTGTTGTGCATCACTTGTCTTTCCTGGGATTTATTCCTCTCATTTCTTTTCCATTATTATTCACTATTATTATAATATTTTTCTTTAGTTCAGCTACAAAACTGTTCTTATCTCAGAGTAACCCTTGAGGTTTGCTTTCCAATTCTCCTCCCCACCAGGGCCAAGAAAAGGTGAGCGAGGGGCTCTGTGGGGTCTAGTTGCCAACGGGGGTTAAACCATGGCAGTGTCTGGAGGGAATCTTTCATAAACAGAACACTAAAAATATCTATTTGGATAAAAAGCCTCCCAGCTTACCTACCAAATTTTGCTTTCTGCTTTCCCAAGGATGTGGAAAACCAAACAGACTCCAAGCCAGTGGTATTTTTCTGAATTTTTGGACTTTGAAAACACCTCTGGTTTTCAAATTTGAGATTGTGGGATGTGTATGTAAATTACACTTCTGAAAATTAAGCCCTGGTTAAAATAGGTGTTAGGTTGTTGGATCAGGATTGTGCTGTCCTGGAGATGGGGTTATTCTCATGTAAAATCCTAGCAACTATTGAGAAAGATGGGACTCAGCAGAAAGGCAGACAGAGTGCAAGGCTGTATAAAGCTCTGGCTTATTAATTCTACCTTTATAAAGATGTAAGGTGGTGTTTTAACAAAGACATTACAGACAGCTCACTGATCAGTCTTCAGTCATTTTTGTGCCCAGGTAAGCTAAGGCCAGGCCTTTCTCTCTGGCCCTCAGTCACTGCACACGGCTCCCAAGCAACTTCATTGCACAGAAACCACAGCACACAGCACTGGTGTCCATACAAACCCTTCCCTGACTGTTCCAGGTAGGAGCATGCTGCGAGTGTAGAATCTCTTGTACTCAGGACTGATGTTGGTGATGCATTAGGAAGCTTCACGGTGTTTTCCCAGCTGTGGTGTTCTCTGTGTGTCCCATGGGGTGAAGCTCAGCCTGCTCAGGGAGGCACAGTGTAATTGTGCTGCTTCCAGCCCTGGCAGGACACCTGCTCCGTGCAGGGCTGCTTCTGATACTCACCACCAGGGCGTTTTGAACAACATACAGGTTCCTTTCAGTAAAGGGCCAAAAAAAAAAAAAGGGAAAAAAACCAAACCTACTTGGAAGGAAAGGGAACATTGAAAGAATTTTCTGCTTTGCTGGGAGAAAAAAAAATATCTATTTTCTATGTATTATTCTGTTTCTGTTTTGCATTACAGAACATGGAAATGAAGTGATGTCTGGGAAAAAAAAGAAAAAGCACAGTAAAAAAAAAAAAAAACAAAAAAACCCACAAAAGCCCACGAGTATTTTTATTAAAGTATGGCTATTTGGCTTTTATTTGGCTATTATTCTTATTTTAGTAGTGATGTTTTTTTAATCTACATATATTTTTTATTAGGAGAAACACACTGATTTTTAATATTTTTTTGTTTGTGCCTGGAAATAGTACAGACTGTCAAAAATAGCAGAGATATTTGTAATTTGCTAATAAAATATTGGAAAGCTGGACGGGTGTGTGTCTGTGTTTCCCGAGAGCGGGGCCTGAGGCGAGGCCCCTCAGCCGCAGCTGTGGAGCCCAGGAGGGCGGGAAGCGGGAGCGGGCCGGGGCCGGCGGCTCCGGGCGGGTTTGTGCCGCCCCTGCCCGCAGCGAGGGCCCGCTGGGCGTGAGGGGCTCATCGGGGCGCAGGTGGCGGGAGGGCAGCTCTGGGGCTGCGGAGGAGCCGCCGCCGTGGCACCGGCTCGCCTTTTGGTCCGAGAGGGCTTGATGGGCCCGGCTGACCGCGCTTCCCCCTCAGGAGCGAGGCTCCACAGCTCGAAGCGGGTCCCGCACCCTGGACAGCGAGGTAAGCCCAGCGACTGCCGAGCCCAGCAGCTCTGCTCTTGCTGCCCTCGCCTCTGGTCCGTGCTCTCTTACTCCATTTACTTTCACTTCCTCCTTTTTTCTTTTAATAAGAGCTGTTGTTCCTATTTCACTTACATACATACTTGTATGTAAGTCAAGGAATTTGTATGTGCAGTGAATATATTTAACAATGTTCAGTTGAGAATCAAAGAACTCGGAGGCATTTCTTTTCCCTCTCTCGTTTCTATATGATCACTGTAACTGGCTGACATTCTGTATTTCTCACATAAATGTCTACTCTGACTTCACATAAACTTCAAACTGTAACAACTTTAGTGCTCAGATAGTAGGTAATACTTAACTTTCAGCATGCAAATTTCAGTGAGAGGAGTTAAAGAGGGTCAGGTGCACCTTGTTACTAGGCAGGGCTGGCAGGGAACCATTACCTGTAAGTGATCATGAGGCTGATGAAGTGATATTACAGCAAACTCGATCCAGCTGGGGCACAAAGGGTTGGAAGCTTGTGCAGGATGGCCATATCTGTACCTGTGTGTTGCTGAGGCTCAGGGGCAGAAGTTTGGTCCTGAGGCAGAGCTCTTGATGAGTTGAGAACGTGAAGGTTTCAAATGGACAAGAAGCCACGGTCCTTGTCACAGTGAGTAACCTTGCTGAGGGAAGGGTGGATTAAGGAGCAGCCTTGGGGAGCCCTGATGGAGTGGAGAATGGGCTTTGGCAGTCTGAGGAGGTGGGAAGGAATGGCTGATCTGGCTGTGGGTCTGGGGCTGCTGTGTGCACAGGGATCTGTGGCCATGCCCTGTACAAAGTGTACCCCATATCAGAAACGTGGCTGATCCAGAAGTCTCAGCATGGATCTGGGTTCTACCTGCAACTCCTTGTGCCAGAGCCTGTTCAAGAGTCTCCTCACAGTGTCATTGCTGGTGCATTTGCTGTTATTTTTGAGGGGTAGGTGCAGAGACTGTCACTGAGCATTAGCTTTTTATAGCAGTTTGCTACAACTTGTGGCCACATCTCAGAGGTGTGACATTTTCCTGTTCTACTTGGAACTGTGCTCAATCACAGCCTTTTTAGGGTGGGATGTATCCACTCAACGGAAAACCTAAGAAAAATGGTGCCACATCAGTATTTCCTAAAATGTTTTTCCCAAGGATGAACCTTGTGAGCTACATACAATGCTTTGTTAAATATAATTATTTGAAGTCTCTTGTGTGCATGTGAATTGTCTTAATATAACAATTATTTGGTAAAAAAGAAGCTCTTAATAATTCAGTTACCTTTTAAATCTTTTTACTCTATATACATAAAATATGCTGTAATGTATTGGTATTAAATTTGAATTTAATTTGATCTACTGTTTTGAAGTGTGGAAAAGCCTTTCTAATTTTTAGTTTACAGCCTCTCTTTCAGCAAGCAAAGGACAGGAAATGCTACATTTGGTTTAGTCCTAGTTGTGTAATTCAAGAGAAAACAACCTAAAGATGGAGGTTTGGTCTTGGTGCTGAGCCTTTAATCTTGCCTTAGTTCATGCTGGGCCTTTAAAAGCTGTAGCATATAAAGTTAAGTCCTCAGAAGTCTGCAACAAGCAAAGTCTGATTTTCAAATGTGAATGACTCAAAGCTCATGATGATGGAAAGTTGGGAATATGTGATGCTGCTCTGTCATCTGGAGTGCTCTGTTTCCCTGCACCTGGATCAAAGCAGGCAGAATGGCTTTTCTGACCTGGCACAGGAGTGCTCTGCGAGCCAGCACTGAAATATGCAGTGTGCCCTGCACAGTGTGTGTCTGCCTGGATTTGTGCTCCTATGAGCAAATTAGCAAATCAGAGATTCCAGATCCTTTCCTGAAGTGGGGTTATTCTGCCAGGAGGAGATTCTACAGGACTGTGTAGGACACCTGGAATGACACAAGGCAGGTGGCTGTGTAGCTGAAGTGGATCCAAAGCCAGCTGCTGGGGGCAGGTCAGTTACCAAACATGGTCTGTCATGCCAGGGGTCACAAGCTGACAGACCTGTGGTTAACTGGTTAACAGACTTGTGACTTGTGGCCCAAGGTCGTGCTCTTACGCAAATACTGACCTACATTTAGTGGTTTTGGGGTTTTTTTAATCCTAAGGACCAAATTCATAGAGCTATTCCATTTGGCATGCACAACACAGGAAAAAGTATAATGTACAAAGTTATTAATGCAGAGTCTATACTGAGACTGGAATGCCACTGTAAATGGAACCATGCTTATGAAATGACTGATCAGTTAGCAGAGCAAGCTGTATAAAATTATTTAGATCTCTAGTTCTGGGCTTTCTAGAGCATGTAAGACAATTTATGATATTTTTGAGGAGTGTATCCTGGTGTTACTGATGGAGAGGTAAAAATAATCGTGTATGTGGAGCTGCAGGGACCTCAGTTTTTGCTGTAGTTGGTAAATAGAGAATTTTGAGACTGCTATTAGAGGAACCTGGGTAGTGCTGCTTTCAGGAGGGACAGCTGTATTTTCTGCACACAGAGATGTCTCAGTTGCACACAGTGAAGTTGAACCACCGCTTGTTTCCTTCCTGTAGTTTCTTTCCATAGTTAGCTGTAGCAGCTCCATTCCAGAAGTGATTTCCTGGGTCTCAGTGCTCAGAGCCGATGGTGTCCTCCCCTTGTTTTGCTTTGAAAGCTGACGCCATTTAGTCACACACAATGGTGTGTGCTCAAGGCGTTTGAGCAAAAATACAGAAATTGTCCTTGTGTGCCTTGTGGCTACCAGAGGTCTCACCTTTTCTCAGCCGAGAGCCCTCAGCGCCAGGGTAGTGACAAATGCTCTCTCCCTGCGCTCTGAGCAACCCCGGCAGAGAGGGAGCCAGAGAGAAGCCGCAGCGCCGCTGGTCGCTGTGTGGAAGGACTTGGCCATCTGTGCAGGAGGAGCTTGGTGCTGGTTGCAGGTGACAGGTCAGGGCTGTCCCCACAGGCAGACACTCTCCCACGGTCCGGTACAGCTCTGAAGGAAAGAAGCCTTGAAAGAGGAGTTTCAGGTATGCCTGTTTTATTCTATGAGTTATCTAGGGCCCACTAGTAATTATGGAAATGTTTTTCTGTTATGTGTAGAATGACGAGGTGCTAAAAAGCTTTTTAATTTTTTTTAATGGTGGGGAAAAGCACCTGCAGTTGTTTATTTTAACCGGGTGTAGTAGGTCCCTGCCCTTCAGTGTCTTTTTTGTAGGGATTGAATGCACCTCAGAGGGCAGGTAGTTTGTTGGATGTGCTAATTAATAACTGTAGAGTCACACCGAGGGTTTTGTACATTAGCACGTGTCAGAGTTGCTGTTTTTAGTGGAAGAGTTCTTAAAACATGCCACACATGGGTGGGGTGCACCTGAGCACAGGCAAAGTGCTTGAGATAGCCTTATCAGTGACATCCATATGTGCATAAGGAAAGTCTGCCAGCTTTCACTTTTCATAAAGTACAGTGAAAAAAATGATGCAGTTTTCATGAATATGAAGAGTTTGCTTTTTGCATCATAAGGGCTGAGGAGGCAGAAAATGTAAGTTCAATGCAGATATTCTGTCTAGGAAAGGATGGTTTGGGGCAGATGGGACAGGGGAGGTGGGGTTTCAATCACTTCAGAAACAGCAGTGATCTTCAGTGAGAGTACCTGCAAGGGAAAGGCCTCTGAACAAAATCTCCAGAGAGCAGAATGAAGATAAACATGCTAGTACACCCTTCTGAATCGTCAGACAAGGGAGTATGTTTGGAAGAGTTTGTGAGATCTTCTTACTGTTTTTGATGCAGATTTCTTGCCTTGTTTGCCTCACCCCAAACTGTACTTCCACTCAGATTTTTCATTTCAAGGAGCACTGACTGTTTATTTCTTTTAAAAGTCACTGGAAGAATTGCAGATGTTCATTCTGTTTGTTTTGAAAATCAACAGGCTACGGACTTTTAGAAATGGAACTGAGAATTTTCCCAATTGATGATGATGAACTTTTATACTGTTTAATGGCTTTGGCTGCACTGAGTGAAGTAAAACGTGATGGAATTTTCAGATGGGGTTTCATTTTTGCTAAGTTCAGCTACATTGTAAGTAACAGTTACATGTGGGGAAATAGAGGCTTTTTCACCACTGGATGTCATACCAAGTCCATGTGTCTTTAGAACTATCTGTGCAAGTAACTCATGTCTAGTTTAAAGGTAGACCAAGCAGGGTCTCACACCACTGAAAGTATCTGCTTCTAGAAAACTCTTATTAACAGAAGAGGGCAATAAAAATTTCTTCTGACAACTTAAACCAAAATAAAGCACAGCAATACCTGAATGGGAGAAAAATGGCAAAGCTGCCTGCAAGTCTGGGACATGACTTTCAGTGCCTTTTGGGATGGGGTCTTCATGACAAAACCTGCACTAGCAGTTTGCATGCCTTAGCTTCAAGCAATTTCTGTCATTGAAATGAATTAAAATCCTTACTAGCTGCTGTTCTGGAGCATTTGGCTCTCCCTTTGTTATTGCTCATATGAAAGGGGATGCCTGATCTTTAATAAACTGCATGATCTGCAGGAGCTTTGAAAGATTCTGGCAGAGCAGTGTTATTTTGGAGACACAGGTCAGCAGCCAAGGAGGTGAATTTTAGCAAGGAAGAGGACTCACCTGTCCCTGTCAGTGTTTTTGTGAGCATTAGAGCTTCTTAGAAAAGTGCTGAAAATACAGAGGGCTGAATTCTGGGGGTTGCTGCTGCTGTCCAGGGGCTGCTCTGTGTGTCTCTGGTGAGTGATCCAGAGCACGTGGCTGAATTGGCCTGATGCTTTTTGTTTGAGGGGTCACTATTAGGGAGACACCTTCTTTGCCCCCTTAACAGATACCCAATGTACAGGATGGTTAAGGGGAGGCTGCTGACAAGGTACTGCTCATCTGCAAGGTGTTATTTATCTGCAAGTGGTAGATAAATAAATACTCTTCTGAGGCTGTGGTAGATGTAGCATTTCCTTCTCCTTCTGTCGTCACTTCCATAAAACATAGCCTGAAAGCAACACCCTGAGAGATAAAACTCTGTTCACTCCAAATGGCACTGACAGGAGTGTGGGATTCCCAGTCCCACCAGGTTACAGGGCTGGTGGAGGGAATCCTTTGGACTCCAGAAGGGTGACCAAAGGCCTAAAGGAGACTTTTCAAGCAGTCCCCACATGGTTTGGCCTGTGTTCCTGACTCTGCATCCAGAGAACTTTTCATTTGTGACAAGAATTAGATTTTTTCCCGCTCCCTAGTGGAAGAAGCAGTGAAAGTCCCTCTTCTAAGACTGCAGCAAACTAATTTTCCTCCAGAAAAAGTTGTGTTTTGTGCGACCAAAAGACACCTTTCAGAACAGGTGTTCTGGTACCTTTGTTCATATCTCCTGCTAGAGCATCAAATGGGCTCGGTGGGGCTTTCCTGGCAAGCTGATAGAATGCAGGCCCTTAAATGACTAAATCAGTCTGATTCCATTTCCCTCCCCTGCTTGTGAGCAGCACAGATGGTTCTGATTCAGGTAAATGCACCTCACATGGCAATGCCTGTGGTGCCGTGCATTGCACTTGTGCCAGGACCTGAGAGTGGGTTCTGCAAGGTGTTTTGGGTATTGAATCTCTGCACCTCAATTTAAGGCTGATAAAGCAGTTGACAAAATAAAAAAAATTGTTAGGGAATTCAATTAAACCATTGTCTAGTAAGTATTATTAAGAGGTAGCTGAAATGTTGTTTCTCTTGGCTTTGGTTAGGACCACTGTCTATCTCACTCTGCTTTGAAACTAATTAAACTTAAACCTGCAAGGTGATGTGCAGTAATTAAGAAAAATAATTAATAAAATCAAGAAAAATGTGCTTGGGAACCAAACTGTGTGACTTGCTTAGTTTAAGGAAAAAAAAAATCTACAGCTATCTGTCAGAATATATTGCTTTGTGTCAGAAGAAATGGAAACTAGGGAAATTGAGGAAAATGAACTTCCAACATGGTCATGGGAGTTTAAGAATCAATTGAAAAGCTAGTTTCTGTATTAAATCAACACTAGTGTTCATTTGTTATCAAGCTAAGACATTTTATTTGGTAGCAAAGGAAAGCTGGGAATGTTTAAATGCTCCTTCACACAGGTCTCCCTTACCCTACCCAGCTTCTTATGCTTTTTTGTACTTGTGGCAGCTTTGCTTAACAGCTCCCTAGAGAAACAGGGAGCAAAAGATAATACAGATGTTTTGTTAAAAATAAAAAAATCTGAAACCACTAAATTAAAAAAAAATGGAAAGTTATAAAATCTTATGTACTTTTCAAATCAATTTTATGCAGCTGCTTTTAATCAAGCTTTCATAATGTTTATCTACAGTAAACTTTTGCTGTACTTAATAGCTATGTACAGCTATTGCCAGCCCAAAGAAAGGTCATGTTAATGTCCTGGTATCATTCTAATTGCATGAAGTAAAGATTTTCTCCAATTTTTCTTTTATTGAGTACTGCAGCTTTGCTATGCTCGGTTGCAACAGTGTGTTAGTGAAGCTGTTCTCAGGCAGTGCAGTTCATGCCAGACTCAGGGTTTTCACCCCAGCACATGTTAAGTCTTAAGCACTTTGGAAGTGACACACTGTTTACTTTTGATTGTTGTTCAGTAAAAATGTAAATATAGGACAGTGATTTTGAGGGCAGTGACTTCAGAGAAAGTTGTGTAGAGCTCTAAAATGTCAGCCAAGATCTCTTCTGACCCACATGCTAAAGATCAGCAGAATTGACCTACATTGTAATAAAAATGTGTGTGGTCTTCAGATGGCATAGCTAATTAACACATAAAAGAAACTAGCAAATTTGTTCCAGTATTCTGTTTAAATCCCTTCCCATGTTTGTACATGGTGTCTGAGCACTGTCAGTCGTGGGCAGCTTTCAGAATGGTGTGAAATATCCTCTAAGGCTTAGCAAGACACTGATTCACTTGACTTGTTTTGTCACATGGGTTCTTGCTCACAAAAATTGAGCATGTTTATGAAAAGACTAGATTCAAGCTTATTTTTAAATACAGGCTTAAAACCTTCTTAACTTCTTACTGAACTGTAACTTAAGGGTAGTTGAGCATCTGATCACTTCCTAGTTAAGATACAGAAATGATCGCTCACTACAGTGAGAAGTTGCTGGGCATTTGCTGGGGGGTGTTCTTTGCTCTCGGTGCCAGCATCCCAAACTGAGGAGTGCCACTGTGTGTGTGGAGGTGCCCTGGCTGCCCTGTGCCAGGCTGCAGTGCCCTGTGGCTGTGAGCAGGGTGGCTCTGGCCTGCCAGGCTGGCCCCTTTCCCTGGCACTAATTGCTTTCAGCATGCCTGAGCTGTGCCCTGCTGCTCTGCTGGCATCCACAGGCTCTCCTTTGTTTCTGTCCTATATTGGCCTGCAGTCCTTCTCCCGTGTCACATTCCTGTGTCCAACTGTTGTGCAGCACAGCCTCATTTCTCATGCTGTAAAATACATTTCCAGATAGAGGAGAACATCTAGAATGGAATTAAAAGTCTGACCCTGAGCTCTTGGAAGGACAGGGTCACACATGTCTACCAAAGGCTCTTCTGAACGAGCTCTGACCTGTGCTGCACTCTCTCTCTATTTAGATCTAAGCATTCCTGCCTTTGCAAAACCTGAAAATCCTTCTCAGTGTCCTGCTTCAAAGGAAGAGCCCATGTCTGTGCTCTTTTCATTGCTGTAGACTTTCTATCTGTCCTGCCTCAGTTTAGGCATGGCTGTGGATCCTGGGGCATGTTAGAGCAGCCTGGGCTGGAATGAACTGTGCTTTGAAAATTCACATCAGTGCGTGGAAAGATGGACAGGCAGATCCCTGCCCTCCCTGTTATTTCACTCTTGTTTTGCCTAATTGTCTTCCTGTTCCATGTGCTGACAGCCTCATCTCCTCTCCAGTGCCCAGCTGTGGGACAGGCTCATCCCCATAATTCCCTGGTAGGGCCTGGGATCATGAGAAACCCTAAGGGCTGGGTGTGTGCAGGGGTGCTGGCAGAGGGGTGCTGGAGAGCATCCCTGCAGGTCACAGGTTCCTGCCCCAGAGCTGCCAGTAGTGGATAACCAGCAGGGAGAGCAGCCTGGGTTGTTGGTGTGTCAGGGAGCTTCCTGCTTGCCCAGGCCTCCAGGACTGCACTCCTGCTTTTGGAAAGGCCTGGTGTGAGCCATTACCCTCTCTTTCACTGATTGTACCAGTGTATTTATAAAAGTTTCCCACTTCATACTTTGTCCTTTGAAATCTGGAGGCAAGACCCAGCAATGTTTCTTCAGGCTACCTTCCCTTTCAAATCCTGAGCAGGGGTTTCCTCTCAGCATTCTCAATCCATACATCCCAAATTACTTTGCTGCAAACTGCTGCTGCTGTGAATGGTAATTCTGCATTACCTTCCTGTGGTGTTGATTCCTTGTTTTCACAGTAGCATTTCAGCTTTTAATTCAAGGAGGATGCCCTAACATGAAATGTGCAATGTAAGAGAAAGTGTTGTCCATGTTGCTTCAACTGCCTTGCTGCTTTTGGTTTATCTGGGTCATGACTGTTGCATTGCTTCTAAACTGTGGCCAAAGTAAATGACTGCTTTTTTTTTGTTTTGCCTTCAGTTGTGAACTTTAAAAATCGTTCTTCCAGCAGCACATGAACAATAATATTAATTAGTATTGTTTTATTCAACTGCTGCATTGAAAGGATGACGTTAGTTTTGGTTTTAATTCCTTTGGGGTATGTTTCTTAAGACACCTGTTACATGGAAGAAGAGCTAAGGGCATTTCTTGGAGTGGCATTTCCAGGTATTAAAATAGTTTGTTCTCTGTTGTGTATGGCTATACATCCAACAGAAAGCTTGTGAATGATGGTGGGCCACTTAGAATCCCAGCACTGAAAGTATTGCAGACAAAATAAAATACCAAGCTGCCTCACTCCTGTGCCCTCCCCAGTTTCTCTGTTATACTCAGCCAATGCTGGAGCTTCTCCTGTGCCTGAGGAAGTGCCTGAGCCCTGATGTGGGACACATTGCCTTCCCAGGTCACAGTGCTCCCCTGGAGCTGCTCTGTGCCAGGCTAAGGACACACATCCCCTGGCAGTGTGAGGCAGTGCTGCTGCTCTGGTCATGTTGTGTGTACTGAGCACAGGCCAACTGGAATAAAGTGTGTTTGCAGACTGGCTGGCCTTGCAATGCAGGGGGCTGGGTCACGTGTTGATGAGAGAGAGACAAAATGGAAAATGTTCTTAAAAAGGGGAGAAAGGCTGGTGAATGAGGGCAGCAGGGAAATGACACTGAGGAGAAGCTGGGAGAGGTGGGAAAAGGTCACTGTGTTGGGCAGCAAACTTTAGGGGAGGGGAGGGGATGGCAGCGGGTGTGGGCCAGTCCATGTCCTTGGGCATTGGCCATGTACCATGTCCTTCCAATACAACGGGAGTTGTGGCTCTGTGACACCCCACAGCAACAGAACAGAGGTGCCTGTTTTCATTCCCATGTCACCATGCTGAAATTAGCCATTCTGGCACCCTTCTTATCAGCAGCTTTAATTCCATAGCTTGGGCCTCATTCTTAGCACCAATATTCAGCACTGGATAAC
Source organism: Zonotrichia albicollis (assembly GCF_047830755.1). Classification (NCBI taxonomy): domain Eukaryota; kingdom Metazoa; phylum Chordata; class Aves; order Passeriformes; family Passerellidae; genus Zonotrichia; species Zonotrichia albicollis. The sequence goes on along the minus strand of NC_133829.1, from coordinate 15,304,423 downwards.
CTCACTGAAATACAGACGTGAGAGCAGGACCAAAAAGGATCCCAAAGCCTCTCCTTGCTCCAAGGCTGGCACAGAAGGCTTCTAATTGTGCATTGATATGGCAAACTCTGGATGTGATAGCAGAGAGTAGGAACTTGGGGAGTGCTTCAGCTGGAAGCAGAAAACTGACAGAATTTCTAAGCTAGTTCAAAAAAGGATCCATGAAGTTCAGATAGAGATAACTTACATCCCATCCTAAATATGCAAATTACTCAGAGGATGTATTGATGGGCTGTTCTTTAGGACACCAGCTTGGTTCAACAGGATTCTCTTTGCAGCCCTTTTTGTGCCAAGGGCAGAGCTTTCTATTCATCTATATAATTCATTTCTATATAATGGAACTGCTTTCCATTTCAAAGCAAAACTTGTCGTTATTTTATGTTTTTGTTTTTCTGTTAGGGGAATTCCAGGCCTTTTTTAAACAAAAAAGAGAACACTACTAAGTTATGTTGGGTAGTAGTTTGGTTTCACTCTTGGGAAGAGGAGTGAAAGGTTTTAAATGTTATTTTCCATGTGTTTCTGTAATTAAATTGATTTAACACTATGCAGAGCTTGATATAGTCCATTTGGAGAAAATTCAAAAGTAGGTGTAGGATGGGGTTTTAAATGAATTGTCTGTTGTGTATTTGCCTTGATCTTTTCTTACTTCCTCTTTTTTTTCTGTTAATCACCTTTATGGGCTCTTACCTGTTTTCATAATTCTGATTGTGGACTTGGCTGAATGTTTATTAGTGTTTCATGATATCAATGTTTTAACTCTTCTCTTTTCTGGGTGATTTAGGGCTGAATTAGCAATGTCAGAGAGGAAATGTCTGTTGGATGCTCTGTGATTGTGTCTGTCCAGTCCAGGACTTCATGGCACACACAAATCCAGAATACATGTGGAAGGAGCTCTGGGCTTTTGGGTTAAACCCTGGAATTGGAAAAGTTGCTCCATCTGTCCAGGCTGAGTTTTGACCTCTCTGAAATGAAGATGATGATAGCACTCCAAGTGAAAGATTTTTTTTTCCAGTATTCATTTGGAAAGTCACCTTTATGCTTCCGAGTGTCCCTGGTGAGTGGATTGTGGAGTGCTCCTTGCCCAGCAGCCCCAGGAGCTGTGTGGGACAGCAAGCAGCAGTTTGGAACTTCACCACTCCCTTCTACACAGAGCATCATGAGCAGGTGTTTCCTTGTCAAAGGAGAATATTTGGTAACGTGCTGAATGAAACACAGCCTGTGCCAGACATATTGGGATGAGATAACTCTATCCTATTTGTACATTTCCCCCCGCTCATCTAAGGGAAAGAGGATTCTTTTTGAAAAATATTGTGAGATCTTAAAGTGAAAGGTGTGTGAGGGTATTGTTTGTCTTGTGGTGTTTGCTGGAAAAAAAAATTGAATGCAAGAACAAATGGAATGAGGGGAAATGTGAAAACAATGGGAAGAGAAAAACTGCTTTTAGCCTTACAGAGTAGTCATTGATTCATGAAAGCACAAGGATAATTCCTCATTGTACAGCTTTCAGACAACAGCTGGAATATTCACTTTGAGTTAAAGACTAGAAAATGTTAATGAACTGACAGAAGCCAAAGGAAAGTCAGTAAAAAGCCCCAGCAGTTAGAGGACCAGACAAATAACTGCTAGGAAAAGGGAGGGAAAATAGTGGAATGGAATGAGCAAGGAAGACACATAGATGTCAGAATTGAAAAGAAGGACAAACTCAGAGAAAAATCAATTGCTTTTGTAGCTCAAGTTCAGAAAGAGGAATTCTGGGGCAAAAATAGAGTTGTAAGTTTGGGGTTTTTTCCCTAAAAGGATTTTTTTGAAAATCTGTTGTTTTAATTTTATCTGGTTTATTCTGAGGAGTGATCTAGATAATGTGGAAAAAGAAATTCTTACTAAAAATGCAAACAATGCATTTGAATATGCTGTACAGATGAACAAAAACCAGGGGTTTTAAAACAGAGCACCAAAATTCACTCGTGAGACCCCAAAGGAACTGTGAACAACCCATAAGAATGCAGCTAGGAATGGCAATCCTATGAATGGTACTTTAACCACTGGCCATTCTCTTTTGTTGATTAGTACTCTCCATTATTTTTGTGCATATAGGTATTATTCTGACACAATATTTAAGCTGCACTGTAGCTGTGCACTGGATGCTACCAAATTGAGGTAATGAGAATTACTAATCCTCTTGAAGTCCTAGTAACCTGCTTGCCACATGTGCTCAAAATGTCTCATAGCCATGCATAGATTAGTTTGGAAATAGTCTTGTGTATGAATTCAGTTGTTACTTAGTTGCTCACACATAATCCTTTTAATTTCCCCAGTATATTATCATTCATTGTCTTCCAGTGCAGACCCCCCTTGATTCCCATGCCTTTTCCCCAGTGGTTCACTGGAATGTTTCCTGTCATGGCTTGGCCAAGGGCATTTCTGAGGTGTGGAACCTTGAAACAAAGTTAGGCTGAACAAAACAGTTGGAAAAAGTTACCAGCTAGCTAAAGAGAGAGGTGGCCATGGATTGAAGTAGATCTTACATTTGAGGTTACTTCAGACTGGTTCCTACCCTGCATTTCACAGCTGAACCAAGAGTAGAAGAAAAGAAGTGGCATGACTACCTGCAATCCTGAGCTCTGAAACTGCTGATTATGTGGCACGGATGATTTGTGCTGGGGCAAGAGCCAGCTGGCCATGTGGATGTGCTTTAACTTGCTTTTGAATAAATAGCACTTGGTATGGCTCAGCTTGATATGAACAGGAAGTGCCAGGCAGAGGAACTGTCACTCCAGAACATGAGTCAGAAGATGAAATGAAGGGCTGGCACAGATGCATTTATTTCAGTGCCTTCATATTTGGCATCTGTGCCCAGGCAAATGATCTAATAACAGCTCCCCTCACACCCTTGGATCCACGGGAAAAGAGCCAGGGTTGTGAATAACACACAGAAGACATGGGTGAATGTCTGGCTAAAAAGAATTTCTCCATGCATTTCATAGATTGGTGTGGGTTGGCTTTAGTCATGTTTTTAGTGCTTGCAGCTGCTCTGTCCACACCTCCTCAGTGACAGCCACAGGCTCCTCTCCTCATCCTTTAATTGGCAAACTCGCCTCCCTTTTGCCTCCTGTGAATTGTGAGCCATGGGAGGAGCCTTCCCTTGTATGAGCCCTCACAGAGATGATGCCTTCAAGACTTTTTATTGGGATAAGTCCACAACACAAAACTCCTCATATTTCTAAACACTAAGAATGTAACTTTGGGCAAATCTGGGTTTTGTGATGGTTAGTAACTGCCCAGGCAGGTCACTGTGATTTTTAATTACTCTTGGGGATGATAAAGCTACACATGGAGACCTAAATGCAAGAGTGTGTCACAAGTAATAATTTGGTGTTTTCTATCCAATCGAGTTTTGTTCAGTATCATTTGTTCAGATTTGGGATCTTTCTTTTTTTTCCATTGACCATTTATTAACTGGTGGCACAGGAACATTCAATGTCCTTTGTTGTAATTGTTGGCCCATTTCTGTATAAAATTTTTTCTGAGTCACATCCCAAACCATACAGACTCCTTTCATTGCCATGACAACAGCAAGGCATGCCAATGTTAGCAAAGTCTGCTGGAAAAAGAGAAGTCAGTAAAATCAAAACACAGTTAATTGAGGTATTTAATATATAAATTCCAATTTTCTGTAAAGAGCCAAAATTATCCTGCATTGTGGAAAAATAGTTAAGAATAAGCCCTAGATAAATAGCACAGCCTCATGCTGGACATTGGGTCTTGTCCTGGCACTGCATTATAAAAAAAGATCTTACAAAAATAGTGAGAGTGGAATTGCTCATAGCCCTGGTGAAATGTTTGGATCAGAAGAGGATGAAGAGTTAAATGTGGTTACTAAAAAAGTAAAGGATAATTATTAACAGTCAGAAAAATGTTTGGTGTCAAATTGTGTGTTGTTCTGTCACTATACCTATCTTTTAATTGCTTAATATTAAAAGTAAATTTGCTAGGATTACATAAGAGTATATTTTAAACTAATAAATAATGCAGTAACTCATGCAAAGTAATAGGGAATCATTGATGTAAAACAGGTCTTGTAGAGCTAAATGCTGGAAGAAATCTGCCTCAGTCAAGTGAAGCTGGGAAGGAGGAAGACTGTGGGTGGGACGTGAGAGGTCTGCATCATGGAGGATTATTGCTGTTTGAAAGAAGAGGTGAAGCACAGAGATAACAGAGGTCCTGTCCACAGCCTCCTTTCTCCTGAAACCTCCATGATCAGTCATGTGGGCTTTCTCTTGGCCTCCCTCTATGCTTTGAAGGGAAACTATTTTGGAAATAGAGATGGAGGATGAATGTCCTGCAGTCAGGGACATAGGGGCTGAACTCTTGAGATTTGTAGTTTTGAATACTTCTGCTTGTGCTTGCTGTGAAGGAGGGGGAGAGGATGAATGAAAAGCTGTGATTCAGGTATTCCTGGCCTGTGGCTGGGGGTGTCCCATACAACTCTTCTCAACTTTTTTTGTTCCATTCACCCTGTTAATATATAGCTAATATATATATATATGGAGGGCTCATCTTTCCTCTGGTATGTCCTCAGGGTACCCAAATGAGTTTCAGGAGCCTCTGCAATTTCCAAAGGGCGCAAGTGCTGTGTTTTCATTTAATGACAATTGACTCTCAGATGAGGTGGCTGAATGGTGGTGACAGCCATTGGTAGCATCAGAGCAAATGTAGACTTGTTCCCCTTATTTATGTCCTTACTTTCAGACCTACTGGAGCTACTGCAGGCTAGAATGCTGTTTGCTTTGTTTGGGCTCTCAGTAATTCTGCCAGTACTTGCCTGTGATGCACTAGGCCTCCTCATCCTGCACCACTTGCCATGCTAGGGTTTATTCCAGTGTGGAAGCTCCTGAGTCCAGCTCAGGCACTGGGGGTCTGGCTCTGAAGGAGAAACTGTGGAAGCCACTTGACTCACCAAAGATTGTAGTTAATATTAAATATTAACAGTTGCTGTCTAATAAACAAGCTTCATGTGAGAATTCACAAAGATGCTATTCATAGCAATAGCTACTCACAGCATTGCAGTAGCAATGGTCCTCCAGTGTAACCTAAATTCTGAGACCAGGGAGCCTCTGGAAACAGCCCCTGCACCTGCATCCAGGCAAATGGCAACCCTCGACTCTCAGTGCTGCAGAGGGATTGATGGGCTGGGTAAATACAAACAAAATAGAAAACCTTGCGATTTTGTGAACTTAATATTTAAGTGTATGTAACTTAAAGGCATTAGACATTTGTGAACCTAAGAAATTCCTTGAGAATTATACAATGCTTGGCTGCAGGTGGAGCCTTCAAGCCATAAAAGCTGCAGTTAATGATGAGATTTTGTCTTCATGTTGTGATTAATGTGTGTGGGCGTGGGGCATGTGAACATGGAGAAGAGCACATATTGCTGAGTGTGTGTTTATTATTCTTTCTCTTCTGTGGAATGGCAGATCTGCTGGACATGTCTGCACTGAATGTGTTTTCATGCATCTGTTGATTTTTTTAAAGTTTATTTCTTATACAGCATCCTTTGGCTGACATGTCTGAAATACTTAAGGAATACTGTAAAACGTTTTTATAGTTAGCCCCTATTTTGATGGTATTTGTTAGCATAGGTGGTCTCATCAATAAAGAAGGTGCTCATTCACAGCAGAGTTTGACTATGATTTTAGACAAGAGATTAGCTGGTGTAGTTAGAGGTACAAAACAAAAAAAAATCTTACAACTTATTGAACAAAAATGGGTTGTCTTGACCATTATTCTCTGGGTTGATCTTACATGGGTAAATTGCCAACAGAGACTTTTTTCTTAATCTGTGATTTTTAGCTTGGTTGGGTCAGACTTTTCAAAGCAAGACATTTGAGTTTTATTCTGATGCAAACGCTGTGCATCCCGGAGTTGCCTTTTAGGGGACAGAATGAAAAGCCATCCATACCTGGGACGTGTCTCCAAAGTGGTCAGTGACATTTTGTCCGATTTTGGTTGGAATTTGTGTCATGAAATGCAACAGTCCCTCCAGGGAGCTGAGCTCTGCCATTGGGGACCTCCCCTAACACTTCATAACTCAGAATAAAGCATTGAGGCTAATGAGGAGAGATGCAGGAAACACAGGCTACAGGACAAGAACACAGGATGGGATCGCTGATCCACTGGCACTGAGCCAGCCATCAGCTGTGCCTTGGGAAGCAAAGGCAGCAGCAAGCACAGAGCAAAGTGTCCCCAAATATTGTAGGGCTTTCTGTGGACAGGGCATTTTTCAGCCAGAGGAGATGTCTTTGATAAACTGATGGATTTTTTCATTTCCTGTATTTTTTCAGTCTCTTTTTGAGTCCAGGTAAACTTCTGCTACATTTTGTCCTGCATCAAGGTGTTCTACAGCTTAATTATATGTGAATGAAGAAATAGTAATTCTTTTCCTTGTTCTGAATTTTTCATCTGCTAGTTCCTCTTGTTACCTTTCAGCTCTTCCACTCGAAGAGCATAAACAATTATTCCCTGTTCACCTATTTCACATCACTAATCTTTGTAAGCTTCCATTGTGTTCCTGACTTAGGCTGATGTACTCAAACATATGCAGTCCCTTCTTGCAGAGTTTTCCTCTTGCTTCTGGTCAGTTTTCCCACTTAGTTTGTGAATATCTACTGACTCAGTCATGACATCCCTAATATTGTAGGGACTGTACCAGTTCCTGTGGCTATAACTGAGATTTCTCACTGTGTTGTTTGTTGCCGCTGTGGCCTCACTCATCTTGGTGTGCTGTCCTTGCTGCCACCATCTGAGCCTGTGACAATGCTCACCGCATCCTTTATCCTTCTTCAGACTTGGAATTCCATTCCTCAGTGACAGTTTGACTATTTGCTGTTATGTTGTTCGTTTTGTTTAAGCAAACACTTCAATATCCTCCTGCTTGTCCTCTAATGTGATTCGTTCTGCCTTTTCCGCACCTCTTGTCCCTGCGTACGGCATCCATTTCTCTTCACTGCATGTCCAATACATCAATTCCATCAGGATCCCGGCCTAAATGAGGTGCTTCGTTTCCCTGACCCGTTTCTTTGGTCGTTTTTATGCAAAAGCATTAGTCTGCTGTTCCTCACGCTCGGAGAAGCCCAACAAAGCCCAGTATCAGGGCACTGTGTCCGTTGCCGGTGCCCGCCGCGCTCCCCTTCAGCCGGGCCGAGCCGCTCCCGCCGCGGGTTCCGCCGCCCTCCGGCCTCGGGGGCGCGCCGCGCGTGCCCGCGCACGGGAGGCGGAGGCGGGGAGCGGCCGGCGCTCTCGCGAGAGCCGCGCGGTAGCCCCGCGAGATCGGCGGCTCCCCGCCCGCGTCATGTTTTCCCTGTGACAATCCGGGCCGGGAGGACGCGGCTCCCGGCGGGATCTCCGCGCTCCGCTCTCCGCGCCCCGCCGGCCGCTCCCGCGGGGCTCCCGGGCCGAGCGCCGCCGCCTCCCCCCGCCGCTGCCTGGTGAGCGCGCGGCCGCGCGGGGCTCGGAAGCGCGGGCAGGGGCGGGAGGCCTGGGCGAGCCCAGGGCCGGGATGGCTCTCCCCGCGCCCTCCCCGCCCCACAGCACCGCGGGGCCGCAGCCGCGGGCGGCCGGGAGCGGGGGAAGGTGCGGGAGGCTGTGAGGGAGAGGGGAGGCAGGTGGGGCCCGTCAGGTGTCACTGCCCTGTTGCTGAGGGTGGGAGAAGGAAGGGCGTCCTCCTGCAGCTCTTCTTCCTTCGTGGAGGATTTTGTGCCTTTTCAAAGCGGTATAAACTGCGAATTCTGCACTGTGCTTCGACTGAGGTCCTCGGAGCCTGTGCTTTTACCTCATGAATGCTCTTGTAGTGTGGCCGTGCATTTTCCTCCAAATGTTAAATGCATCTCTGGGTACGTGCATCCCAGGCGGACCCGGCAGGTGTCACAAAATTCAGTCTGAAATTTGTCATGTTTGCCTTGATCAGCTGCGTGCATGACTGTGGGTAGGTGTTCCTTGTGTCTCCACACCTGTCATCTGAATTGCACGGTCTTCCCATGGCGTGTTTGCTGGGTCTTGCTTGCAATACTGAAACATTATGTGTATACTTTTACTTAAAGATGATTTGTTTTGTATCTCAAAGTGAGGTCCTAGCAGGTGTTTTGTTGTTGTGTTTTGGATTTGTTTTGTTTCTAACTGCATATGGTTAATTTCATTGGTATGTTGCCGTACACAAGCTGCTTTTCATGTTTTTTAAAGGGCAGAATCCTATTGTTATGCCCTCTCCCTTTTACAGTGCATAGGAGAGGTTTAGTGCAGTTGAAACATTTTAATTTCTGTTGGTACATATCTAAGCTGATTGATTCCTCGTGAATGGTGTAATTTCTTTAGCTGGAACTGTGTGCTCTATATATATGTAAACATATCCTGGATGTGTCTGTATATCTGCACGTGTATATTGTCTTATGAGGTTGACCAGATTTGTAGTTTAGCAGAGTGTTCTATGCTGGTATTTCATAATAAAACCTCAGTTTACAAGTGCTGAATTTAATGCTGCTTGTTAGAGACCCCATACATATACTATGTCTGCTCCATTGGGATGTGGGACTGTGGAGGACTTTGATCTGAGGCTTAAGTCTCACATAGTTTTGGGGAAAATTATAATAGATATTTAATGTGGAAATGTAGACCGTGTACCTAGTCAGTTTACTACTACTTTCCCATTTTGAGAGGAATCTGGTTTTGTGTGAAAGATTAAAAGCTGTGCAATGTTGTGCTACAGGACAGAGTGGCATTGCCCATCTCCTGTAGCCTTGCACCTATGAGGAGTTTGTTGGGTGGCTGTTTCACAGTGGTTGTGTTTTAAAATGAACCATCTTAAAGCTTTTTGTCTCTAGAGTGCAAACCTGTAGTGAGGTTTTCCTCTCTGCTCCTGTGGTCTTATTTAAATATGTCATGGATGTTCTGTTCTTTGAACATTAAGACTAGACGAGTTTATGGGGTTGGAAGTATGTAAGTTGAAGGGGAAGTGGGAGTCTTGACTTTTTTTTGAAAACTATGTAAAGGAGGTGTTTATCTAATTGTTAATTAAACAAAGGGATGTCAAGTCTTTGACTTATTTTTGCCAAGAGACTGCTTGGCGTAGTAAGAATGTAACACAGTATTTTTTTGTTCATCTAATCTGTGAATTGAAAAATAGTTTAACAGTAAAAATTTGTTCTGCTGTTTCAGAACTGAATTAAATAGATAGAAGTTGATTAAAGATCTTTGGGTTTTGCCTTTAGTTTACCAATCTGAGGTAACCATGAAGTTTATTTTTCAAAGAAAACAGTATGGGGGGTGCTCTACAGAAGCATATTAATATTTTAATTTATTAATAATATGAATATTTTAAATTATCAGTAATGACTGGAGTAGGACCAGTTTAAGAATGGGGAAGCTGCATATGAAATTAGCAGTAATATTTGTTTTTGAGTAGTAAAATTACGTATGTTTAAGACGTTAAGACACATGTAGTATTCCAATTTTTCTTTTTGTTTTTAGTGTTATTATTCTTGTAATACTCATGGGGTAGAGATGTGCTCATTCCCGTTTTAAAAATAAGTAATGGAGACAGAAATTATGTGTATTTTAGGTAGGCTTGGTGGAGCGGGTCATAGGTTGTTAGGAAGTCATTGACCTTTCAAAGCAATGGCCTCAGATCCTGTACAGATACTTTATCTTCCTCTGTTCGTGAAACTTGAGAGATTTTTTACCTTGCACTGGTGTGTTGTAGTTCAAAGCAGATGCAATTCTCCGTGGCTGTTTCTGACTCCCTGCCGTCAGTCGTGGGCAGTGAGTGGTGAGCTCTGTGCTGCTTGTTTGCCGTGCTGGGCTCTCAGAAGTGCTCAAACTCTGAAATTGCTGCCGGGTTTCTTTTTGTCTGTCTGCCTTGCCCTGACTTACAGTCAAGTGGAGCATTCAAGTCTAGTAGGTGTTATTAGCTCTTTGAAAACACGTGAAGGAGCCCTCAGAAGTGGGAGCTGTGCTGTCACAGGGCTGCTTGCAGTAAGTGCAGGAGTGCTGCAGCTGCTTGCTGTGCTTTGGAGTCATTCAGAGTAACCCCTGGCAATTGTCAATATGAAGAAAAGGAAACGAAGCCAGTCTGGAGCCCGGTGGCTGCAGGGTTTGCCCATCAGCAGCAAGTGTAGCTGTGACCTTGGATCTGGCCAGGTGGGTTCCCTGGCCTCTTGTGATTGGCCTGATGTCACCGGGCTGTTTGGGAGGATGTTCAGGGGCTCCAGCAATCATCTTCTCTGCTGGAAGTTGGAATTAATTTGCTGCTTAAAGAGGAGCCTGCACTTTGAGTCCTTGTTAGTAACAACTTTTTCTTTTGCTGTCTGGACTAGATAATACTGAAATTTCACCCTCAAAACATTTCCTTACAAATGCGTGAATTTACACAACAGAAGTTTCTTTTTCAAGTAGTTCTAATAGGAGTTCTCTGAGTCAAGAAATGCAAATGTTAACAGGAAGTGTTAACACAAAGGGGCATCCACAACTTAGCTGGGCACCCTGCTCCAGTGTCTCAGCACCCTCATTGAGACGTTTCTTCTTTATATCCAACGTTAACCTACTCACATTCAATTTAAAAATTTAAAATGTCCTGTCACCACAGGCCCTGATAACAGGTATCTCTCCCTTGCTCTTATATGCTCCCTTTATATATATAGATATTTATTTATTGATCTATCTATATATATGTGTGTGTATATATCTATTTAAGGGCTGCAGTCCACCTTTCTGCTTACATACAGCTAACTTGAAAGTTGAATGTGTTTGAATTTTGACTGTGTGCACATATTGCACTCTCCTGTCTGTTGCTGAGTTTTCAAGTCATGATTTCTAGTAAATACATCTCTAAAACTTCTGTAGTTTTTGCAAGAAAGTGTTCCTATGTGTTGTGGTTTTTGAAAATACTGTTACTGCACTGCACAGTAGAATTACAAGTGATGGTACCTTTTGGGGAGAGTGGTAGTGCTAAAACCTCACCATGGTTTTTGTCCCTTTTCCAGTGCAAGATCAGGCACCTTTCTTTGCTCAAATTGTTGGGATGTTTTGATGCATAGAGAATTTCTGCTTCTCAGCTCCTCTTCACTAACTGCTTGTGATGATTGTGGATGTGGAGCACCTTGCATTCTCAGCTTTTGTTTCAGTAACCTTAAAGCATCTGAAGAAGTAATGGATTAAATTGATTTTTCTAAGTTTATCTGCTGAACAATAATGATCGTTTTTATTTCTCCTCTGCTTGGGTAGATTTTGTACAGCCCCTGGGGGTTTACATTGAGAAGCCATGATAAGGTTTTTATATCACTTTCCTTTTAAACACTAAAGTCAAAAGGGCAAATAGCTTTAATTTCATATTAACTTAAAAATAACTTTGTCTTCCTTTAGTCTGTCTCCAAAAAGATGTTTGGAGTAACCAGTTGTGACCAGCTGAAAGCATAGGGTTATATTGGTTTCAATACTATTCCTGATAATGAATAAATGAATGATCCCACAAGAACCTAAAATCGTGTAGGAAGACGAAAAGTGGAAGAATATCAAGTAGAACCTTAGCATGGCTTACTTCACAAATATAAGGTTAGGTGGAATTCAGTATTTGGAAAGAAAAGTTGATGGTTGTTTGCATAATTACTCTTATTGTGAATGATGATGTCATTGCTTTAGTTTCCATCTGCTGAGCAGGAGGCTGATAGCGGGAGGGAAGGTGCTGCCCTTGTGCCCGCTGCAGACAGGTGTTCACGTGCATTAGTGCCGGTGTGTGTTTCACTGCCGTGTTCCAGTACTGAAGGACAACCTGCTGGAGCTGCTCTTCTTGCTTTTTCTGGGTTAGTTCCTTTTGTTCCTTGCTTCCTAGTCCAGATTTGGAGGAGATCACAACTTGTTTTTTCTCTGCTGTTTCACAGTCCATCTCCTGTTACTGGTGCTGCTGCCTTTTTTATTTCTTTCACTGCTTCTGAGGACATTTTTTGCTTTCAATTCTGTGTGAATTTATAGTAATTTCTCTGCAGTGCAGGCACTTTCTAATTTGTTTTCTGTTCCATGACTGTTTTGGATAGATTCCATTCATCTTGCATCTCTCATGACAGTGTGTCCAGACTACATGGACAGGCCAAAAAGAACATTTGAAGATTCCTGCCTTGTATAGTGACCTGCAGTGCTTTTTGGCACTGGTGGAATATTGAACAGATAACTCCTCTAGCCAACATTATGTCCTGTTGGTTTCAGCTGTCACAGTGTCCCCTTGCTGGAAGCCATATGAAATGTCTTGTGGGTTTTACATTTCTGTACATTTCATATTTTTGGTATGTGACAAGGCAGGATTTTAGTTACTTTTATATATTCTTGGTTTCTAAATCACCTTTGCAGTAAAAGGCTCTAAATGTTGTTTGGAGCTGTGATACCTGCTGCTGAATCCTGTATATACAATCCCCTGTTTAGGAAAAAAGGGAAGCAAATAATTTCAGGTTACTTGTGCTTTCATTGTAAAATTCTAATAAGGATTGCAAAAACTGCTGCACTCCACAGCTGGCAGCACGTGAAGCAAGATTCTTACTGGGACTTTGTGGCTTCTTTGTAAGAAGTGTGAAAGACTGGAATGATAAGAACTTCAGGTAATCTGGCTTTTTATGGAATGTCAGGAACTGTTAGGAGTGGAACTTGGCAAAAGCAGAGAGCAGGCCTCCTGTTGCACAAAATAAAGGTACAGCCATATCTTGAACTTCACATTCAGCCTGGAGTTGTACAGGTTAGGAATTCGACAGAATATTGAGAAAATAATTTAGTAGTCTTGGATACAGACTAAAGACTTTGGTTTGCTGGTCAAAACGTTACATGGATTTGAATGAAAAAATAATTTAAAAGGGTTCTAAGAGCTTATGCTAAGAAAGTGAAATGTTGGAACTTTGAAGAGATTCCACTTGTATAGTGCAGCTGTAATACTGTCATCACAGTGAGGCAGTAAATAGAAACATAGATTAGGTTTTCTCTCGTATTTTAAGCAAATTGGCTTTTCCAGAGCTGTGATTGGCAATGAACTCAGAACTTCTCCTTTATCAAAAATTATCTAAAATAACATCCCAGAATAAGTTCTTCAGTAGTCAGTGTCACTTGCAGTGAATGAATTGATTTATATTTTTAATGAGCTCATGGAATTATCTGATCATTCTGATTGTGAAATCTTTCCTGAGTTGTGCGTGAGCCACAAAATGCTCGATATTTCTGACCCATCACAGAAGTTCATTTGCAAACAAAGCTTTAACTCCGTGTAGCAGCATCAAGAGCTGTAGTGGGAGCTGGCTGCCATCTGTTTAAATATTCCATTTTCTGCTCCTTTTTAGAAACCACCCAGGTGACATCAGGCTGAAGGGACCTTGAGCACAGGAGGTGCTCTGGGAGTCCCTCAGGGTGAAAGCAATGAATGGAGCTGTTGCAGACGGCAGGAAAGGAGCTCCCTGTCAGTGAGCACACAGTGAGGAGCTCTGTGTGTGTGGTACAGCACTGCAGCAGCCAGTGCACACTATTCACTTGCACAACCACATCTTCCCAGTGAATTCTGGTGTTTCCTGCCTTGATGTGACTGTACAGACTTCTTGTGTTGCAAGCTTTTGTCATTAGGTTCCCATCAAATAAATGTAGTCAGCTTCTGACAAAGGTTGCTGAAATTGCTGATTGCAGAGAGGGAGAGAGTGAATGCTTGTGAGGTTTATTTTTCTTCTGAGAAAACTTTTTATTTTTAGGATATAGAATATTTACGGCTTTATAGGTGCAGTTTTTCAAGAGATTTGCAGAAAATAAAGCTTTCAGCTACTTTTGTAGGAGTTCTAAGAGCCTGAGCACTTGGCTTCTGTCAGAATAATTTTGTGTGTGCTTGATGTCTGCTGTAATCAGGCTAAGTTAAAGAAAAACGTGGTAGTATTTTGTAGCTTTGTCAAATTCCACCCTTGTTATATCTTCAGTGTGTGTGCTAGTGTCACTGATTTAAAAAAACTGATTTTCTTCATACTAATGGAAGATACTGTCCATAATTTTATGCAATTTATATGTTTGAAAATCTCCATGGACTGTGAGTAGTTGTGCCTACCTTAAACACTATGTTAAAATAATTCCCCTTGTTTGCTGTGCTCATTTGACAACACTTGATGTAACATGAATTTTGCTTTTTATCCCTGTATTACAATGTTTATTCTTTGGGCCTTGTGCAGGGAGGGAAGCACAAAGCTGTAAAATAGCAATTAAGCAGGAAGATTCAGGCTTGTACAAGCAATGGGAAATCACTGTGCTTCAAGATTTACCTCCATTTCTGAGCGGATTGTTCATGGTTTCCTTTTCACAGCCTGGACAGCAGCTGCACCTTCTTCCTCCTTATCTGTGGGCTTGCATTATTCTCGCTGGAAACCCGTGCTCAGCTGCCTTTGGCAGTGGGGTGGATGCAGCCTGTCTGTGGGGGAAGGGCCCTAAATCAGCTCCTCCCTGCTCGTGTTTCGGTGCTTTCTGTCTGTTGATGAGTTGTGTGTGTGCACTGAGGGCTTCAAAAGCAAAACGTGTTTTGTGGGGAGACCACTCTTACACTCTCTGATCAAATCAACTAGATGATAATTCTGGTTTTTAAGGATCTTTTCTACAACTTTCTTTGAAACAAAGCATAAACCCTTTGTTTTTTTCTTGTCATGACTTTCATGCTTACATGCCTTCCTGCAGCAATTCAGTGTCACCTCTTTTTATTTGCCTGGAGCTGTTCCTGACCTTCCTGATCTCCTCAAAACGAGCTACAGTGTGATGTAGCCACACTGTGCAGCTTCTGCCCAGTCTCCACCTTTCTTTAAATTGTTCCAGCAGTCTTTCTCTTAGATCTACACACAGCAACTTCTGAAGAGCTTTTTTAAATTCTAAGCATTTTTTAAATTAAATCTAAACCCTAGAAGGGAGCTTCGTATTTACTTATATCAGGGTAAATTTGTTGGGTGCATGGAGGTGGTTCTTGGTGACATTCAGGTATCTCCCATCATTTCTGAGCTGACATGGGAAGGGAAGGCTGTGGGAATTCCTTTGGGGAATTGTGTATATTCTGTCCAAGACCTGTCTTTCCTGCTGGACTCAGAAACAGAACTTTATAACTTTATGGACTTCAGCCTTCAGCCCCCTGCCAAAGTCCCTTGTGAATGACTCTCATTTCCCCTGTTCCCTTGCAGTATAGGAGTGCTTGGGGCACTTTCTGAACTCCTCACTCCTCTGACTGTGTTCAAGGTGAGAATTTCCCATACCAACTTCTTTAGTAATGTTTTTTCCCACTTGTGAGTTCTTATTCTTGCATTTGAAAGTGATCAAAGCTGTCCCACTTACCTCAAAGTGGCAAGACCTAAAAACTTCTTGGTTTCCTGAAGCTGTAGTAAAAATCTGAAAAAAATGTTTGTTCTTAGAGGTTTGACAGTCTCGCTGTCTGAGCCAACCAAATGGATTTATGAGAAATATTTAGTGTCTCCTTTGTTCCCTTTCTAGAGAAATCTCTTTCCATAGCTAATTTAGGAGATGGTGCTAAGTGGCTGGAAAATCTGCTGTTACTTCTCAGTCCCATTTTCCCTCACATATATCACTTTATATAAACACACACAAAAAAATTATACAGAATTTTCTTGATAATTTCACTTTGATGTTAACTGAAATGCTTTGGAAGAATTATTCCCCTTTGAAAATAAATAATTGTTGCAGAAAGATTACCTGTGTTTCAGACACATGTACATGAAACACAGATATTTTTAGTATCTAATATAAATACAAAGAAAAATATATAAATATAAAAATATAGAAATATTTGTGGTGGAATACCTATTTCATTGTGTCTCCTGGTCAGTTGTACATTAAGGTGTGAGTCATCCATGCAGTCAGTGGCTTGCTATTGTATATATGCAATGAGCAAGCTGGGATTAATGGCAAGATCAAATTCCTCTTTCTCTTTCTGTGATTAAATGGCTGTGGTGGCAGAGAGAAAGAAGGAACAGCATTCATAGTTTATCTCCTCATAATTTATTTCTGTTTCATGGAAATAACTTGTATGTAGTTAGATGCATCTCCAGTCTCTTACTTTATTCTTGTTTGAGATAGGGGAATAGTTCTTTTTCCTAAAAAAAGATGCAGTTTTTCTCAGTGAAAGAATTGGCTGTTTGGCCTATTTCGTTATTGATTTAAACTTACTTTTAATTTTTATATGCCCAATTGTCCATTGTATTTAATAATGACTTGCAATAGGCCATTCACACTTTGAATACATGTAATGTGTTAGTTATTGTAGGCAAGCTTCCACCACAAAAATTAATATTTAAAGTGACCTGTAAAAATTAGCTGGTGGTTTCAGGCTGAATTGATTCCTACTTAAGAAAAAACAAACTCTTTAATAACACAGAATATTTCAAATTTTTTAACATTATTTGCTAGGCCACTGAAGACTGCATGCTTTCCCTATAATATGACAACTTTCCTCTTTTTCCTTATTTTTCTCAAGAGGGAAAATCTTAAGTGCATCAGTTATTATTAGTGTATACTCTGTCTTGCTGACAAACATTTGCAGGCTCTTGATTTTTTGTTTACTTTTTGCTTAAGTGCAGCAAACACATCTAATCAAAAACTTCTTAAAAATCATCATCTAACTAAATATATGGAGAGAAATAAGTGGATAAAGGGGCAATGAAATTTGTCATCAGCTTTCTTTCTGAGTTCTTGGCTGTGTGGAAATGCATGCCAATCACTGAATTATTGTGGTTTCACAGTCGTAGGGCTGCTTGTAAGTTGATTTCTTTGAATTTGAAATGCAGCCAGTTACCTCCTGTCTATGGTTACCAGTTATGACAAGATGTGGAATCTTGATTCTGAGCTTAGAATTTGGGTGCTAGTTTGGCTGTGTGGTGTGGGTTTTTTTGTGATGGGGAAAACCATGAACAGAGCAGAAGTACCTGGTTTTGACTTTTGAGCTGGGAGGGACAGAATCAGGGATACACAGTCAGTCTGCACTGGGACTCAGCTTTGGCACTTACAGGTTCACCTTCAGATGCACTTACAGGCATGGACTGATAAAAGGAAAAAGAACCTTTGTCTGCTGCCGGTAATGTTCATGTTTCTTAGAACATTAAAAGAGACCTCGCTTAAGAATATTTTCTTCCATAATTTAAATGATCTGCTCTCCTCTTAGCTCAGGCAAAAGCCTTCTCTGATTATATTCCTCGTGTTTTCACAGGTTTCACTTTAAAATTCTTTCCCTCACATTCCCTTTCATTTGATGGAAGAGAGCAAAGAGCAGTTGGTGTGCAGTGCAGGGATGGGTACCAGCAGCTCTCCCTGTGCTTGTGCACTTACTCCAGCAGGGGATTGATGAGCTGAGCCTTTCCCTGAGTTCCATGGCAGCCCTGGCTGTGGTTGGCAGGGCGAACACTGGAGGCAGCTTGGTTACCTTCGAGTCTTTCCGTGCAGCTCCAGTTCTGCCGCTGCTGTTCCGGAGGAAAAATTCTCCATCCCGGCTACACACAGCTTGGCTTTCAGGGTTTGGTGTGTGCATTTCCCCCCCACCGGTCCCTGGAGGGAGCTTTTGAAATAGGTGTTACATTTGGTAACACTGTTGAAATCTTTGTTCAGCTATGTGTTTTAAGTCCCATTTTAGTTGATTTACCAATAGGCAGCCGTAAAATATATGCAAAAATGTACTGCCCCAAAATGGTGATTTCCTCAACAGGAACTGTGGTTCTGAAAGATATGACAAATAAGTTGTGTTGCACATTCTCACGGTTCACTTCTTTTTTTTCCCCCCCTGCTGAGGAGCAGGAGGAGAAAGGGAGGAATAAAGGCAGATAAAGTGGATGTTTTGTTTCATTTGTTTGTTTAATATAAATCCCAGAAAGTTCTGGGTACTTTAGTTTGAAGTGTTTGAAGTGTTCCAGTGTTGAAATAGTTTTATAAAGCTGTTGCTATACATTTAGATTGTTACAGGTTTATGATGACAAGAGAAAAGTACTTTTCTCCCCTTGTCACAGGTTTCTGGCTTCTCCCTTTGTGCCTGGCTGTGTGATCAGTGTGTTCAGACGGTGTGTGGGACTGGCCCACCCTGCACACTTGGTGCCTTCTGCATGTTCACCTGGCCCTGCAGCGCTCAAATACAGGGAAACAGCAGTGAGCATTCACTTGAGTTTTCACAGCCAAATGTATTTTCTTTTTGTCTGCCCTAAAAAGAGCTCAGATGTTCATGTCTAGGCTCTGGAGCAATTATAAACCTTGTATTTGTGGCAATGAGCTGGAAGAAATAAACGTACCTATACCCTGTGTAACTGTTAGCTGGTTTCTGCTTAACTTCAGTGATCTGTAGTAGTTACATGCAGAGAGAGAGATCTTTTACATTTGTATTCAGAGAGTATTTCCAGGATTATGAGCAGTGTCTGGTTAAAGCCTTCTGCCTGTCACATGAACCTGAATGTTATTTCCAAGGTGGACCAACAATTTCTTCTGAAAGCTGCAGGAGGAGAGTAGGGCACTGCTAAGGGCTCAGCTTTGAGCTTCAGTCTCTATTTTTAGAGATGCATACAAGGGCAGGAGGGAAAAAATCTATCAGTTTTCAGGAAAAGCAGCAGTATCTGCACCTTTGAGGTACATGAGCACATTTTGAAGTTTCTGAAAGAAGAGTAGGTGGTGAAAGCATAAAGCCCATGAATAAGTCTGTTTGGGAACTTGTTAATGGAGCCACATCCCTATGTTTCACCTCTTGATAAGGCACAAACAAGACCAGAGTTAGGACATTTTCATTAATTGGCCTTAGAGTTTCTGTTAGGATCCAATGGTAGTTAGCAGATACTTTGTGACAGATGAGATGGTGTTGCTCTTTCTTCCTTCAGCAGGGTCCTGGTGTGAGAGTACCTGTCTGTGTCACTTGGAGGCTGAGTGCTGGCAAGTTTTGTGGTGTGAGTAGACAGAAGGTGTGTCTTGTATGAAATGCAGGGAATGCTCCCTGCTCTGAGTGGTGCAAAACAGCAGTGGCTGCAGGTTGGTGGGATAGGCCTGGCTAAGGGGCAGGTACCTGGGGCTCATGGAAAGCTTTTCTGAAGGTATTCATCTCTTGTAGGGGAAATTGGACTGAAATAAAAGTAAGTGCTTAATAGCACACAGTATGCTTTTTTGGCAGATGTATTGGCAGAATAACTGTAGTAGTTTATGTTTTTAATTGATGATTTTAGGTGTGAAATGTCAAGATAAAACAAGTACCAAATTGCACTGCCTGTTAGCCGTTGTCCTGCAAGCACGACATGGCAGCAGCACTGACTTTCACTGCATGGCAGAGAGTCCCTCCACCCCCAGGAGTTTAGTTTGGAATTAGATCAAATAGGGCTCACACTACCAAAGGACACAAAACTCTCCTTTAGGGAATTGTAGTACTTTTTGGTGAATTTGTAATGTGTTAGGACTTACAGGGTCAAAGAACAGAAAGTAATCATTCAGAACCTATGTAACCCATGGTTAATGATTATAAAACAGGAGTCAAACACATCTGGTTTGTACAATAGGAGGTAAAGCATTGCTTTAAAGAAAATTCTTTTAAAAGGAGCAGTTTGAAAACACTCACTTTGAAGAAGCATCTTTGCATATTAAGCTATGAACTACCTTGGCAGAAGGTAGAGTTGACATCAAGAATCCTCTTGAAGAACTGGAGTTCTAAATGCTACTGGCATTAAAATTAGTAACTCGAGTGTCTCTTTGGGATCAGAATGTTCTTTTAATTTGTTAATTGTTAAAAATTTCTCAGACATAGACTTAGAAGAACCCTGGACTCAACTATTTGTGATCAGTCTGTGTTCTTGTATGTGAGAAATTTTTCGAACTCAGTGTAGGTTTTTAGGAATTGTGATCCTTTATTCAGATAAAATAGCAAAATATCATACCATTACATGGATGATCCTGCAGGCATAATAATCATAGTGCTGAGATATGCTTACCAGCCCTGCACCTTTGTGGTTCTCGACATCTAAATCTTACATTGCCTTATCTGTTAAATGCTGTTCATGTCACTTAGAAGAATTAAATTTGCTTTATATGAATTTTTGTGTGTATGGATTTAGAAAATGCAGACTGACTTACACCGAAATTCTTACATCGTGTTAAGTAAATTGCACATGCATATAGGTGAAACAGTGGAACTGGTAATTCTTGGTGGTCAGTCTTTCTCTGCTTACCTTCTGAAAGGATTATTTGGGTTTGTCCTGCTGTCAGTAATAAGATCTATAGGTAATATTGCATAATTGACAGTTTTTTTCATTTTCAGGACTAATGGCAAAGAAGTAAACCAGCATGGCAGCTATGGTCCCACCTGTGAAGCTGAAGTGGCTTGAACACCTGAACAGCTCATGGATCACAGAAGACAGTGAATCTATTGCAACAAGGGAGGGAGTTTCTGTCTTGTATGCTAAGTTAGTTAGCAATAAAGAAGTAGTGCCATTGCCCCAGCAGGTTCTGTGCCTCAAGGGACCTCAGTTACCAGATTTTGAGCGGGAATCTCTATCTAGTGATGAGCAGGACCACTACTTGGATGCCCTTCTTAGCAGCCAGCTGGCACTGGCAAAGATGGTGTGCTCAGACTCTCCGTTCGCTGGAGCTCTGCGAAAGCGTCTCCTTGTGCTGCAGCGAGTCTTCTATGCACTTTCTAACAAGTACCACGACAAGGGGAAGGTGAAGCAGCAGCAGCACTCACCAGAAAGCAGCTCTGGCTCCACAGACGTGCACTCTGTCAGCGAGCGCCCCCGGTCGAGCACCGACGCGCTGATAGAAATGGGAGTGCGGACTGGGCTGAGCTTGTTATTTGCACTGCTGAGACAAAGCTGGATGATGCCTGTGGCAGGACCTGGCCTCAACCTCTGCAATGATGTTATCCATACTGCAATAGAAGTTGTGAGCTCTTTACCACCTTTATCTCTAGCAAATGAAAGCAAGATTCCACCTATGGGTTTGGACTGTTTGTCACAAGTAACAACTTTTCTTAAAGGAGTAACGATTCCAAACTCTGGGGCAGATACTCTAGGTCGTAGATTAGCTTCTGAGCTGCTTCTTGGTTTGGCTGCCCAACGAGGTGCCTTGAGATACCTTCTTGAATGGATAGAAATGGCTTTAGGTGCTTCAGCTGTGGTAAACACCATGGAGAAAACCAAGTTACTGCAAAGTCCAGAAGGGATGATCAGCTTTGATTGCTTTATGAGTATATTGACCCAGATGCGACGATCTCTGGTAGGTGTAACCACCTTTGGATTTTCTGCATTCCAGTGTAGCTGCATTCTTAACTGAGTAGTTACTGCACCCCAAATGCCAGTTTGCTGAATATGTTAGAAAGGGGGCTTTTTTTGTGATCCCCCCCCCACCGTGTTTTCTTTGTTACCCACCATCTCTTTCTCTTCCCTCCTGCCCACCTGTTCCCTCATAGGTAAAGATGAAACAGCAAAACAGTCTCTATGTTGCATTTTGGTGTTATTTTCTAACTTCAGGGAAAGAATTGAGAACATAGTTGATCCACTTGGACTTGTACATTTAAGTTCATAGCAGAAAAAGTTAGAAAATTCAGTTCTGCAATAGACCTTGTTTCCTGTTCGTTACTTTTATTGCACATTTCTGCTCCCCCATTCACCTAGGCCTCTGCTTATTCATCTTCAGAATGTTCAGCAGTTTTGCTGATGCTCAGAAATTAATGTGATAAAAAATGAGCTAAATTGGAAGTGTGGCACATTGCTTTGTATATTGAGTGCTCACTGCTGGTGCTGGATGAATATTGCTTTCCAAGGTATGAAATTGTTGCACAGTGCACAGTCAGAAGCTGTGGCAGCCTCCTGTCTTGTGGTGCTCAGACTGAAACTGGAAATGACTTTTCCTCAAGTGGTCATACTTTCCTTTCAGGCTTGTACTGCTTGTTAATAAACATAAACTTTAAAATCTAAAAGAGATTCTAAAAAAGATCTAAAAACTGTTTTGAAGAATGAGGTCCATGAGAAGAGCATGGCAGTAGCAGTATCTGAATTGGAATAAATGTTTTGATGGACAACTTTATTTGCTGTTGGATTTGGGCTATATATACAATTAGAGACCAAAATATGAAAGATATGTAAGCATAAAATTATTTATTATTAGTAATTTAGAAATAATTATCACTTTAGACACAAATAACATGCATTTCATTACAAAATAGTATTGGGAGAAATTAACTCCAAACCCAGATACCTTCATGAAACTGAATCAGTGAGAATGTGGGACTGGCACTTGTGGCAGTTCTGTTTTCCTGAAGTGTGTGCAGGTAACAGCTCAGGAGAGAGGTAGTGTACTTATGCTTTTATAGAAAGATATGTTGATTTTTTGCTTAGCCATAAGAACAAGTTCCTGATGTATTTTGTTCAGGTGGACTGTTGCTGTATTGAAAGCATATTTCTCCTAATAACAACATTTAAACATTGTAGGGATCATCTGCTGACCGAAGTCAATGGAGAGAGCCAACCAGAACATCAGATGGCTTGTGTTCTCTGTATGAGGCAGCTCTGTGTTTATTTGAAGAGGTATGGCTTGAAAAAAACTTCTAAGCTACTGTAGTTTACTTCCTCTTCACACATGAGATTGGTGTGCACATGTGGGTGTAGTGATTCTGGGGTCAAAGAGGTGCAAAAAACATTGAAAAATAAAATGTAGTGGGATAAAGTCATTAAGCTAATTAGTTGGCAAGCTCATGATACAGGCCTGGTGATTTGTATTTTAGACAGTTACTGTGTTGAGGGGCAATTAAAGCTGCATTAAACACTGTGACTGTATAGGAAGAAATATGAAATGCTGCTGTGTAATAAATCTGTGGTGTGAACAGGTTTGTCGAATGGCCTCAGACTATTCCAGGACATGTGCCAGCCCTGACAGCATTCAGACAGGTGATGCTCCCATTGTGTCAGAGACCTGTGAGGTGTATGTGTGGGGCAGTAACAGCAGTCACCAGCTGGTGGAAGGAACTCAAGAGAAAATACTTCAACCCAAGCTTGCTCCAAGCTTTTCTGATGCACAGACGGTGAGTGACATCTGTTAATGGTACATTATGTAACATTCAGCAGCTTCATAGTCACAGTATGAAACTGAAAAATAGTACTTGATTTCTGAATGTCAAGTTGTAAGGAAGCAAATTGTAATGGATGATGTTCAGAACTGGTCACACAGGTTATTTTACTGAGAATATCACACTACTTTTATTGATGCCTGGGAAAAACATTCTGGTTTGGTCTTAGTGACATGCACGGATAAATATTCATGTAACAAGAACGACTGAATTACCTGACTTGCTCTGTGGAGACAAGTATAGCTGCCTGTAGTTCTTTTTGGTGGGTTTGTTTTGATTTTGGTTTGTTTTATGGTGGATTTTTTTTGGTTTGGTTTATTTTGGTTTTTGTTTGGTTTTTTTTAATTGTTGGTTAAAAGGTGCCTTAATGACTGCATGCTCTTTTCCATTGGTAGTTTTCACACCAGCGATTGCTGAGTTCAGAGCTCCAAACTGGACTAGCTGCTGACACAGCAACCTTAATTAGCTTTCTGAAAATCAGTCTGCATGCTCTTTCTGCTCTGTCACAGATTCTGCAACTGCAGCTGGGCACTTCTATTGATGCATGACCCAGAATATAATAGTTTGCTTTTCTGGTACTATATTGGCTTTGCAGTGTTGACTTAAGTAAAAGCACTTTCTGGTCACTAGACAATTTAGGTGCATTTTCTGGAATTGTTTCTATGGACATCACTGATGTATTTTATATTTCAGTGGGTTGCAGGACTGGACATCATAAAGCAAGTTTATGCATTCAGAAAACTTTCAAAACATTTGAAAGAGTAATCTTTCAATTCCATGATTGAAAGATCATGGAATGCGTGATCTGAATGAATGTATTACTCTTTCAACAGTACTGTATACAACTATACAACAAATTTATGTGGTTTTTCCACTTAGCCTTCCACTTGCTGATTGTGGTAGGATTATCTGTATGAAGACATTCATTCCCATTAAACAGGGCTGTGCTCACCTGTTGGGGCTGGTTTATGGTGTCAGATGGAGCCTCTGCACTTCTGCTGTGTTCAGATTCCTGTAGGGAATGGTTTCTGTGTTAGTCCATTTGCTGTTGGGTCATTCCTCAGCTGAGCACTGACTTCCCAAAAGGGACAAGTTCTTATTTGCTTAAAAGCTTTTGATCTTATTTCTTTGATGTTCACGTGATTATAGTCTCAAGTGAGTGGATTTTTAGCATTTGGTTTATTTTTGGAATGTTACTGCTTGGTACTGGTTAAAATTAGACTAAACCTACAGTATTTTATCAAGCTGTTACTTTGTCTTTCTTGCTTTTGAAACATTAAGATTTCCATCTGTGAGTTTTGGAGGTCTGAATGCAGCACAAGTTCTACAGTCTGTAGAAGAGATACAATTAAATAAAATAATCACTGTTCATACACTTTAGTCAATTATGAAAATAGTTTTAATTGTAACATATTTCCCAAGAGTTTTAGTTTTACTGCTTGCTGAAATGCAAATTATTTTAACATTGTGTTATATTTAATTTTTACATCATTTTATATGAAGAAAGCTGAAATTCTGTTACAAAATATAGACTTCTAGACCTGTATGTAAATTCTGGATTTGTCCAATCTCTGTATTTCTCTGTTACATCTTTTTTCTCTTTGTAGATTGAAGCTGGACAATATTGTACATTTGTCATTTCTACGGATGGTTCTGTTAGAGCCTGTGGAAAAGGCAGCTATGGGAGACTGGGACTGGGAGACTCCAACAATCAGTCCACCTTGAAAAAATTGACTTTTGAGCCTCACAGGTCTATTAAAAAGGTGTCATCTTCAAAAGGATCTGATGGTCACACTTTAGCATTTACAACAGAAGGGGAAGTCTTCAGCTGGGGTGATGGTGACTACGGAAAACTGGGACATGGAAATAGTTCAACTCAGAAATATCCCAAACTTATTCAGGGTCCCCTGCAAGGCAAGGTATGTTTTGTATAGTGGAGCACGTGGTTTTGTTCTGTTCAGCTGGCATGTTGTGTAAAGTTTGAAATTGATAAAATCCTAAGAAAAATTCTGTGTTCTTTCTAGACTTCTCTTTGAGGCTGGGTCTGCTTGCAACAAAGCACTAGAGCTTATGGTTGCCTGTGATTTGGGCAGTGGCATTGTCAGGAAAGCTTCTCACAGCCTTGACTCAAACTTGTTCAGGAGCTTCCACTGAATTACAGTTTCAGTTTTGCTAGCTGCAGCATCAAGGCTTTCACATATAGATTGTCCTAAACATCCCCTGCTGCTGCTTTTTTCTCCTCTAAGACTGGATATCATCATGCTAAACCTGCTTGATAAATAAATCATTAGTGGTTTTCCATATGAACTTTTTATGTACTTATTTCCCCTTATCAAATAAACAGAAAAGATTGCAAAGATTACGTGTGTACTTAATCCTTGTGAATGGACCAGTTAGTTTATGTAGACTCCTTCTGAAACTTGACTCTCCTAATTTTTCCAACTTCCCACTTGATTTGTGTAAAAATGTTGTCTTTGTTTATGTGTGTGATGCAGGTGGTGGTGTGTGTATCAGCAGGCTACAGACACAGTGCTGCTGTTACAGAGGATGGAGAGCTGTACACGTGGGGAGAAGGAGACTTTGGAAGATTAGGTAATTTGGAAATTTCATGAGATGCTTTTGGGAAAATCCCTGTGTCTAGTAATGATTTTATACATCTGTTTGCCTTGTTCTTTAATTGTCCACTCACATACACATACACATGTACTCAGGTGTGTGCATACAGCTGGCAAGTGCAGCGATCTTAAAAGTTTTTAATTAAGTTAATTTTACAAAAAATATTTCTAAAAGACTTTTCATTTCAAGGCAAGTTGCTTTTTATTCATTCCTAAGACTATATCATTGCTAATGTCACTGGAATGTAAAAACAGTTGACATTTAAAATAAACTGAAATTCTAGATAAACCTCATTTAGTGTGATAGTGGAATGATTCTTTGAGGAATCATAATAATATGGCTAATAATATCAAGGGTCTGATTTTAATAAGGATACTTCATGTTAAGTTTGCCAGAATGGCTTAGTGTTCTTTTACCTTAATAAATCTAAAAAGTTAAATTTAACTGAAACAAGAAACCCTGTATTACTATTTCCTTCAAGTTAACTTATCTATTTCATCATCTTTGCTGTAGAGCTGCTATGCCTGGTGTAAAACTGCTCTTCTGGAGCAGGTTCAGTTGAACCAACAGGTTTTGTGCAGAAAATTTTTTCAAGTTGGGGTTTAGTTCCCTTCTGTTTTCTTTAAATGTCACAATCATCAAGTATAGAGGAGTAAAAGCAAGCAAGTGGCAGGGGTGGAAGATGAGGAGAGTGTTTGACAGTCACAGCTTTCAAGGGAATCAGTAGAAGGTCTGAGAGTATCCCTGTTGAAAAGAAAAGAACTCTGTGTTAGAGGTTTAACTAGAATTTTGGTGGGAATTGTGGAAACCTCCTTGAGTTTTAGATTATATTGGAATTTTGACATCCTTTGGGGGTCTTGGAGTGTACAGTGTTGAGTTCTAGAATGTAGCTCACTGTAACATTTCATTGGGTTACAGGACATTTTTAATATTTACTCAGTTATGGATACCAGTGATAATAATTTTCCTCTGTTCTCCATTTTTCTTCGGTATCCACAGACTTTCTGGAGTTTAATACTTGTTCTGAAGTAGGTGTTAGCTGTGATGTGCATGGTTTCTGCAGAAAGGACCCGTTAGAAATGTGGCTGTCTAAAGGCAGCTGGGGGCAGATCTGGTCAGGCTGTGCAATGGACACAGTGACAGAGGGCCCTCACTGCAGCTCCCTGGTGCTGTGCACGATACCTGCTGCCACTGCTGCCCAGTGTGGGCAAGGCCAGCTGCCCAATCAGCTGCTAGTGAAGGCAGTTGTACTAGGAATTAGTTCTATTTCTTTTCAGCTAGGTAGAAAATGATCGTAAGTTTTAGAGGCAGTGGGATCTGAACAGGTGTTCTGGAGTATGTCCTAAGATTTAATGCTTAACTTTATGACAGATGTCTTTCAAACCTTATGACAAATCTTTCTAAAAAATGGGCAAAAATCATCATTTGTGATGTCTGCAATACACATGGAATTTGAAAAATCATGTGATTGCAAAACAAATATAGGACTTTAATTGTCACTAAAAGAAAATACTTCTTTCTTTTTTCCTTAGGTCACGGTGACAGCAACAGCCGCAACATTCCAACTTTAGTAAAAGATATTAGCAATGTAGGAGAGGTCTCCTGTGGCAGCTCACACACCATAGCTCTGTCCAAAGATGGGAGAACAGTGTGGTCCTTTGGAGGAGGAGACAATGGTGGGTAAAACAAATGGTTTTGGTAGTAATTTTTACCTTATTCCATCTGCCTCATAGTTTCAGTACTCCTTGCAGTTGGGTTCTGGTTTTTATTCATCATTTGGTTGCTATTCAAGGAAGGGATTCTTAAAAAATCTAAATACAATATCTGAAGTTCACCTGCAAGATGATAGAATTAAAAAAAATATTTTCAGCAGGGGAGGAGTTTCACAGCGCAGAAGTGTCAGTGAATAGATGAACAGTTCTGGAAAAAATGCTGTGCTGATGACTTTCAAATAAGCTCACTCATGATATGTCAGTAGCTAATTATGTCCTACAAACTATTGCATATAAACTGCCTGGGATTTGTGTTTCAATTTTAAAATAGACTATAATAAATATATATTTGTATCTATATATGTATATGTATATATATGTAATTACAAGTCTGTAATTACTGTAATTGAAAGAAAATGGGTTTTATAAAAATTGTAATATGTTTTAATTTTAAAAATCTACTCTGATATTTTTGGAAATCTAAAAAAATCTCTTTTGGGGTACTTTTTAATAGTTGTCTATGCATTGAAAATACCTTTGAAATACCATTGAAAATAAGAAAGTTGTGTTTCCTCTTTTGCAGGCAAACTTGGTCATGGTGATACAAATAGAGTATATAAACCTAAAGTTATAGAAGCCTTGCAGGGAATGTTTATTCGAAAAGTTTGTGCTGGCAGTCAGTCTTCCCTTGCCTTGACATCAACAGGGCAGGTAGGCAAAACAGGTTTCACTCAAATTACAGGAGTTGGTGAAGAAGGTCTGGGTTCCTATTATCTCTGCATTTATTATTTTAACTGTTGAGAAAATGTTCAAAGAGTACTTAAATAGAAGTGATTAGAGGTTGAAGTACCTCTAATGCACAAGAGTATTTCAGAATGTGCTAAGAGTCATCTAAGACACACTTTTCAAGATTTTTGTTTAGTCATAGAAAACATGCATTAACCTATGTTTTTAGGTTAATAAATATAAGTGTAAAATCAAATTTTATTCAAGAAACAAACAACAATGAAATGCTTGTAATTTTTAATACAGTAATCAGCTCGGGTGATTAAACGATTTAATAGTTTTTTAAAATGCATATGTATATTAGAATATAGTTATTAACTGCAAGTTTTATTTCTAATCTGAAAAATCTCAGGAGAGCTTGGAGCTGAATGTTGAGGTGGCAAACAAGGGCCCTTCCTGGCATGATGGGTGTATGTAATCCAATAAGCATTTCCACACGTGCAACCCAGCTGGCCTCCCCACCTTCAGCTCTGTGACTCAGAGCCTCTGGCTTCTCTAAGTGGGGTTAGGAATGTTGACATTCCCTGTTTGTTTTCCTGCAGAGCCTCCCTGGTGCTGTGCTCTGTGGCACCTCAGTGCCTGGGGAAAGGAGTGCACACTGTATGACATGTGTTGAGTCAGGAAAGCCCTGTGCACACTGTGCTGGAAGTGTAACTGCTGTCCTTGTGCAGGAGGGATACTGGGGTGCTGTTTGCTGTGCTGGGCAGCAGCACAGCTGTGGAAAGCCCTGTGCACACTGTGCTGGAGGTGTAACTGCAGGAGGGATGCTGGGGTGTTTGCTGTGCTGGGCAGCAGCACAGCTGTGGAAAGCCCTGTGCACAGTGTGCTGGAGGTGTAACTGCAGTCCTTGTGCCAAGGGGTGCTGGGGTGTTTGCTGTGCAGGGCAGCAGCACAGGTGTGACCTGCAGCGTTCTGTGCTTGCTTTGCTCCAGGTTTACGCGTGGGGCTGCGGGGCCTGCCTTGGCTGTGGCTCCTCAGAGGCGACTGCTCTCAGACCCAAGCTCATTGAGGAGCTGGCAGCTACCAGGATAGTTGACATTTCCATTGGTGACAGTCACTGCTTGGCACTTTCTCATGGTAAGGAGAATAAGCTCTAAAATGACATGATCCTCCTCTAGATCAAAAGCAGTTGTATTTCAGCTTTTTTGTACTTTATTTGTGTTCATAGATAATGAAGTTTATGCTTGGGGTAACAATTCAATGGGACAGTGTGGACAGGGAAACTCTACTGGCCCCATTACTAAACCAAAGAAAGTCAGCGGTTTAGATGGAGTTGCAATTCAACAGATCTCGGCGGGAACATCCCATAGCCTTGCCTGGACAGCTCTTCCAAGGGACAGGTAATGATGACATTTGGGACAGCTATAATTTCATTCTTTTATGCAAGTCTTCTTTGGGATATATTTAACTATTTCCTGAAAGTGTTCCTGCATCATCTCTGTCAAGCACTCTGGTTGTAATAATTTGTTCTGGAAAGTCTTCTCTCATCTTTAGATATTTCTTCTTTATGTATGAATGTTTCTTACATGTAGTTAGACAAAACCTACCACTGTTTACTAAATATTGACAAGGGAGTCAGTGGGAGGTGAAACAACTCAGCATTCTTTATTTTTTGCTTCTATGGGGTTTTTTTATGACTTGAGAAGTTTCTTTTAGTGTAATAAGTAGTACACTAATCAGGAGACTTTCGGAAAGGGGAAGTTCAGGCAAATTACTGAGGTGCATTTAAAGGTCTTAAAAAAATTTCTGTATGGTTGCATGTAAAACTGAAAATAAATAGTTTGGTAATTAATAGACAATAACTCAAATAATATTTTTGCACCTAGGATGTTAGCAAATGATTGAAGTGAAACAGTAAACATTTATGTATGAACTAACACAGAGGAGCAGAAAAACTTAATATTTGGAAGATAATTCAAGAAGAATTTCAAATGCCCCGTTCTCAAGGGAGCTGTCAAATAAGGAAATAATGCTCTGTGCATTTTATCCAAGTCTCTAACCTGACATTTATCATAAAACCAGCTTTGTGAGTACCAGTCAGCCTTTGACTGAATCAGATTAAATGCATATGGCTTTAGATTTTTGGCATTGAGGTGTTTTTGTCCATAAATGTGGAGTGTTTGATTGTAGAGATTTTTACAAAAAAGAGAGAAGAAAATACCTTCATGGGTCAGGAAGTTGGTCTGCCATAGTTGTATTAGTTTGCTCTAAGAAAGAAACTGGTTTAGTTAAGTGTGTATTCAACTTGTTTAAACTATTAATTTATTAAGGCAATTAAAGATTTCCAGAAGGTAATTTTCCTTGATGTTTGATTCCAGGCAAGTTGTGGCATGGCACAGACCCTATTGTGTTGACCTTGAAGAAAGCACCTTTTCACATCTTCGTTCTTTTCTTGAGCACTACTGTGACAAAATTAACAGTGAAATTCCTCCTCTTCCTTTTCCTTCATCAAGGTACATACAGCATATGTGTGTTACAGACTTTAATATTTGTTTTTTCGTTGCAGCAGTGGTGCATGGCTTAGTCTTGGTTACTCTATTCTTTAACAAGCATAAATCTGAATTACCTGCTCACTCAGGTGCCGTTTGTGTAGAATTACTGCAGTGCACTTGTATGACAGAGGAGCTTTACAGTGGCTCAAATGTAGCAGGATCTGTAGTCTGAAATTTGTTTTCATTGTGCAATGAATTAAATGCTTTATTTCAGATCTTTCCTTTAAAACTCATTTTTCTGTGCAGTTGAAATGCATTTACTGTTTCTGTGTTGTCAGTTCTTACTCCTGTAACCAGTGTTTCAAATATTTTTAAGAGGACTAGAAAAGAATAATCTGACTTCTTGTTTTTAACCTGATTAGTGTACTGCTATATCTTCTGAGAGAAGATTACATTTATTGCTTCTTAAAAGTTTTTTTTTTTTCCCTCTGTGTATCATATTATTGTTTATTTCTGCATTTTGGGACTGTTTTGCCTCATAATTCACAGGACTGTTAATCTAAAGTGAATGCCTCTTACAACCATTGTCCAGAAAAACACTTCTCTGCTAGTTTCAGTTTTTGTTCTTTTAAGGAGGTTGGCAGTAAGTTTCTCAGAGGAGTTTCCTTAACTCCCAGTTGGAATTTATTTGCCTTTCTGGTATGAAAAATCAAAGGAGAGTTAAAAGCTTAGTGTGCAAATAAGTGGAAGGAAGTCTTGCTAATAATATGAGAGGTTAATAGATACATATTTCTTTTACAGGGAACATCACAATTTTCTTAAGTTGTGTTTGAAGCTGCTTTCCAATCACCTTGCACTTGCACTGGCTGGAGGTGTAGCCACCAGCATTCTTGGCCGCCAGGCTGGTCCTCTTCGAAACCTCTTGTTCAGGCTGATGGACTCTTCTGTCCCTGATGAAATTCAAGAAGTGAGTCATGCCTTGTTGTTTACATGTAAAAATTGTGCTACTCTCTTCTCTTTTTAGATATTTATTAGACTTTCTGAATGATTCTGACTTGCCAGCTTTACTCATTAAAGGTAAAAAATGTAGTCACTATCACTGTTTTATGATCTGAAGGCAGAGGAGAATGTTTGCATAAGAACTTCAAAAAGCTGCTCTATTTTGTAACTTCTAAATTATTCTTCCCTGTAATAATGAGCCTAAAATGTTTTTGTTGTGGATTGAGTAACTGACTTGGTTGAGTAATTCTCCAAAGATGCACTCTTACGGGAAATAGCAACTTTTGTTGGTCTTGTTTCACTCCTTCAGTGTACTGCACATTGTTTGTGTCACAGCATCAAAGATTAGTGTGCTATTGTGTGGTAGAATTCTGCTATTAAATGAAATTCAGCAGACATTTGGGATATATCATGTGTGGTGTATGGTAGTTTTTAAGGAGACAGGTGGGTTGATTATTTCCTATGCTAAGAAGTATTTTTGGCTGCTCTGATTTTAGGTTGTAATTGAGACACTGTCAGTTGGAGCAACTATGCTGCTTCCTCCATTGCGAGAGAGAATGGAATTGCTACATTCTCTTCTACCCCAAGGTCCTGATAGATGGGAAAGCTTATCAAAAGGACAGGTAAGGTCAAGTAAAAACATACCTGAGAGCAGCTGGGGTTTGCTTTGGTTTAGAGATAAGATAATTTTGAATACTAGACTGATTGAACAAGCCTTGGTGAGAGAAAATTAATTGTTTCCTGGGATGAATTCTTGTATAACGCTTTCCCTACATGGATTTCACACTACTTTTCAAAGATGACTACAAAGTTCATTTTTGTACCTTTTTTCCTATGTACAGTGTAGAGAAATTGTGTGTCTCACACCTGTCTTCCCAGATGATCAGACAGGAAAATACTGGAGAAAGTGCTTGGTTCAGTCTTACACTCATTGCCCACCATGTGGACACTCTGGTTTCTGTCTCTCCTAAATCTCAGATTTTTATTAGTTATGGTCAATGCAATTCAGTATATTTATCCATTCTCTATTAGTACAAATCTTCATGAAAACCTGGAATTTTGGTAAAGCCTTCCAGCTTATTTCTGTGTCCCATTAGAAGATTTTTATTGGGTAACTATGACTGATGCCTTTTTTCTTCTTAGCTCATTATTTTATCTTTACTAATGAAGAGTGATTTTTGTGTCTAAACATTCTTGTTTAGAGAATGCAGTTGGACATCATTCTGACCAGCCTGCAGGATCACACCCATGTAGCCTCCCTGCTTGGCTACAGCTCCCCATCTGATAGCACAGAAACTGCCTCGATGTGTGTCAGCTATGGGAACCTCTCTGATCAAACTTATGCTGTCCAGAGCAGTCATCCAGACACTCATCTAGCTGAAATCTTAATGAAGACTCTTCTTAGAAACTTGGGATTTTATACAGTATGTACAGGCTTCATATTATTTTTTCTTGTTAAATTATAATTAATTTTTGATATTTTGAAGGATTAATATTTCCTCATCTTAAGGAAATGGTGCTAATTTTGTTTATCTGAAGTAGCACTGCCACATGTATGTGTCTTTAAGTGGACCAAAGCCAGTTAAATAATCTCTAACAATATGGTTCTAATATTGCTCTAGTGGTATTTATTGTTTAAGGTGATTTATGTAAGTGCAGCTGGTTTCATGTCAGACTCTTTTATTGCCCTTGCTTTGGTTTCAGATTTTTCTGGAAGAGAAAACATAACACAAGATGTAAATAGTTTATATGCAGGATTTGCCAGTATAATCTCAGCCACCAGGGAACAATAAGCAGACACCAGGAGCATTAATCTATTTAATTAACTTCACTATGGTGGTAACTACCTTGTAATAGAGCAGCAAGTACAGGTCTTACTAAACACAGTGTGCCAGCCAGATTGTTCTTAGAAAGTGTAGGGGAGCATGGGAGCAAATCACTGACTCAGCTTCTTCATCAGCCAGCCAGTTGAATTCAACAGTGAGAAGAAATCAGAGCTTTGGATTTCTTGGCATAGTGTGGAGCTCCAGCACAGGCTTGGCAGTGATTTGTTCTTCTCTCTAGACCTCCTTCAGTCAGCAGGGTGGACCTGTCTGCTTTGAATTGGCTGCTTGAAACTAACTCAGTTTTTCCAATGGGTTCCCATGGAAGTCAAGCAGCCGTCTGTGTTCTCCTGCCATCCTGCATAGTGCAGTCAGGGATTATAATGTGAGATATATTCTGCATCAGCCCACAACAGATCCTAAGGAATTATTCCACAATTTTAACACATGTGCCTAAATTATTTTAACACATTCTGCTTTGGGGGCTAGGTTAGGAACTGAGTTTTTGAATCTAGTTATCCTTGGTGAGGAATAAAAGTGTTGCTGCATGTGAAATGTTTGCCTGACAGCTACCACAGTCATTCCTGTGGCATTATAAACAATTGGAATTTCAAGTTTGCATATCCCACAATCCACTTGACACTATCCAATTTCTTAAGTAACCACAGGTGCACATAGTAAAGATGAAAATGCTTCTTTTTAGATGATAGTAAAGCATTATAGTACTTGAAGCAGAGTTAATTGTTATCTTTTTCCCCGCTTTTGTCTTAATAGGACCAAGCCTTTGGAGAACTGGAAAAAAACAGTGATAAATTTCTGCTAGGTACATCATCCTCAGAAAACAGCCAACCTGCTCATTTGCATGAGCTTTTATGTTCCCTACAGAAACAATTGCTGGCTTATTGCCACATCAACAGTGTTACTGAGGTGTGTATCCTTATTTTTACCATTCAGGAGAGAAAAAAAACCAATTCGGTATTCATAAGTATCAGAATGTTGTAAGGTTCCTTTTCCTTTGAAAATCTTCTGAGTATTTGAAAGCTGAAGTGTTTTAATTAGTCTACCCCTTCTATGTATTTACAGAATTGTTCTTATGTTTGTTTCCTTCTAGAATTCCAGCAGTGTGGCGTTGCTTCACAAGCACCTTCAGCTTTTGTTGCCTCATGCTACAGACATCTACTCCCGTTCTGCAACACTGCTCAAGGAAAGCTCTTGGAATGGCAGTGTTGGGGAAAAACTGAGAGGTAACTGTCCATGGAAAAATCACTAATGGTGACTCTATAAACTTAGGCCGCTTTTTTTGCTTAGATTTGAATTAAAAAATCCCTTACTTTTCCTATATCTGCATAAATTAGGCATCCCAAGGCTCCCCCAAAGGAGGAGATGAGGTATCTACCCAGGAATAGCAGGTTCATGTTTTTGATAGGACATTTTGTGTGCAGGAAAAGCACAGGTTGGAGAATGCGAGTTCTGCATTCTGTTCACCTTCCCTCCAGAATGTACTTGTACATTATTGTGACATACAAGTACAATAATTGTACTTGTACAATTATTGTGACTACTGAGAAGTGTGGAACTAAAATAAGAGATTAAACAAACCCATCAAGTCAACCTTTATTGTTTAAGACATTCTGAGATAGCTGAGGTGCAATTCTTTGACTTTTAAAATTGTGCTTACATAATTCCATAACCATAATTAATTCAGGCTTGGTTTTTTCTCTGCAGATGTGATTTATGTATCAGCTGCTGGCAGCATGCTCTCCCAGATTGTCAACTCACTGTTGCTGCTGCCAGTGTCAGTAGCCCGGCCTTTGCTGAGTTACCTGCTGGATCTGCTGCCCCCTTTAGATCGTCTCAACAGGCTCTTGCCTGCTGCAGCCCTTCTGGAGGATCAGGAATTACAGTGGCCTCTTCATGGTAAGTGTAATAAGAAACATGCTTTTAATCTGAGAAATAAACAACGGCATCTATTCCAGTGGAATTTAGCTCTGCCTTTTAAGATGTCTTTTTTTTTAAAACTGCTGCATCGTCTTTTCAGTTTCCTTAATGTATTAATGTCCCTTGCTGTGAAGTACTTATTTCTGCTCTGAGTGCTGTTTCCAGTTGTATCCTTAATCTGTACTTGTTTATCAGAACACAGAGAAGTGTGTATTAGACAAAGCAAGTTTTTGGGCAGAGTTTAAAAGAGCCTTTACTTCATGAACAGCTGTGCTACGAATGGTGGTGGCCTCTGCTGTGCTGTGGTTCCAGTGTTCAGCAGTCTGTTTGTCCTAGCTGCTCTTTCTTCTGTTGAAAGGTTGCTGATGGAGGGGCAACTCTGTGATTAACTGGGAAACGTTAATGAGATCTGCCATTAGCATTGGGATTTTGGAATTGTCTGTGACACCTGGCCATGGGT
Source organism: Zonotrichia albicollis (assembly GCF_047830755.1). NCBI lineage: Eukaryota > Metazoa > Chordata > Aves > Passeriformes > Passerellidae > Zonotrichia > Zonotrichia albicollis. The sequence continues at coordinate 15,268,505 of NC_133829.1, read as the reverse complement.
GACTGACCTGGCACTGCCTGCTTGCAGGTGGCCCTGAGCTGATCGAGCCTGCGGGCGTGCCCCTGCCGCAGCCCGCCCAGTCCTGGGTGTGGCTGGTGGACCTGGAGAGGACGGTGGCGCTGCTGATCGGGCGCTGCCTGGGGGGGATGCTGCAGGGCCCCCCGGTGTCCCCTGAGGAGCAGGACACGGCCTACTGGCTCAAAACGCCGCTGTTCAGCGATGGAGCCGAGATGGATATTCCTCATCTAGGTGAGCTGCCAGTGCCGCTGCCTAATGCTCAGTGGAAATGTGTTCAGGTGTGAAATTCTGATGGTGTTTGAGTCCCTGTACTAAAGGTTTGTCTTTCAGCATTCTTGTCTATTTGTGTAGTAATACAAAAAGCTCCAAAATGGTATTTAATTGATGTAATGATATAATTTATTGAGAGTCTTGGAAATGCATTTGGGAGAAAAAAAATTGCAATTTCTCAGTGGAAGACTACAGACTTGACTCAGTTAATTGGAAATGTTTTACTCTTAGATGCTCAGCATTTAACAGACACTCCAGGAACTCAATTTTTCATATTAATTATTGGAAAAATCTCTTCTATTTTATTCTACTTGCAAAATGATTTTATTATTTAGAAACAATACTGTTCATAGCAAACTTCATTCTTTATGATCCACCAGAATTATCAACAACTCAGCAGTGGTTCCAGTCATCCCTTCCTATCTGAATGGGGCACTTGCTTCTTTGTGCCCTGTTCCTCTTAGTTCACATCTCCTCCTCCCTCTGGTTCTGAGTAGGTTACTTCAAGACTTAAAAAAGCAGTGTTTGAAAATGGGTCCAGGCAGTAATTGCAAGTGCCTAGCTGTGTAGTTCAGGTAGAAATAATGATGCAGATGTTTGAAGAATTCTTGAAGAAGAGTTACATAATGCTTTTAAATCTTCATAGGTTTTATATAGATTGTCTTTTAAGTCACTTCCCTATGTAAGGTGAATTTGTGGAAGGACAATGACGTGTCTTGATTTTTTTTTATTTTTTAAACTAAGAGGAAGGTCAAAGGTGGTTTAAATGCTTTTAGATAGATGTGTCTAATTCCCAACATTTGCAGAGTTCAATTTCTTTGGTATTTCCCTTCTGTTAGATAAATGCATGAGCTCCTTGTTAGAAGTGGCCCTGTCTGGCAATGAGGAGCAGAAGCCCTTTGATTACAAGCTGAGGCCGGAGATCGCAGTCTATGTTGATTTGGCCTTGGGCTGTACCAAAGAGCCAGCCAGGAGCCTGTGGATCAGCATGCAGGACTATGCTGTCAGTAAAGGTAAGGGCTTGAAGGTACCTGTGTATGCTTAAAGCAAGTTAAGTGCTCCAACTACACTCCAGCATAATCCTGCATTTTCTTTGGCAGCAATTTTTAATTCTACAACATGTAAACTTAATTTACTATTATGTTCTGTGATCTTCCTTTTGCTTTTCCTGTTACTTGCTTTTGACACTGATTTCAGTGCTTGGCAAACATGTAGCTCAATGTTGTTTTCCCTCTGAACTGGTAAGAAGAAACTCTTGTTTGCTTACTCAGTTGTTTTTTCTATTTTCTGAGTAGAGCAGGGTAAAACTTGCAATTAAAAAGAAAAATGAAAGGGGATGAGATGGGGGAAGGCAAAATAACTTGCAAAATATTTTAGGAATGGAATGAAGGAGCAAGTCGGCTTTTGCTTTTCAAGTCTCTGGGAGGCTGGTCCTACAGTAGTACTAGTTTTTCATGCTTATTGCCTATAATATGGGTTTCCTGCTCAGTCTTTCCAGGTTCCTTTTATTGAGATCCACTGAGTATTGCAGTTGTACTGCAAGTGCTGTATCCAGAGATAATTTTCTGTAGCTCTGGCTAAGCTGAACCAGATGAAAAGAGAAAATGGTATTGTGTGCCTGTGGAGAACAGCACAGGGAATTCTGTTAACAGGATTCCACAGAGGTGGGAATTCCAGTAAAAACAGTGCTGGTTGTCTGCTTGCAAAATCTGAGTCAAATGGGCTGATCTGTATAGTCAGGCTGTGGAACTGGGTTCCTTAGAAGTGGGTATGGGTCTGCTCTGTTCAGCTGCCTGAAGGTTGTGTGCTGACATTACTGGAGTGTCCAGGCAGTGTCATGGAACCTGCTGAGGAGCAGGTGTTTTGGACTAGACTTTCCTATGGCCAGTTATGTTTTGTCATTTCTACAGCCATTCACGAGGATTTATAGATAATATTTAACACAAAAATATACTATGAACTTATTTGTAAAGATGGGGGACAGTAATTTTTTATTTAGCCATGGAGAATTGTGGTGCTTTGTGAAGGTTTGCCTGGCAGTTCAGTTATGTCATAGTGGAGCAATATTATTTTCATACTGGCTCTTTTAAAAGTGGGAAAAGTTTTTTGAAATTAAAAAGTCAGTTTCTTAAAAATTAAATGGCTGAAGGTATTGAATACGATATTGAAAAAAACAAGTATTTCTGTTTTTTGGGAATGGTAGCCAATTTTGATAAATCATTTCTTTTTTCAGATTGGGATACTGCAACTTTAAGTAATGAATCCCTCCTAGACACTGTGTCCAGATTTGTCCTTGCAGCTCTTCTGAAACATACGAGTTTACTTAGTCAAGCTTGTGGTGAGAGCAGGCAAGTAACTCAAAGCTGCTATTAAAAAAAGTTCAGCTTGACTTTTTGAAAGGAAGTTAGTGTGATTTTTTTCTGGCCTGATGTGGTTTTCTGTAGGTACCAGCCTGGAAAGGCCTTGGCAGAAGTTTACCGCTGTGTGTATAAAGTTCGGAGTCGCTTGCTTGCCTGCAAGAACATGGAGCTGATTCAGACCAGGTCATCCTCCAGAGACAGATGGGTAAGGCTGGGCATCTCTTTGCAGTTCTTCTGGCTTTACTGGCTATTTAGAAAATGTTACATAATTGCCAGTATTTTTTTCTATCCTGTTGTAAAACTTTCTTGGGTTTCCAAATGAAAATGGGCAGGGTATAATTAGGAATCCATTGGTCTGGAGTATGTGATACTAATTCAGTTAAAGGAAATGATTGATTGGCATCATTTGACCCAAGCCCAGCCTCGAGCGTTGTTTTCCCTCTTCCCATCTCTAGAATGCTGGGCCACAGAAGCCCTACAGTTTAGCTGGAGATAGCTCAGCTGTGTTGGGCAGGCCACAGCTTTGTCTGGCTGCCATTCCTGAATCCAGCTGCATTATCTGGACCCCTGAACCTCTCTCTTCCCTTTCCTTGCCTACCCCTTCTTCCTCCCTCCATGGCCACATTGTCTTCTTAGTCCTAGCATTACTTTAGGGCAACTTGTCCTTGTCACCCCGATGTGAATGTTTGATGTGAGAGCACTGGGCCTGAAACTGGAGACTTCTGAGAAACTTTATTAAGCCAGATCAGCATTAATGATGAAAGTGTTCAGTGAATTCTGGACTGGGGCCTGTTTGGCAATACAAAGTAGTCCTTAAAGCAGGTTTCTCTGATAAAATTTTTAATTGTGATTTACAATCTAGAAGCAAGATATTTTTAATGAACGAAATTCTCTTGCAGCATCAGGATTAAGAGGCTTTTTAGCTATATTGTAAAGCACTAGTGGTGCTCTTAAAAATAGTGTAGGTATACTTTTGGTTAATATTATGGGGATGTGTGTATCTTGCTCACTTCCTTTCTCAGGGTAGGGGTTTGGCATAGTTGCAAGAGGCTGAGCACTTCTGAAAGCATTGGGTGTGCATGCAATAAGTGCTGTTATTCCCAGAAATCGTCAGACTTACAGATGCAATACAGCAAATCTGATAAATGGAGCAGATTTGTTGCTCAGATTTAATGCCATTGGGAAAAAGGACCTGGTTTGCTTTTACACAGTATACCCAGGCTTATGGTTTCTGAAGGCCTTGGTGCTGAAGTGTCAAAAGTGACTGTAGAGTGTAAGTAAGCATTACAAGGAGACATTTTTCTGCTCATGGTTACAAAAGGAAAATTAAATTTTCCAACATAACTAAAACCTTGAATGTAAACAACTGTCTTCATTGTATAGTTCACACAGTATCACAAGTATTTCTTGGTAGGAAGAAACCTCTTATTCAGTGCCCATGTATGTCTTTGTACATTCATCTTTCATTTCGGTGAGAATTTCACTTCATGTGTGTAATTTTTTTAATCAAGATGCTAGATAACCAGGAATCTGCTGATGTTGATACTCAAGAACATTCTTTTACTCGTACAATTGATGAAGAAGCAGAAATGGAGGAGCAGGCAGAACGTGACAGGGAGGAAGGACACCCAGAGCAAGAAGACGAAGAGGAGGAAAGAGAACATGAAGTTATGACAGCTGGGAGTAAGTACTGGTTATGTGTGTAGATAATGCCATGTGCTTTGGAAGGACAGTGTCTTCTTCATTCTGAGGTAAAACTGAAAAATTATTTAAAAGATTATGAAAGATCTGTCTGCATAAACATTTTGAGAGGTTTATTTTTATACAATGATGGTAGTGTTTTTTATAGTGCAGGTAAGTTTTAGATAAAAAGGAAAGTGAATACTAAGTGAGTTCACTGCAATTCAGGCTAATAAAAGCCTGAAACTGTTCCAGTGTCAAATTGGAGATATTCTGATGTCTCCAATACAGATTTACAGAAGCATTATGTGATATACATCTGCTTAAAGGCAAATGTGAAATAATCTCTTTCTCTTTGATGCTATTGAAGCATGAGTTGGGTTGCAGTAAGATGCTGAAAGTTCTGGTGTTCTGTCAAAGTGCATTGTCCTTCATTTTAAAGTTAACCTTGTATAAATGCTTCATGTAACTTGTTTGCATGACTTCTTTTGTGGCACTGTATTAGCATTGTATTCTGTCGCAGACATTTTTTCATGGAAATCCTTTCTTTCACATTTGTCCATCTTCTGGGAAGCAGAGCCCCAGAAGAAGAATGTAAACAATTGTTATCAGCTGCTGTGAAATGTAGCAGGTGTCCCTGTGATTGGCTCATCTTCCATGTGTACCATTAAAGGCCAATCACAGGAGCAGCTCAGGGACAGATTCCCTGCACACAGAACTTTGTTATTCATTCCTTCTATTCTATTCTTAGCTTAGCAGCTTTCTGCAACTTCTCTTCTTATTCTTTTTAGTATAGTTATAATGTATTATATATCTTATATAAATAAATCAAGCCTTCTGATCAAGAAACAAGATTCTCGTCCTTCTCTCACCACAGTGACCATCTAAGGTCACTGTAATAGTATTCTTTTACTGTTAGAAGAATATTAGTTGCTCTTTCTAGTGGGGCAGTTCTTGGCTCAAGATGTAGATGAATATTTTGTTCTCAGTGGCTTTGTTTAGAGGCTAAGACTTTCTTTTTGTGTTGCATATTACAGAAATATTTCAGTGTTTCCTGTCGGCCCGTGAGGTCGCTCGCAGTCGGGACCGCGACAGGATGAGCGCGGGCGCGGGGCCCAGAGCTGATGATCCACCCGCCCAATCCCAGCAGGAGCGGAGGATCAGCACGGATCTGACAGAAGGGCAGGATGTGTACACTGCTGCCTGCAACTCTGTGATCCACAGATGTGCCTTGCTGATCCTGGGCGTGAGCCCTGCCATCGAGGAGCTGCAGAAGCGAAGGGAGGATGGGCAGCTCCAGCAGCCGCCCTCTGCTGCTCCAGAGGGCGTCGGCCTCATGACCAGGTGGGCTGTGCTGACTCTTACACCGTGCTTAACTCTTCTCTGCTCCTTTTAGAATTGATTATACAACCCCAGTTTTCCTCTGAGCATTATTGCAGTTTTATTTGGAAGAAAATTACTGCTGAGAGCAGTGTTATGCTTCTGTTGAAAAGAGTGATTTTTCTTAATTTTTCTTGGCCGTGCTAACTAAGCCTGAAGAGTTTTATTCTGTGTGTGCCCTATTTAAGTTTTAAAGTTGAGCTTAGTGGTAAGTAGTTCAGATCACCAAGTGTACAGACAGCATGAGGTACTTTGAAAAATTTTTCATTTTTTAGTGTTTGGATTTTTTTTACCATATTTGTGGTTTTTTGAACCATACCAGTGTCTTATATAGTAGTGTTAAAAAACCCCCAACTGTGTATGTTTAAAACAAAAGATTCAAAGCTCATTATGACAAAAGTGTTGTTCATGATTGATTTTTACAGATACTCCTATCATAGGCATAGCTAAGACTTGTTGTAGGTGTCCTGTTTTGATATTTTAAATTAAGATATTGATGGGAAAGATATTAAGATATTGAGGAGGAAAATTATATATGTTCAGTACCCTTTTATTCTTTTTGCCTCTTTTTGGAAATCTAGTCCCTAAAGCACGGGTGGCTGCCTCTGTCATTGTGAAAGTGGCTTTCATCTCCAGCATATCAACTTTAGGATGCATTTTTTGGGTGGGTTTTTAATAAGTTCAGTGCTTTTTCACCCACTTACTCTGTCTCTGTTTCTTGTCCTCTCAGAGTGTTTCTGTTACTCTGTGTAATACTTATGAAGACTCTAGAGCAATCACTCATTTGAGGTTGACATTTGTTCACTTGACCAATAAGGCTGTTAAGAAGTAACAGAATTTACTAATACCCTTTTAAAATAGAATTGAAGTAATCAGACCACTCTTTTCCTCTTTAATGTGGTCTTGTGATGTTCTGTGATAGTCTCCTCCCAAATAAAACTGTGGCAGCTGCTAAATTTGGCTATCTTACCTTTGTGTAATGTCAGCATTTTTTTTTCTCTGTGTGTGTGCACATGAATGTGTGTGCACCTGAAGCAGGAGTGAAAGTCTTACAGCAGAAAGTCGCTCAATCCATGCAAACTCAAGCTACAGACTGATGAAGTCAAGAAGTGAATCTGATTTGTCTCAGCCAGAATCAGATGAAGAAGGTTATTCACTGGTAAGTAAACCAGTGTGATGTATTTAGGGATTGTCAATAGAATGTTTGGATGGGAGGTACATCTGAAACATTTGTTTAGCTGTGTTTCAGTACCTTAATTCATCATTGTTAAAAAAAAGGGTAAAAATAATTTTAAAAATTATTTTAAAATCTGTCAGCTGTCTCACTTTTATGGTGAGGGATGAAATGTAAATATTCTAATATTATGCACCACATATGATCACCTGAGGAAATGAGGCTTTTATTATTCTTTTAATTTAGAGTGGAAGACGAAATGTTGATTTGGATTTGGCAGCATCTCATAGGAAGAGGGGTAAGTTCTCTTGTTTACCTAGTGAGTACTGACCTGATAAATGTTAGGAGTGTCTTAAGTTAAACTATGTTTGCAATTGCATGCAGTTTATAGTTACATAGCAGGTGTTAAAACAGCATTTAAAAATAGCATTTAAAATAATTGTTACTCTATGTTGTGTGAATTTCTGTTGCTTTGTGGCTTGTTATAGTATTTCCTTGGTTATTACTCTTCACTCTGCTTTCTGCAATTGTAATGCTCTTTTGAAACAAGTGAGGTTTCCTGTTAAATGAGTCACAAATCTGCATTCTGTTTTCACTCATGTGACTTCAGGAATAAAAAATAGTGAGAGAAGCTTATGTGGAATGTTCCATTCTTGTGCTAACAGCAAGCTTTTACTATAAAATGTGCTTGAACCTGGAGAGCTTGTATTCAGAAGACACTGCTTTACTTTGCCTCCTTTGAACACAGGCACATCTACAGAACGAAGCAGCCGCGTTTCCTGGTGCTCTTTGTTACTGCTTCATACTGGGGAATGTCACTGAGCTCCCTGATAGAAGGTGGTGGAGGGACTAAAAGGTCCCACTGCCATCTGGATGATGCAGAATCTGCCTGAGAATCATGACTCAGGTCTGCTGTATCTGTAAAAAGCATGGGATTATGCAAACAGGAATTAGGTTGAGTTATGATATTCCTCACTAACAGAAGCCTCAATACTGTTGGGTAAGGTAAGAATTCTGGTTTAAAAGGCTTAATGATTGAGCAGAATACTCAGAGGTTTCATGCCTTTGAAAGTCTTTTGAAATTGCAAAGGGTGTTATCAGTGGCAGCACTCATTGGATTTCAATATTTAATGTGGAAAGCGATGCTTTGTCCATGCATAATCAGTTGAATCACTTGAGCAAATAAAGAAATGTATTGAAGTTGGAAGGGAGACGACCCACCTTGCATTGGTCAGCCATTGACTCCCCTTTATTCATCAATCAATCACCTTTTATAACAGTGTTAATTCACTTCATGCATATTGCAAAATCTGAGCTCACAATAGGCCAGAGATTACACACCAACCCCTCCTTATGTTTCCAATACCAGGATTTGGGTTCTCAAAATTATTCTTGCTTTCCCAAAACAGCCAAAGATAGAACATCCACTTGTTATGAGAAAGCTGTGGATGAGAACATCTGAGAACTCTGATGTGCAAGGCTCTCAAGGCCTTCATGTTTGTCACCTTTACTTGTAATTAAAAATAACCTGAGAACCTCTGCTGTTCACAGAAACAGGCTGTGAGAATCTGCTCCTCACAGCTGCTTTCTAGGCCATCCCTGAAAAAATCTCCAACAGAAATGCACTAGAGCTGCTTTACTGTTACAGCAGGTGTATCATGGCATTCTCAGGGTTAGAAGATCTATCAGAAGGCCTCTGTCAACCCCTGATCTGCAGGACATTCTTTGAAGTTGGCATTTTTAGCTTTGCCATTGCTCTGACACAGAACTCTGTACTTGACATCCTCTGTGTACTAAGAGTAGCCCAGGAAAGAATCTTGGGTTAAGTCTCAGGTGCAGTATGTCTCATGAATGATGGCTCCTGGACTGTTGCTTAGGCCGATGTTACTTTCATCACAAGCCTCAGGAAGTAAGGAATGGTGCAAGAGTAGACTTCAAAACTTTTATTACAGCAAGAAGATTCTCTACCAGATCTGAACACTGAGAAGAAACAGGTAAATACAGTGAATCTGTCCAGAGCCGAAAAAGATGCTCAAATAGCTCATTTCCAAACTGAACACTGTCACAGCATGTACAGATGCTGCTGTTCCGGTGCTGGAAGGCTTCCTTGGGAGTTAGCACACAGTAATGCAAGCTTGTCTGCTTGTGCTGGGGATACATATGCCAGTGTTGGTTGATAACCAATGCCAGAGTCAGAGAATGCATCTATAGCAAAACATTCCTCGTACTTCTGTCAAGGTCAGGGAAAGATCTACAAATGCTTGTGTGATAAATGGATGGGCTGTTCAGCTCAGTGCTTTTTATGGTCTTTTGTCTCTTGTGACATGTCTGTTCTGTTAATCCTAATTATCTCCCAGAACTGAAGCATGTCCCAGTGTTTGGTGGGGGTGTAACTTGCAGCTTTTTTGGATTGTCCACCCCCTGTCATGTGGCCAGCACAGGGCAGTGGCAGCTGTGGATGTTTGGTGACTCCCCTTCAGTTTTATCTTTATTCTTGTGGTGTGCTGTGACCAATAAAGTACTATGAGTTCCTATGGTCTTTTCGATGAGTATGGAAGGAAAAGCATTCTTTTTTAACTTCATTAACATCATAGCTACTCAATCCAATCTTTATTCTAATTACCTTCTTAAATTATTCTTTCTATTCAGAAAGAGAACTGGCTATTCCTGCTTCAGCCTGAGGATCCTTTGAGTATCTTGTTCCCTGCTATTATTCAGTTGTTTCTTTATTAGTAAACTTTTCCTTCCATACATACAGAAAAAGTCTTTTTGAGTAATTTTGCAGTAAAGGGTAATGAGCAGCACATTGCTATTTTCCCCTTGTATCTAAGCCCTTTGTTTTTTCTGTTGCTTAGATGAATTTTTTCAGTTTTGCAGATCCAGAGGGTGTGCCTGCAGGTGTACATGTTGTGCACAGTGCCTGTGGGGTGCTGTACACCATGGGATGTGCACAGCAGTAAGGAAAGCACAGCCAGCAGGGCAGTCACAAACAGCTCCAGATCAGTGAGAGTCCTCCACTCTTGGCTTTTTATCATCTACAGCTTAACTCAGTGAATTCCAGTGTACTTGAGTGTACTGCTGTGCCTTACTAACACAGCTGGGGTACTCCAGAAAAAGCAGCAACTTAACTGAAATCTAAATGGAATTGAAATATTTTAGTGTACCTGTAATAATAATTCTACCTTTGAAAATTGACAAATAATGCTTAAGGAAGGGACTTGAACTTGCAAGTCAGCATGCATACACATGAGTGCATACAGCTGTGCTACAGGGGATTATGTCTTTTTTCCTTAAAAGTGAAGAATTTAGAAAGATTGGTATCTAGGCTGTATTCATGCCAAACAAGAGTAAATATTTTTTCCACATGCCTTGCTGCTTGGTATATTGTATTAATTGAGACGAGACTGTTTGTTTAAGTCAGAATAATATAAGGCAGAGATTTTATGAGTATGTTACCTTCTGTTTCAAATGTGTGCTTTTGTCTTCTGCTTCTTGTGTGGTGTAGTGTATTTACTCCTTTTTGGCCAGTTGAGCCCCAGAAAAAAGAAGAGCTTCAAGCAAGTAACTGATGGCATGTTTATTTTTTGTCTCTATAGCTTCCCTACATAGCTTCCTTTGTTCTATAAAATGTGCATTGCAGCTGTGCCACATTCATTTAGAAAGCTCATTATTACAAGCTGGCTTATTAGGACAAGTCAAGTTCTTGTTTTACTGTAAGCTTCAGGTTTATTCATCTGTGCACCTCTGTCCATGTGATTGTGCAGCTTCTGGAAGCGCTGGGCTGCCATCGATTCTGTGTGATTGATGTTACACAGAATCAAGCTGAGCTCCAATGTAGTCACATATTTGATTATTCTGCTGATATGTAGTATGTTCAAGAGGGAAGAATTTACTCTGTGCCCTAATGGTTAAATATATTTAGTTCTGGAGTATTCTCCTTTGATGTCTGATATTTGTGTTTCAACCCTCTCCTTTCAATTATAACTTCTATTGTTCTACATTTAATCTGTAACTCATAATCATTGCACTTTTCTCCAAATTAGAAATATTTTTACATTGGTTTTATATTTAAACATTCTTGCATTTTGTACTAAAACAGTTAGCTGAGATGTCATAGTTTCTTCAAATATGAAATAGTTTAGGGTTTTATTAATATGTGGTTGGGCTTCTTAGAAGGTTTGTTGCCTATCAAAACTAAATTTTCTTCTGATGTTCTGTAAAGCTGTTAAAGATTTCCTTTAGCTTATGATTTAAGCCACTGGAATTGGCTTTTGTTTCTTGACAAATGCTTTGGTTCTGTGCTGTGGCACAGTGCAGTGTGGGCAGGTGCAGGGGAGGGAGCTGAAGTCACTGTGGGCTTTGGGCTCTCCTGCTGTGCAGAGGCTGGAGGGCTGAGGGGGCTTTAGGAGAGAGCTGCTGCTCTGCAGGCAGTGTTTGTGAACCAGGAAATGGTTTAGCTGTGCTCCTGTGAGTAATCTGAGGCTTCATTTATCCTCTCCCCTGGGCTCTGTTCACCATGCACTTGCCAGGAAACTGCTTCCCACATGAAACCAAATATTTTAGCACCAAATATTTTAGTTTGTTCTGTTCTGTCTTACTTCTATTTCTCACCAGCCACTTCCCCCTGTAACTTAGATTTTAAAGAAAAGCTTTAGAGCAACTATTCTAACAATTGATGTTGAAATTAGAGTAAAGGTGATCTTTTTTTTTTTTTAAATATTATTGCCAGGTATCAATTGTAAAATTGAGTAACAGAATTTCTTTAATTTTTTTCACAGTAAAGATGATAAAATAGGTTGTTCTCTGTAAACCATGTAGTCTTACTGTGTTATGTAAAGCAGCAGAGATTAGGAAATTAGATTGCACTTTGAAAAGAAGTGATCTTTGCATTATCCAAAATAACCTTGAGTCTGTATGAGCTAAGTACTGTGATGGCTCTCTCTGGAGCCATAGCAGTCTGCTTAGTAAGGAATACTATGGAAATGCACATTAACACTATTTACTGAAAACAGAATGGGATGTGAAGAGGTTTTCATAATTCGTAGCCCTGACAATTAAATTTTTGGCAACTAAGTGAAGGTAACCTGGTTGACAAAAGAGAAGCAAAATTTCACAGTATTTTGAACTTGTAAATTGTGTGAATGTGCAAATAGTGACCTGCACGTGCTGACTCATTGGCAGAGTAACAGCAGTTTGCCTTTACTTCAGGAAAAAAGCGATGTAGGTTGCTAGGAAAGCTAGCCCAAATTCAAAATTCCTGTGTCTGTCTTTGCTTGTTCTGTGAGCAGCTGCTGTAGGGAGGCAGCATTTAAAGGAGGCCCTGTAATTTGGATCTGGCTGCTACCATTGGAATTCAGGTTTGCTGTTGAAAGCAAGCTTTGGACAGATGAATTCCTATGACTTTGTGTGACTTCCTCTGAAAATGGCTATGTTTAATAATGTTTGAAGCTGCTACCCTGCAGAAAGATGTTTAAAACTGAAGTAATTTCTACAAGTGCTGTGAGCAGGTTGTGATTCTCCAAATTATAACTTACTGTACACAAGGTAGATAAATATTTAAACATTTTTTGTACATTATGTAAATTATTCAAACTAAAATTTCGAAGTGAGTGTAAACACAGTTTAGGTTTCCACAGAGGTCTCCAGACAGTCTCTCTGTACAGATGGGAAGTTCTTCTGAGCAGGGTGTGCCCTTTTGTGGTACTTAGCATGGCTCCACGTGGGCAAACAGCACTTACAAAAGGAGGAAAATACTGACTGATGCCTATCAATTGACTCCTAATGAAGTTATGGCTCATTTGTGCCAGGGAGAGAGTTCCAGCAAAACTCTCTTGGAAATTGGATCAAACCTATGGTGATAAATTCCAGTGCTGCAGAATGATGGCTGATGCTCATTTGAAGAAGTCCATTTATTAGTGGTGGTAAAGTTTCAGGTAATGACATGCTGGTGATAGGAAATACTTGAAAATAGACTTGTGAAACTGCCAGATTGCAGAGATCTAACACTTATTCTAGAAGTGTTTTAATAAACATGGGTCTGTCTTGAGGCAGAGTTCTCTTTAGTCTGAAAAACTTTCTGTTCTCTTCTGCAGTCATGAATTTTGCAAATATTTCATTCAAATAGCATTGTGCTTTTTCGAATCTATGAAATACAGTGGCTTGATTAAAATCCACTCTTGCTTTATGTTAAAACCTCAAAGGAAATATCCAAATGCATAAATTATGTTGGTAGAAAATCTTTTCTTTACTGTTATGTCATTTAGCTGCAAAGCATTTTTTATTCAGTGTTCCAGCTTTAAGCTGAGCAGTTTGAGTGGCTTCTTTTTGTTTTTTTTTCACATGGCAGCTTGTTACAATAGTGCTGAACATTTAAAAGAAATACAGCCTTTTCTTTAGGGAAATTGCTGTAAATTTAAATCAAGTGTTTTGCTCTAAGTTGCTTAATGCATGATATAAATAACATGAATATTCATTTTCCACCTGTGTCAGTAGCAGCAGCTCAGTCTTTACCTATTGCCAGAATGTGTTACCTGAATTGGGGTTGATGAGACTTCCTTGTGTGTGTCTTTAGGAGCAATACACAGTCAAATGGAATCTCTGAGTGACTCATGGGTTCGACTGAAGCACAGCAGAGATTGGTTGTACACATCCTCCTACTCATTTGTTGAGTCCGATTTTGACCTCTCAAGATCCCTTGGAGTTCACACCTTGATTGAAAACGCTGTCAGTTTTGTGAGTGGAGATGTGGGAAACTCCCCAGGATTTAAGGAACCAGAGGAAAGTATGTCCACCAGTCCACAAGCATCAGTAATTGCAATGGAGCAGCAGCAGTTGAGGGCTGAGGTAATTTTCAGTTTAACAGCTCTTCTTATTCTTCATGCATTATGCTCATTCTAGGAATTTTTTTTAAACAGTGTCCACATTCTATCTATTAAAGTAATTTTTGCTGCTTTTCTGTTAAATATCTTAATTGGAACTGGGAATGTTATGTAAACAAACTAAAACAAAACTGAAAGTGTTCAAACAAAACTGAAAGTGTTCCCTTTAAAAAAAAAATATATGAAGGAGAAAACAGTGGCCTCATTCATCTTTGCTTACAGTTCAGCATAATCCACTTTCCATTTCTGAGGGTACTGGCTATTTAGTTAATATTGTCTTTTGCCTGCCTTTATTTTTAGCTTCGTCTGGAAGCACTTCACCAGATTTTGGTGCTTCTGTCAGGAATGGAGGAAAAAGGCAGTGTGCCATTAATGGGAAGCCGCCAGGTGCCAGGATTTCAGTCTTCTTCTCTGCTTACTTCTGTGAGACTCCAGTTTCTTGCTGGCTGCTTTGGTCTGGGCACTGTAGGACATGCAGGGGCCAAAGGAGAGAGTGTAAGATTGCATCACTACCAGGTGTGTACTTAGCAGTTACTCCTGTTTCAATAACCCAATGATAAAAATGTCTCAGTTTTTATAATAGTTATTTGTTTGTTTGGCCCAGGATGGTATCAGAGCAGCCAAGAGGAGTATTCAAATTGAAATCCAGGTGGCTGTGCACAAAATTTACCAGCAATTATCTGCTACTTTAGAAAGAGCTCTGCAAGCTAATAAGCATCACATAGGTAAGTGAAAAGCAAATTTGCAAACCAGATGTTCTCTAATGTACAGTAGAACAGCTTGTATGCTTTCCAAGGCAGACTTTGATATTAGTGACCAGAATTCACTGAATTACCTATCTGACTTCTTTTCCTTAAAGAGAAATCTGCATTGGATGGTAGAATCCAGTGGCTGTTATTACCTGGGTCATTTTGGTGTGTCACTTAGAGAAACAATGTGAAAAAAGTCCAAAATGAAGCATTTCACCCAGTTATCCTTATCTTAGAGAGAGGATTCTGGTTTGAGTTTTAGCCTCAGAACATTTAATCACAAACTAGATCTGCGTGCTGCTCTTTCTTGGACAGTTTTGACACAGAGTTACATTGAGCTAAAGAAGAATGCAGTGGTTCATCAGAAAGACTACCTCAAAGCATCTGACAAAACTCACCTGTTCTTTGAAAATTTAATTAATTAAATTATATTTTAAAAATAATTTGCTGATCTTCTGTCTTAGTATTTTTACTCTGAACATCTTATTAATTAAAAACAACTTTATTTTAATCTTAGAAGCACAGCAGCGTCTTCTGTTGGTGACAGTGTTTGCTCTCAGCGTGCACTATCAGCCTGTGGATGTGTCCTTGGCCATTTCCACGGGGCTGTTAAATGTGCTGTCCCAGCTGTGTGGCACAGACACCATGTTGGGGCAGCCCCTGCAGCTGCTGCCCAAAACTGGGATTTCTCAGCTCAGCACAGCTTTGAAAGTAGCCAGCACGAGACTGCTGCAGATCTTGGCTATCACCACAGGGTGAGTGTCCCTTGCTTTTGTAAACGTCATCACCGAGCTTATCAGCACCCTTGAAAAATGTGTGAGCTTTCATTAGAGCAGTAAATGTTGCTCAGAAATATAGAAGTGAAGGGGGTGGGGGGGAAAGAGTACTTACATTATTCATAGGAGAGATACATGTAAGGCTAACAAATATTTTTCACTTGGAGTGTTTGAACTTGAATAGTCACAACTTAGTGATCTGTAAACACTGTATTCTTGTAACCCCCACTTTGCTACATCAGCTCTGTGTGGAGGTGTGTCCAGTTGATGGGATTCCTGTTGCTGTGGAAAAGCAGCACTGATAATGTGAGAGTTTCTCGGAGCAGGACTTAGTGCTTCTTGCCAGAATATGAAAGAATTTTCTGAGGAATAGTGCTAGACCATGGGACAGCATGCAAAGTCCTAGCAATACTTAAATATTTATTCTTGCTCAGTAAAGAAAACACAAGTGGAGAAGGTGTTTTCTAGTTGAAGTGAGAGTATTGTTTGATGTTCAGTACATGCATCTTTCTTTCAGTCTTTGTACAACACATTGCATCTACCTGCCAAATCTGTTATCTGAAAAAGCCCAATAATCCTACACCAGAAAAATCCCCCAAACAGCACCCTGTGTATAGAAATTGGAGTGGAATTATGTTTAATTAATAGAGTTGTTCCTCTTTACCCTAGAAAGTATTGGAAACTTATCCTTTGACTCCAAAGATTAGGACTGTTTTCATTTGTGTTAAAAACAGGATTAAAATAATAAGAATTTAAGCCTGTAATGGAGGATAGGAAAAAGTAACCTTCTGCAATTACTGTTCCTTAGATCAGCTCTCAAGTACTCCTGATTTTCTTTTTGTGTGTGTACAGAACCTATGCAGATAAACTGAGCCCAAAGGTGGTGCAGTCCTTGCTGGATTTATTGTGCAGCCAGCTGAAGAACTTGCTGTCACAAGCTGGTGTGATGCTGATGGCTTCCTTTGGAGAAGGGGAAGGTGAGGAAGGCGAAGTGGAGTCAAAAAAGGCAGATTCAAATGGGGATAATGAGAAGAGAGACTTCAGAGGTAATTATCTTACATAATTTCTGTAACAATTCTGAAATACCAGGAAACATAATAGAAGAAAGCCCTGAATGCTGAGGTGCTCATCCACTCTGTTGTGTATTTGTTTTTGTTGGGTTGTTTTTAATTCTGTAAATTAGATTAAAGTCATCAAATGATTTTGTGCTCAATTCAGATTTACACAGAATTGATGCACAAAACTACAGGGATAGAAGCAGGCTGAGAATAAGAATTACTTCATTGTGCTTGGAATTAGGAAGAGAATATAGTTTTCCTTAAAAAATGAGTTGGTGGTCGTAATGTTTGTCATAAATGTAGTAATAGGAATTTAATTATCTAAATTAATAAATACAGCTTTATTCAGGAAATTATTGTATTTGATTTGTATTATGCAGTTTTGCAGTCCAGGAGGATGGCAAGAAGGTGACACTACTGTGTCATATGGGAAAAACCACAACAAAAGATTTCAGTATTTTCTGAAATACTGGTATCTTCACATAGCTTACAAGCCCTTAATGAGCATTTTGAATTTTGGTGGAAATTGCTTTTGAAGAATTTTTAGTTGTAGCTTGGTTTTAAGTGTATATATAATGTTTTTGTTTGTGCTTTTAACTGTCTTCACTTTAAAATAATGCAATGTCTGATGAATTAGTAAGGTAATTAATCAGGAATTAGAATATGAGGTCTTCCCACAGAGATCTCCCTCCCTTACCTTGGCCCACAAAAGTTGAATGTTTTTTTCTCTCCATGTCTTGCTGAGGAGCAGGAGTTGAGAGCACAGCCTGGTGGGCACCAGCCAGCCAAGGTTAACAGCCAGCCACCCTGGAATAACTGATCATTGTGCTTTTACCTGCAGAACAGGCTGCTCCTGGTAACCAGGACTGCAAGTCAAGTTGGAATATTAAGGCTGTAAATTAAAACTTTTGCTTTAATTTCCTAGCTGCCCTCCGAAAGCAGCATGCAGCAGAATTGCACCTGGGAGACTTCCTTGTTTTCCTGCGTAGAGTTGTGTCTTCAAAAGCAATTCAGTCCAAGATGGCATCTCCAAAGTGGACAGAAGTCCTTCTTAACATTGCTTCCCAGAAGTGTTGCTCAGGTATGATCATGTCAAAATGTGCTCCATGGTTACTTTGCATTTCTGTAGTAGAGTTCCAAAAACTAAGCCCTGTGAGAGCTTGTATTGCATAGTGAGTTCCTGGTGAACACTTCAGACCAACTGCAGTGTAGGTGCACAGGGGTTGCACTCTGGGGCGCTGGAGGCATGGAACCAGGGGCAGGCCTGAAGCTGAAGTAATTTGAAGGTTATTGACATGTTGTTCCATCTCCAGGAGTTCCCTTGGTTGGCAATTTGAGGACCAGACTGCTTGCACTTCATGTACTGGAAGCTGTGTTACCTGCGTGTGAATCTGGCGTTGAAGATGATCAGATGGCTCAGGTCTTTATATTTTGTTACAAACTTTCACATTTCCTCAAAAATCTCTTAAACTGCTAAATGTTTCAAAATCCAAGTCAAACAAGGCTCAGTGTAGTTACTTGTTAATCTAAGAACACTAAATATTTTGATGTTTATACCTACAAAGCAAAGTAAAACAATATAGTGTTGCTGTTGTCCTCATGTTGGTGTTAAAATGATCTGAATTGTGTCCCAATGCCCCAGGTTGTTGAGCGGTTGTTCTCACTTCTGTCTGACTGCATGTGGGAGAGTCCAATAGCCCAGGCCAAACATGCAATTCAAATAAAGGAGAAAGAACAAGAAATAAAGCTCCAGGTAACAGTGCTTGTACTTTGTCTTGCGACTGAATGCAGCTGAATTACATTTACCACAGATATTTTGTTCTATTTCTCGTAGAAGCAAGGAGAATCTGAGGATGAAGATGAGAATCTTCCCATCCAGGAAGTGTCCTTTGATCCTGAGAAAGCTCAGTGCTGCATAGTGGAGAATGGGCAGATTCTAACTCATGGAAGTGGAGGCAAAGGATATGGCTTAGCTTCCACTGGAGTTACTTCTGGGTGTTACCAGTGGAAGGTGGGTTGCATAAATGTGTATTTCTTACCTTCTCTCTCATTGTTTTGGAAATGTGCTATGTTTTACTAACAGCACCTGCCTGTGTTTTTCACTTATGACACGATTCTTGAGTAAATGGCAGTGTTACATTTATGGCTGGACTCAATAATTGTAAGGATGTTCTCCAACCTAAGTCATTCTGTGATTTTTCAGTGCCAAGGGAAGAGTTTGTGTCTGCTTGTGAGTGGTGGGATTTGAGTATTTCAGCATGCAGATTGCAGACTGTGAACATGTGTTATGTGTTATTAGAGGTAATGATAGTTGCCCCTAAGGTCCACAGTCAGCATGCATGTGCAGTTTTGCAAAACTTACCTACTGAATTACGTAGATTTAGGATTTTTTTGTAGAAACACATTTCACAAAACGTGTTGTTTTCCTGCAGAAAAAGACACACCAGCCTGACTGACGAGAACAGTGTTAAATACATCATTTGGAGGGATTTTTAAATGGTTTTAGCATATAAACTTACTGTTTTTCTCATTAAAAGCTTTTGTGAAAAACAGTTAAAAGTAGACATACATATGTGTAAGGAAGATTTTCCTTGCTTTGTTGTGTTAAAGTGTGTATTCCTGATGTTTTTCCCTGTGTTTGTTTTGCCTGTTAGTTCTACATCGTGAAGGAGAACAGAGGCAATGAAGGCACCTGTGTGGGGGTGTCTCGCTGGCCCGTGCACGACTTCAACCATCGCACTACCTCAGACATGTGGCTCTACAGAGCCTACAGTGGCAACCTGTACCACAATGGAGAGCAGACTTTGACTCTGTCAAGCTTCACCCAAGGAGATTTCATTACATGTGTGTTAGATATGGAAGCAAGAACTATTTCCTTTGGTAAAAATGGAGAGGTATTTAACATAATTAGTTTTTTGGTGGGTTTTCTTGCAAAGGTAATATGGCATGGATAAGCGTGAGAGTTAAAACATTTGGCAGTTTCAGTACTTAGAAGATTTATAATACAAACATAGCTTTCTCATGTTTCATGTTTTTGCTTGTTAGGGTGTTCTAAGATTGAGGGGTTTTTCTTTTGCTTCTTTCCTAGGAGCCAAAACTAGCTTTTGAAGATGTGGATGCAGCTGAGTTATACCCTTGTGTTATGTTCTATAGCAGTAACCCAGGAGAGAAGGTAACTGAAATGTTCATCTGTGGAGGTTACTGGTTTAGACTGGTGTAGAGTCAGTATTCATCAGAGCAGCCTGTATGGTGCTGCTTTGCATTACTGACCAAAACAGTGTTGCTAATACAGAGTGTTTCAATTATTGTAATCTATTGTAAATTTAAAATGTATTTTAGTATTTAGAATAGATTTAAAGGCTTCATGTTCTACACAAAATATTCTGTTCCCCAGAAACCAAGGAGAGTGTAGTATTAGGATTTCTAGATAGTCTTGTGTGAGAAACCATGAAATGCTCAGCATCCTTGAGTCTGAAGGATGGAGGTTTTACTCACTGTTAAGGGGGATTTTCCTAAGGATTCTGAGTGAAAAAAGACAGTGCTAGTAATTATTTCGATTCCAGGCCACTCCAGTATTTATAAGAAGAGCTTATTGAGGTATGTTGAGAAGATAATTTGTAAACTGTTGTCTTTAAACAGGTGAAGATCTGTGACATGCAGATGCGTGGGACACCAAGAGATTTGCTGCCTGGGGATCCCATCTGCAGCCCTGTTGCTGCAGTGCTGGCAGAAGCCACCATCCAGCTCATTCGAATCCTGCACCGCACAGACCGCTGGACTCACTGCATCAATAAAAAAATGATGGAAAGATTGAATAAAATCAAAACATGTCTTAAGGAAGCAGGTCAGAAACTGAAGAAAAGTCGCTCTGTTCAAAGCCGAGAAGAGAACGAGGTGAGAGAGGAGAAGGAAAACAAAGAGGAGGAGAAAAGCAAGCACAGCCGCCATGGGCTGGCAGAGCTGTCAGAGCTGCAGCTGAAGATGCTCTGTGTGGAGGTGTGGCCTGTCCTGGCAGTGATTGGAGGAGTGGATGCTGGGCTCAGAGTTGGAGGCCGATGTGTGCACAAGCAAACGGGCCGTCATGCCACCCTGCTGGGAGTGGTGAAGGAGGGCAGTACCTCTGCCAAGGTCCAGTGGGATGAAGCAGAGATTACAATCAGGTATGCCCATTTCCTACATTTTCTGCTGTGTCGTGGTAGTGGTTTGTGGCTGGAAATCCTCAGAAGAAACCTATCCTTTATATCAGAGTCATGCTGATCAATTGCTTCAAGTGTAGACTTCAGTGGTATTGAAACTAATGCTGCCTTGAGGTAGTGTGCACTCATTCTCCCACCTGCCTTCGAGTGTTCAAGGCTGGAAGGAGATGCTTCTTTTTCCACCCACCTTGCAGACAAGCCTTCAAAGGGAAAGCACCTGGAAGGAAGCTGAAATGAAGCTTCTCTGAGCTACTTGGTGCTTTCACAAGCATTGCCTGTGTTTTTGTGTGGAAAAGATTTGATTAACTTAGTTTCTTGAACTCCTTCTGCCTACAGCTGAAGAAGTCTTTTGAAGAAATTGAGCAGTGACTTTTTATTTTTCTTTTCCCTGCTGGTTGCAATTACATTCTGAAATAACCGAAGTTTTAATAACTTCGCTTTTCAGGCTGTTGCAACATTATGTCTGTTTTGTCTTTGCAAAGGCTGTGATCCCTTTGACTATACCAAAGTACAGTTAATTTAGTTCCAGGTATAAATTCTTTCAAGTATGCCCATGTGACGGTGTAGCCCTTAAAATAATTCAAAGTTTTATTTGAGTAATGTGGAATAGCACTTGATCATAAGCAAGCTTTTGATAACGCATTTAATTAGGTTCATTTTTCACCTTTTTAATTAAAACCAGGCTAAAGCTTGCTTTCATTTTTAGATAAAAGTTTACAATGTAAGATTGGAAAACTTTTTGGGATAGTAAAAGGAAGATTTAAAAGTCATTTATCTGCTGGATGTATGGAAAATACAAGGCGTATGAAAATACAGGCTGGTGAATTTTTGTCCTGCTTCAAGTGAAAATTAGTCAAGTGTAACAGTCCTAAATAATACCAGAAAATATCCCTGAATATAGATGGACAGGTAGATAATCATGTAAATATGTCTGTTAGGTTTTCTGACCTGTGTTTGTCAAAGGTCACTGTCCTCACTGGGTGCTCTGTCCTGACACACAGAGACAGAGCTGTCCTGGGCTCTCAGTAGTGTGCTCGTGGTGATGAATAGCTGAGGTCAATCAAAGCTTTTCCTTACTCTTTAAAAGTTTTCTTTATAAGCTTTTGTACCTGTTAAGATTCAGGTATGGTGATAATATTTACCTTCAGATAGTTTTTCTTAATAAAAGTTTATTACATATTTCTGATAAGTAATATATCCAGAGCCCGTGTTAGCACAGAGTGGATAGTTTCTGTGGGGCTTCTGGGTGTCAGTGCTTGTTATTGAAAACCTGTGTATGCTTTGTTGCATTTGCTTTGAAACCACATCTCCCTGTTTTCTGATCATAACCTCATTTTCCCCTGTTTGCATTTAATTTTTAGAATTAGTTTGTTTTATTAAATATATTTTGCATCTTATTTGCCTACATTACTTCCTGAACTTTCCTTCTGTCTCTCCCTCACTTGCTTTTTCCTGTGTCATTCTGATCTTTATTAAAGCTTCCCAACTTTTTGGTCGCCTAGTGATACTCCGTTGTATAATCTGGAGCCCTGTGAGCCACTGCCTTTTGATGTTGCAAGATTTCGTGGGCTGACAGCTACTGTGTTACTGGACCTTACCTATCTGACTGGCATTCATGAAGATACGGGAAAGCAAAGCACCAAGAGACATGAGAAAAAACACAGACATGAATCTGAAGATAAAGGGGAGATGGACCAGAAAATGGAGGGTGACACTGGATCAGATACACGATTAGGCCAAAGTGCTGATGATAACAAAGGACACGGTGCTACAACCTCTAAGTCGGAAAATGAAATTGTTTCCTTTTCTCTAGAACCATCAACACTAGGTATGGAATCCCAACACCAACCTGCTGAAGGAAGAAAAAAGAATCACGAGCACACCCCACGAAGTCATGATATAGTGCAGTCAGAAATCCGAGCTGTACAGCTGTCTTACCTTTATCTTGGTGCTATGAAGTCCCTTAGTGTTCTTCTCAGTTGTAGTAAGTATGCTGAGCTGCTGTTGATCCCCAAAGTGCTGGCGGAGAACGGGCACAACTCGGACTGCGCGGGGTCGCCGGTGGTGCACGAGGACGTGGAGCTGCGCGCGGCGCTGCAGTTCCTGATGCGGCACATGGTGAAACGCGCCGTCATGCGCTCGCCCATCAAGAGAGCGCTGGGGCTGGCTGACCTGGAGCGGGCACAGGCCATGATCTACAAACTGGTGGTTCATGGGCTGCTGGAGGACCAGTTTGGTGGCAGACTTAAACAAGGTACATGTTCAAAATGAGATTGAAATGAATAGTAACAATGATAACACAGTTAACGTAGTCTTGTCGATTTGTAGTGGTTGTACTTTGGGGGAATCTTAATCGGACAGAGAAATTTTGCAGAACTTCATTTATAGATATAACACTGATTTCTTTGGCCTTTTTCCTAATTCCTTATCCTAATAAAAATGAATGCACAGCAACCAGAACTAAGTTTTTAATGTCTTTAACATTTCTAAAAGTGATCAATGCTCTGTATACTTGTCAGAAGGCTTTGCAATTCTTCTAAACCAACAATAAAAACCCCTTAAAAATGCTATTGCACAGCTGAGTTAAAAATAGGTTTATAGTTGATCAGCTGTACTTTTATCTAAGACCTCTTCCCCTTTTGTCTGTTTTGAGAACAATCCAGGCTGTTACAACCATAAATCTGAATATTATAAACTTTCGCATAAGTAAATGGTTTGTTTGCTATTTACCTTGTATCCCTGTGAGAACAGCAAGAGCTCCTGGACTGATTTCTTTACTCAAGTCCATGAGTTAGTGGCAGAATCTGCACACCCCTTTCTTTTTCTAGGATGAATTCTAAATAACAATAGTTACTTTTGAAAGTTTAGCCATGGCTACTGTTTTGATCTGCACAATGAATGTTGCTGTAACATCCTTATTTTTCTGTTGCAGAAGTGGAACAACAAGTAGAAGAAGGTGATCAGTCTCAGCAAGCCCAAACACCAGTTACAACCAGCCCTTCTGCTTCGAGCACAACATCTTTCATGAGCAGCTCTCTGGAGGATACCACCACTGCTACTACTCCAGTGACTGATACAGAAACAGTTCCAGCATCAGAATCACCTGGTGTTATGCCTCTCAGTCTGCTGAGGTAAAAAATCCTTTTGGCATGTATGATTCTGTGGGTGTAGGGAGCCAGTTGCATGGTTTAGGTAGAATATATGGCTTCAGCTCACTAAGCCCTTAAAAATGCTGCCAAGAACTGCCCCTGCAGAGGGACACAGTTTAAATGTTACTTTGCCTTGCAGGGTATGTGTTTTTTATTAGAAAGCTGTTAAGCCTTTGCTATACACTGATTATAAATGTAATATCTGAATTCTTTAAAAAGGAGAAAATGTTCTCCTTAAGCTGTTCTTCAGTTCTCGTGTTTATTTGGTGTAGTTTAAATTACAAATCTCTGAAACTCATTTTTAGTGAACACTTGATTCTCAGACCAGAATAGATCTTGGTAGGTAACATCGTGTAAAGCTAAGATGTTCTTTCAGCTTACCCTGACATACTGAAATGGAAGATAAGCTGCTGAATTTGCAGAGGCAGTTTGCACTGTTGAAGGAGATCTGCTTTACCTTGCATAGAATACGTTTCTAAATTTATTAATTCATAGAAGTTTTGCAGACATCTTTTGGTAAAAGCCAGAACAATGTCTTCATACTATGACAGTGAACATCAAATACTTAACCTTAGTAAGTCAGCCTTAATTTATTAGTCAGCCTGAGTTCTGAACAAACCAGGGGAATGGAAGAAGTGTTTATATTTTATCTCCTAGGAGACCTCCTGGTCTCTGAGGGGTTTTTTTAATGTCATGCTTAGAACTTAAATGTAGAGATAAAGTTGGTAGGAATGAGCTGTTTCCTCAAAGTATGTGTTGTGTCTTACCCTTACTCAACTCAATTGCATCAAGTAGGATTTGCCAAGTGCACTCCAATTGGATGTACTTCTTGTGTCAGACCTTTTTCAGCACAGTTCTGTTCAACATAAATGTATATTGTTCTTTTTTCAAGGCAAATGTTCTCCAGTTATCCTACCACAACTGTACTTCCAGCACGACGTGCTCAGACTCCTCCAATATCTTCTTTACCAACATCTCCTTCAGATGAAGTTGGAAGGAGACAAAGTTTGACCTCTCCAGACTCCCAGTCTGCAAGGCCTGCCAATCGCACAGGTAAACTTGGCAGTGGAGAGAAATGGGAACAAGTCAGGAAGGTCACAGGAGCTCAGGGGCCATGTTCTGAGAGATGCAAACCCAACAGAGGTTCTTCTTAAGGCAAACGAACATGCTAAGCATTGTTGGAAACCTTTTAGTCACTATCTTAGGAAAAAGGTTGCAGATTATATAGCTGTAGGCTTTATCAAGCAAACAAAATGAGTTTTTAAAAGCTGTGGATTGGATTAAAAAACAATAGTGAAGTGTAATTGGTAACTGCTTCAAAATGTTCATCTGATTTGGGCTTGTTTACTTGGTTGTGTGCTGCTGATAAGTGCACTAATTTTCTAGCTTTTGTTGGCTCACATACCACACAGAAAACAAGAATTTATGTATTATATGGTACATTCGCCAGTACTTTTATTCTTGCCCTTATATCTGTGCTATTAATTGGGGTGTGTAGTGGTTCATGTGTTGCATAGCAACTGATCCCCTCAGTTTCATGTCTCTTTTTTTTTCCTTTTGATTTAATGATGAGGTGACTTGCTTCTAGTTGCAATAGTGTCTTTACAACAGTGTTTGTTTGTTAGTGCATTTTTGTCTTCACTGATTAGGCATCACTTTTATGGCAAGTCAGAAAGAAACTGTGGGTTTGGGGCAGTAACTGACCTCTTCAGAGTCCCTTGAATGACTCTGCACAGGATCACAGCCATCATCCAACAAGAGGTTTTTCAGATACATTCAGAGTTCAGCTGAGGTCTTTTTCTGTACCTTAAGAGGAATGTGTAATGGTCTCACCACTTGGGAATCTCTGATTTGGACAAGGATAGCTTTGTCTGGTTACCTTAATATGGATCAAATAGATAATTTGATATAGTTCAAAATGAAAACAATAGAAATTGCTTAAACAGTCTTTTGCATATCATCAGTATCCTACTTGATCAAACTGAGTCAGTGAACATAATCTGTGTTACAAAGAGGAATGACCTCCCTCTGGTTTTGTTACAGAAAGTATCTCATTTTGTGGAAAGTAATTGAGACAAAAGTTGGGAGTAATTATTTCCTTAGTGCAAGCTGATATATCAAAGTAAGGTGTAATAAAGCAACACCTGAGAAAGATTTATGTGCTTTACAGTATCATTTTCTGTCTTTTAAGCTTTGTCTGATCCAAGCAGCCGACTTTCAACATCCCCTCCTCCTCCTGCCATTGCTGTTCCCTTGCTGGAAATGGGCTTCTCCCTCAGGCAGATTGCGAAAGCTATGGAAGCTACAGGTAATCTTTAGCTATAATATCAGTTTAACTGGAAGACTGGGTACACATGAAATGCTTGTTTTCCAGTAGAATACTTAATTTTTAAGTTTTATAACCATTTCTGTGAAAAAACAGATGGCTTTTTTTGTAACCATCAGTGGTAAAATACAGTTCCAAAGTGTGGTTTTCCTGCTTTCAGGTGCCAGAGGAGAAGCAGATGCACAGAACATCACAGTGCTGGCCATGTGGATGATTGAGCACCCTGGAAATGAGGATGATGAAGAGCCTCAGTCAGAGGGGACTGCAGAGTCACGGCACGGAGCAGTTGTCTCTGGCAGCAGTGGGAAATCTGGGGATCATTGCTATTTGCAGTCTCCAGGGGATATCCCTTCTGCTGATGCCCCTGAATTGGAGGAGGGCTTTAGTGAGAGGTAGAGGAATTTTCTTGTAATTGCTTGTAATCTGTTTCCTGAAACTGGAAATCTCACCAATTCATTGTTGCATTATTTTGTAATGCAGCTTTTGAATTTTGTTACAGCATGAGCAGAAGCAAAGATGCAATTAAATCAGGTGTACATGGTGCATTTGTTTTCCTGTGCTGTTTGCTTGCCGAACTGGGGACGATTGTAACTGAACATGTTTTCTTCACAGCAAAAAAAGCAAAGAATGAAAAAAAAAAATGAGGGCTGGTAGTATAGTTGTATTTTAGCTAAAAGACCAAAAATTAAAGCAAAATTCCATTAAAGTCGTGTTTTGCCAAATTCACGTGTCAAAGGTGAATTGACTCAGCCAGCAGCAACAGAGATGATTTTATTTCTTCAAAAGAGGAGAGAAAACTAATTCAAGCTGATTAATTAACTATTCAAGCTACTAATTAACCTAGTATAGAATGAGTGCTCTGTCAAAACTTCTGCTGTGCTTAGGCCCTCTGGAAGATCAAGTAGGTGTTGACTTCGCTGCATCTGATTTGTTTGAAGTAACTCTTACAGTCAAAACTGTATATATGTGCTCCTTGAAACTGAAGATTCTTGAATTTCTTTTTTTTCCTTCCATTAAAGAAAGGAAATATTGTTAGTATATATGACTTAGTTACTGTGTGTGGTTGTTTGAAACTTGGTGTAATTGACCTGTAAATTCCCAATTCCTGTAGCCCTGATAATCTGGATCACGTGGATAACGCGGCTGCAGCGAGCGGCCCTCCCTCTCGAAGTCGGTCAGCTGTCACACGGAGGCACAAATTCGATTTGGCTGCCCGAACGCTGCTGGCACGTGCTGGTAAGGGACTGAAAGAATTCCAAGGGCTTTGCTTATCCAGGAAATGAATAGGAAGGGGACTGGGACTTTGCAGGACATTCAGACAGCTCCTTCTTATATGTGTGCCAATGTATAGTTAAGAGTTTTATGTTCAGCAGAAGAGTTTAAACAATGTATATTTAAAATTGTTCAGCAGAAGAGTTAAAACAAAAAAGAAATTGCAAGTACAGCCAGCTCTCTGCCATGGAAAATAAAAGTCCTGCTTTCCTTTTTCTCTCTCTTCCCACCTTGAGCGGGATTGTACCGCTCAGTGCAGGCCCACAGGAACCAGAGCCGCAGGGAAGGGATCTCCTTGCAGCAAGATCCAGGGGCACTCTATGACTTCAACTTGGATGAGGAGCTGGAGATCGACCTTGATGATGAAGCAATGGAAGCTATGTTTGGGCAAGACCTGGCTAGTGATAATGATATTCTGGGAATGTGGATCCCAGAGGTACTGGATTGGCCTACCTGGGTGTGTGTGACTGCAGCAGGGGCTGCTTTAACTTACTGCTTTTTGCATGCCTATATTTTCAAGTTTAAAGCAACATGTGTATGTTTAGAGCCTCTTTGAAAGTATCTTACTAAATGCCAGCAGTGCTTAAAATCATCTTATATTCTGCAGTATCATCTCTAGGTTAAGAATAGTGATTTCTTGTGTTTCTTGCTCTGCATTTCCATGTGTAGTTGTCTTCTCCCTCCCCTGAAAGATGAGAGCAGAACTCATATAGTTATTCTGATAATACCAATTAGAAATCAAATAAGTGTTCCTAGATGGTTTAGTTGTGTGAGATAACAAGGACAGTAATAAATGTTTCTTCTGCTGCTACTGCTAACAGTATCTAATCTCTAGCAATATAATTTGCACTTCAGTCAGTTTTTCTTGTGTCATGTAGTCCATTCTCTGAGAAGGATGTGGTGACAGTCCTCACTGAATTTTTCTGTAGAGCACTAAATAAACTGTTGAGGTGGAAAACAAAGATAATAACAGCACTTTGATAATCTTTGGATTATCCCTGTCAGATTAGACAATCAACCCGTAAGACTCAGCTTTTCATCTCCTAGTTATAATGCTACCTAGCTTTGATATGGAAGCAAGTTGCATGATGCATATTGAATTTTTCAGAGTGTTTGTGTCACTGAAACATGTCAGTGAAATTACTGACTTAGGACAGAAGTGTAATTATGAAAAGTGGACTTCACATTGAGATAAAACCTTGATATTTGCTGACACAAATGGTAGTTTTTGTTGCCCAGTAAATGTAAAATCTGGTTGTCTGAAAGCAAAAAAGGATTCTTTTAATTTTTAGCTCTAGTTTCAGACAAGTTCTGAGGAGAACCAGATACAGACAATATTGAAAGTGACAGTGTTACAAATGAAAAGTTACACTGTCAAGAATTCTTGAGTCAATCTAACATGAAATAGGCTTCTCCGAAGCTTTACTTTCAAATGTTTTTCCTTTTCTGAGATGGTTTTCATTATGTCATAAATTGTTTGTTTCTGCTTTACTTTCGTACAAGTCAACCATATGACTGTCACTCAGTGACAGAAATGTGCAGGGACACCCACCTAAGGTTATTGGCATGTTTTATATCTAAGGCACAGACACTTCTTCTGTCCAAATAACGTGTGAAAACCTTGCTGTGCAGCACGTGTGTGAATCTGAAGATAGAGAAGAGGTGGTGGTGTGTGAGCTGTGTGAGTCCAGCGTGGTCAGCTTCAACCAGCACATGAAGAGGAACCACCCTGGCTGCGGGCGCAGCGCCAACCGCCAGGGCTACCGCAGCAACGGCTCCTACGTGGACGGCTGGTTCGGCGGCGAGTGCGGCAGTGGCAACCCCTACTACCTGCTCTGTGGAATCTGCAGAGAGAAATACCTGGCCCTCAAGAGCAAGTCTAAAATATCAGCCTCTGAAAGGTACAGAAATAGGAGACAGTGGATAAGGAAAGGAAACTAAGCACGGTTACGAGCCATCGGCATTTTAGGGATTTGATTTAAGAGAGAATTCCTAGCAGGATTTTCTGATACTTAAAATAATTCTCTGTGTTTGACAAATGCATATTTAGAAAAAAAATGTTGCTTTGATATTTTAGTTTCTAAATTAAGAACAAGGAATAATTCCTTGGGATGTTGCCTCCTTCTTAGTGACTTTTGAAAGCTCTTAATCAATTTTGTCTGAAAATTCCAGTATTTTTTTCTGTGGACTTTTCATACATTAGTACTGCAAAGTGCTTCCCCCCCTCCACACACACTTTCAGAAACCATTGTATCTGTTTCTCTGTTACTAGGCTTTTCTGGAATCATTCATAAATATATGTAAACTTAACAGTTAGACTAAAAAGGGAACCAAATTTAAAATTTTTATGAATATTTGTAAAATATGTAACTCAGTAACTTTCTTTGTTATTTTTTCATACAGGTACAAAGGTCAGGCACCTGATCTAATAGGTAAACAAGACAGTGTCTATGAAGGTATGTTTTAAAGTTGCACAGGGTATTGTTTTTTCTAAGAGTTACTTTCATGCAAATAAACCTGAAGGTATAATTTAAAATCTCTTCCAGTTAGATACAGTATTTTAGTTTTGGGGATTTATTTAGTTCAAATCAGAAAACAAAATCAGTGAATTCTTTCCCCTGTCTTTCCACTGTAAGCAGCTGAAAGGGCAAGCACCTAACTTGGGGTTGATAAGGTCTTGCAAGTAGATGTTACATCCAGAATTGCACATACAAAATCTTATGTTCAAATACCTTTCTTCAGCTGCCTTTGTTGGAGAAATTAATTAGTGTAAGTTAGCATCCCAAAAGTCTGCCATTAGTCTTGTTCTTTATTTTTTTCCCTTTGTCCAAGCTGAGAGCATCCTGAGGGTGGCTTTCACTTTAAACAGATAATTTCTCATGTGTGTAGAAAACTTTTCCCGGTTGGTTCTGTGATTCTGGTCCATTCTGTAGCTCCTGTGATCACAACTTTGTGATTTACCACATTTGTCTATTTGAGACTAAATGAGTGCTGCAGTACTTAGGGCAAGTCTGTCTGCTGTAGATCAAAGGTGTTCTGATTCTATTGTGTGTGGAGTGAGACGGAGCAGAGAGATCAGTAAATATAAACTGACTTGTGTGTAAATGGCTGCAAGTGAAGGAACTGTCTCACTGAATTGCAGTTAAAGTGGTTTTTCTTTGTTGTTGGGAGTTTTTTTAATTCCCTGGGAATGAAAAGCAAAAGCCTGGGGGTTCAGTTACAACCCATGAGCTAATGCAGGCTTTTTTGATGAACATGAAGACCAGAAATTTCTAACATCTGTCTTTTCCATTCAGTCTTTTGAAATACACGCCTGTTTCCATGATTTAAAGCATAACTGAACACCTGCACTTTTCACTGTGCCCTAGGTTTTGGAGCTGTCTTGTATGTGATGACCCCTGATGTCTGTCCTTTTAAAGAGTAGCTAATTTGATACTTCAGAGAATCTTCCATAAAACATTTGTGCAGTATAAAGGTCGAGTTGAATAGAGAGGGCCAAGAACAGGATTTTGTTTTTCTGATTTACTTGGTTATGTCTATGTCAACATCAGAAGCAGAGTTTTTAATTCTGCTGTGCTGTAGATTATAATACACATTTCATACCATCTACTGGGGTTTTTTTTAATTAATTGAAATAATTTAATATTTGAGCTTTTGTAACCAAGTCTAATTCTATTTCTCCAATTCTAGAAGACTGGGACATGTTAGATGTGGATGAAGATGAGAAGCTGACAGGAGAAGAGGAGTTTGAGCTGTTGGCTGGGCCCCTTGGGTTAAACGATCGACGCATTGTGCCCGAACCCGTTCAGTTCCCTGACAGTGACCCTCTGGGTGCTTCAGTTGCAATGGTGACAGCCACCAACAGCATGGAAGAAACACTGATGCAGATAGGTACATTTGAAATCCATTTCATTTAAAGAAAGAATGATAATAGTAACAGCAGCAGCCACAACAATAATGATAACAATCATCACCACCTCCTCTCCTTTTTAGTGGGATTTTTCTAGAGGCAAGGCAGGAGCATCCTGACAGTATTTCCTGCCTGCCACCGTGAGGAAGTGGAGACCAGCTCTGAACTGTCCTTTTATTATAGGGAAATTAGAGAGAGGAGTGTGAGGCTTTATGAATTGACAGGAGGATTGAATTTTGCCAATGAAACTTGTGACTGTAGTCAAACAGTAGATGCCAGTAACATGTTTTGCAGAACCCAATGAATGGATTTAAGTTGGGACATAAGACTAGTCTCCTCTGATGGAAGAGGGAATCAGAGGAATTAAGATTGAGTATGTCAGATTGTGTTCCTGTCTCTTTGAAAATAAGGAATAATTAAATTACGGAGTGTATTTTCCTCTTGGTAATTATTATTGTAGTTCGGTATATATGATATACTGAAAAATGAGTAACTTAGGCTGATTTTGCTTCTATGCCTATTACTATATGATAATGTTTTGTTTTTCTTTAAACACTAATGCAAATCATCATTATTTCCAAGGCTGTCACGGCTCAATAGAAAAAAGCTCTTCTGGCAGAATAACCTTAGGAGAACAAGCAGCTGCCCTGGCCAATCCCCATGACCGCGTCATGGCTCTCAGAAGAGTGACAGCTGCTGCCCAAGTGCTCCTGGCAAGAACAATGGTTATGAGAGCACTGTCACTTCTGTCTGTCAGGTTTGTGCTGTCTTTGGCATCATTTCCCCCTTTCCTTTTGTAACCGTTTGCCCAGGTCTGTTTGATAACGATGCAATTTCAGACTAATTGGGGAAGCAATTCTCGTGTCTGTACTTACATAATACTGCTAAGAGAAAAAGTTCTGTTGATTTTGTTCTTTTGAACCAAGGGGTTTTATATCCATTTCCACAGTGGTTCCAGTTGCAGCCTGGCAGCTGGCCTGGAGTCCCTGGGGTTGACAGACATCCGCACTCTGGTTCGTTTGATGTGCCTGGCGGCAGCGGGGAGGGCAGGCCTGTCCACGAGCCCGTCCACGGTGTCCAGCTCCACGGAGAGATCCAGGGGCATCCACAGCAAAACCAGCAAGCCCATCTCTTGCCTTGCCTACCTGAGCACTGCAGTTGGCTGCTTGGCATCAAACACTCCCAGTGCTGCAAAGCTGCTGGTGCAGTTATGTACACAGGTAGCACTTCAGTACTTGAGACTGCTACAATCACTTGTGCTTTTACCTTCTCAGCTGCTCTCACTTTAAGGATGTCCTTAGAGTCCTTTTTTGTGGCTTTGCACAGGAGTAGGTTTGATTGTTGGTAAAAATGAAGTAGCAGTATGTGTCTTTGCTGAGTACCCTTTTCAAGTGGGGAAAATGAATGTGCTGTTTCTGTTCATAAGATTTTCTGTTAAGGTTTTGGTGTCGCTGAAAGACACGAGACAACACAAGCACACCACCACTCAAGGTGAAGGGAAAAAAGGGAAGTTTTATTCTCTGACTCCAATATTTATAGTTTTACAAAAGTGACAGTGGATTGGAAGGTGACATTGACACCTCTGCAATGACACTGGTCAAACCAACAGTCCATCAACTCTCTCCTCCTCCATAAAGGAATGAAAAACAATGAGTTATTTGCAGAAAGTGTGTGAGAAAGTTCACTACAAGAATGTCAACATCAGAAGGCTTAAAAAATCTTAAAAAACCAGGGTGACATTTTGGTTTTTTAATTCAGTTAATTCTATGCAGAGAACAGAACAATGAAAAACTATAAAACTAAGTGCAATTTATGCAACTGAAAATGTTTCTAAATTTGATGGTTCTGTTTGTTCTGATTATTTATCATCAATTATTTCTTTTCAGAATTTGATTTCTGCAGCAACTGGTGTGAACTTGACAACAGTCGATGATCCAATTCAGAGAAAATTTTTACCAAGTTTTTTAAGAGGAATTGCAGAGGAAAACAAACTTGTCACATCTCCAAATTTTGTGGTTACTCAAGCACTAGTAGCATTGTTGGCCGACAAAGGGGCCAAACTGAGGCCAAACTATGATAAAGCTGAAATTGAAAAGAAAGGTATGATACAGCTTTGTTTTTAAATCTTAATCATTAGATCTTAAGTTCTTCACTTGTGTGTAAGGGAGAGACTTGCTAGAATAGTGTATAAATAGATACGCTTTTAAAAATGGACAAAACTTGCTTTGATCAAAGTAATGTTATGGTTTATGATAGACGTTTTACTTAGAAATATGGTCTTATTCTGAAATATGGTCTTATTCTGTAATTGCATCTTTCACCACTGCAAAATATAGTCTGAACTTGGGTGTATTCAAAGCCATAGAGCTGAGATAGTGAGCCTGGTTATGCCTCCTCGATGAAATCAAGGAAGGTGACAGTTGATTACCATTACCCAAGTGCTGTCCTGTGTCTGAGGCAGAAATTTGTGCTGCCTGTCCTCTGAGAGGTCAGGGAGCCACAAAGCAACAGCTGTGCCCCCTCCGGGCTGCTGCTGGGATAGAGAGGGAAGGACAGGACAGTGACAGTTTAGAAAGCACTCGCTCTTTGACCAACCATTTTCATATAATGGGAATAAGACTATTTGGAATTCTATTCTTTTTTTTTTTACTGTAGTTCACATGATTACAACGTTGTGTTAAGATGCTTGCTAATCTCTTTCTGGAAATGCTGGCTGTTGCTGCGTTCACTCACGTAGGCATCATCTCACTGTTTTGTCTAAGCAGGTTTAATTGCCCATTTGTATGCCCATCCTTGCTATGATCCCTCTGCTGTAGGCCCTCTGGAGCTGGCGAACGCGCTGGCCGCGTGCTGCCTGTCGTCGCGCCTGTCGTCGCAGCACCGGCAGTGGGCGGCGCAGCAGCTGGTGCGCACGCTGGCCGCGCACGACCGCGACAACCAGAGCGCGCCGCAGACCCTCGCCGACATGGGCGGAGACCTGCGCAAGTGCTCCTTCATCAAGCTCGAGGCTCACCAGAACAGGGTAAGCGCGGCTCCCTCGCTGCCCCCGCTGCCCTGCTCCCTTCACACAGCACAGCAAAAGGAACAAAGCATCATTTGTAGTAAACCCCTCAGGTTTAGCCAGGGCCCCTTGGAGAATAGAATGCTGACACAGCGGCAAAGAAGTTTCCTGTCTCCAGGGACATCCGCCTTGTACCTTATCCCTATAGCCATGTAAGGCAATATTGTGTTAAACCCTACTATTGGTCACTTATGGTCATCACTCTAACACCTTTGCCATTGGTCAGGATTGGATCCGGGCCAAGGGTATAAAAGTAGCATACTGTACCCCTACTAACTCGGAAGAAGAAGAGCTGAGACCTTCACGGACCCCTCAATAAAGCCATACTCGTGGAACAGCCAGGGTCTTCTGCTTCTCCTCTCTCTACCGCCTGCTGGAGCCTTAGGCCAAGGGAAAGCTACCTAGCAAGCAAAGCTGAAATCACAAGAGCTGCCTAATCACTAAGAGCTGAATATCTCCCTGCTTGCTAGGGGCTAACCCGCGGCCTTGGTCTGAGAGCGAGCTGGCTTCTAGCACCCAGTCCCCTTGGGGACTGAGCTCTGCAGCTGTAACAGCTTGCATAGGATACGACCAAGCAAGGCTCATTTATAATTTTACAATTACACTGACTGAAATGATTTCCCAAAGAAAGTAATTTTTTGGAGATAAAGTTGTTGCACCTCTGATGCACAAAAACGTTCAGCTTCTTTGAGCCTTCAGTTAAGAGGGTCATGAAAATATTGTCATGATATATCAAGGCAGCAGAATCACTCTGAATATTTCCTTGGATCTTAATTTGCATTAACTTTTCTGTCATTATAGTGAACATATTTGTGCAGTATTCTGTGCTGTGACAGTGTTCACAGGGGTCTCAGATTGAGGGATCTGACTCCATGTTTCAGAGGGCTTGATTTATTATATTATGATATATATTACATTAAAACCATACTAAAAGAGTAGAAGAAAGGATCTCATCAGAAGGCTGGCTAAGAATAGAATAAGAAGGAATGATAACCAAGGTTTGTGGCTCGGGCTCTCAGTCCAAGCCATCTGGGCTGTGATTGGCCATTAATTACAAACATCCAACATGGGCCAATCAAAGATCCACCTGTTGCATTCCACAGCAGCAGATAATCATTGTTTACATTTTGTTCCTGAGGTGTTTCAGCTTCTCAGGAGGAGAAATCCTAAGGGAAGGATTTTCCATAAAAGATGTCTGGGACACTGTGCAATAGCAGCCAGTGGAGCATGGGGCTGTATGAAGTGTGGTGTCGCTATCAACCCTGCTTAATTGCAGTAAATAATGCTGTAAAAGTAGAAAAATACATCTAGTTTGGTTGTTACAGGGTGTTTCAATCAGTGTCTCACTGGTTAGTGTTTGCTTAATATTAGTGAGCAAACATACCCAAATTGTAAATTCCAGTTTTGCCATGGTTATTTTGCTATTTGTAGGTCATGACATGTGTTTGGTGCAATAAAAAGGGACTTTTGGCAACAAGTGGGAATGATGGCACCATCAGAGTGTGGAATGTGACAAAGAAGCAATATTCACTGCAACAGACCTGTGTGCTCAACAAGCTGTAAGTTGATCCTTTACAACAGCCAGATATTTCATTTAAGCTATAATTGTGTAAAATTCTGCAGGATTGGCTGCTATCATTATCTCCTGCTCTTAAAATTTCTCATTTGTTTTCTGTTGCATGCAAAATAAATAGCTTAAAACTTAGAACTAAATGTCAACCTGATAAGAGTCTCTATAAAGAGATCATGTCAGTGCTGTTTAAAAGAATCCTTAATTAATTGATATAAGGAGACATAGGTAAAAAGTGGTATGGGACTGTCATGTAGCAGAAAAGGGAGTATCCCTCCACTGGGTTCCAGTGGACAGCTCCAACATATAACTTGATATTGCAAGTCATTGATTCAAGTGTGAAAAAGTAATTCTGACTCCTGAGACACAGGAGTATCTAAATGTAATTCTACGTGGGTATCTTGGAAGTACTTTTTTTGTCATTTGGGTGTGTCCAGAAAAGAATAAAGCAAAAGGAAAGATTGAAATCTAATTCTTTAGTGAAGCATAGTTGAATTTGGAAGAATAATGGAGCAATTGTGAACTACTAGATTGTTTTGTGTCAATTTTTTAGTGGTTGGCTTAGTTCTTGTTTGCTTGCTGGTCTGAGATGTGGCCTTAAAAGAAACAACCAGAATGATATAACAGTATTATATCCTTCATTGTTCTGGTACTAAAAGCAGTAAAAAAATGTGGCTGTTGTGTATGATCTAAAGGGCAGTCAAAGGTATCTGTGGCCCTATTACAGTTAGGCAAAGCAGACTTTAAAATGGAGTTTTAGCATAGTGTAACAGGAGGAAGAGTTTGAAGTAGAATTGATAGTAAGATGTACCTGTTTTATTTCTTGTCCATGCTATTGTTTCATTTCATGACTTCCCAGAAAATTTTGTCTTTGAAGATGTTGAATTTGACATTAAATAGGTAAAGGTAAAGAGTTTCCATTTGAAACCAAATTTGAAATTTCTGGGAAATAAGTAGTATTTCATTCTGCAATTTGAAGTGGTTTTAGAGGGAATGTACTACTGTGAGCAGAAAAACATTTTATGCAAATCTACTGCAGTGGTGGGACTCAAGGTTCTAACACAGATATTTTATGAGTTCTAGGTTTTCCTGTCTGCATATAGGAAATGCCCTCTTAATTTCATTCTTTTATTCTGTTACAGAGAGGGTGACTCTGAAGAAGGTCTGGGGTCACCCAGTGACCTTAGTTTATCTCTTGTGTGTTGGAGCATCAGTGGCAAGTACCTGGCTGGAGCTACAGAAAAGATGGTGAACATCTGGCAAGTCAATGGTATGTCCTGAGCTGCCTGGCTGCTTCCTGGTCCGGCATGGAAATATGGGGAGCTGCCAGGTCACTGCATGTTTGTTTACACCAGTGTTTAACTGTCCAGTTAAATGCCTACCATCTCCCATCTTGTGAATGTGTTTAATTTGAGAAAGGTGCTAACCCCAAGTGGATATGTGATACACATCTTTGAGAGGAAGGCTTTTAATCCCTGTCGTTTGTAAACTTCATTCTGTTGCTTTGCACTTAGAAAAATCACCAGTCCTCACCTGTGCTAATAGATAGTCCCCAAGAAAACTATAAATTTACTGGGTACTGAAGAATTCCGCTTCCTTCCTTAGCAAAACCACCTAAATTGATTGATACATGAGAATTGTTGCCTAGGTTTTGTGTCTGCATAGATTAGCAAACCATTGCTTTGTATTCTTGTAACTTAGGTGAATTTGTAGTATGTCCCAGCTCTCAGTAAGATCTTTTTGATTTTTTTTCCCCATGGAAAAAGAAAACTTTCCCATGGGAAAATACTATTGTTTTCCTTTCTTTATGAAAATGAAGTAGTTTTAACAGGCTTTTTGATCTCCTAGGAGGAAAAGGCTTATTGGATCTTCAGTCTCACTGGGTATCTGCTCTAGCCTGGCCAGAAGAAGGGCCAGCTGCAGCATGGACAGGAGATGCTCCAGAATTGTTGTTAATTGGGCGCATGGATGGCTCTCTGGCTCTTATTGAAGTTGTGGATATTTCAGCCATGCACAGGCTGGAACTGGAACACTGCTACAGAAAGGATGGTAAGAGACTGCATCAGTATTTGAAATTAGAATTGTGAACACATTCCCACTTTTTATTAAAGAAGTTTGTAATAATTTTTGGTTATTGTTCATGGGATATGATTTCTAGTTCATGGGAGGAGAAAAGTCTGTGGGGTTTTTATCTGCACCCTGATTCCCCCACAGCAGAGGCAAACAGTGGGTACTAATCTGGTAAAATCCTTAAAATCCTGCCATTCCTTGCCCTTGTGGACAAACAGTAGTGATCCCCTGCAGTGTCTGCTCTGTCTGCAGATGGCCTGCAGAGTGTCATTGGAATTCCTCAATGATTGCATTTTTGCTTTATAGCTTCAGTCCCAAAGGACATGAAGTAGCAGATTTTTGGTAGTGTTGTGTGGTTTTGCATCTGGCTTCTTCAGGAAGCCTTACAGATAATTTTTGGCAGAATCAAGTGAAGCAATATCTACTTGCTAGGGGAGGTAAGTTGTTTTCAGAGCATTTTTTAGAAGCCTGTCTCAGATACATGCATAAGATTCATTCTACCCTTTTTCTTTCACCTGGTATAGTTCTTTTCACTATACCAGGAATATAAATTAAGTTTTTTCATGAAAAGAAGAATGAGAAAACTAGTGCAAAATAATCTCAACAGCCGTCATTAGTGACACTCAGTTTTATCTTTATCATATGAGTTCAGGAAAATTTTTGGACCAGAATATGTTAAGTGACCTTTGGTGGTGGTGGACATTGTTATACACTTCATAGTTTAGAGAACTGCACTGCAAAACCTCTTTGATTAAGGAGTGAGGTTCAGTTTAGTTGAATGAATGTTTGTGTTGTCTGTTCATGCAGTGTCTGTCACATGCCTGGCCTGGTTCAGTGAAGACAGACCATTTGCTGTTGGCTATTCAGATGGAAAATTGCTCCTGGGAACAAAGGAACCGACTGAGAAAGGAGGAGTCGTTCTCATTGATGCACATGAGGTAGAGCTGGTCTTTATTACACAAACATAGGCTTTTTGTAGGTAAAAATTTTATTTGTAGGTAAAATCTGTTTACACTGTTCTCTCTATCTGAAAGCTATTTATAAAGACAGTGAATGCTATTTTAAAAATTCACTCCCATTGCTGATACACATATTAACATAATGTACTCTAAAGGAACAGTCTACCAAATGTAAAAAAAAAAGAAAAGGAAAGATAAACTTGATATCTTTGCTCTCAGACACTGTGGAGTGTATGTACATACAGTGATGGAAGTGAATTAAGCACACAGCTGTGCATTGACTGGGTTTAAAAGACTAATTGTTTTACTTGGTAAGAGTACTCATAATAAATTTTAATTTTGATTATGTCACGTTTTTGTTTAGCTTTCTGTGCAAAGCAAAAGGTGTTTTTCTAAATATGCAGTTGCAAAGGTTTAGAACCTTTGCTTGGCCAGAATGTAATAATGAGTCATTAACAGTCCATTAATTATTTGTTAGGCTAAGAGCAGAATTCCTCAAATGCAGGTGTAGTAAGACCATCCTTATTAGCTTCCAAGAGCTGCTCTGGTTGTGTGAAGCAGGGCAGTCCCACACTGTGGCAATAAATCTTGCTATGGGCTGTCTTCTTTTCCTACCTCAGACTCAAAGCTGTTTCTGGGGAAAAATAACCAAGAAGGGTTTGCAGTAAAAAGAAAACACCTTTTTATATGTTTCCCATTTAGTTTCTTTCAGCAAACTTTTTAAAGTCTTTTTAATTTGATAATTCTGAATTGTGGCATTATGACTTTATAATTGCAACTCGCTATCTGTGATTTATATGAGAAGAAAATACTTTTGTTATTAGTAATTAAAGGTTACATTAGCTCTGAGAGTTAAATCTTCTCCTCATCACTGTGTTACTTCATACCAACTTTTCATTTTTTTAAATCCAACAGGACACAGTTGTTAGTATGAAGTGGGATCCAACTGGAAAGATTCTGCTGACCTGTGCCAAAGAGGAGACAGTGAAGCTCTGGGGGTGCCTGGGAGGCTGCTGGAGGCGCCTGCACTCCCTGTCCCACCCAGCCCTGGTCAACGGCATTGCCTGGTGTGCCCTGCCAGGGAAAGGACCCAAGGCCCAGCTCCTGTTGGCTACGTGAGTCATTGCTTTGTTCTTGTTTCTGTAGCTCTTCTGCAGGAGTTTTCTACCAGTCTGTAGTGTCAGCAGCAAAGAAAAGGGTTTGTTTTTTAAAAAATAATATTCCTTCAGTAAGTTACTTTTCATGAGATGTATGAAATTCCAGAATTCAAATAAAAAGAGTGACCCAGCTGTTTTCTCCATGACTTGTGGATGCTAGTCCTGCTTGGAATTTTTTTGCTTCATCCAAATTTTTTTTTTCTGAGAACATGTTGTTAATAGAAATGGAAAAGCTACAGCGTGTGAGGAATAGGAAAAATGCATTGACCCATTGGGAACAGGCCCTTCTACTTTAGATTGATTGATGCAATGGGGTTTTATTAGGAAAGACTATTGGTATATAAGTTAATATCAGACCCCTGATATTTTGTTAGTTAATATCTTTATTTTGTTTTTCTAATGCCACTCGGCATGCTTTAGGGGATGCCACAATGGTTTGGTGTGTGTCTGGACTGTTCCCCAGGACATAATAATCACATTGCAGTCCAGCTCAGCGTGCTCAGAGGGATGGTGGGAACAAGAAACAAGTGCCAAGGTAAAAGGACAAAACTTGGTGTGTAAGAAATTCTCTTTGCTCTTTGTGAAGTTGAAAGAGGAGAAGAATATGAGTGAATTACTTGAATCTCAAAGTTTCCTGAGAGAAGAAATTTGCTAAAAAAAGTTTACATTGCATTTGTGTATGTGTAGGCAGTTTCAGAACAGGAAATTGAAACATTTATTTAAGGTTAAGGCTGAAGATTATATTTTGGTCTGTTTTCTTTCCTTTAAAAGTTGTTCAGTTTATCCTAAAATTTAGTGAGAGTTCAAAGTTTTTTGTAGATAAAGAGTGAAGATTATTTTCACCTACATAAATTGTAATGTGGTCTTTGATGTTGATGGCATTATGTACGGGGAAGAAAGCTGATAATGTGATCAAAGTATCCATAAAATATTGTCATGGGCCTGGGTG
Source organism: Zonotrichia albicollis (assembly GCF_047830755.1). Classification (NCBI taxonomy): domain Eukaryota; kingdom Metazoa; phylum Chordata; class Aves; order Passeriformes; family Passerellidae; genus Zonotrichia; species Zonotrichia albicollis. Next base: position 15,227,543 of record NC_133829.1, on the reverse strand, counting down.
TTTTTAAATTATTTAGTGGAACTTTGCTGTGTGTGTGTATGATCAGTATTTATTGCTGAATACAGACATGTCGTGCTACTCCATTTCCTGGGAGTAGTGCAGTGTTCCACAGTGTGTGTTTGCTTGCAGGATGGGTACAGGAAGGCAGTGGAGGTGCAGTGTGTGTTCCAGCTGAGAGGACACATCACTCCTGTCCGCACTGTGGCTTTCAGTCCTGATGGGCTGGCCTTGGTGTCTGGGGGCCTTGGTGGCCTCATGAATATCTGGTCTTTACGGGTAAGATCATCTTTGTGTGCCTTGATTCTCATTCTTAGTAAGAGTATCTGAACTGGTCAAGGTACCAGACCAACTTCCACCTCAACCACATGTTAGATACATTAGAGAAAGTGTGGTGTAAAATAGTGTTATAACATCATAAAGTATAAATTGAAATTGTACTTAGCATTAAAGTACTTTATGGTTCAGTATTGATTGATTCTGTAGAGTTGGTCATGTTAGTTAGGCTTTGCAGAACCAGCTGCTTTTGTTATAGTTAAGAACATATTCTCTTATGTTGAGGACTCTAAAGCTCTAGATAATGTGGATTATTAAACACTTTTAAATCCTTAGTTATATTAGCTCCTTAATATGATAAAAATGAGGGGTTTCTGCTTTTACATTAAGCTGTTCAGTTTATAATAATAATTGAAAGCTTGTGAGAGTATCATCCCTTAGGAATGTGTATGCACTTGAACAGAACTGTAGCACTCTTTGCACCTGATTGCAGCCCCTTTTCTCCCTAGGATGGTTCAGTGTTGCAGAGTGTGGTGATAGGGTCTGGAGCTATCCAGACTGCTGTGTGGATCCCTGAGGTTGGAGTTGCTGCCTGCTCTAACAGATCAAAGGTGAGACAGAAATGTTTGAGCCTGTGTGTTTTCTGGCCCCTATGGAAACCAGTCAATGGAGCTGAATGATCCTGCTATGTGAATTTTTAATTTCTAATGTGAGTACTGTGACTGCTGTTGAACAGGACGTGTTGGTGGTGAACTGCACCTCGGAGTGGATCTCTTCCAACCACGTGCTGGCGACGTGCAGGACGGCGCTGAAGCAGCAGGGAGTTCTGGGCTTGAACATGGCCCCGTGCATGCGCGCCTTCCTGGAGCGCCTGCCCGTGATGCTGCAGGAGCAGTACGCCTATGAGAAGGTGGGAGAGGTGCCAGTGCTTGTTAGCATTCATGGCTGACAGGAGTTCACTCTTTAGATCTCAGCTGGTTTCAGTCTTTCACCAGAGAACCCAGAAGACTTTCCTACATTCTATTTGAAATGTCTTTCACTATTCTCAAAGCTAGTAGTCTCCTAATTTGAAAACATTTAAAATATTAGAAAAACTTTGTTTAAGCATTGGAGGAAGGTACTGTTCTATAGGGCTAGCTTTTAAGGACTTGTGTTTTGAAGTGGTTGGTGGATGTTTCTAACTGGGTGTTCCTTTTCCTCCCTGCTGCCCTGCAGCCCCATGTGGTGTGTGGGGACCAGCTGGTTCACAGCCCCTACATGCAGTGCTTGGCATCCCTGGCCGTGGGGCTGCACCTGGACCGGCTGCTCTGCAACCCCCCCGTGCCCCCTCACCACCAGAGCTGCCTCCCCGACCCCTCTGCCTGGAACCCCACCGAGTGGGCCTGGCTCGAGTGCTTCTCCACTACCATAAAGGCTGCTGAAGCCCTGGCCAAGGGAGCTCAGTTCCCAGAGTCCTTCACTGTCCCAGACCTGGAGCCTGTTCCAGAGGATGAGCTTACTCTCCTGATGGTAAAAGTTGATATATTGTCTTAACAGCCAAGTGTGTTGTTACTGAGCACACACTATGATGCAGTGAAATCCCTGAACTGTAAACATTTATATTTAGTAATATAAGCATTAAATAAGCAGTTAAAAATAAGCAATAAGCTTATTTTTTAATTAACTGGTTAAAACATACTGTTAAGATTGCTCTGTCTGTGTGTGTGTGTAATGAGTGCTAGTCAGTTGCACATTAAAATACATAACAACCCAAAACTATGACAGTAATTTTCATGTGTGAAAGGAAGAAATGTAGAGCTTTGTAGTGCTATTTTAAGAGTAACATTTTGTGACATAGTTATGCTGAATTATTTTGCCAGTGTCAATTTTCTTCATGACTTGTTATGTAAACCAAACCAGAATTTATTAGGAATTTTTTATAAGCAAGCTTATAACATTTCAAGCCAGTGTTTGCAATTGAAAGTTCGAAACTCTCTATGCATCAGTAAGTAGAAAAAGATTACTTCATCATGAATTTAGTTTTTCTTTGGATCACAAGTCGTGGATAAGTGTCATTGCTAGTCTGCATGCATTTTTGTTGAGAATAATTTAAATATTGTTCTTAGGAAAATATCTCTTGTATAACAAAAAAAGAGTGTGCATCTCTTGCACTGAACATGGTAAATGTGGCTTTTGCTTTGTAGGATAACAGTAAATGGATCAATGGCATGGATGAACAGATCATGTCTTGGGCAACATCAAGGCCAGAGGTCAGTAAAATTGTTTGTTTGGAGGGTTTGGGGTGCTTTGGAGGGGTTTTTATTCTTTTGAAATGTGGCAAGCTGTTGGAAGTGCACTTGTTCTAAAGGCTTCTTTCATGCTCTTCCCCAGGACTGGCACTTGGGAGGCAAATGTGACGTGTACCTGTGGGGAGCAGGACGGCACGGGCAGCTGGCAGAGGCGGGCAGAAATGTCATGATCCCAGTGGCAGCACCTTCATTCTCCCAGGCCCAGCAGGTGATCACTTAGAACCAGTCATGATTTCATCCTTTGCCATCTGTTGTTTGTAAAGCTTGTCAAAATCCCTCTCTAGATGTCTTTTCAATTTGTTGTTTGAATTAACTCTAAATATCTCAAAACATGGGTTTCGCTAGAAAGGAAATCTTAAATTATTTAACAAATTCAAACCAAGAAGCCACTGAAATCTGACAACACAGAATTATTATATGTGAACGTGATTTTAAAATACAACTTTCACATAATACATGTGACAGGCTTTCTGAAATAGCATTGGCTTGATGGAATATTGTCTTGATATATTTGCAAAGAAAACAAATTAAAAGGAAATGGTGTGCTGTAATGCAGGTATTGCAGCAATGCTGCATTTAGCATATACTTCATTAACATTCCTTCATGTCTTTCTAACCTAGGTGGTTTGTGGTCAGAATTGTACTTTTGTCATCCAAGCCAATGGCACAGTTTTGGCTTGTGGTGAAGGGAGCTATGGGCGACTGGGACAAGGAAATTCTGATGATCTTCATGTGCTCACTGTCATTTCAGCACTGCAAGGTAAAATTGTTGCATTTGAGAGGAATCCAGTGATGGAGCATAAATAAGCATTTTGGTAGTTAGTATGATTGTTTCTAACAAAACAATTCTGATGCTCTTCTGCAGATTTACTCGTTTAAATATTGCAGTTTCTAATTTAAAATTTGAACAAATAAACAAGATCTTCATATTTCCTTAAGATTTAAATAGTATGTTAAAATTCTTTTATTTTAAGAAGGCTTCAGAGAAAATAGTCTGCTCAAATCAGGAACATTTCATTTCAGTACTGATGGCAGGACAGAAGCTTAAGTTCTCCATAAGAAAACAAAGATTTTATTTGAATTAAAAGTAATATAATTGCTATAAAAAGAAGCCTTAATGCAGTTTGTTCCTTTCCCCAGACCTAACTGGCTGCCACAAAGCACCCATGGATAAATCTATGTAAGAGTTTGCTCTAGGCGATGCTAAGCTGTGTTTCCTCACTTGTCTTTGCTAGGCTTTGTGGTGACACAGCTGGTGACCTCGTGTGGCTCTGACGGACATTCCATGGCTCTGACAGAAAGTGGGGAGGTGTTCAGCTGGGGAGATGGGGACTATGGCAAGCTGGGCCACGGCAACAGCGACAGGCAGCGCCGGCCCCGGCAGATCGAGGCTCTGCAGGGAGAAGAAGTCGTGCAGGTTTCAAAAATGTTTCTTTTTCCCTCCAGCTGCAGGCCTGGGAACCCAGTGCTGTAGAACTGCATGAAAACAGGCAACTTTTTAATTCTCTGGGCTTTATGAGCCAGGGTGGTTGTTTCCAGTTAAAGGATGTCAATACCACAGATGTATTAATCAACAGTTGGTACTGGAGAGGACTAAAAATAGAGCATGGAAGAAAGGGGTGATTTAAAGATGATCAAAATGCTGACATGATCTAGAAGTTTCCCTTCATCCTTATCAGGTGACTTTGACCCACAAAACTGGTCACCAAGACCTCCTCCCAAGTACTAACAATGCACATATTTGCTTTTGACAGGAGGTTTCTTTATAAAAAATTAGATAATCACACAGCAAATTCTTCATGCAGATATCCTTCAGTCCCCCTCCATAACCTTGCCACTGAAGAGAGTTAAGAGATGAGTTGCTGGAGAAATCATTAGTACTAAAATGTCTGTATTTTAGCTCTTTTAAAAGGAATATGGTTTAGGGTCAATAAAGGTATTACATATGTACATGTAATAGTCAATATCAACTTCCAAGTATAAAATGTGTGTAAAAATAATGCTTATTTTACTTCTAGATGTCATGTGGCTTCAAGCACTCAGCTGTGGTGACAGCAGATGGCAAACTTTTTACCTTTGGAAATGGTGATTATGGTCGGTTGGGGCTTGGAAATACTTCAAATAAGAAACTTCCAGAAAGAGTGACGGCGCTGGAAGGTTACCAGATTGGCCAGGCATGGTTTATCTAAAATTAGCATTGTATATTAGTTTAAAGCTTGTGTTTTTAACATACTTAAGTGTTCAATTGTGGTTTTTAACCATGGCTTTTATTTTGATGATGATGGCAAAATTTGAGTATGCATGATTTTTTAAATACTTACTTTCCTGAGTCTTTTGATCATCTTTGTGCAAAACTGCCAATGTTTTTAACATTTCAAGATTTGGGCATTTTTACACATGAATTAATGAGATTTTTTTAATATATTTTTAAACAGGGAACATGTTTGCCATAATACCATCCTTTGGTTCCATGAGCTGAGATAAAGCAAGCGTTGATAAAACACTGCTGTATTTTTTCAGTCCTAAGGGTCTGTAAGACGCTCTAATAAGCAGTGGAAGTTTTAGTGGTTTTACAAGGATAGTTCATTTTTAAAACACAGTTTTTCTTCTTAAAGGTAGCTGGTATGTTTGAGTTAGTAATCAGCAAAAGCAGTGGGAATAACATTTTATCTCTCACCCAGGTTGCCTGTGGCCTCAATCACACTGTGGCCGTGTCAACAGATGGCTCAATGGTTTGGGCTTTTGGAGATGGAGATTATGGTAAACTTGGTTTGGGAAATTCTACTGCCAAGTCTTCACCACAGGTTAGATTCCCAAGGAAATGGTTTTTTGCATAAACTTCCAGTGCTCTTAAAGATATTGCACAGCGTTGAGTGTGTGATTTGCAGATGTTATTCATTCCATGCTGTTGTTACACAATCTGGCACAAATAATTCTGATGATACATTATGCTGAGCCTGGTACCCTCCAGAATTTTGTGTACATCTTAGCAACTGTGACCCAGTAGCAGTATAAATAGTCAAAATCTGAGGATTATCTTAGAGAAGAGAGATTTCCTTTGGAAAGTGGGGAGAAGGTTGTTTCCACACCCATCTACTTCTTCCCATGCTGCTCCCCCTCACTTCCAGGAAAAATAGATATTTTGAATCATTGTACATAGAATAAGGTGTTCATTCCATTGAAAAAAAAAAGTTTCTGTTTCCTGTACTAATTTCCAAGTGTTAATTAAAATAGTCCTACAATATTTGTGCTGCACAATGGGAATTAAAAAAATTTTTTTGGAAGCAGGATTTACAGATTGAATTTTTGTTTGCTTTCTCTTTATAGCCCTGTAATACTCTATCTTGTTTTCCTTTTTCTTTACCCTGTAGAAAGTGGATATTCTTTGTGGAATTGGAATAAAAAAAGTTGCCTGTGGAACTCAGTTCTCGGTTGCACTGACAAAAGATGGTCACGTGTATACTTTTGGCCAAGGTAAGACAAACTGCTCTTTTGACATTTCCATGTTTAGAAATAAACATGGAAATGTGTAAATTGCAGGTGAAAAGGAAGAATATTAAGACATGTTTCTAAGATTTATCTAATGCTGCTTTTTAGAAACACGTTGCCCTAATGTAAATTTTGAAACTTGATCAATGCAATTTTAACATACACCTGAAATCCAGATTTGTCGCTTTGTCCAGTTTGATCTCAGAACACCTTTCATTTTGCTAATTTACTTTTTGAAGAGCATTTTCCTAGAACTTCATTGAATTTCACACATCCAAAACCATTGGGTTACATGAAAGTTTGCGTTGTCTAATTAAGCGCACATACTTCACCTGTTTCACAGTCTGGGCAAGAGGATTTTCATGTGCACTGAATGAAACATGCATAAACTCCTGAAGTCAGTTAATTCATGTTTGTTATAAATTTGCATTTAAATCTAGAGGCCTTGGTTTAGTAGAATTTGGTCTTGTTTCTGACTGACCATAGATAATGAGCTTTAACAGTGTAAACAAGCACTGTAGGTAGCACTGGTTTGCAGGGAACACCCACACTCTGTCCCTAAAGGGTTCCCCCCGTGTCCCAGCCCCAGGGCTGTACAGATCTGCTGTCTGCCCCTCCCCTGCTTGTGCTGTACTGAAACTGCCCAGAGTGCTGCTTGCCCTTGCAGATCGCCTGATCGGGCTGCCCGAGGGCCGCGCCCGCAACCACAACCGGCCCCAGCAGGTGCCGCTGCTGGCCGGGGTCTTCATCGAGGACATCGCCGTGGGCGCCGAGCACACGCTGGCCCTGTCCTCCACGGGGGACGTCTACGCCTGGGGGAGCAACTCCGAGGGCCAGGTACGGCCTGTTCCCTGCTCCTGACCTCTGGGAGCCTCTTGCTGCCCTTCACAGCTGTGCTGGCCATGGCTTTCCTTCGGCTTTCCTTTGATTTTCCTTCCCTCCTTCACCCCTCAGCAATTTCTATTCTTGCTTACTCTCTCTGCTCTTCCATGGTACCAGTTTGGGAAAGCACTCCAAACATGCTACCTAAATTACTCTAATTCAAGCTTGCAGATTTTCTCCGAATTCTTAAGCTGTCATCTTTTCAACATAATAAAATTCATGGTTGATGTCAATCATATTTTTGAACTCTTTAGATACTTACCCATAATGAAAATATAAATGAACCTCTTCAAAGGAATGATTTTTTTGAAGTCAGAAAAAACGTGGTAAATGAGAAATTCTCCTCCTTTATCACATACATTACTCATATTTTTCTACTGCATGCTACAAATTTTAGAAAGAGTCTCTGGATGTATTAGCTACTGGTGTTTCAGGAAGTTTGGGCAAACTTCATCCTGTGGTTTCTAGGATTGAGTTTTTGAGAAGCCTTGTTGAGCAAGGTGTTTGGAATAATTTTTGAGGAACTTATTTGAGGTGTCTATTTTAAATTACTTTTATTAGTGTTTTTTTTAATATGGTACTTTGTATTTTTGGAAGAGAAAAAATAGTGTAAAAATGTAGAGAAATTCATTCTGAAAGCTGTTTATATGATTTTCCTTGTGGTTCAAAATACTGGTTTTATATGAAGTGGGGGGAAAAAATACCCTTTTGTGATATGAAATTTTTAACTCACAGAATATGAAATTAGAATATGATGTGAAACTCGGTGAAAAGTCACAACAGCTTCAGTAAATGTTTACATTTACTAAAAAAAAACAACTGTGTTTTTGTAAACCAGGATTTACATTCTAGAACAAAAATGCTGTTTAAATAGCACAGGGGAGATGTAGGAGCTTTGCTGTCTATGTATGACAGACTGCAATACAGGACTTAACAGCAGGGATCAGATCCTCAGTCTGGGAAAGATTTTTTGAGAAGTCTCCAGCTGTTTTCAGGTCTCTTTGGCACTTGGATCCGTTACCCTTGTTGGGTGCAGATGCAGTATTTTGTCAAAGATAAAAGGTGAATATATATATAGATGGCAGATATTTTTTATCACAATATACGCTGTAAACAAATACGATTTTTTTTATCATCTTCTCTGAATTCTTGCTTGGAGAGTTGTAGCAATACTGCCAGTTGTTGATTGTTGCCTTTTGGCAGCTGGGGCTGGGCCACACCAACCACGTGCGGGAGCCCACGCTGGTGACGGTGCTGCAGGGCAAGAACGTGCGGCAGATCTCGGCCGGCCGCTGCCACAGCGCGGCCTGGACAGCTCCGCCCGTCCCCCCTCGCGCTCCAGGTGAGCAGCTGGCCTTTGCTCCGGCCTTTTCTCTAGTCTGGTGTCTCCTGGGCTGTCAGTGTGACAAGAATTTCTGAATATTTAGGACAAAATTGGGTTTTTTATATCCATACCTTGTTCTGTTTAATACACAAATTATCTTACTCTCAGTTTGGCTTCTGTTGTGGTTTAACCCCAGTAGGCAGCTGAGCACCTTAGAAGCTACTGTGAGGAAAATCAGCTTCATCCAAGCCAAAGCAATACAGCTCCTCTTTCTCAAACAAGTGCTTGGTTTCTCTTTCTGTGGCAGGTGTTTCAGTGCCTTTGCAGCTTGGTTTACCTGATGCCATTCCACCCCAGTATGGGGCACTGAAAGAAGTGAGCATTCATACAGTGAGAGCAAGGCTGAGACTGCTCTACCATTTCTCTGACCTCATGTACTCTTCATGGCGATTACTGAACCTCAGTCCCAATAACCAGGTAAAATTCCACTGAAAAAAACTGACTTGGCTTTGTTGTTCTGCTAGAGAGTTTCTGACCAGATCTAGATGGACCTTAGTAATAGGCTCTGTAATTTTTTTGTAAAAAAAAAATTAAAAATAAATAATTTGATAATAAAGCAAACTTCTTGAAGGTATTGCTTTACTTTTTCACTTTTGCTATCACTGGCAAGTGATATGCTCTGGTTTCCAATAGCTTACAAGCCTCAGAACTAAAACCAAAATGTGCTGATCTGTGTCCTGAAACACTGAAGCCCTGTTATTCTGTTAAGAATGGAACAATATCCTTTACTGATACATTTATTCTCATTGGTGCTTTATTGCAGAACAGTACATCTCATTACAATGCTGGAACGTGGGGGATTGTGCAGGGACAGCTCCGGCCCCTGCTGGCTCCGCGGGTGTACACCCTGCCCATGGTGCGCTCCATCGGCAAAACCATGGTGCAGGGCAAGAACTACGGGCCCCAGATCACTGTGAAAAGGATCTCCACCAGGTCAGTGCTGCTCTCACAGCCCTTGGCTTACACCTTGTGTGCATGCTGAGGTTCATACACTGCCCTCTGCTCTGGCATTCTGAGCTCTCTCTGGACAGCTTTGTTGATGGAGTGACTCAGAGCCTTTCCATGATTGTGAGTTACATTTTTGGCTGTGTGTCTCTCCCCCGAAGGGGTCGGAAGTGCAAGCCCATTTTTGTCCAGATCGCAAGGCAAGTGGTGAAGCTGAATGCGTCAGACCTTCGCTTGCCCTCCCGTGCCTGGAAAGTGAAGCTGGTTGGAGAAGGAGCTGATGATGCAGGTGGAGTGTTTGATGACACCATTACAGAAATGTGTCAGGTACGTCTGTGAATATTTTAGAAATGTGTAACAGGAATGTATCACAGTGCAGTCCCAGGAAAAAGAACATTGTAGCCTGACATAAAGACAGGTCTTGAAAAAAACATGGGATTACTACTTAAAATCATCCTACCATGTTTACCCTCTCTCAGTGTTTCATATGTATTTGTAAGGAGTAATCATCACCGTAGTGAAATATTCTGTCCTGTAATGCTAAAATGTCTTTATAGTTCTGTCTTAAGTTTGCTTTCCCTCTTTCTAAAAAGGCTTTTTTGTTGTTGATTTTTAAGGAACTGGAAACTGGAATAGTAGACCTGCTTATTCCTTCCCCAAATGCTACAGCTGAAGTAGGCTACAATAGGGATAGGTGAGTTGTACAGGACTTGCTTTTATTGCAGATAGGAGTGGGTTAAAATCTAAATCTTTCATCGACTTCTTTATACCAAATTATGAGACTTCATGATTGTCTCTAGTGTATTTTTTGCCTTCAGGGTATGTTGTCTCTTCATTGTGAACCAGGGCATGGCTTTAACATGGACTTGCTGGATTGCTGATGGCAGAATTCAGAGTAGCATCAAGACGCCAGGCTTTGTGCTCAGGAGTTCTGCCTCCCTCAGGGCCCAATGTTTTAACAGCTAAAGATAACAATAATCTTATTTGGAAAAGTTTATTTGGACAATTGCTGATAAGTGCGCTGGCAGTTACTGTGCTGTGCTTAGAAGTGTTTTCCCTTTTACTTCTAATGAGGCAGCATAGAAATAACACTCTTTTCACTGCTTCTGTGTCCTTTCAGATTTCTCTTTAACCCTTCAGCATGTTTAGATGAACATCTGATGCAGTTTAAGTTCTTGGGCATTCTCATGGGTGTAGCTATTCGTACAAAAAAGCCATTAGATCTTCATTTGGCTCCAATGGTCTGGAAGCAACTTTGTTGTATCCCACTCATCTTGGAGGATTTGGAGGAGGTAGATCTGCTCTATGTGCAGACCCTCAACAGCATTCTTCACATTGAAGACAGTGGGATTACTGAAGAAAATTTCCATGAGGTAAGATAAGAAAGACGGCACTTTCAGATTTATTCTGAAAGCAGTTACTCTATTAGATTGACCTTCACATCAGTATTTCTATAATTTCAGTCTCCATTCTAAGTGCACGAGCACTTGTGCATTTAGATGGTCTGTGATCTTACTGTAGTTCTAGATGACTTGTAGTAAAACGCTGTGCTTGAGTCACTGGGGTAACTGACCCTTTTTCTGTTTTGCATAACAGATGATTCCTTTAGATTCTTTTGTTGGCCAAAGTGCTGATGGTAAAATGGTTCCCATAATCCCTGGAGGGAACAGTATCCCACTTACCTTTTCAAACAGGAAAGAGTATGTGGAGAGGGCAATTGAGTACAGACTCCATGAAATGGATCGACAGGTGAGAACCTCATTGTGACCTGCCCCTGTTGTTAGTGGGAACAGGGGTAATTTGTGCCTATTTCCATTACAGCTTATTCAGTGATAAGAAAAGTTTGGCTTTCTGCATCTTTTTGGGTCTCTGTATTTTTTCTTCCCCACAAACTGTTTTGACCCTTTTTTAAACATTTAGTCTTGTTTTTTCTCAGTAATTACTCAATTGGCAAAAGAGTGTTAGAAATCAGAGCTGGTCTTCCATTTGAGCAACCCCTCTTGAGAAAAAACCTGCAGTTTTGCATGCTGGGTACTCTAAGTGGACATGTGAACAACATATGGCTAAAGTAAATACTATTGACAAACCTTTGTTTAGCTTGAAACTATTTATCTTTTGTTATGACACAAATCCTGCAAATATTTCACAATATGTTTTGGGAAGTGCTCATTACCTATTGCATAGTTCTGTGTATTTTGTCATTTGAGAGAGCAGCATTCTAATTATAAGGTAAAGATTCCTGTGTGATACTATCTGCCTTAGAAAACAGCTTCCTCATTAGAGGTACCAAATCCCAAGTCTTGCAGAACAAGTACAGCATTCTCATCATACATCTGAATTGGAACAAAGTCTTTTTTCTATTTACACAGTTGCTTGGTATAGCCATCATTATTTGTGCTGCCAAGTTGTAATTTTTTTAAATAGCTCTGTGTTGGATCAGAACATGTTCTTTAACGTGCAATTACAATTTAAAATATCTGTAATATTGTGTAGGATTTTTAGAAACAATACAGCCCTTGCAGGGGCTGTGTGTGTGGGAGGCTCTGTTTAGAAGACATTGGTAATTCTGTCTCTCAGTGCCATTTCTCAGCTGAAGTTACTTTTGTGTTTGGATAGTGCAGGAAGTGGCAGAGATCACAGAGTTGCACTTCAAATGTCTCTCCCGTTTTTGGCCATTAGGTGGCTGCTGTCAGGGAAGGAATGTCTTGGATTGTTCCCGTTCCTTTGCTTTCACTTCTGACTGCCAAGCAGTTGGAGCAGATGGTCTGTGGAATGCCAGAAATATCAGTTGAGGTTCTGAAGAAGGTTGTGCGATACAGAGAAGTTGATGAGCAGCATCAGCTGGTGCAGTGGTTCTGGCACACCCTGGAAGAATTTTCAAATGAGGAGAGAGTCCTTTTCATGAGGTTTGTGTCAGGAAGATCTCGACTGCCAGCCAACACAGCTGATATCTCTCAGCGATTCCAAATAATGAAGGTTGATAGGGTAAGACACTGGTGTTTCTATTATTATTATCATCATTATTATTACTGTTTCCTCTCAAGTGTAGTCTGTGCTTTGGCACTAGGAGACAATTTCCATAACTGTAAATTTACAGAAAAAGTATGGAATGGGATATGCTCTAAGTTAATAAACTCAGACATTTTGGTTGTGTAGGACACAGGCTGCATGAATTGCATCTTAATTTAATTGGTGGAACTGGTGATTGGACATAAAGACAAGAAACAAACCTTTGTCTACTTTAACTGTTCCAATCTCTTTTCATTTAGTAATTTTCTTTCTGTTTTTAATTCTGTGTAAGTAGCAACATATCACTAGTGAACTCTTAATGTTCTAAAACCACTGCAATGAGTTTACAGTGTATAGTTTTACATACAGGATGCATTCATTTTGGGTTTTGTGCAGTGAAAGCGCATTCTCTGTGAACAACATGAACAAAAAACTTGACAAAAATTTCAGCTAACAGGGGGTTTTTTGTCATATTTGGTTGGGTGTCTCTCAGATTGCCTAATGCTAAGGCACGCTAGGGTATGTAATTTGAACATTGTTTGGTATTTAGCAGTGGGCTTCAAAACAGCAATGTGGTCAACTCTTGAAAAGGCAGAATTCAGTAGTGGGTTGTGTTACTTGCAGAGTAGGTGCTACAGTGGTTTTGGACATACTTAAGGGTGGAACAAATGCTGTAAACAAGGGAGGTCAGTCTGCTTCTTAAAAGGAATTTGAGATAGAATGTGAGAATGGTAGAGCAAGGAGCAATGAAATGTGGATATTGTTGCATTTTTACTTCATTCACAACTTACCAGTGTCCCACCTTTTATCCATTTCCACAGCCTTACGACAGCTTGCCTACCTCACAGACTTGTTTCTTTCAACTGAGGCTCCCACCCTACTCCAGTCAAGTTATCATGGCAGAGCGTTTGCGCTATGCAATCAATAATTGCAGGTCTATAGACATGGACAATTACATGCTCTCCCGGAATGTGGACAATGCAGAGGGCTCAGACACAGATTATTAACATTCTGTGAACAAAATCATCTTCCTTTTACTACAAATAGTGCCCTAAGTCCAATTCATCGTTGACATAATTTTACAGTAACCATAGATGTTTTAGGAGCATAAAACCAGATCTTAATAGATGGTGGCCACACTTTAGTTACTCTAAATGTAACAAAAAATTAGATGTTTTTATTTTTTTGTGATTGTAAAAAAGGAAAAACAAAACAAAAAACTATGATCGGTAAGTTTTTTCTCCTTTTTTGGTCACTTTTGATAAGTTTGCATGGAGACATTTTGGTGCATTTTTGTTGGGAATAGTACATTTGTAAGCCCTCCCAGTGAACATGAAGAGTTGTACATTGTGTATAATTGTTCATTAGCCAGAACAGTTTTACATGAATATTCACATATTTATTTTGTTTCAATTTGAATTGCCTGTGCAGGGTTCTTTCTGCAGAGAAAAATAAAGCAAATTCAAGACTCGGTTGCTTGTATGCATTTGTGAACTGTGGTTGGCTTACTCAGGCTTCATACTTTTATATTTTGTCTCAGGAAATTACAATCTTACAGTGTTGAGACAGGGTGTGATATTTGAAGCCTCTGAAAATGTTTAGCCTGCTGGTCTGTGCTGTGCAGCCCCGTGCTCTGCCTTCTCCTGGCCTGGGGCCTGGCTGCTTGGGGGCACTGCTGCTCATTCAATACAAGTTCATGCTGGGCTTGCTTCCTTCTTGCTTTTTGTTTAAACATTTTGCTCCTCCATAGTAATTGTTGACAATAGCAGCATGCTGCCACCCTGATTCAGAAAATTTTAAGTATTTTGAGCAAAATAGTAATATTTTTAATGGACACATTGATGTAGTTGATTCCTGCTCAGGGTACACAAAAATTAAAATGGAAGGGACAGGGTAGTAGTCAAGGTTGTGGGTTTTATTCACATTTTTAGTTCTGCCTTTGGTCTCATTTTGTCTCAGCTGTAGCTGTTGTGATCAGCATGGTTTGACTGACACAGTGATGGATGTTGCTGTTTGGTCAGGACAGCAGTTCTGCACATGGAGATCTCTGCCCTGAGCCCTAGGGAAGTGCTGGACAATGGTAATTGCCCATTGTGTCTGTGAAAGGCATCACTGATGTCAAGCTGCAAACAGTGCTTGGTGTTCAGAGCAGGGGGTACCTGGGGAGGGAGAAGGGGAGAGGCTGTCCCTGGGTGAGTCAGAGCTGCTCTGCTCCCCTTTCCCCTCTGCTCCATTTCCTCCTCCCTCAACTCCTTGGGAAGATGCTGTGGCAACTGAGAGCTGGTGAAAATTATTATTAGAGTCATTCTCACCTGGGGAAGACTGGTCCATCTGAGTGTGGAGTGTAGGGTAAATTCCTGGTACTTTCTCTCATGTGTCTGTTGGACATTAACAAGGATTGATTGGGAAATTTCCTGGCTGTCCAAGACTGAGCTGCTGCATTGCTGCCAGCTGGCACTGCACAGAGGGAGGGCTTGGTAAGCTGTGAAAATATCTGGGTTTTATCTGGTGAAGTTCTCTCAGGGCTGTATGTGGGCTCTTGAAAAAGGCAAAAGCCTAGCTGTGATCAAAGACCACTGCAGAGTGAAATATTTGAGGGGCATCAGGAGCTGGGGGGGTCTCACAGCTCTGACATCATGCAGACTTGGTTTCCTGCCTTACTGTCTGTTAGGTTTCAGATTGGACTGAGGTGTTGGTGTCCCATCACTGTGTTGTGAGGATGTATTGTCACATCTTGGCCTAAACGTGTAGGTTTAATAGGTAAAAAATACAGTATTTAAATAAATGGGGAAACAGCTATACTAAGTCCTGCATTATTGCATTCTACACTTCATGGATGTGTCTTAGTGGCACTGATTTGTCAGCCTGTTTCAATCAGCACAGGAAATAATAGAACTGTGCCTAAAAATGGCAGCTTTATGTGGACTGTGCTGTTAGCTTTCTGGATAATGAAGATCTTTTTGGAGGCAGTTTACAATAAAATCACAGGGGATGTTGATTAAAGGTTTGTGCTTGATGGAACTTTAATGGCTTGGAACTAAAGAAAACCATAGACATGTTTCCATCCTTCCATAATACCCTAAGTAAAATGTTGGCATTTTCTATACTCTATTTTCAGATTGGATTGTGAAGTAAGAAAATTCATTATTGATGCTGAAAAAAATGTATCAATACATTTTTTAGTGTTCAGATTTTACCATGTCATGAACAAATATCCCCATTCAAGGAGGGGAAGAACCAAGTAATAAGAGCATTGTTAAACAAATAGGGAAAGAAATCAAGTGGAGAGTGTTTGAAGACCCTTTTTAGCTCTATAAAAGAAAATTAAAAAACAAAACCAACCACAAACCCCACAAAGTACCCTGCCCCCCTCCAAATCCCGGTAGAAAACTGGTAAAAAGGCTTAAGTAATATGTAAACAGATGCAAATGTGCTCTCATATCTTGTAGCTGCTTGCTGATCTGTTCCTGTTACAGAGATGTCTGTCAGCACAGAGTGCTGGGAGAGCTGGTGGCACGAGGAGGTCTTTGCTTGCTGCAGTGACTGTGCAAGTTCATGCCTTGTTTTGGCTTGTCAGCAGTGTGTGGAGCTGTTGTAGTGTATCCAAGGTACAAGTTGTGTCAGCTTCCCAATTTCCACATCACAGCAAATTTGTTCAGCTCAGCAATGTCCTTTCGTAGCTGGGTGAGGATTGCTGTGTCTCCTTATCTGCACTTCTTCCAGTTTTCTTCCTTACCTTGTGGTGCATAAGGGCCCTACTTGAACTTTAGGAAGGAGTTAATGAAATCCCACTTTTACAGTGTCATGCTGTTAAATATCTCTAAGTAATGAAGGTGGAATAATTTCATTTCCTCATTGGTTTTCTGGGTGAGTTTCTTACAGATGCTCATACTGATCAAGTATTTCTCTAGAATTGCAGTATTGTTTGACTAAGTTGCTGTAATGCTCTGATTTATTTCTTACCTCAGCCAGATTAGAGAGTACCAAGTATATCTGTGGATCAGTTAATCAGGATCAGAAGGCAAAGTAAGTATATTCAGTTATGCTGAGAGCTGTAAAGTCCTCTTTGGTGTCAAATTTTGTAGATGGTGGCACAGCATGAAAACTATGTAAAAAAAAACTTTCACTTCCAGGTAGCAGAGCAGTGTGCAGGAAGGGGACAGCCTTGTGCTTTGGGATGAAAATAGCTTCTGGTTCTGGACTTTGCAGTGAGAAATGGGTATTTATATGCAGCTGGTCTGTACTGTGTTCCTTATTTAGCATTAAAAGACAGGCTGTTAGTCACTGTCTTCTCTTGTGGGTTAGTTCTCTGAATTAGCACTTGTTCAGATTGCACTTCCTTTAAAGTCAGCTTTAAAAAATAATTTGGTGCATCTTTTTTATGTAAGTACATCATACAGAGGGTCAGACTGTGTTTTGTGTGCCTTGAATCCACGCTTCTCTCATTAACTAAAAAAGCCTGGTAAATTAGCTGCCACTGTTAATCACCAAGGAAGTACTGGTGGTCAGTGCTCTGCTTTTGCTAGAAAGAGGTTTCAGGGAGTGGTTATCCTCCTTAGTAGATGGAATGACTGTCAGGTAATATCCTTTAACAGAAATTTGTAAATCACTCTTGTCCTAAAATTTGTGAAAATCCTCCAGTGATTCAGGCTCTCTCTGCTGTGGCTTTATTGCCATTACATAAGGAGTTTTGAAAGTGTAGGGTCCAGTTTGAACCTCGTGACCCAGAGGGAGGCTCTTCCTTAGTGTTGTGTTCTCAGGTCCCTGTGTGACTCATTGTGCCTCAGCTCACTCTGTGTTTCTTCCATGCAGTCAGTGAACCTTGCTGTCAAACTTACTGCACTGTGTCAAACTACTGTTAAACTGTCTTAAAAGTTCATCAAATTGATTGAACTCTATCAAATTATTTGGCCTCAGTAAACACACTGCTGCTTCCCTCTTCTGAGTGAGGGCATCTGCAGCACGAGGGTACCAGAACTGCAGTTTTCAGCAGATCTGGCATTTTGTGACAGCAATGCAGGGTTTCCCAGTTTCAAGGAACAACAGAGAGCAGTTATTTCCTGAAGCCCATCCAGGAGGAGATGCATGTCTTTTCTCTTTACAAAACAAAAATTTGTTTGGACTTGACCAGAACCCGTGGAAGTAGCAACAGTTCATTGCTACCTCAGTGAGGTAAAATACCCACACCTTAAAGCTGAACCAATTTTCTTGATGCTTTTTCAAGCATCAGCTTTTTTCCTGGCTTGCTGTCTGGGATCATGTTAGCACTTCTGTCTGCTCTCAGCATCACTGAAGGACACTTCTCCCTGACTCTCTCTAGCCCAGCCTGTGTTACATTGCGGCAGAAATCCACGTGGAGCGTTCGCAGCGAGGCTCCGTGGAGCGTCACTGCCTCCAGGGTGTGGTCAGTGATCTGCACACAGTTCTCCAGCTTGAGGCTCTTCAGGTTCGGGCAGTTCTTGAGAAGCTGCAAAATGCAGTCATCTGTAACATGGCCACATCCAGAGAGGGTCAGAGACAGCAGATTTGGACATCTGAAAGCAGGATGGTGACAGGTGAGATGGGAGAAATAAATCATAGAGCTTGCAGAAGCAAATAACATCAAGAATAAATATGAAGGCTGAAAAAATGCCTCCTCTTCATCCAAGGAGGCACAAGTAGGTGAGTGTACATGTAGATCTTAATGTTCAACTTAAGGCAAAGCTCACTTAGCTTTTTCTGTTGGTAGCAACATCTCTAGCTCAGCTGGCACAGTGGCATGTGGAGGCCTGTTTAAGCTGTGGCTCCATCATTTTTTCTTAAGGAGTTGGATGGTGCTGTGCTTCTCCAGGCACAGACAGAGGAGACCCAGCAGAGAGGAGAGTAATTTCAGGATGAAGTGGAGGACAACTGAGAGAAGAGACTGCTGTGCAGACATGCTAAGCATGAGCAAGTAAGGCACTCCCACTCTTAAGTTTTAGGAATTGCAGATATGCTTTATCTCCTTGGATTTCCTGAAGCCAGCTGCTTCCTAAAAAGTGTTCGATGTTCAAACCCCACTCAGCTCTTAAACTTTCCTTTGAGTCACTGAAACTGGTAATGCTGTTGTTATAAACAATGATGCAGCAAATGAAAAAAGCTTTTTCTTGCTGCTTGAGTAGCCTGGGGAAGTAGAGGGAAGGCCTGTCCCCAGTGGGTGTGGGTGCTGTGCTGAGCAGGCCCCGTGCAGCAGCACTGCAATCATGAGCCTGTCTGGCTCTGGCTCAGCCCCCTCTGCAGGCAGCAGCAATTCAGCACCCACCGAGCTGAACACAGCATCACACACAGGGCTGTGTTAGTGTTGCTCTTGTCAGGCCTCTGGACAGAATTTTTTTAAACTCTTTTCTGTTAGGAGCAGTTGGAGGAAGAAGTTGGCAGCAGTCAAGAAAGGCTTGAACAGAATAAAACTACTTTAAACTCAGGAAGAAAAGCTGGATATTCAATGTGCATTTTTCTTTGTACACAGTGCTAGGAATTTTGACTGGAAATGCTTTCAATGGATTGCAGTAAAAATAGATAGGACCTTGTATTATCCTTTCTAGGCACAGGTATGCTGATTCGTCCTTAATCCAGATTTTTATCTAATTGTTCTAGAACATTTACTTCTGAAATCTGGCACTTGCAATTTAATTTGTTTTGAAGCTGTTTTTCAGTCCTTGTTTTGAGGTTGCACTGCTGCTGGCTCTATCCTGTCACTATCCCATCATTTTTTCAGTTGTTTCAAAGCTGAGGGCTGTGGCACAGGTGCACCATGTCAGGGAAGCGCTGCCACAGCCCCTTGGCTCTGCTTTGGGACCAAGCCAGCCCTGATGTTCCCACACACAGAGGGACAGGGACAGGCTCTGCCCTGTGAGCCTCCTCCTGTCACTGCTCTGCTCCTTCCTCAGAGCTGGCTTGCAGCAGCAGGGCTGGGAAGGAAAAGCTGTGCACCCAGAGCTGCTTTGCTGTGGTGCCATTTCTCTTCCCTCACCGCAGTTTAGAAGCAGCTGGGAGTTTAAACTTCAGAACTTCAGACTGAACTAAAGCTGACACAGCTGACACTTAGTAACATGTTAATTGACCTTGGCTGTAATGAGGTGTGTTCAGTGTTTGAAATCTGGGCTCTACTCCAGGCACCCCCCAGACACTGCCAGAATGGTGAAGTTCAGCTGAGCAGCAGTGTGAGAGGCAGGAATGCACTTTCCCATATAAAAAATGAATTCTTAGAAAAAAAAGAAGGAAAACATAGACTTAAGGGAGATCTGAAGGAAGTATACACTATTATGTAAAATGAACTTACACTACAGTTGTAAAGGCAAAGCACTCATGTACTTCATGCTCCATTTCAGGCAGGGGTTATGGAGTATTGGAAATAACTCTGACTTCACTCATCTCAAGGCAGTTACTGCACACTCACACCCACAGAACGTACCTG
Organism: Zonotrichia albicollis; assembly: GCF_047830755.1. Lineage (NCBI taxonomy): Eukaryota > Metazoa > Chordata > Aves > Passeriformes > Passerellidae > Zonotrichia > Zonotrichia albicollis. The sequence continues at coordinate 15,207,841 of NC_133829.1, read as the reverse complement.
TTGCAAACGTCTAGTAAAAAATCACTGACAGTGTTCTCATGCCTCTTACAGAAGTCTTTCTGGAAACTGTTTTTCATCCAGTCCTCAATGTTACACACCTTGACTCTCTCTGAATACCAGCAGATGGATAAGTGTTTTAAAGCAGGTCCCAGGAGAAAATTATCCTTCTTTAGTTCCACTGGAGAATGAAAGTTCAACAAAGACCACAGTAAAGGATCCTGAAACACTTCTAGTAACCTGTGACATGTTTTTGCCAGATTTTTCCTACTGTTTTTGTCCAGAAAAGAGAAGAGATGGAGAAGGCATTCCCGGTTGAGCTGGGTTATGTGCATTGCCCAGCAGCAGTGGCAGAGTGTCTTGGCCGGGTGGAGTAACAGCAGTGCTGGAGGGGGCTCACACTCACCAGGAGGCTGTTGCACATATATGGTTGTGGAATGGGGGTTATTTTTGGCTAACAACTGGTGCAGAAGCTCAGAACAGGGAAGGGAACAGAACCATGTATGTAGCTTGTGCTTCCTTCGTCCAGGGGAATGGAATGGGCATGAACAGCTTGACTGTCGTGAAATGCTTCCTTAAAAGGGATTTTCCCCCCTGCCTTGTAGACTCTGCTGGAGTTGAGCAAAGTTCTTGTGCTGAGTTACTGCAGTGGGGTGGGGCTGTAGCTGCAGCTGCTGGGTGTATCTGTCAGTGCTTCCCATTCGGGAGATTTGGCCGAGCACCACTTGGGTTTGGCAGAGTACACTTGGCTCTCTGTCTGTTCATTGATTTTTCTGAGGTTGCACATTTGGTTCACGTTCAAGGACTGTTACATGGATAATGGAACTTTCATAAAGGTTTTTAGAAGGAGCTGAAGCAGTCTCTGGGTGCCTTGAAGCACACACACGGTCTGCAGTTCAGTTCACAGGCCCCAGAGGTAGGGACAGTTTCCTGCCCAGTTATTTGAGGCTGAGCTGTGATTCCACAAACAAAGCTGGCTGTGTCCCCACCGTCTGCAGGAGGGAGGCAGTGACACAGAGGCAGCCATGCATGGCAACAGCAAGGCTATGTTTAGTTCCTTGTGGGCTTGTGCTTTTAACAGATGTCTTCTACTGGCTTGAGTTTTACAAGTTTGGCTGTTCTGGTTTTGTAGGTTTAGTTCCATTACCACAGAAATATTTTTCCCACCCTTTGGTGGAATAAGGAGATATGAAAGTGGTTTTCCAGGTAAAAGTATCTGTTGTACAGAAATTGGAGAAAGTGTAGCAGAAAGTTGTTCCTAGAAGAAAAATAAAGCTACAGCAAGGGCAGGTTGGAATTAAATGCAACAAGCATCCCTTTAACTTTCCAGCTTGTGAATCAAAAATGCTTGAGATGAAGGTATTCGTAGTCACTTTCTGCCTGATGTTAATACAAGAGAATAAATACATTCAAGAAATCCATAAAAAGTGTAGCAAACAGCACTGGGGGAGTTTTTCAAGTGGCCTGCACACAAATAGTAGATGGGAAACTTTATGGCATTTTAATCAGGAGTGTTTTAATACGGGACAAGGTTGAGTGGGACTCAATTTTACCTCCTCCTTCACACCCCAAGAATGCAGTTTAAAATTCAGCTCTGAAAAACAAGATCTGAAATTTGTAGTCTGCAACAGTCATAGCTTGAGGAAGTGCTTGAGTAATGTGGCTGAACACAGCTGGCATACACAGAGAAATGGCAATTCTTTCTGCTTCATTCTTTAGTTAGTAACTTTCTACTATATACAGTAAGCTGTGTTTAACAATTGCCAGTCTTCTTGGTTTTATATCCTTTGTCATTTAATCTTATCTTTGAAATGATAAGGAGATTGCTGTTCCCTCTCCCCCTGTCAGAAACACTCTGGTCAATGCCACAAAAGGGACAAGATTTCACAGCCCAGGTAATGCAGTTTACTGAAAACAGCAGCTTAAAATATGTGCCTGCAGGTGTTCTTCATTGTTATATTAGCATTTTCAAATCTCAAGAACTTACCTTTGTTTTTGAGCAGGTTTAAACAGCTGAGACTTCTCAGAGTTATACATACAGGAATACTATTTTAAAAAATACTAATTAAGAAACCCCCCAAATTAACAACAAATCAACAATCTAGCAAAGCTGAATGACAAGGATGTTAGGATGGACTCTTGCCAGACAGAGGGGACACACCACAATCTGACACAAAAATTACCAGCAGTTGGGTGACAAGGAATTTAAGATGGAATGGCAGGTCCTCTTTGGGGTTAGGTGCTAAATTTGGGAGAGGTGTTACAGAGTTAGGAACACTGCAATTGCTTTATTTTGTTTTTCCCAGAGCAAGGTACAGTATTCTGCCATTTGTGTTCAGAGGACATACACCAATGTTCTGCAAGCCTGTAGAAGGACAAGGAGTTTCATTTTCTAAGGAAAGGAGACACTTTAATGGCACATTTTCCATAAACACACTATGTGATGAGAGATAATTCACATTCATCCTGGAAATGCTCCAGAAACACACAAGATGAGCACAGTCAGTAATCCTCACTGAAAATTACACACAAGATTTTAATGGTAAACAATTACAACTATGGCACTACAGTACTTGAGAATATCCTAAAGCACGTTGGAATCAGCTGTCAAGGTGCCCATTACCTCATCAGTAAGACACAGACACATCAGTAATGAAACACTGCTGGGGGAATTTAACACCATGTGTTACACTTCCCACTGATTTAGTAAATTCATCATAAATGGCCTCCTGTTTTTGATACAAGTCCACTATCCCTTCCTGTCTCAAACTTTTAAACTCTCTTGCTGACATTTAAGAGCTGGACATTTTGCTGTTTTGATTGACATAAATATTGGCTCCAGTTGTATACGTGGCTAAACAATCAGTAACAAAAGGACAACCTTTGATTGGACACATTTTGGTGAAAAAGATGCAAGTCTTTGAACTGTAGAGAGCAGTTGCTGCTTGCAGAGCAGTCTCAAGCAAGAAAAAAACTTCTTGCCAGCTAGTGTGTACTATGATGAGCAGTAAGTAGAAAAAAACATTTGGCTTAAATGAAAGAGATATTCCCCCCCACAAGTGAGTAGATAAATACAGGATATACAAGCTAGGTTAAAAAGGTAATACTAGGCCACGTGCAGTATTATGTTACTGGTTCAGTGCTCAGTTACTTTTTTTTTCGACACCACACTGAATAGAATACAGTGGATAAGCAAAGTTCTCCACCAGGAAGAGAAATACTTGTGTTGCCACAACAAACTGTTCATACTGCCCATCTGAGTTTGCAATGGGAGAAAATTAAATTAGGAAAGGATTTACAATGTACTTGTTCCAGCAAAGCATATGGCTGAGCCTGAGCAGCACCTGCTGCAAGCCAGGACAGCCTGCTGGGATTGCATCGTTTCCCCAGAGCTGGAGCCACCACTGCCCAGGGGCTGCGTGGGACAGCACATGGGACTGAGAGAAAATGCTCAAGTCAGAGCAGAACTCTGACCCAAACAACTGCTGACAAGAAGAAGTCGATTAAAAGAAGTGAATGTTGCTGAAGATTACAAATTTAAATTTCTAAAAAGACAGAAAGGCACATTTACATCACTGTTTTGCAAGAACACTGCATACACCTGACTACTGTAAGTTAAACTGCTGCTGGCCCAGATCGTCGTGTATTTTAAGCTTGGCATTCTCAAAGGTAAATTCTAAAGAAAGCTGGTCCAAGCAGCATGCAGAGAAAACACAGCTGGAGGTGGCAGCTGTGCAGCTCCCTGTGAGCAGCAGGAATGGCAGGAATGTGGTACAATGCTTTACCTGCTCTGTTTTCTGCTTGTCTAAGTATCAGCAACCTATTCTCATTGATTGAAGACTGCCTGTAAGGAAGGGAAGGTGACAAACTATCTACAGCTTAAAGAAATGACAAGTTCTAGTTACTGTTCAACTCAAGTAAAAGACAGCATCCTTATGTCACTGTATCAATAACGCTATAGTATTAACCTGTGTGCACACTTCAAAGCCCATTAGCTATGCTCAACCATTTCTGCAGCTTTGGATAAAGCCAATTTCTCCCTTTTCTGGTTTAAGCTGCTGTGACAAAGCTCCCAAGAATGGCCCTGTACCAAATGCCTGACTCCAATTTGTCCTTGTGCTGGCCTGTGAGCAGCCAGCAGGACCCCAGGGCAGGGCACTGCTGTGCCCTCCCAGTGCCCCAGGCTGCTCTGGGCTCCAGCCTCCCTGCCTGTGCCCTTCAGGGGCATCAACTAAAACAGGACTCCCAACTGCATTTTCTAGTTAACTAAGAGCTGCTCTTTGGTGGTGGGACTCTCCATCAACTGTAGTCTCCTCTTACTGAGCTTTCAGGAGCTTCCAGCTCCTTGCTTGGTACAAGAGAACCAGCTAGAAAGGAGAGACTGAGGCAATAGATCTGAAGTGCAACAGTTCTCAAATTTTCATGTTTTCTGTCAGATTCCTGGCTTTGGCAGTAGTGGTTTTCCTGTCTGCCTTTCCCTTCACACTACCTGACTTCCACCCATCAGCAGTAGAGCTAAAACTGGTTTGGGTTTTTTTAATGTAGTCTTTCTTTGTTACATAGCCAGGTCTTAGAAACTGCACCATAACTCCAGTGGTCACCTAGAGACTGAAAAAAATGCCACCCTGGGCCAGTGTGTAAATGCCACAGGAGCTCTCTGAACCTGCTCCAGTCACAAGCACACTTAGCACTTCCCCTCTGCTCTGAGAGACTGAGCATCCTTTCTTGAGTTTCACTTGAACTGACAGAACAATTTCATGCAAAGCACCTGCAGCACCATCTGTCTCCTCCTGCCAGTGAACTGCAGCCAAGGAGCAGAGCTGCATGCAGAGCTGCATTTAGACCACTCCTGTTCTCACAAACCCCAGCCCTTGGGGCCAATCCCCACTAGGAACTACGGGCTCCTACTTGGGATTCTACTGCCAGGAAGGCTCCCCAGTTTTCAAGCACGTAAGTGTTCACGATCCAATTTCAGGATGACAGTCTAAGCCAAGAGATGTCAAATGCAATTCAGGTTCAGTTCTAAAACCATAAAGGGCAAAGTAATTTAGACAGGTAAAGAGAATTGTTTTAAATTTGCAGGGGGTAGGGGGCAGCATATCTGAGCAGTACTGTAATTAAATTGCAGTATTGATACAATTGAACCAACTGTTTATTTACAATGATTCCTGAAAGTCACCAGCCTGAATACACCAATATAGCAGCAATTACCTGGTCTACTTAATGATGTTATATTGCCTCTCTTCTGCAGACAAAGGATGATTGGTCAGAGGTCACTGTTTGAGTCTCTTGCACGAGGGAAAGAGTTGTACGTGCAAACAATTCGTTGATTTAAAGAGATTAAGTCATATCTACATAACAGGACTGCGAACAGCATGAAGTTGTATTGCTTTTCATGATCAAAAGCACATTTATCTTGCTTGTAAGGAGGACAGAGATTTTTTGATGTAAATGTGCCTTTAGAAAGTGAGAACTGAAAACATTAATATAAAAAAGTCAAATAACTATTTCATGAAACTATATATATAAAAATTGAGTTATCACAACTAAAGCAGCAAATCAAAATCTGCTGAGGTTTTCTGGTATAACTAAAAAAAAAGTTAGTTTGTGTCCAAGTTCAGTAAGTCAAATGCTACCATTGACACAACAAAACAAAAACCCACAAGAGGAAATTGCAAAGTGCACAATGAAATTAATAAGTCTCGGATCAAGTATTTATGGAAAAATGGAAATGTTTGTCCGGTGGACTTGATAAGTAAGAATGCAAAGGAGGTATTAAAGTTTCTCTGCTCCAGGCTTGGCTTGGCGCTCCACGTAGAAGAGGATGTAGGCCTTGGCCTTGCCCACGGTCTCCTCGTCAGTCAGGGTTACAGTACTGTCATTGAAGTGGAACCAGCGGCCCTCGTGCGCTGCGTACGCCGTGTAGTGGCCGGAACCGACGCTGTGGAGCAGGCACAGGGACAGCAGTCAGACACTCACTGAGGCACCTTCTCCTGGGGCTAAGGGACTGCCTGCAGGAAGGTACCACAGCCCTGCACAGCACATGCTTCTCTTTCTGAGCAGTGGGGCTCAAATTCTTCTTAAACTAAAGTTCTACAAGAACACACTGTCTTGTCTCTTCTACTGTTACTCTCAACAGATCTGTCCAGTTAAAAGACTTCTAGTAACTTTACTTCAAAATATGCCCAGTGCCTTCCCTGGGTGTTCCTGTGAGCCTTCACTGCTGTGGCAGGAAAGGTAATGGTGATGATCTCTTTCACCATACACATCTTTGGGTGGCAGTTGTTCCAAGCATGCTCATACACTTCTTTAACATAAAGGCAAATGTACCTTCCAACGTGAATAAAAATAGGAAAAAATAGTCCTGTTTTGTAGTAAGAAATTCAGAATGAGACATTAATTCCTGGAAGGCTCCCTGACTCCTCCTCTTGGTTTAGGGCTTTTTTATTTGTAGAGGCACTTGACTATTTTCATTTAATCTCACACATGTAGTCATCAACCCCAAAGGCTGCCAGGGGGCATTCACAGGCCTGACTATCTATTGAAATTAATTCAGCTTAGCTCCCTATCAGCTTATACACTATGGCTTATTTCCCTCAACTAGAACACATGCCCGTGGGACAGAAACCCCTTCATTCTGTCTGTATGTCCCTGAGTGGGAGAAGGCCTGTGCCAGCAGGCCAGGCTGGCTCCAGGTACTCACCCTGAGCCGTGATGCACAACCACAGCCACGAGGTCATACAGGCAGCTCTCGGGGCCACTGTTTTCAGGCTGTGGTAGGAAAAAACAGAAACTCTTCAAATATCAGTAGCACCCTGGAATTTGTAATAAAGATATGCCATGGAACAAAGTCCTTGCAGCAGGCATCAGGAGGTCTTCTTACCTCTAACAAGTAGCATTTCATGTCTAGGCCTCGCAAGGGAAACTCAACATACGTATCAACCTTGTTCCTCAGATATGCTGTCCAGTGAAAGCGTTTCAAGTGTAAGCATAGCACCTGCAGGGGGACAGTTATAAAGGGTGTGTTAGAGGAGGGGGCTGAACTCCATTCTGGACACTGCAGTGGGGAAGAAGAGGTCTTGGTTGAACCATTATTTCCTTTGACATTTTGTCACACTGTTATTTCTCATGCTTATACAAACCTTTGGTAGTTTCTGAATCCAGAATTTTTTGGTGGACTTCTGTTTCTTTTTGCATTTGTGACACATGTACAGCTCTGTCTCATCAAGCTCTTCCAGGTCTGTAAAACTGCGAAGACAATCTAGAAAAAGCAGATACATCAAGTGGTTTTTGTACCATGAAATACAACAAATACAGCATTATAGGTGTGCTCATCTGCTGCACCCATTCTAGTTATATCCATCTGAGCAGCAAAAAAGCTGTATAATGTTTAATACAATGTGTTGTAACATGCAACCTTCCCTGTTCCTGAAAGCAGCTAGAGGTAGTTTGAAAGAAATAAACATGCATTCCCAAAATCTCCATCTTCCAACAAGATTCCATCTAACATTCAAAAAAAACTGCTTTCAAACAAAGATAAATTATTTTCTAACATAGAATAGTCAACTTTTAAAACTTGTTTGGCTTTAGATACAAAATGAACAGACACAACAACAGGGTTTTGTTGCATATTTCATGATTTTCAGCAAGTCTATTCACAAGTCTGTGGAAAACTAACATCCTGTAAAAACCAAAGTCAGTACCAGTACTGCTGCCCAACCTGCAGGACTGCACTGATGTGGTTTAAATGCAGAAGCCCCAGGAGCCACCCTCACTGTGGGCATGGGCACATGTGTCCGAGGACAGAGCCCCAGAGAACACCCACAGGCAGCAGCACAGATCAGTGTCTGGGGGAGTGAACTACACTGGAAATGCTCTGATTAGAAAGAAAATCCTCTTGGGCCTGCTATGATTTCATCAGCCAGGCACTCTTACCTCGTAGCGTGCACATTGGTCCACCCTCTTGGTTTTTAGTACGTTTATTTCTGAACTGACTTGGAATATCTAGCGAAAGGTCTAGAAAAGCAATGATTTAAAAACAGAATTAGGGCTGAACAGAGCAATGCCTGGTCTTTTCAGGCTGACACGCTGGGTCTGTCATGTGACATCTAAATATATCAAGCTTCAGATTTAATTTTCTGCTCTAAGTCACACGGTATTTGGAACACAAGAGGCAGCATCTTACCTAGGAATGGGTCAAACTTTCTAGATTCAGTCCCACATATTAGGCAGTTGACTTCATTTTGAAGAATGCCTCCGAAAATGGCAGTGACAACAGTGGACGCTCCATTTCTAGACAAACCACATCAGAGAAGCAGAGTCACCCAGAGAGCCTGAGCTGAATCCCCAGCACTGTCCCGTGCTTGGTGCTCACACCTCCTGCTGTTGGCCAATGAAACAGGGGCTGGGTGCTCCCGGCAGAACGGGCACTGCAGCTGCCCAGGGCACCTCTCATGAATGCAGGGCCTACACTGCTTTATCCTGGGCCCAAAGAAAGGGGGACCTGGGGGGCTCTCAGCAGATGAAAGTGTTGTGCAGATTTCTATAGTCGAGCTGTACTGGATGCTCACACAGGTTCAGGATTTTAACCCTGTAATTAAGACTTCATCTGAAACAAAAATTCTTTCTTCTTTGGTAGGTCAAGCATATTTTTGTTTTAACGTTACACCCTTTCTTACATGTGCTTTTGACTTCTTTGAGCACATTTCTGCACTTCACTGCCAACAGCAGCTTAAGTTGCATTAAGGCATGATAAACAATGTGCAAGATCAGCATTGTTCTCTAATCTTTCATTACTCTCCTACTGAATTTTTCAGCAGATTATGTAATGGGTCTGCTTCTCACAGTCCAATTTAAAAAACACACAAATTTTAAGTTATGTTATTATACACTACTAAGGCTTGCAGAAACCTGTGTTCCTTGCCTGCACTCAACCCACATCTTTCCAGCTCATCCTGAGCAAGAGGAAACAGCTGCTCACAGGGACTGGTGCACAAGAAGAGAGCACTCACAGCCTGTTACTTCACTGGAAGCATTAAAGTGCCCTCACAGGAAGGGCAGCCTACCCCATTGAACAGCCTTTCTCAAGACAAATTTACATTAGATAGGTGAACAAAGGTTACATTCTTCTGGGATTTTGGCATCCAAAATAGTGACAAAACAAAATCAGTTTAGATTTCAAATATATGTCAATCCTACAAACATTTAAAGATTCTTCTGGGGGATTTTAAAGCATCAGCAACACAACATAAATGCAGTAAAGAGCACAGTCTGAATTTTGTTAGGCTTTCCCTAATACAGCATCTATAACACCCCGCATCTCAGGCCTGCTTACTCTGTCCTAATGAGTACAGAAGGAAAAACTCAAACTCTACTTTTCTGTAGGGAATTAAGGACCAAATGTGCAGGCTAATCTGACATCTTTCCTTCATGAAGCAAAATAAGGTTTTGTCTCTTGTGTGAGTTTCAATCTAAGAGAAAACACAGCTAGGAAAAACGTCAGAAAAAACAGTATTTTGAGAAATACAGAAAGAGGAGTCAAACACCCAAATTATACCTGTTTCAAGGTACACAGTAGCATGAAAACCAAAATTATGCACAAAAAAAAGCACCAACTATAACTGTGAAGTCATACATGAGATCATCTGCTAGAAAACTGACTGCAAGCAATAACTGCACTACTCAGTCATTTATCCAGGAGGTCTGCTCACAATTTAAACATCAAAATCGCTGGCCATTGCTTTGCTCCTGCAGCATTGAGGCTATCTATCACTCTAAGAAAATTATATTGTCTGGGAGAAGAAAGAATTCTGTGGGCTACAGAAAATACAGTTTTTTATTTCTGAAAGACTAGTGAATTAAAATGTCTTTACAACTTAGCCTGTATGCTCACTCACACCTATGAAAACTGCTGATCTAAGACACTTCCTTTTGAAAGGACACAGATTGTACAGAATCTTCATAACCTACAGTTTTGTACTGCCTAAAGTCAGAAGCACTGAAGAAAACTTAAAACAAGGAACGCTGAAATTCCAGAGCCAACACATGCAGACCCATGCAAAGCCATGAAGGCTTTGAAGAAAAGAAAAACCACTTCTTACATGCAACATTTGTTGCTTCCAGACAGGTTAGAATTTTCTTGCAAGATTACTGAACGTGAAACACCGTTGAAGCCACCCTGGAGTTCCAGGTGTAGATGGTCCAAAAGGTAACGCATGAACTCGTGGGCATCCTGCTGCTGGTATCCCCTGAAAAGGAAACAATAACAAAATTGCTTTAGAGGCAACACACAGCAAGCACCAGGGTCACAGGAATAAAACCTTTGCTTCTTTAATCCTACTGAGCAGACTTTCCATGTGTGCTTGGCTCCAGTCTCACAAGTGCTGTGCCATCAGCAGCAATGTTGCTCAATCACCATTATTATTTCATCACTAAGAAACCTTACCAAAAAGAACAGAGAAGCCATCGGGGTAAAACATGCCTTTTAAGTTATTTAGGCTGAATCATGCATCAAATTCAACAAACAGCTGCTGTTCACTTGCCATTAAGCTGCACACTGAGACAAAGCATGACAAGATAGGTAGTGAAATGCTGAAAGCTTTGTGCAACACTGCCCTGAGTATGTGCAAGTCACTGTGTGCCCAAGCTACAGAAATCCCTACACAGCAAGAGCTGGCTTCCCCTCCACCTCCTGCCTGTTCTCATGAGCTGCTTTATCAGGCCTCCCCTTTTCCACCTCACTGCCCCGCCTAAGTGCTGGCAATAACTGTCAGGTAGGAATGTCTGGGAGAGAAATACAAACGGGTTTATAAATGTGAGGGCTCAGGGCAGGGAACAATCCTGTAAGATTCATGGCACAGTACCCAGAAGGGGAGAGAAGTGCTAACAGACCCACTGCAACAGAAACATGCAATGTGAGGCTGATGTGCTTAGTGAGGAACACAGATGTGCCCAATGAGAGCATTGCTAAGAGATAACAGAACAAACCAAAAGTGTTCACCTTGTAGGATTACAGAAATGCTTTCTTCCAAACCAGCAGACTTAAAATAAATCAAGGAGTCTGTGTACAGACACATGGGCAGCACTGCCTACCTTTTCCACAGAAAACCCAGCAGCCAGAAACCCTGCTGTGCTTCAACAGGCCACAGTCCTGCACAGCCAAGGCAGGACTTACTGTCCCAAAGTTGCAAAGTAATTATATGTTTGTTACAATTGCTGGCATTAAACCTTCCTTCATTCTCAGAAGCTAAATGAAAGATAACTAACGGTATGAAGAACAGAATAAACAGATTTGTGTTGTTTGGGTAATTCATTAAACAGATGTATTCACAGCATCTTTTCAGCAGTGCTAGAGATATAACAGGTAAGAGAACATCTTTATTATGTGAGAACATGGAGCAATTGCAGTGGTTTTGCTTCACTAATCTGAGTTTTTCAGTTAATGCACCAATTAATGTGGTGGGTTTAGCACTGGCCAAATGCCAATGTACTCATTAGAATTATTTATTCATTTTTTTGCTGCAAGATAAGGATTAGGAGGAGAGCAAAGCAGACTCAAAACTTTAAAGGGCATAAAGAAATCTTTATTAACTAAACTAAAGGAAAAATATTAAGAAATCAGAATAAACCTTCACAACACTTCTCCTCCCTCCAACTCTTTCTTTTCTCTCTGACAATGTTAAGAGACAAAATGTGGTATTTTCAGTCAGTAATATTTTGATATTACTATCAAAATAATCTTTCTCCAGTTTACTTAGGGAGAGGAGTCTTTCTTGCCATGTCATGGAGATTTTTTCACAAGAAACAGTTCTTTCATGGCTTTAATTTTCACTAATAACAGCCACCTGGAAATTTACAATTGTAAAGTCTCTCCCACATTTGGTAGATTTTTCACAACTACTACCATGGGTCATTTCAGTTCATTGGGGTGCAATTTTAAGGATAAGCTGTTCTAGTACAGAGACAAAAATTTTCTTTATTTTTGAGAAATAGAGGTCTCTCCTTCTATCCCTGGGGCCAGGTTTTTCATTTTTTTAATTACTCTCTAAACTTTTCATCAAATTACAGCTACTTCAACATCTGCTTGCATTACTATTGGTGCTCCTGCTCATGGCTGTGGTGACAACACTACACCTCTCCAAGGCATTTCATGAGTTATAGGGAAAAAGAGTCTGATGTATTAATTATATCTCCATCATAGCTTTAAAAGAGAATTTTAACTTAAGATTAAGGCTTTTTTTTCCTCATTTAGGCTTTGGCTCTTTTTTCTTATCGATGTTGGTTTCTTCATGTTGTTCTTTTTATGTGCTTTAAATTTTCTTTTTTTTTTTTTGGTAGAAGTGGCACTGGCAGGTTTCTTTGTTTTCAAATGGAATTTTATAGCACTGAATGAGTAATTTTATTTGGGCTTTGCACTAGGAAATGGCTTTTTGTTGTTGGTCACATGGTTTCTGCCAGGCAGTGGCCACAGAGGCTCACAGCATTGCTTTCTGTGCTTCTGAATTGGGATTATGTTGTTAATGGTCATCTCAGAGGCACATTTCACTTTTTTAAGTGGTTTGACAGGGTGTCAATATTTAAAATTAGCTAGCTGATTGTTTTTGTCGGGTCCAAAGGAAGCTGTTAAGGTTTTTATAGGGAATTACTTCCATAGTTGGTGGATTTTTTCCTTAACTAAAAACCAAACTATGATAAACTACAACAGCAACTTACCTTCATCACAATATATCCTAACAGGTTTCAGTGCTCCTTTGGAAGGGGCTCAGGGGTCAGGACAGGGAGACCTTCCAGAAGAACAATACTTGGGTTTACTTGGGTAACCTTCTTTACCACTTTCTCTCTATTGTCTGTAAGTATGGGCCCAAAATGCTTATTAGGGACAGAATTTTTCTCTTCTAGTGCTTATATCATGTCCAGCTGGTGACTGCTGTATTTTGAGAGAATCAAGGAAGTTTCAGCCAATATGTTTGCATTGTATCTATCAGTCTGACTACATCATTTTCTTAGTGCAGCCAAGCCTGGGTTCAGTCAACACCCTGCACTTGGCACTTACCAACCAGTCAATAGCTGATTCCTCTGGAGCACTGGCTCAAAGGTACAACTACCACTGCTTCTCCTGTGAGATCGCATTCTCTCTGAAACTGCTGCATGTGGCAGAAGGGCAGAAGGAAAAAGCAAGCACTACTGACGAACAGAAAACTGTTGATCAAAGCAAAGATCCTTTTCAAAGCACATCTGTAGGGATATGGAAAGCTACACAGAGTGCATCCTGTGGATGCAATCCATTTTAGAGTAGGACACCAGTGATATGTGGTTGCAATCAAGAATACTATTATTTTTTAAAAAAAACTTACCTAAAATTTGGCATTATTTTCCAAACAACGTAAAATAAAGACTCTGGACTAAATGCAGTTTGGCTTCCTTGCCATAAAGCACAGAGTGTCTTTCTGAATTCTTCCACAAGTGAACTGTAAAGAAAGTAAGAGCTGGTGTTTAATGTGCATTTGTTTACAACCCTTAGAGGTTTACTAGTTCAATGGTACAAGTATCAGACATTAGCTGGGTTAAGACTGTAAATATCCTTTCCAGTAGCTTCAAAGACTTTATGTCTAAAATCCTACCCACAATGTTGAAGGCACACAGATTTGGAAAATTATATTTCAGATGTTCAGGATGGACTCATGTGAACACCTATGCACTGTTTGTCATTTTAGTGCAGACTGCTAACATCCTTTTAACACTTGCTCAAGCAACCTACAGATCATCAAACACTTACTCCTGAACTTTCTGTAGTAGCAGTCACAGTAGGTTGACTTGCAGTCACATCCTCATGGCCCTATTTTAGCTGGAAGTCAGGAGCACAATGTCTGCAGCACATACCAAGAGGACTCCTGACATGATTTAAGATGCCACAGTGCAGCACTCCCTGATGTACCTGACTGCCTCTCCCTGCAGCATCAGCCCTGTAACAGCGAGCTGCAAGTGACACGAGTTTCTTTCTTTGTAGACAACTATTTTCTGTGCCTTTGTCCCCTGTGAATTGTGCAAGATCAAAGGTGCCCAGTGACCCCAGCAGCCCAAACCTGCTGTTTCCTGCACAGCTGAGAGCTCACAAGGCACACACAGCTTACACATTGTTATCCCCCTGGCTCCTGGTGTGGTAAGTTCGCCGCCCTGCCGTCTTCCCATTCCTCAGCTCCACTGCAGGCAACTCTTTGAAGTAACAGCAAAACTGCTGAATGTTACTAGGAAAAATGAAATAAGAATGAAATCCTTAAAGGGCAGAGAAAAAGGATAATATTATGTATTCTGGAGCTTGTTCTTTGAAATGCATAAACACCACTTCATGCAGTGATACAGGATGGCAATTGCAAACAGTTCAAGAGACAAGAAACACTACAGCAAACACCTTCTGTCAGCAACTACGCAGATCTGCAAATATCACTGTCATCCCAGCTTCCTAAAATAATTACATTTTGGCTCTGCTTTGACTAAGAGATACCCTTCCAGAACGAGCTATCATTTCCTAACAACCCAGACTTGCATTTGCTGAGGAAGGTAACTTATTTTACTGGCCTTGGCACTCTCCTGGTCTGCCAAGGACACGGCACGTTTCCTCTGGAATGCTGTACCATAGGATGTACCTCACACCATGAAACACAACTTTATCAACCCATGCACACCCACTCCTGCAAATTCAGATACACCTCTGTCCAGTGGGAACATGCCAAATTCACCTGCCCAGTGTACAGCACACAAGCCCCCTGGGAGTGGTGGGAGAGCAGGGGAAGGTACCTGAGCGACTGAAGGATTGCATTCATGAAACAAGTGTTCCCCAGGTTCCGAAGGCCTGTGGCACAAAGGGCAGTGGTGCTTCCCTGGAATGAGAACAGGCAGGTTACAGAAACATTCATCACTGCTCCACCACATCCCTCCTGCAGAGCCAGCACTGTCGGATCAAGCACAGATCTGAACAACAACAACTACACTGAGTGCAGCTGCAGAGCTAAAGCAACCCCTCAGCAGCAGCTTCAACTGCCCTGAAGCTCCATCTTGACATGAAAACTTTCTTACTCATTCCTGTCAAGAGAAAACTGTACTACATCTTTTCCTGTGCAAATAAATCTAGAATAGGACAATACAGTTAATCACAGGCCCTTATTGCCAAGGATTTGTGTGTGTGTGTGTATGTTAAATAGTCACACTCCAATAGTGTTCAGTGAGAACTGAACAGCAATTTCCCTACAGTGCCTTTGGAAAATTAAAGTACCAGTCCTCATCCATGTTCTCCCATGTCTAATACACACAGTAAGGCCACCTCCAGGTTGTTTTTAAGTCACCAGTGTGAGTCTCAGTGGGATTCTGTGGTGGCCAGAAGGGTTTTTGAAAGACAAGACAACAACATTTATTTGGGAAATAAACAGTCAAGTTAGACTGTGCAAATAAGAGGAAAAAAGAGAAGCAAAATACACATCATTTACAGCCCAGAACAATGAACCCACAGATGTGCCTGCTTTTCACCAAATTATCTCCAGGGTGGGTGGGAAGGAAAGGGAAGAAAAATGTGGACAACACTGCATTTATGATTCTAGAATCTGCAACATTTGGACACATTCCACTGTCCACAAAATACCACACTGGAAGTTCATCAAATTTCTGGGCATTCTTCATTATTCTAACAGAATTTAAAAGCTGGGCTTTTAAAATCTTTTAGTATCTCAAAGTGCAAACACCACAGCGTCCTGAGCACATTCTTTTCTCTCTTGCCCCAAGTGCTACAGCACAGCACTGATGCAGCATTGCCCCTGCAGTTCAAGGGAAGCTTCAATAAGCCAGCAATAAAAAAGAATCTGTTGTTAGAGGCAATACTGAAGTATTAATAAAACTGACAAAACAGCAAAGAGTAGGAAGAATAAAATAAGCATTTAGTTCAAGCTTTGTAAGTCTGTCTTGTCCTTATCTAAATGTTGCCTGGAATTTTTCTTTTGGTTTTTACTGGCTTTCAGTTTTCCAAACAGAAATGATGCTGTCTACTGCCATAGCAAGAAAGCCCTGCTATTTCTCCTAGGCTTCCTCAATCTCTGCAAGACTGGGACAGTGCAGGAAGTGCAGACAGCACATTCAGACAACCCTGAACTGACTGTAGTAGTGCATCTTTTAAAGTAGCTAAACCCCTCCAGACTTTGCCAACAGCAACCAACTGCTCTGCTCCACCCCAGTTGTTCCTCTGGCTGAAGGAGCTGCTGCTCCAGCTGCTTTTGGTGACACTGCTGTCCCACAGCCCAAAAGCTCTGCTCCATCTCTCCCCCATTTTCCCAAGGGTGAAAATGAACCAGTTGAATAAGCTGGGTCAGTATCTCCCCTCTCCATCCTCAAATTCTGGAAGAAATTATGAAAACTGCCGTAATCCAATCTGCACAACAGAGACATCTGACTGGCGACATTCTTTGTTTGGAAGAAATGATGCAGCCCTTCGGCCATCTAGCCAGGGCTGGATCCTCCTCTCCTGGGTGCTATCCTGCAGATCTGAAGTTAAAATAGCAGGAAGATGAAATGAGGAGAAGAAAAGCTTAAAAACAGTCCAGAGTTCATCTTGAAAGCAAGTTTTCTTTAAAAAACTGGTAACATTTTTTACTTTTTCCTAACAATTACTCTTAGCCTCCCTCAAGAATGTACCTCCTCCTTTGCCTTCTGCACCTGGGACAATAAAAACCCAAAAAACCAGAAAACGACAAAAGCTCCTTATTTGCTCAGAAAACCAAAGCTCTGTCTTGACATGAAACCCTTCTAAAGCCCAGGAAGGCTCAGTCTACACCAGCAGAAATGCAGCAGAGCATCAGCCATGTTTCTGTGTGAAAGGGCTTCTCAGGTGTGTGGCCAGATGATGCTAAAGAGCACCAAGAACAGTTTGGGTCTAGGCCAACCATAAACCTCAGCTGGTTTACAAAAACTCTTTTAACTCACTGTACCAGATCTGTTGTACTTACATTTACTTTCAATAACTTGCTGTTCAGAGATGAGTTTTCCAATAGTTTTCTTTTCCTATGTCTGTCTGATGTAAAGGCTGAACTGTTGGAAAACAATTGTAAGTGGTTATTTACCAGAAAAACAATGTATTGTGTGGAATGGACCAGAGAAAATCAACTCATGTTCAACAAAGTGATTCCATCTGTCACCAGTTGTCACTGACAGCAAACAGGCTCCCCATTGCTGCAGTATGAAATTGGCTGCACCTCCCTCAGGGCACAGCCCCACAGCCCTCCAGAAAGTTTGTGTAGGGTGTTCTGCTCAGGGATGTGTGCCTTCTAGAGTGGCCTTAGTAGCAGCTACTTGTCATCTAAAATATTCATCCTTCTCCTAGGTCAAAGAAATTAAGTTGTTCTGTCAGGAAAATCATCCAAGCCTTTAAAAATACAACTTTAAAAAAATCACAACAAAATTAAGTTACCAAAAATCAAGAATATGTGGAATGTTAGTACTTGTGTATTATAACTGACTTCTCCTACTCAAAGAAAAATACATGAAGTTCTAACATTTGTGTAACACTAAGTTACAAAAATAATTGCTTAGTCTTTTGCACATCAATGGAAATTAATGGCCCCTCAATTAAACCAGTTGATGACTTCTCTTTAATTTGATGCTGAAATCATAGCTTGTTTCAAGGTTTGGTTGGTAGGTTTTTTCCTTTTCCTTTCTTTTTTATTAAAATGCCCTCCAAGCATTCAAAAAGTACCATTACACAGAATGGAAGCCTGCATTGTATCTTTTCCCTCCCAAGAAGTTACATTGCTTGGATGTTTCCAATTCACTTCTCATTATACTTAAACATCTTTACATCTCATAATGTACTGACAAGGCCATCAAAAAAGGATGGAAAATAATGCAAATATTAATATAACCTACCAAGTAATTGATACCCTTAACTCAGGGAGCATCCAGAGATTCCCCAGATCACAGGAATTTCGTAGCAGGAGTCCTGTGTCAGCTCAGGGGCATTGTGATGTACATGGAAGCACTGAACACACCCACATTTCTGCCTGGCATTAGGTAAGATTTTCAGGCCAACTGTGCAAGCACTTTTTGCTCTCTAGGACTGGCCACAGCACATATGCCACCAGGATCAGATTATCTGCTTTACAGTGGAACAGCACCAGACAGGGACAAAGGAAAAAATGTCTCTCCTGTGCACTTCCAAGTTCATAAGTCTTCCTAATCTTTTTGCCAGCAAATCAAACTGTACAATTAATATGAAGACTACTTCCACCTGCACTTATTGAATTTCTCAGATAAAAAAAAACTTATTCTGGTTTTTTGACAAAATTCTGACAACAGAACAAGAGATACAATCATGATCAATCAAATCCATTTGTTCTGCACCTCTGCTTCTCAGTGATGAAAAGGTTTTTGAACACAGTGTCAGATACACAGAAGGATTAAGACAGATGTAATTAGATACATATACACATATGAAACAAATACCACTTCCATGATGCACTATTACAAGTCTGCCCAAGGCAGTCTGGGTGCAAACAAACTACTTACTTTTCCAAGTTCTGTAGGTGCTCTCTGACCTTCTGTACCAGGCCCAGCTTGGTATCATTGACTACAAAATCATCACAACGATAACTGCAAGAAAAACACTTTTCAGAATATGCCAAGCACCTCAGTGAAGCAGATCAAACCACACAGGCCTATGTGTGGAAAGCACCAAAGGGATCCAGTGAAAGATTATGAGAACTGGGGAGCACAACACCTCACACTGAGCTTGGTTCCCTCCAAGAAATCCCCTCCAGCAGAAGAGGGTACAGGAACCATCTTATTACATGGGTTTTCTGCTAGGTTAGTTCTTTATTATAAATCAAAAGCATGATGTACTGCCTGGCCCAAGGCAAAATTCTGAAATAGTGTAAGGAAAAGCAGACTTAGAGTAGTCTATCCACAGATTCATCAGAAAAGATCAACTGACCCCTAGTAAACAGAATACAAAGCTTTTATTAATTTTTAAACTATTTTAACATTTTAAGTTATCACTGAAACCTGAAGTGCTGAACAGATATATACAAAACATAAAAGTCTGTGCTACTGAAAAAACACCAGGGAAGATGATGGACTAAGAGATCGCTTGAGTGTTCCAAAGTCAGTCCAGAAGTCTGTGGCAACTTGCACCTCGTGCTTAACCACAAATATCATTGAATCACTCAGCAGTTTCTGTACATACTGGGAAGTGTCAAATTACAGCTTCAAATTTTGGCAGGCAAGTGAACACGTGAGGAAAACTAACTTTGGATATGTTTAATATCAGAACTGTAGCTATGTCTCTCCTTTCCCTTTGGCACACGAATGACTCAAATGCAAAATACATCATCATCATCATCACCTCAGGCTGTTCCTCTGCTGGAGCAGATACACATTTGCTTCCTAATTCAATGAAGCTACTGACTTCAGGCACAACTGGAATTCCCAACACTCTTTGTGCATAAATCTGCAGGTATTGCCAGGGTTACTACGAACTCTACATTCTTGAAAAGGCTACAGAGTTGAGAAAGTAAAGGTCCTTGCCACTGAATGGAGCCCCTAAGATCAGTGTGTTCAGCACCTCTGATTTTTCCCTCTAAGAAGAGAAATTACCCTGATGCATCTCAAGACAGTCAAACATTGCAGGCAGCAGTTATGGTGTGGCAGCAGCTCTGGCCACAGACAGAAACACAGCTGTGCTAGGCATTGTCCTGGGCAAGGCTGAGAGCAGATCAGAGAAAAGAATGAGAAACAATTCTTATCTCCACTTGCTGCACCTGCTGCTGTGAACATGTGGAACGTGTTATGGAGATTTGTTTACCAAAGGGTGGTTTCTTAATTGGCCACTGGTGATGGTGTTTGGATTGAAGGACCAGTTGGCTCCATCTGTATCGTGACTGTCTGTAAGGGCAATGGGTTTCCTAATAAGCACAGTAAAATAAAGTGATTGATCAGCCTTCTGGAATCATGGAGTCAATGCTAATTACTACCCAGATGGGGGCCTGTGACAACATTATGGGTACTTACACAAGATCTAGAAATTAGTAAGATCACCAGTATTTCTTCTTTTACATTTTTAAAGATGGCCACAGACCAAGTTAGTTTGGGAGGGAGAAGTCTGTTAATATGCTTATTTTTCAGCCACATCTCAGACAGTCCTTGTCAGCTTTTTCAGCTACCTACAGGAACCTGGTGAGGCGCTCCTGCACTGGGCACTGCCACAGGAGGCAGCTGTCAGGCCCAGGCAGCCAACACAGTGTGGGACTGCTGAGCGGGGGCAGCTGCCCCAGCACAGCCACACTGCCACTAATGCTGGAGCTACTGCTGAGAACACAGGGGATGGAAGCAGGTACGAGCTCACTGAAACCTTCAATGAGAACTTATTGCTGAAAGATAATTTCATTGCTCCATGCCCTGAAGATGACATTAACCTTATTTTTACACACCACTTTAGTACATGCCCCAAGATGGAAGAATAAAAACAAATACATTAGTAAATGTCAGGGTCCTTCCAACACTGGAAAAGTAATTTAAAGTTTCACTTAGAATCAAGACAATCTTCTATTTCTCTTTTTAATAGACAGATTTTTTAAAAACCTCTCTTGCAACACTGAGGATTCAGCACAACTATTAGAAATAACAGCATTATCTCCAAACTATTTTGGATAAACAAAGTAAACGGATTTAGAAGTAGTTAATGTTTCAGTAACTTAAATTTGCTAAGCCCACACACCTTAAGGGTAAACTGCTGAGAAATTACATCCTATATGTGAAGCTGCCATTCAAAACAGCTGCTTAATTTATGATCCTCAGGATTACTGCAAATTAACAAATACCTTTTTTGGATACAGTAGCTACAGCAACAACACAGAACAAATTCTATACCTTGCAGAGGGTCCCTTATATGGCTTGGCACAGTATTTTCCTCTATACACTCTATTTTTAGTACCTCTGCTACTTCCAAGACCAAGCGTCCTTTGCTTCTAAAATGGCATTAAGCCAGTGAATATATGCCCTGCTCTGGGAACATGAGTGCTTACTGCTGTTACAGGGCTTAGGAGGGACAGAACTTCATGCTGTGTTTAAAAGCCCTGACTAGATTTGAAGAATTTAAAGGAGAGGAAAAATTAAGAAAAGGTTTCCTTAGTTATACCAACACCTTATGTGAATCAACAAAGAGCTCAGGTTTTACTGTCTGGATAAAAGGCTTTTTACTCTTATTTTCACTGATTGTAGAATGCAAAACAATAGGACTAAGCAACCTCATTTTCCAATGCTCATGGCACCAGCACAGTAAGTCTGGTTTCTTTTTTAAAGAGAACCCTCTTCACAGAGACTAAAAAAGAATGTTTCTAAGTCCTTGACAGTTGGTTATTTTTACACCAGCCAGGAATACACACACACACCCCTGACAGCTGTGTCCCTTTAAGGGGTAACAAGGAGGGTAATGGATGAGAAATCTGACCTGCAAACTGTGTCTGGGATTAAATGAACACAGGAAACATATTATGCAAATATATCAACAGGGGAGCCTTTCTTCTTCAGTGCCAACTGTCTGTGCACTAGCACAGAGAAAACCAATTTACAAGAGTCCTCTTTCAGGAAAGTGGGGCTCTTACATGTATCATTTTACTTCTCATGCACAAAAAAACCCCTAACACAGAATGAGAAAGCACCCTCTGACAGTTTGAAGACAAAAAAGATCTGTACTTCTTGCAAACTCTTTGTGTGTAGTACTTTAGAACTAACTGAAAGGCTGATTACCTCCAAAAAGTGGGATTCAGGACTCTCAGCAGCTAAGGTCTCAAATATAATTTAGTCTGAGTGTTTAGTATTGCACCTTTTGTCTCAAAAGCGACCAAAGAATCGAGAGCTGTACTCTTGTAACAAAATATTAACAAATTCTCTCAGCTTTTCCACTGGTAAAACTGAGCAGCTGAATAGGAGGACTGAGTAAGCAAAGAACAAAACCCTCTGCAGAGACTGCATTACAGGTTATGGCATGGCCAAAGGAAGGCAAAGGATCAAATGGTGCCTTCTCAGAAAGCCCATACAGGCCTGTTCACTGATACCATCATGCAAGCCAAGGAACACAGTAAACTGGGATCCATAAGATAAAAATGGAGTAAGAGCATCATGCTCAGCTTTGTGCAGTAAACAGAACTGCACACAAAAATATAAAAGCCAGCACTGCATCAAAATATCTGCATTATTTGTACAGTAGAAATAAAATTCAATTAAGTCTTAGGATGGTATTTTATTGACTTTCAAATTATTGAGGCAGCCCACCCTGGTAGCATAAAATATTCATCTTTATATAAAGGTTCACTTAAAAGAACCACCATGGCATAAACTCAAGACTGCCTACTGGATTCATGTCTACCCTGCAGTTCCCAAATAGGCTTTTCAAAGCTATTGAAAGCCCATTCACTCCCCACAATACCTAATTATGTCTCAAATTTAGCCAACTATTAGCTTTAACTGGCAGCAGCCTCCACAGTACTGTCCAAAATAAAGGGGGAAAAGTTGATCTGGTTGCCTTCTGTTTCATCTTTAAACTTCTGTGCTCATTTCAACTGGGCACAGTAACAAATTCAAGTATCTTTCCCTGATTATCATGTGGGAAAAACCTGAAATATCCTAAATGAAAGCAAAGATTAACTGCTTTTGAAATTTGTTCACCTTCACATTAGCACAGGAGTTATAATTTGCTGGTGAATTACCTACACAAGAGGAACTCCCCAAGGCAAAGCTGGCTACAATCAGTTGCAGTTCACCCACAGATGCCTCAGCCCTCAGTACAGCAGAGACACGACACGCTGCAGTGCTCCCCTCTGTGCTCCCACAAACACCAGCTCCCCAGGAGCAGGGCTGGGCTCAGCAGCCCCTCCCACAGCCCCGGTCTGGCTGCTGGCACTCTGCAGTGCCCACACACTGCAGGCTTTGGGATAAGGTCAGCAGGGTGCTCGGGCTTGCTGCTGTAACTCACCAAGCCTCAGCAAGTTCACAACACTATTTGTCATAATGGAGATATAATCAAAGACTTCAAATACCCTGCTAAAATTCCTCCACAGATTATTACCTTCAGAATGACTGGAAGACAGGTATAATTCAAACAAAACAGAAAGCCACAACAGAGAACTCAGCTGCTAGCAGTATTGATTGGGAAAGTGAAACTAGCTTCTCATAGCTGTTGCAATGCTGGTAACCTGTGCAAATTTACCCCTTGGAAAACTTGTCTGTTTTCTCAGGTATTCACACAGGAGCAGATAAAAATGCCAGTGATTAAAATAAAATGCAAACAAAGCAAAATTCCCCTACATCACAAAGCTACTCAAACCTTTAGTCTATGCTTAAATACCTACAGCTGCTTCCACCATCTAAGGAGTTTTTTAGTTGCTCTGAACAACATTTCTTCAGGTGGAATCACATAACTGGGGTTTTACTTGCAGGGGATAAAAATATTTGTTACAGAGGCATGCCTCATAAAGCTACTTCATAAAACAGACTTTTTTTCCTTAATGAACTACCCAAAAGACACCCAGCTATTTGAATAAAATACCCATTAGAGCAGCCACATATCCAGTAATTTTACAAGACTGTAACAGGGATTTCCCTGAGATTTACACTGCTCAAATCCTGCTCTGCCACACTGCACAAGCAGCAACACACGGGAAACCATGGGGCAGCTGCAAATGGGGAAGCACCTGTCAGCAGGTCTGCCAAAGGAGGAAGAGGATGGAGGATGCTGAGGCAAAAAGCAGAGCTTTCCACTGACTCCCAGTCTTTGCCCTCTGTACAAGGACCATGGGGAACGCAACATTAGCAGCATCAATATTAAGTTTCCCTAAACAGTGCATATCACACTGCAAGAGCCCCAAAGAAGGAATCAGCCCAGGCCACTGTGCGGTTCCAAGAAACATTTCTGATTGCTTTCCTTACTCTTATTAGAGACTTGATGCTGCTTCCCAACAGGATCAGCCACTTTCCCAGACTCACAGAAAGTACAGGCACAAACACAACTCGAGTTCAGATCTCTAGGACAGTGTAATCTCTAGTGTAATAGTTTACCTTCTGAATTCTGACAAATAAAGGACATGTGAAAGGCTCACCAGCTTGATGGAAGGAGCAACACCAACCAAACAGCTTTTGCAATTAAGAGGTTTGGGTCTCCACATACCCCAAAGCAAAAAGAAACAACTCTTAACCCCATAGCACTTATTTCAGAAGGTTTCTTCTCTGTTTGAGACAATTGACATGTGAGAGTTTAGTTATAGCCAGTAACTCTACAGTGCTGCAATACACACGGAAAAGCAGAGTGTTCCAAAAAGACAGGTCTGGAAAGCAAAAGATGAAATGCTCAAAAATGTGTGTAATATAATACTGCACAAGAGTCTGATGTTTTCACCTTCTAGTATATAAAAAGTTGTCAAATTACAGTGTTTAAACCCTTACCAGTATGTACTGTAACTACTGCAATCCATACACACAGTATGCTGAACTTTCTCCTGTTTTTCTGTTTTCTTATGATTGGTCATAGGAATCTGTGCATCTTCATAATGCTTTTTTGCATGGCCATTCACATATCTAAAATAAATGTAAAAGAAAGACGTTTATACTTTTGAAGAGCTAATAAATTTTTTTTATTAAAAAAACAGGAACAAAAAAAGGCATCCAATATTTACCACAGCATTAAAAAGACAATTGATTTGTGTGAAAACACTGGCCAAATCTTCTACTGTTTTCCCCCTTTAGTCTCTCCTGAGGTTCAACCTGGCCCCTCCATCTCCTTGACCAAATCCCAGGATCTGTGCTCCTAACAGATTAATGCACTTCCACAACCGAGAAAATCCTGCACCCCCTTTTCCCACACCTGCAGTGCCCTCAGTTCTCTGTGCTGCCTTCACACACACTCCTCTTACAGCTCCACCTTTTCTCCCCCAGCACTTGTATTTGGGATCCCTTGAACAGAGAGCAGGCTCCCATTTTCAGCTTTCCCACTCTGCAGCATGATTCAGTGTTACAGACATCGAGTTCATGACCTTGTTGTTACGTAAGGGAATAAGAAATCTAAAATCCTGCAGCTCTTTTGCTGACACAATGAGCATTTTCATGCTCAAAGTTTGATATACAGGAAATTAAGCACTTTTAATTAAAAAAAAAGAGCCCTAAGGTGTATTTTATTTTCTCATTCAGTTATTTTCCATTCTCAGGATGGGAGGTGTTTGGAAAGACAAAGAAAACCTGCATAAATAACTGACTCAATATCTACCAACTGCACATAAAGGCTATTTGGAGACAGTAGTAATTTTTTTAAGATTAGTAGCAATTAAAATATTCCAATTATTTATTGCACACCATGAAATATCTCTCCCTCTCTTAGCTGCCACCAAGAATAAATTTATTAAGTAGGTAAATAGAGGGGGAAAAAGGGTCAGTGTCAAAAACTCTTAATAGGACACATTATTACAACTGTAGCCCTTAGTGATACCCAGATCAAACAACCAAAACCTGGAGTTTCATTCAAACCACTTTCAAAGACAAAATCACTATGTGTAATGATGCTTTCCCAGAATAACAGCACACCAGCCCAGATGTTACCCAACAGAAGAAGTCATGTTCACACCTCAGACACTGCCAAATGTCAATACTGACTGCATTCCAGTAATATGTGCATCTCAAACATTTATGTAGCAGCACATTTTCTACAATTATCCTGACTTATAAATAACAGCATTGACTATACAATTCCTTCACAATTTATTTGGTGTACTTCAACTAATACAGACACCAAGGTGAAGTCAGAAGGAATTCTGATGGCAGCCACTCCTTACGTGCTATGGCAATAACTTTAGGTCCAAAACTACCCTGCAGTACATTTAAGCTATTTTCAGTCTCAGCTAAATAGTTGCAGTTTTTCTCAAAATAAGCTGTGCCAACTTGTGGCTTTGCAACAACTCTTATGTGTTCATCTTATCACAAAAGAAACATCTTCCACAGAATGGAACTTGACAATAACCCACTAAACTATCAGCTCTCCACACACTTTTGGAACTGCGCAATCAAATGTATTGCCCATTTTACTTTAAAAACCCAATGATATAAACGCCCCATATCTTGAATATAATCTCTGGACTCTCCTAAAGTAGCAAAGAACCATGTTAAGCATAAACATACCATGTTAAAGGTTTATTTCAAGGAAATTTTGAACTAACTGCCTCAGAGTGAAGCAACAAAGGGGAAAGATAAAGGTGTGATTAGATTTGCACACTAACACTGTACCCACCTTCCACAATGGACACTCGAACACGTCAGACAGACCCAGGGACTTTTATTTGACCGGCACACTAGAAAAGATTTAAAAAAAAACATGTCAAACAAATGAAGTCTACTTGATTTTAAAACACAATATCAGAACGACAAAAACACTGGCAAACCTTCCAATTTTTTCTTCTGAACACAGAATAAAAAGCTATGGCACTTCTGTTTCATAAAACTTGTTCTACAAGAAACCATTTTACAGGAGATATTGCAAGAAGCATGGCAATCTGATAAGGCAGCACACAGAATAAATTACTGGGCAATGCATGCTAATACAGACCATTTATACCATGTGAATTCCTACACTGCAGTGCTGATACAGAATTTATCCATAATGATTTCACCCTCAGTCCTGCACAAGCAGCTGAAAGGTTAAAATGTAACACCAGTGCTGCACTTCACAATCTACTCAGGACACCAGAAGAGCTAAGTTTTTGGCTGTCACATTTTAAATCTAGAAAATTTAAAGTATGGATATTTTAAGCTAAAGCACTTAAACAAACAAACAAAAAAACCCCCAACCAACCTCCCCCCCCCCCAAAAAAAAAGGCAAACACTAAAAAACGATGGCCATCCCAGGGTAGGGATATTCCAACTCTAATTCCAACCCAGGAGATCACTGAAAGAGAGCTATGAAATACAACACTTAGATTGGAATGAAATAAAATTGTTACCAACTATCCATTACCACAGAATTAACAAAAATATTATTACACTTCCAAATACCCAACTAATATTATGAGAAAAATAAATAAAATGCAAAGTACGTGACTACAAGGCCAGAAAACAAAAATAAAATACAACTTCGATTATCCCCAAAATACAAACGTGTTTGATACCACACCCACAAATTTTACACCTCATAAATTCCTGCTGCTTGGAACAGCCAGTGAAGAGTCACAGAGGAAAGAAAAGGCATTGGGAGCTTGAGGGTCTGAGGCCAGGGGGTAGAAAGACAAAGAGAACAGGACTGACCCTGGCTGTACATGTAAATGACTTATGTTGTTATTCACTGTGGGAAAGGTTGAGAACCCCCCTCCCTTTCTTAAAACAAGAACTGAAGCAGCACCGAAGCTGCTCCAGGACAGGATCATCTGAGCAGGCTAATTCAGGACTTCTAGCAAAACCCAAAATACAGCTCACCAAGCTACAAACCACGGTACATAGTCTTGGATCTCAACAGTTTACTATCAGAGAAAACCAAGTTAAGAAAAGTGGTTTCTTGACCAAATTAAATGTTCATTTTTAATGGAAGGGGTCAATTTTGATTCAGCAGAGAACTGGCAAGCTTAGCTATTTAGAAGAGCTAATACATTTTTCCACTACCAGATTTTACCTTTTTGATTTAAATCGGATGGGGGAAAAAAGAGTACACTGCTTTTTAAACAACTGTTTTCTGCATTTGAATTTATTATTACAAATAGCTGCTGCATTTCAATTCAAAAGCTAAAAAACCAAGGCACGTATAAAATGAGAAAGTTGCAGTGTTATGTGGGGGGGAAAGGCACATTCTCCAGAAAGATTTTATGAAGTAACTTCTTCAAAGTCTTTAGTCAAGACTCCAGAACTGCTTCCTTCAGCTACTTTACTGGAGAAACAGATTTTCTCACAGGTCTCAGTTATCTGGCATTGGTTCTGCAAAACCCAACTTTTCTATTTCTAAAGCTGCTTATTCCCACAGCTGTGATGGTCATCTTGCAATAGAGAGAGGGCAGCCAGGCAGAGCTGCTTTGGTTTACATTTCAACTCAGGAACATGGAAGAAGCTTGTCTAATTTGACCAAAACATTACCAAGAAACCAAAAATTTAACACTGGCAAACAGAAGAGAAAGGGAAGATCCTAAAAACAGCTATGACCAATTAAAAATGAGCTAAAGGAACCACTGGTCTATCCTGATACAATATTATTTGCTTGAATTTACAAACAACAATGTAAAATATTAACCAGAAGGTAAGAAAAAGAAGCCAAAACCATTCATGCACTTAATCTGTGTTTAAGTGCTGTTTGAAGAAAGCACTACTTTACACTTTCCAACCAGGAACACAAAAAAGATCTTCCTAGGATTAAAATCCTAGCAGAA
The DNA here is from genome assembly GCF_047830755.1 of Zonotrichia albicollis. NCBI lineage: Eukaryota > Metazoa > Chordata > Aves > Passeriformes > Passerellidae > Zonotrichia > Zonotrichia albicollis. The sequence continues at coordinate 15,179,429 of NC_133829.1, read as the reverse complement.
TTTCCCACTGTGAAAGAACATGTTTGCTTTCACTATGTTATCATCCATGCAGGGAACTGGTTCTCAACCAGTAGGTCAAAGCATTATGATGGAAACTATTACTCCTACTTTCCACCCCTACCAGACAATTACCATTTCACATTCAGGTACTTTAAATACCTGTACTGCTTGTTTGTCAAGTGTTAAATTATACTGGAGGAGTGCTCATTCTGCAGGTTTAAGTGTTCTGAACAAAGCCAGCAAACAAGTCCAACCTCTGCACAAAACCAAACAAAAATCACATACACTAAAATTTTCCATCTTTCCTATCAGGGAATAGGAAAAGATGGTTCATTTGTTTACTTTAACTTTTAGGAAGAACTTTGCCCCAATTGCATCACATCAGAAATGTGCAGTTTATCTTCTGCACAAACATCTCCACCCACAATGAACTCACACCACATGGAAGTGACTCCCACTAAGATTAAACACAGAATCCAGAGTTAAATCTGTGACCTCCAATTGCTCTGTTCTGCTGCAGATTGCATTCTGGATTTCTCTGAGGCTGGCTCAGCAGATAACTGCATTGAAGGCTGGCTCTCCAGGCATTCCTCAGTTCAGATCCTGAAGCAGTTCTCATCTTCCTACTTCATAAATTAAATTAGACTGGAAGTTTCAGGCATTACTTAGGACTTTATCAAGACAGCCACTATGGAACGCACAGCAAAATCACAGCCACTGTCCAGAACTACTCCTAACCTAAACTAGAGGTAGACAGTCTGGCTTCATGTATAAAGACACTGCACATTATTCCTTTCAGATGGGGTACTGACATGAATACAGTAAGCTTCAAAGTAGGCCAAAAGTGAGAGAGAGTGATCCACAGCAAATCCCTTTTCAATTTGAAGAACATTACACAGCCCTGGATGATGACCCCTACAACAGATTTGGGTGTTCTGGACTTTCAGGTCACACACACTAAATCATGAGGAACTATTTTCATTTGTATAGGTACCGATATATTGGCTCCATAATCAGTTTTCCAACTGTGATTTGGAGGTTTGATTTGTTTTTCTTTAAGCACTGTTTTAAAAAGAGAGGAGAGCATTACATTAGCATCCCTTACTTTGGATTAAAGTTACGTACACACACTGTAACCCCATTACAAAAATTATCTGTCTTTTTTAGTGGTTATACAGACCAAGGCTGCTTTCTCAGCTTGGACAAAAGTTTGGCTACTGAAACAGTTAACAACTGCCTCAATTTGCTGTATTTTTAGAATAGATTCAAGTGGTCAGGCAAAGATGACACTAACGTGTCAAAAGAAAAGGGAAAGCAAAGCTGCAATGCCACAATCTTATCTGAGGCCATTTGCCACCTTACATCAAAATCATCTTAATTCAAAAACTTAGAAACACAATTTTTTATCATGTAATAGGAAGAACTCTTTTACAGAACGATTTCTCTGAGTAAAACCTGAATACTGATGTGTTACACAGTCTGCAAAGCCCTCTCTAAATGAAGAGGAATTATTAATCCATCCTCAGGAGAGTAAAGATTCATACATAACTTTGAGAACACTCAGAGACATCCGTGCAGCTCCCACATTTTGCAAATCACCTGGATAAGGTTCACTGAGTTTTGCCAAACAGAATGAGCAGGATAAGGCTAATCAATCTGGTGTTCTGTCACCACAGGGTCCCCACTCCATCCTACCCCCATTATTATGCAAATATGTACTTTTCGTGCTTGACTTTTTTTCTCATTGAAAACTGACTCCAAGCACACTTGTGTGAAGCATGACTGCTCCTGCAAACACTGCATTTCTTACACAGCAAAGATGCAGACTGTCACTGAAGGAAAGTTACAGCTATGTAAAAATATACAACAGACCTGTGGAATGAATGGGTTTGTTTAAACAGCACACTGCATAGCTGTAAAACTGGTAATAGAAAAAAGCAGCAGGAAAAGGAAGAGACACGCAGGAAGCAGTTGTTGTAAAGCAGCCAAGTTCAGGAACCTGCAAGATGCAGGGTCTGCCAGAGATCTGGCAGCAGCACAGCCATGGGATGAACACAGCGTGAGCGACCCCGGGCCAGGGCTGCTACAGAGCTGTGCTTACAGCCGCGGCTTAAAACAGCCCCTCACTGCTGCACTAAAGAAAAGGTCACCAAGTATCAGCACATTAAGAGAAATGCTTTAGTTCTTCTGTTAAAAGCACATTGACTAGAAACAAGATTAGGGTCACTAAACTATTTCCAGTAGTCTCCACAGCCTTTGCCAGCCTGGGCTCAGCTCTCAGCAAGAGCTGCAGCAGCACTCCCATGTTACTGGCCCAATTACAGACCTCAATAACACAGTGACCTGCACAGAAACATCTCTGGACCAACTGACCTCTGACTTTATATTCACACAATGGGTCAGCTGTACCAAAACAAGCTAAACGGAATTAAAAACCCCCACTGTTGCTCCACTCAGGAAGAAGGAACAATATTTACAAACTTGTGGTAGCAGTGGCACACTGACACTGTGCTGAGGAAATAATCCCACAAACACAAGCACTTGGTGACAAACACATACCCAAGCTACATAAGTACAGCATGCTGTGCCATGTGACACCCATGAGCCTATCCAAAAACCCCACAATAATACTGTCACAAGAAATGGACCTTTCCTTTCCCATACCTTTACCTTAATTTTGCCTTAAAAATCTCTCAGTGTCCTGTTTCATTATGATTTAACAATGGGACTCCCATTTTGCTCCTTAAAGAACCTGACAATAACAGCAGAAGAGAGCTGGGCAGTCTCCACTAACAACATGCAAAGGAAAAAGCAGCAACAATCCACACACCAACAGGAGAAACCCCTTCCTGTTAAAACATGAACCTTCTGCTGTGACACACCAAGCCTAAGGAATCAGACTGAAAGCTACACTTTCCAAGAATCTGCAAGTAAAGGTGGGAGAAATTTGACAGAAAATTCTGTACAAGTATTTAACCAAATTTACAAAACCCCCTTTAGTCACAGCATTTCAAATGCAGAGATTTTCATTCAAAGGACTCAAAGCATTTTTCAGAAAACCCATTTCCATTTTACAGATGAGAACAAGAGATTGAATCTTTTACCAAAATAATTTTACCAGCATAGATCAGAACTGAGCCTACTAGCCCATACACCTTAATCCTTTAAATTATTTTAACTGCAGCAAGGGGGAGACATCCCAAAAGCCATCACTCTACACAAAATTTGTAAGGTGATTTGCCAAAACAGCTCTGAATGGAACATACAGAACTTCCCATATGCAATATACAGCAGGCAGCAGGTGTTTGAGTGTCATCCACGAAAGCTGGTGTTCTTAGGTAGGGAATGACTCGTGTACTAACCTGTGAGAAACATCAAGGAGACAAACGCCTTGGATGTGGTCTCTCCTCTGGGCTTACATGCAGAAAGGTTCTGCCCATGCTGGAATTCACTGCTCGGGAACTCCCTCTGGATGCAGGCACAAGTTTCTTCAAAGACTGAATAAATCAGCAGAAGAGTTTTCTCCACAAAATGCCCTTTCATCCAAGATGTGAACATCCCAAGTTTAATGCACGTACCTCCTATCCTTGAAAGACCTTTACAGACAGCTTCTAAATGCTGAGGTAGGGCTGCCAATTCCTTTCCATGAGTGAGTACTTCTTTTGGGGAACAGTGAGACAAAGCAAGAGACCGAGTGAAACTTTCACCCAGCCCAGCATTTACAGCTTTCACCCAGGCTGCAGGCTCTACAGCACGGAATATTTATGCACTCTACATTCAAAATCCATCACACAAAACACTCAGTTGTTAAAACTAAGCCTGGAACCAAGGATTTTCCACCAAGATGAATGGACCAAATCCCAACATTCCAGAGCCACGTGCACTCTTTCCTCCTGGCGCACAAACTCACTTATAAACCAGCACATACAATAAACAGCATCTCAAGGCAAAAATTACAAGCCTTCCTCATCACAGAACATCAGTCAAGACTGTGGATATGTCCAGAATCAGATACTCTGGCATTGAAAAAAACAATGAACTTCTTGCCAGAAACAAAGAACCCTAAAGAATAAGGTATCCTCCAAGGTACATTAGCATTTTTACCAGCAGCATGTAAAATGCCTAACAGGCAATGTAAGTTCCTTACTACTAAGCACACATATACCAACACAACTGATCGGGTTTCCAGCTTCTGACAATCATTTGTGTATTTAAAAAGGCAGTTCCTTCAAGTGTACACACAAGCTTTATTATCTGACCTTACTGTATGTTTACATTCAAGAGGAATCAAAAGTACTGAAAAGACAGAGTAGGCCTTAACATATCCAGAGGTGCAGTAAGAACACTAATGCTATCTTATAATCTATAAATAGGTTCCTCAAAGTTAAATACAGAGTTAAATGTGCATGGTTGTTGTGGGTTGTTTTTTTTTTTTTTTTGTTTGGGTGGAGAATGTTAAAGTGTATATGCATTTGGGAAAAGCATCAGCTCCATATTTAAGAAGGCCAGTAAGTTCCAGGTGAATAACTGCAATGAAAGTCAGGCGACGTGAAAAGGAAGTAAATGTTGCAAGAGTATTTTTTTAACCCCTGAGCAGACAAAAGTCCCATTCTAAACAAAGAATGCAGGAAAAAGGAACATTACAGGCTTTGAAAACCAGTGGCATGTTCTACACTTAGAAGCCAGCTGGTTTTACTGTCCAGGTTTTAAAGAACACTCCCATTTGTTTTCAAACTTAATTTCAAGTTTTTCTTTCTCTCCTTCCCTCTGCCCTATTAAAAGACGCTCATACATGCACTAAATTTGCTGTAAACTCTTAACTGTTACAAAAAAAATTCTATTTAACGATATGTTGCATAACTTTCATTTGTAAGACATCTTTACTGCACATTTCAGAAAAACAACATTCTAGCCAAAATGAAATCAGATAGAAGGGGGAAAAGTTTTCAATTATACTATTTTAAATGCTTTGTTTTAAAATGAGCTAACACACACGTAACTAAACTAAAAATTAAGAAAATATTAAGGAAATTTCAATTACATTTATATCAAAGCAAGGAAGCAAGTCTCCTAGTAAGTATTACTAAATATATAAAAATGTTAAAACCTTCTTTAACAATGAAGAAAAGTCTCAACAGTATCAAGTCCTAGCCTGACTCAAATCACATTCAAATATAAGAGAATTCAAATTAAAATCCAAAGAACATGTAAAGAAAAAGACAAACAACCCTCATTTGCAGCTATGGGAAAAAACCTCAAGTTACTTCCCCGTCTTTATCTTTCAGCTAAAATCCAAAAGATCGGATTTCTAGTAAGCAGTCATTTAGTGATAGTTTGTGAACTATTATTTGTGCTCCTGCATACCTGTTCACGTAGGTTCCTCCTCCTTGTGCTAAATAAAAGCATTGCTCAGTCTCACAGAAGAAATTTTAAATGGTTAGTGAACCATTCCCATTTACAGGGAAAACCAAAATCTAGATATACAAACACCTGTGCGAGCATATAAAGCAGGGGTAGGTGCACAACTTCTCACAGAACAGGTAGGTCACTGAAGTGCCCAACACACTGCTAACGCTGCAGAGTATCAGAGAGCAAGGTGATCAGCTTCATCAGCCTGAAATTCCCTTCCCCACACTCAACCACACTGGCTTCAGCTGGGCATTCAGATTATGCAACCCAAATTCCACGCTGAGAAACGGGGATGTTACAAAAATGCAGGCGGTTTTGTTTGCCGGTACTCTCAGTGCAGCGATGGGAAAGGACAGGAGGGCAGGAAAACTCTTCCAGGCAGGGTAAACGGGTCCCCAGGAAGCGGCTGAACCGGGGGGAGGAGGTGCCAAACCCACGTCAGGTGACTCCCAGAAGCGCCACAGAAACAATATTTTATCACGAGATAGGAAGAACTCTTTTACAGAACGAGACCCCCGAGTTCGCCGCTCGGGTACGGGACAGAGAGAGAGGCGGGATCAGCGCTGCGGTCGCACACCGACACTCAGCTCCCAGCCCACGCCAGCGCCATCTCTCTGGGAATTTCATCCCCCTGCGTGTCCAGCACAACGCAGACTGTCCGCGGTGATCTTCCTGCTTACACCACCAAAATCACATCCTACCTCAAAGCACAGTGCAAAGTACGGAAACAGACTGACAGAAACAAAACAATAGAGGCAGTCTGATCTTAATGAACAAGCATAGCCAAAGGCATTTTTTTAAAAATTACTGCCTCTATTTCTCCTTTACACTCTAAAAACATTTTTTAGTTGTTCAGCTACTTTGATAATTAATTAGCATACAAATTTAAATACATATATTTTAAAATTGAATGCTTTTATTTTTACGTTAGAGCGAGACACATAAATGCTCATTTTCAGACAGCAGCCTGAAAAAACACAGCAAAGCCAACAGCATAATATCATTTTGAGTAAGTCAGCAGTTAATAGCAGGTCAAAATACGCAAGCTAGGAATAGAAAGGAAAACAGGAAAGACAGAAAGAAGTTTTCTTGCTTTCTTTATATAATCTAGTGTCGGATCTCAAGATCTCAGTCCTGAGATCTGAGCCTCCGAGACCAGCTTGGGGGTCTCGGGAGTCCTGGAATGTTGCCAGAAGTGTCTGGTAGCTGGACTTTAACCCTACACAGGAGACGACAAGGATGAGGGCTTCACCGGGTGAATGGTGAAGGGATTAGTTAATTAGAGAGTGAGACACAAGGTTTAGGATTTATGTACAGGGGGGTTTAGAGGAGTAAGATGGAGGAATTGGGGTGTGTCCTGTCCTCCTCCTTCTTCCTCCTCTCCTCCATCTTCTTTGGCCACGGTGGCACTCTTAGATTGGTTATTACTAAGAGTACACCGAGTTATAACAATAGATGGTATTGGAGAAAAATGATAAATATTGTATACGTAGCAAAGGGTATAAAGATACGTGGCTGCCCGGAGGGCAGGACAGAGTGTGCCCATGGCTGACTGCTGTGCGGATCTCTGTTGGGCTGAAAGAACATCTTTTAGATAAACAATTAATAAACATAAAACCAGAAAGAAGAACTGAAGCCTCTTCTCGTCCTTTGATACACACACTGACGAAAGGCCACCTCCGGGCCACCTCCGGGCTTCCCAGGCCCCTCAAACAGCCGAGATAAATCCGGACACTTGGCGTTCCCTGGGCGGACAGAGACCACCACAAAACCTTTCGGGGAGATAAACAGGAGACTTGGCGTCCCTGGACGGACCACGAACCACCACAACCTTTCGGGGGAAGATAAACCGGCATTTGGCTTCCACTGGGTGAGCTCGAACCACCACAACCTTTCGGGGGGACCACCACCACCTTTAAAGCCCTGAAGAAAAAAAAGAGAGAAGAAGAGAAAAAAAAGCCAGCAGAGACTGCAAAAAAACAGCAGTCACTGAGAATTCCATCTCTCAGTTTCTGCCGAAGACAATCGTAGCAGAACAGCCCGGACTGGAACCAGAAGGCGCCCTGGAACCACTTCTCCTGATCTGCTGGACAGTGATCGAGACGTCCAGACTGCTCTGTGGGCGACAGATTTGGTAAGAAAGCCTGAAAATAAGAACATGGGAGGCACACCTTCCCAGGAACAACGGGAAATTTTGTCCACCTTATAAGGTGTGACACAAACATACAAAAATTAATTAGCTCTGGCCTTAAAAGGCCGAGAGGAAAACCCCCGAGACGCACCAGACGTCCGGGGGGGGGCCCTCGGAAGAGGGGGGAGCAGGACTCCGGAAAAAATTAGCTCTGGCCTTAAAAGGCCAGGAAGAAATAACCCCGAGACGCAGCAGACGTCCGGGGGGGGACTCTCTGAAAGAGAGGGGGGAGCAAGGCTCCAGGAAAGAAAAAATTAGCTCTGGCCTTAAAAGGCCGAGTAGAAAATGCTCTTGGAGAAAAAAGAGCAAGAAATATTATTAAAATACCCGGTCCCAAAACCCAGAAACTCTGGGAAACTCCCAAAAAGCGTCCTGAAAGCCCAGAGAGCATGGAGGGCCAGGAGCAGGGGGGGGGTGAGAGGGGACCGGGGGAGGCGCTTTCTCGCAGCCAGGCAGCGGCGGAGCAGGCGGGGAGCGCGGCTGAAGGAAAAACAAGAGACGCGTGTTCAGATACGGCTTTGCTAAGCTCAGGGCCGGGGGGTGCAGCGGCCCCGGGGGCCGGCAAGATAGCAGAAACGCGCGCGGCGGGCGCGGGTGCCGGCGGGGACGGCCGCACACACACTGACGAAAGGCCACACACACACACAGCGTCGGAGGAGGAGGAGACAGTCCGGGGCAGACCGAGGGGGAAAATTCAGAGGCGGAATAAAAAGGGAGAGGAAAAAATTACCTCGGGAGAGACACAGAGCAGCTCGGAAAGCACGCATGCGCCGAGCGCGAGCGGGGGCGGGCCAGACCCACGGTGACGTCTCAGGCGAGGAGGGGCCCTCTCCAGACTTGGTGCCTTTGGTAAAAACCCTCGGGGTCCCAAGCCTCTCCCCTCCCGGGGAGGCTTGTGTGTTTTCTAACCCTATTGTCAGTTGAATCAAAAACTAGGTAACCCCTGAGTGAGCTTGCAAACAGCAACAATCGCGGAACAAAGAGGCAGTTGTCAGCAGAGCTACAGCATCATTTCGTAACAAGTCTGCAACTATGCAACGATTTTCCTCAACAAGATATAAGAAGAAACGAATACTCAGACAAAAGTCGGGACTCAGACTGCAAAGGACAACTCAGAAGAGAAACAAGAGGAACGGAAAGACTCTGGGGGGGTTTTTTCTCTTTGGGGTCTTGAATATTTCTGTATAAGAACGAAAGACTCTGGGGGGTTTTCTCCTTGGGATCTTGAATTGCAATAGGCAATGGGATAAATTTACCTATTACAGGGGAAACTGACAAAGGATCATATATTGATCAGCTGGCAGATTTCTTTGACATTTCTCCTATTTGGAGAAGAATCTTAAGGATAGGGTTTTATGTTTTAATAGTCCTACTAGTCCTCATGATTGTCGTCCCGTGCATTTTTGTATGTCTGAAGCGCGCCATGAATCGGGTGATAAAAGAGGTTTTCTTGGTGCAAACAGAAGGGGGAGATGTGGGATCCCAGGATTTGAATCCTGGCATGCCGAGCCCCCGGGACCACCCTTGGGGGGCCCGGGAGTCCTGGAATGTTGCCAGAAGTGTCTGGTGGCAGGACTTTGACCCTACACGGGAGACGACACCTTTATGAAGATAAGAGGGCCTCACCGGGGTGAAGGGTGGAAAGATTAGCTAATTAGAGGGTGAGAAACAGGGTTTAGGATTTATGTACAGGAGGGTTTAGAGGAGTAAGATGGAGGAATTGAGGTGTGTCCTACCCTCCTTCTTCTTCCTTCTCTCCTCCATCTTCTTTGGCCACGGTGGCACCTTTGGATTGGTCATTACTAAGAGTACACCGAGTTATAAGAATAGATGGTATTGGGGAAAAATGATAAATATTGTATACGTAACTAGGGGTATAAAGATACGTGGCGGTCCGTGGGACGGCAGAGTGTGCCCATGGCTGACTGCTGTGCGGATCTCTGTTGGGCTGAAAGAACATCTTTTAGATAAACAATTAATAAACATAAAACCAGAAAGAAGAACTGAAGCCTCTTCTCGTCCTTTGATACACACACTGACGAAAGGCCACCTCCGGGCCACCTCCGGGCTTCCCAGGCCCCTCAAACAGCCGAGATAAATCCGGACACTTGGCGTCCCTGGGTGGGCACGAACCACCAACCTTTCGGTTAACAGCCGAACACCTGTGCGAGCATATAAAGCAGGGGTAGGTGCACAACTTCTCACAGAACAGGTAGGTCACTGAAGTGCCCAACACACTGCTAACGCTGCAGAGTATCAGAGAGCAAGGTGATCAGCTTCATCAGCCTGAAATTCCCTTCCCCACACTCAACCACACTGGCTTCAGCTGGGCATTCAGATTATGCAACCCAAATTCCACGCTGAGAAACGGGGATGTTACAAAAATGCAGGCGGTTTTGTTTGCCGGTACTCTCAGTGCAGCGATGGGAAAGGACAGGAGGGCAGGAAAACTCTTCCAGGCAGGGTAAACGGGTCCCCAGGAAGCGGCTGAACCGGGGGGAGGAGGTGCCAAACCCACGTCAGGTGACTCCCAGAAGCGCCACAGAAACAATATTTTATCACGAGATAGGAAGAACTCTTTTACAGAACGAGACCCCCGAGTTCGCCGCTCGGGTACGGGACAGAGAGAGAGGCGGGATCAGCGCTGCGGTCGCACACCGACACTCAGCTCCCAGCCCACGCCAGCGCCATCTCTCTGGGAATTTCATCCCCCTGCGTGTCCAGCACAACGCAGACTGTCCGCGGTGATCTTCCTGCTTACACCACCAAAATCACATCCTACCTCAAAGCACAGTGCAAAGTACGGAAACAGACTGACAGAAACAAAACAATAGAGGCAGTCTGATCTTAATGAACAAGCATAGCCAAAGGCATTTTTTTAAAAATTACTGCCTCTATTTCTCCTTTACACTCTAAAAACATTTTTTAGTTGTTCAGCTACTTTGATAATTAATTAGCATACAAATTTAAATACATATATTTTAAAATTGAATGCTTTTATTTTTACGTTAGAGCGAGACACATAAATGCTCATTTTCAGACAGCAGCCTGAAAAAACACAGCAAAGCCAACAGCATAATATCATTTTGAGTAAGTCAGCAGTTAATAGCAGGTCAAAATACGCAAGCTAGGAATAGAAAGGAAAACAGGAAAGACAGAAAGAAGTTTTCTTGCTTTCTTTATATAATCTAGTCTAGTAATAATCTCTTTGTAGTTGCCACTATTATATTCCTACTTCCCCAATACCAGGAAAAGATACATTAAACCATCCCTGTGACCCCCAAAAACAAAAAAAGAAGAAATGCATGGTGGATGAAAACATTTCCAAATCAAAACATGAACTGAAGGGTAAAACCCTTAAAAAATTAAAAAGGTCAAGGTTATTGTGTGAAACTGTTATTTATAACTATGTAGTTATTGTCTTTCACTATTAGCTTTTGTAAATTATTTTAATATAGTAGAGTTTGTAGTCTCTTATGATATAGTATAATTTGTCAGCCTTTTATGGTTAATACCCTAATCTCTGTGTAAATCGTATATCTTAGCATAATAAATATATACATTATAGTTTAGGCTTTTGCAAAATATTAAAATAGAGGCTATGTACTGTGTATTATAACTGACTTTTACAGAAGTAATTGTAGTTGTAAAATAATAACTAATGCCTTTATTTTTGTAGCTGACTGCCAACAGTGAAATAGCTAATGTTGATTGAAAGTACTTGTAAAAATAGCTATAACATCTGTACGATAACATTGGAAAAAACCAGACAAATAACACCAAAAGCACAAGGAAGAATATACCACAGAGCCTTCAGCTAACAGTACCTGTCAAACCACAGACCAGGGGGCCTTGTGAAGAAATAGAATTCTCAAGATTCTCAAAATCCCATCTGCATTTTGACATGTACTCTAAGAAGCTGAGGTCAAGGGTCAAACTTGATAAAGAATTCTTGGAACATGTAAACTCAAAGGAATGTTTGAATATATATAATATTCGTTAATACACATTGGACCAATGCAATGAGAAGAGTTGTTACAGTTACCAGTGTGCTTCTAGCAGTTGGACACACACCCCAGCACTGGGGACTGTCCCTTTCATCCCTTATTAAACTTTTAAAATTTTAAAGGCTGACCTTTGTTTCTCAAAGAAAACACATCTATTTTGACACAGATAAGCAGATGCTCATATTCCCACCTATGAATTACCTTGAAAAATCAGAATTTCCCTGTTTGATATTGATAAGGACCTTCAACCCCCGTCCCAAACCTGAGGGTATCACCTTGCTTCCCAGGCAGAAAGCTGCCTGCTTGCATCACGGACGGGCCAACTTCCAGAACCACCACCACCTTTTCTGCCAGGCTGCCTGGGGGTACTGGGATGAGATTCACCTGGGTAATTAAATCTGCCACAGAAATCTCAAACTACAAGATCCAAAATGATGCAAGATATTCCGAAGGGGGTAACCCCAGAGGATTGCTCTGACATACCAGATAAGACTGCTAAGTGAGATGAGTACACTGCCAAGTGCAGTCATCATGTAAAGTACCATTTAACACATCCTCTTATAATCGAGGAAAATAACTTTTAAGGACAAAATCTTACACTACTCCCATAACAAGGGCACCATAAAGCAATCCCAATTCACTCTACAATAAAATCTCTTTTCTCCAACAATACTGAAGTATAAATCAGAACAGCCTTAACTAGTTTTTAGATCCAAATTTTTTATTAAATTGCACTTTCTAACCTTCATGGAGTAGTTTAATTAATGGCTTTTAATCACTTTTTACCTAGGTAAGGAATGTTAGTTAAAACAGAAAGCAAAGCATGAACAAGGTACTAAATGAAGTGTTACTGATCGAATAAGAAATGGCTCAAGGCTTAACTTCATTCCAAACACTGGGTCTGAAACTTTCACTGTGTCAATCTCAGACACACGTGACAAAAAACCCCAAACGTAGCAAATCTAAGTGTGCCAGCCTCAGCACCTTGCCACCATCAGACAAACATAGTATAATGCACTGATGTTGTTAAACACCTGCACACCCTGAAGAGCCTGGGAAAGGCGTGTGAAATCATCCTGCCTACACTGAAACCAGCTGTAATGAGATTTACCCTAATCTGAGGAAAATCAAGAGTCTGCCATGCACACATGAGTGTCTCATCCTGCTTCCACAATGTCAGACACTTTGAAGAGCCATTTCAAAGCACTGGATACTTACAACAGTCAGTAGTAAAATTTGCCCTTCAAAGTTGATCTTCAAATCATCATGAACATTAGATCTAATTTCTCAAAGGCAATGTATTAAATGTCTACTTCTTTATTCTGAAGCACCTCGTTCCCAATCTAATGCTCAAATTTTGTGATAGATTATGACTGTTGTGTAGAACATAAACACATTTTTCAAAAGAAAATCTAGAAAATATCAATCATCACCAATTTAAATTTACTGACTTGTAAAAGATACTAAGCATCTGAAAGACTCGCTTCTTTTTTGCGATTAAAAGAAAATTGCCATCTAACTTGAGACCAAAATGAAGACTTTTATCCTATCTCAATAAATGTGTATCTTCTAACAGAACTGGTTCCAAAGCAGTGTGCTCTACCTCACAGGCCAGGGCAGCTGCTCACCCCATGGTCAGTTCACACATCAGTAACCCATTCAAACAGGGGAAAAAAAACAACAACAACAAAAAAATTTTAAAGAAAACAAGTCTGAGTCTGAAAGAACATAAATCTAACAAGCTAAATTAAAACAACAGCCAGGGAATGAATCTAAGGAGATATTACAACCTATAGAGTTACTTACAAGCATTCCTGCATAGCAGGAACCCTTAGAGAAACAAAAAGGTGAGAGAGTACCCAACTTTGAAATTGAAATTACTAAATTAAAAGGGGTAATTTTAAAAATATATTTACTTTGTTATTTAAATTTCAGAAGAAATCTGGTAATTTCCAGGCCCAATTAATTTTCCAGGTATAGGGTGACAAATAATCCTCACACACACGATACAGACCATTAAGTCCACACACTGTCCATGACTCACCCTAAGTTTACACACAGAGAACTGAAGTTTTCTTAGGAATAAGGTCCTACCTAGCCCTCTCCAGTTTCAGCAAGTTTTCCCTCCTCCTATATTACAGTAATAATGAAAAGACAGAAGAAATGAGGACCTCTAGTAATAAAACTGGAAAAGCAGACAGAGACAGAATTACTTATGGAAATGGAGAAGCAACACTAAGAAGCAGCTGGGATGGAAAGGGAAGCCAAGAGGATAAAGTCTGTACCTGTGCTTGTACACTACACTTGTTTTGGCACTGACTGCAATGGTCCAAAGCCAAAAATCACAGTGTGGCAGAATGGCATTATCCACCCCAGTGAAAGCACAACAGTGAGACTAATTTAACTGAGAAAACCAAATCTGATGGGGGTGGGCAGGGAAGCAGCAAACAAAAAAACCCATCAAAAGCAGCCTGATACAGTGCAGTGATATTCTTGAAAGCTCTGCTCAGCCCAAAACATTTGATCTCAAATCTAAATAAGCACTCAGGGATATCTGGGGTTATTCTGAACAAACTGAATTCACCAAATATTTCAGTAACTTAAAACACACACAAAGAAAGTCATTAACTCAGCATAATCACTGTTTATGAGGCCTCAAAAAGCTTGCTGGTGCTGGCTCTCCTGGTTTTCATATTCCCCGTGTCATTTCCAAATCCCAACGTATGTTTCTGACCATTGGTGCAATTACAGCTCTTATGCAACAGAAATCAGAACGTAAAAAACTGATGCCAGGCACATATATTCAGCTTTTGCAGGAAACATCAGTCTACAGCCAGAACTGCTCTTCAATACTTAACAAAATTATGCTCTTTAATGGGGGAAAAAAGCATTCAACTGACAGTGATGTGAAAAGCAGAAACATCCTTTACAAGTGCAATTCCCCTTATAAAAGCCCCAAAATCACAGAATCTCTACTTCAGCAGGTGCAATCCTATCAGTCCACAGTTGTTTTTCTAAAGATGGAACTTCAAATTCTACACTGAACAACCACTGAGCCCAGTGAGAACAATTAATGAATCCTCAACCACACAGAAAAAAGTTGGAAAACTGCTCCAGACTTCCACAGGTGTGCTTACAAGACTGCAATCTCACTTAGGTGGGGCAGGGCTCCCTGTGGTTTGATGAGTCCATGAAAAGCTGTTGAGAAATACCACATCTGAGCTGTTCCAGAGTACTTTTCATAATTACATGATTTGCACAACAGTGCTGAAGGTGTGGCACATCATACAAATGCAACAGCTTCAGTCTGACACAGAACCGCCAGTGCCTCCAGCTACTCTGCCTCCAACTTCAGCACAAGTTTCAGTGCCTGGAAAAACTGCACTCCAGTTGGAATTAGCAGATATCTCCCACATTATTTCACATGACAGCACTGATTCAAAGCCATTTTCAGTTACTATACATTTCTACTTTGCATTTATATCTCCTCCCAAATGCCCAATTACAACAACAACCTGCCTATAGATCTGCAGGAAAAAAAAACCCTAACCCCAACAAAAAACATTCTGCACTCTCTTTTGATAATTTTGAAGCTTCTCAAAGCAAATACTGCTTTGCTGCTTTCTGCACTGCTTCCTGTACACAGCAGGCCTGACAGAATTAAACACCCAGGGGAAAGCACACCACTTTCTGAATGGGGGGGCCCTAAACTCTCTGACTTCCAAACTACCTAACAGGAGCATAACAGAAAGCAGAGACACTTAAAAATGAACATATGCATTACTTATTAAATGAGAGCAAACCCGTTGATATTTGGATCACACCCTTGCTGGCAATGCTTCCTCCCAGCGCTTTTTTGAGAATCTTCCTTCATCACAAGGCCTAAAACAGCTCTGGCAGGAAGCTTTCAAGGGAAACTTATTTAGGCCATCGGAGAGCAGCTCAGGCTGCACACACTCCTGACTTGCTGCCTTCAGCAAGGCTGGCTGCCAAATACCAGCACCAAACGCAACACTCCTCCACTACACAGTGACACAATATTCAACATCAAGTAACAATATTTAAAAGTGCCTCCATATTACCTTGTGAAGTTATTGTTTTTGTGGAGAGACAAGGAAAAGATACTTAACCAGTGTACATCACTCAGCACGGCAGCTACAGCTCCACAAATCTCTAGAACCTCAGATAATGACAAAAATAGCCACTGGCAGTCTGAACTAAAACTCACTCCCCAACCTATTCTGCAACATTTTGCTATCACTGGCACATCAGGTGGCTGCCAGAAAGTTTCCTGGATCACTATCCTTTTCTGGAAAGGTCAGCAACAATTACAAACAGGACTGACAAGTTCTGAGTTAGTTTAAGACAGCATACTTGATGAGAGATCCCTGTAATTACAGACTGCAGAAAACTGCCTTCCAAATATTTTTCAACAACTGGGACACTACCACCACCAAACAGAACTGAAACGACACAATCTTAGAAAACAGCATCAAAAGTGATAGCAAATGCATTAAATTTTGACAAGGTATTCATTTACATGCAGCATTGACTGTTTAATTTTATATTACAACATTCCATCAAATAAGACATAGTATTTAGTGTGACTTGACATAAACCAGTATTACATATCTTTAAAAAAAATAAAAGTCACCAAAACGAGTACAAACAAGAAGACAGCACTCTACATACCATTAAGCAGTTAATGTAGCAATAATCACATACTGCTAGCTGGAACTGAGGCAGTACAGCTTTAGTATACTAGCAGAAATACAAGAGGTATTTTAAAAAACCCCACAATTTCATTTGTTTTAAAGTAACAAGAGCCTGCTGTTTTTTCACTGGACTGCTCTAAATACAATGTACTTAGCTTTTTCCTCTAGCCATTGTTAAGACTTCTACAGCTATCTACTTGAGTACTGTGTGATTTATTTTTATTTTCTTAAAAAGCATTACAAACAAAAAACTCCCTTAGATGCAGTGCCATCATTATTCAGTTCCCAAAAAGCCCTCACACCTTCCTCCTGCCTCAGTGCTGTAAAATAACTCTGGTGATTGCCCAGCAGCTGGCTCTCCCTGTAAGTGCTGGTTTGGGAGAAACTCCTCCGAACAACAAAGAAAAATTTGTTCTAAGTGCTGAACTTCTTTGCTGAGAAGCAAAATGCATAGGAGGGTATCCATAAACTGGCTATTATTTTAAGCTATGAAGTTATATTAATACCTCTGAATATCTTTTTAGTTTTGGTACTTTTATCTAAGTTCTCTGAAGGGTGGTTCCCTACTGCCGTATGCTTCTCGCTGACAACATTGCTTAAACGTGATATTCTGAAGATAACTTACAGAGTTAAACTTCTTGTCAATAATTTGTTCGTTTTTATAAAAAACCATTAGGGACAACAATTTTTCCTGTACTCCTCCTTTCCTTCTAATCATTTCTCCACATGACTCCACTGTAAAGTGTACACTCTCTAAAAGCATTACAGAAAAAAATAACTGGTTTTGTAAAAGGAAGCAGAAACACTACCACACCTTGGCTCCCGGAAACTGCAATCAGGAACAAGTTAAGTAAGCAGCAGCCTTCCCACACCAAGGCACTGACACTACGAGACAAAGGAAAACCATCTTTCCTTTAAAAAAAAAAAGGAACACCTTAAAATACACCCAGCCCTTCAGTGCTCCCTGGTCGGTCATTCCCAAAGGAGCATTTCTCTCTTCCTCTCCAGTGCCCACAGGCACAAGTCCCGCCGCTCCTCCAGGCAGGGCCTACTTCCCACTGGAACCCACAGAGCTGTGTCCGCTTTCGCACGGAGCACAACTGAACACAACTACAGCGAACAAACAGCGACAGCAAACATCGGGGGTCATCTGCGGAGAAAGCCAAATGTAAAACACCTGGCGCACGGCACGTTTAAAGGGAATGCCTCTGAACAATCAAGATCATGTGAGGGACAGTAGTGATGACAGGATTATTTGCATTATTAAATCAATGAGCAAAATACTAAAAAAAACCCGACCTCTTCACTCCTGCCGACTCACAGGCAGGTGAGCGTGACTCCCAAACCCCACAGACTTTCACCTTCACTGAGATGCTCCTGGGCCTGAAGAGGGGCCCCAGGGGACGCCTAAAGCCGCAACAGTCTTATTAAAACTACACTCTCTATAGTCCTTCCAAAAAACATGTATTTAAAAAAAAAAAAGGAAAAAAAAAAAGGAAAGTAATCTCAGACCAATTTGAAGAACACACTGACCCTGCAGTTGCCAGCAACTCAGCCGCGGTCCCGGGACAGAACCGAGCACGCAGCTCCTCCGGCAGACAAAAGGAGCGCGGAGCGCGGCCCCGCGGAGCTCCGCGGTGTCCGACATTGGTCCCGGCGGGACAAAGTCCGCTGCCCACCCCGGGCCGGACGGTACCGCGCTGGTAGCCCGGGGCAGGGCCGGGGGCCGGAGAGCAGCCCCAGCTCCTGCCTCGACACGCGGCTCCCCCGCGGGCGCAGCGGCGGCTGGAAGGCGCAGCCCCCTTCAGAGGGTCCCGCGGGGCGGCCCCGCCGGGTGGGGGCCGGGGCTGCCGCCCTCCCCCGCGCCCCCGAGCCCTCCCCCGCCCGCGGGGCGCCCTCCCGCCGCCGGGCAGCGAGGACAAAGGAACGGCCGGGCCACCTCGGGCCGGCAGGGCCGCACAGCGCAGGCCGCACTCACCGCTGCAGCACCAGGAGGAGGGCGAGCCCTGCGGGAACTTGGCCGAGTCGGGCGCGATGCAGACGCTGGAGCCGAGGTGCGGGCACTCCATGGCGGGCGCGGCGGAGCGGGGCGGGCGGGCGGCTCCTCGCGGCGCTACAGCGGCGGCGTCCCGCGCACAACAGCCATCTTAAGGACGGCCTCCCGCTCCGCGCCGCGCGCGGCCGGGCCGGGCTTTGCGGGCAGCCGCCCTCTCTCCCGTCCGCTCCGCGCCGCTCCCCACCCGCCGGGCTTTGCAGGCAGCCGGCCGCCCCAGGGCAGCGGCGCGGCCCGGCCCGGCACACAGCGGCCTCCGGAGCCCGGGCAGGGCTGAGGGGTGGAAGGACCTTGAAGAGCATCCCCTTCCAATCCCTTCCACTGGAACAGATTGCCCGGCCCGGCTCGGCCCGGCACACAGCGGCCTCCAGAGCCCGGGCAGGGCTGAGGGGTGGAAGGACCTTGAAGAGCATCCCCTTCCAACCCCTTCCACTGGAACACATTGCTCCAGGCCCCATCGAACCTGGCCTTGAACACTTCGAGGGATGGGGCATCCACAGCTTCTCTGGGCAACCTGTGCTTCACCACCCTCACAGTGAAGAACATTCTAATAGCTAATAGCTAATCTAAACCTGCTCTCTTCCAATCTGAACCCGTTCCCACTTGTCCTCTATCACTTCATGCTCATGCCTCATCTTTCCTGTAGGTTCCCTTCAGGTGCTGGAGGGCCAGAGTCAGGTCACCCTGAATGTTGTCTTCTGGCTGAGCAATCCCCGAAATTCTCTCGGCCTTTCCTCACGGCAGGGCTGCTCCACCCCCCTGGTCAGCTCGGTGGCCTCCTCCGGCCTCGCTGCAGCCGCTCCCCGTCCTTCCTGAGCAGGGGGCAGCCCTGCAGGTGGGCTCTCACTGATGGGCAGGATCCCCCTCTCCCTGCAGCCCAGGCTGGCTCTCTGGGCTGCATGCACTGACCGCCAGCTCGTGTCCAGCCTGTCCTCCAGTGCTCTGTTCTGTGAGATGCACGGCCTGAGGCTTGTGCCAGCATTTTTTTCAAGAGCTACATGGCCTCAAATTTAGCTTGTTACTGAATTTCATACTCTGTGACTAATATTAAAGTGGCAATAAAAGTGCAGATGTTGCATAACAGCTTTACCAGACAATGCAGAATAACTCAGCAGTTCTCACACAGCCATTTGCAATACCAAAATACAGTTCCTTTTCAAATAGAGCAAATAAAGTCCACCAGCATAAAAGTGGGGATTTTTTAGTCTAAGGAACAGTGACAACCATTGCATATTAGGAGTTTTTGACCCTTACCTTAATGTGAGAAAGGCAATTTTGCCACTGGTTTTGCCTGTTGTGTGACCTTTGTGTAGACACAGAAAGCATCTACCTCAGTCTATTATATGTGGTACTGCACTATTTCATGGAGGAATACTTTAGAAACTGACAGTTCTGTATGGATTTTCAGATGAGATACTTTAAATATTCATATCAAACATGTCTTGGTGGTCACTAATCTCCTTGGCAAAATGTCATTCTTTACCCTTTGTTCTTTTTCACCCTGTTTACACAAGGGGGGTGGGGGGGAAATTCAGAGCATGAAATACCCAATTCTTCACAGCATCAGAAACTACTTGGACTACACTCTGTGGAATTAGTGTGCATTTCTAGCTGTGTAGTAGAAGCAGCATTAGGTTTGACAGCAGCATTGATACCAAACTGTGAATTAAATGGCTGCAAATGTTACCTTGACACAAAACCATAGATCTTCCTCACATACCCCCATCCTTCAAACTTGTAAAATTTGATCTATTAGGTAATTAACATTCCCATCATATACTTTATGGTTGTATTATATATAACCTGTATAAAAATTTATATAATATTTTATATAAATTTAAAATAACTTTATTATTATATTTATAAATTTAAATTTATATTTCTATAACATTTTATATAAAATTTATATAGAAATTTGTATAATTTTTGAAGAAGCAAATACAAATAGAGAAAAGAATCAACTGGGAAAACATTATTTAAATTTGCTTCATACAACATACAAACCTTTGATATACATCTAAGAATTACTGGTTTAAGGAGCTTTTAAAAAGGTGGTCATGTTAGCATGCTTTACATTAGCCAAAGGTCCTTTTGTTTATTTTGCATCCTCTGCTGCAATATATAACGAAGACAACACATTAAAACAGCAGTTTGACTGCAGTTGCTCTCTTTTCTAACAAATGTATACATTTAATCCCCACCCATCCTTACACGCAAACAATGAGTAAGAAACCTCAACTAGATCTGCTCTTCTCACTTTCCCCTTGTACCTGCATCACTTGGCCTTCTCCAAGCAGTATAAACCAGAGTTTAACCAAAACTGTCAGTTCTTACCTCTGTGTGGATTATGTTTGTCTTTCAAAGTAAGGAAGCAATATATTAACAAGATTAAATTGAAATATGTTAAAATAAACACATTTATATCCTTTTGGTTGTCTACTTTTACATTAGCACTGCTATTACTGACTTTACGCCTTCTTCCTTTGCAAGATAATAATGGAGTTTTCTTCCTTTTTTCATTTGAGGGTTGACAGCCATTCACTGCATCTTTGAACAGTGCAATTCTGTGCAAAAATGTGCTCATTTCTTTATTTTAGTTGCCATGCCCACGGAAAAACGTGGTAGCCTGTAAGTGTTTTTATCTCTAGCTGCCAATATAAGTACTGATGTAAGGATGATTTTATCTGTTAGGGAGTCATAGCAGTTATCACATATGTGATGATGCATAAGACCAGCATAAGCATGTTTGTAATGCAGCCTCTTTGCCTATTGAAAAATAATTGAATCACTTATGCAACTCTCAGCACTCAGATCTCAAAAGCTTTGCTTACAGTAAACAAGGGTAGTTTTCAGTGGCTTGCAGTGGGATGTACATGTTGAGTGCAGAGGAAAAGTGGAGTAGGAGCTCTGGGTGTGTTTTTCCTTTTTGGTTAGCTTTTTCAGTAAGATTTCTTCAGTTCGAATCACTTGATTTGGAACCAGAGCCTCTCCTCTTGCTCCCCCCTTCCTCAGATCAGAGTACTTTAGATGGTAGCTAATATAAATCCTACAGGCATGCTTATAATGGGTTCCATCAGTGCAGAACAGGAGCTTGTGATTTAGCACTGTGTATTAGAAATTTCTGTTTAATATAGCATATCATTATCTCTACTACAACAGAGATATTTCACACAACATCCTGTTCTGGGATATATGTAGTCATCCATCTATGCTATAAGCTCCCCCTGAGAGCATTTGAGCTTAGAATTTGGTCCTGAATTGGTATCTTGCATATATACTAACAATTTACAGTGGGAGAGGGGAAGTTTGCATGGAGAGTTCTTCTGTTCTGCTGTATTCCTCAGAAATAAAATTGGTGGTGTTAAATACTTGAAAGCATTACCTGCCATGAGTATGTATTATCATATGATCTAATGATGCAGTAGCAGCATTTTTCCTTGTGCTCTTGGCTTCCTTAGAAGCCACTAGATGAACATCTCTCGGTGATCAAGTGAAGCAGATTGTTGCCTCAGCTGACTTCCACATTTGCTGTGGAAATTGGAGAGCGTGGAACGAAGAAGGGAGGATGCTGCAGAAGTGGAATGAACGCTGACCTGAAGAATTGTAGTTCAGTCTTTGCCAGACAGTTCTAGTGTATCACCTGGCAGACTATTTAAACCAATTTCTTTACAAAGCAGGCCGGTTTGCTTGTTTGAAGACTCATGTCCTTCTCAACTACAGGTGTGAAAAGAGTCCAGCTCTATTCAGAGCACACACATTGGACGTTTCCTATCTCTATGGATACACATCCATCCTCTTCTTCTAGATTAGATGCATAAAGATAGAAAGAATATCATCTCCCATGGCATGTTTCTTCTCATTCAGAATGAGGGACACTGGCCAGTGCTCTGAACACTCAGGTGAAATGAATATTAGCAAACCTTTTGCTCTGAGCACTGGGTTTAACCCCAGGTGGCAGCTAAGCTCCACACAGCCTCTCACCGTGACCACTCTGAACACACTACATGCCAATCCAGACCTAGCAGCAACTTGATAGATTGGGATTGCACCTCTAATTTCCCAAAGGTACGACACTGAAACATTCAGGTATGACGGCAATAGTAATGGAGACCACAGAGGCCCAAAACAAAGAAGTGAGTTCTTTACTTGGTGCAGGTGAAACTCTGAGGCAGATGCTGGTAGGCAAAATATCAATAGAAAGCATCAGAATGTAGGTAAGTTGTAACACAAGGTCTCAGCTTAATAAAACCTCTGCTGAAGTTGGCCAAGCAGTTCTGTGACTTTTATGCCATCTGCAGTGGACAGAAGCTTAGCTGCAGGCCCTGTGTATGAAACTACACTAGAGCACATTAAATATAACAAGCCCGTTTCTGCTGACATGTTGTCTCATTAACAAATCTATTTCCATTTCCTGTATGGCCTCTGAAAATAAAGCTCACACACTTTTTCAGTGTTTGATCATAAGAACACCAGCACCTCTTTACAAGGTTCAAGATTCTTCTCTAAAGTGCGAGATCTGCGAGGTGAAGGACAAAGAACTCAAAAGGAGGCGAATGCCCAGAGTAGGAATCTGTGACAGTTCTGAGCCTGAGGCTGAGGCTGAGGCGTGTAACCGGGCAGGACTCGTGTCCAGGACACCTCTTGAGGGCAGTGTGACACAGGGCATGCAGCAAAGGGCCCCGGGCTCAAGGACGAGTTCTAAACTCTCCCTGCTCACACCGGCACTGCACAAACTTCCCTGGACAGCTACTGCCACGGGATTTATGGCTCTCTCCAGTAATATGGAAGATTTTAACCATCCATCATTTCTTAATGAGTTGCTTCCTGTGGGAAATGAGGTTGACTTTGGCAGTCCAAATGGCATTGGACTGATGCAGATTCCATCAGAAGAGTGTGTTTATTTTTTTAAGTAGAATTCAAATATATATCTGAGATCTAGTTTCTTTAATTTCTAAGAGCCTATTCTAATTTTTACATCACTTTTCTAAGGATTCCAGAAGCAACTAATTAAAAAAAAAAGGCAGTGCTGTAATTCTGCCCCAAACTTTGCCTGTTCTGCACTATCCCAGCTTGGGCACACTGTAAGGGGATAAATAAAGGTGAATGTGAGTAATCTCGTGGTGGATTTTTTTTAACAAACCAATGAAGATGTGATGAACAAATGGTACAAAGAAACTCAATGGTTTTCACATGAGGTATTATTTGTACACACAAAGAGTTATTTTAAATTCACGCTTTAAACAAATGCCTGAAAGTTCTCATATGTCTGGCAGCTACCAACACCAGCTTCATCAATTGTTTGTTGTGCTCCAGAGCCTGCTCAATAATGCAACTGCATCGGAGTGACATCCAGCAGAATTAACTGATGTCATTGGCATTCAGTTTTTACTGTATTTGTTATGTAAACTTTATGTTACGTTATTCCTGAAGGCAGTCTTGAAAATAATGATTCTGTACTTCTGCTTAAGCTTATTTAAAGATCAGCAGACTTTTTTTCATCCCATCAGAATAGAATGTTTTATAGCCAAGATGACTAATTTATCTTCATCACAACTGAACTGGCTTACTCATTAATTTTTGGAAAATGAGGGAAGTACAGGTATATTTTTAAAAAGTAATAGGCAGCTCAGTTTACATACTGTATCAGAGCACAGAAAAAAAACTTCCAAGCATCCTGTTGAAAGAAAACCTAGTAGTGTCTATTTGCTTGGAAAACATTATAATTGGGACCAGCTTATCCATTTGATCAAGGAAGGAAAAACTGTTCAAAAGCACTTGAGAAACTCCAGAACCTAAAACTCATTGGTGCTATTTCTTGTGTCACAAGGGACTAACCCATAGTTATTTCTAAGCTACAAGTACTGCATGTTTAAATGACATTCAGGTTTTCAGTTTCACTGCTATGATTAGTTAATTAACAAATCTAAGGAGAACACACAATAATCCAGATACAAAAAAAATGTAAGAAATATTACTCTGGTAATAATCTGGGAGAATTAGGAAGATAATGAAATGGTATAGAATTATATTATTTCAGATAAAATTTAGGAATCAGAATGCAAAATCTACTTGCCAGTGAAAAAGTAACATGTAAAGAAACTCTTGTAAAAGAAATATTAAAATTAATTTCTGAACTCCCATCTCAAACTTACAAATGGAAAGTCCCAAGATGAACTGGGTGATCTAAAATGAAATTTTTCACCTCTAACCTCTGTTACAATATCTAATTGTATACACTAATTATATCTGTTGAATATTACTACAGTAAAAGTATCCTATGTATCTGTGAACTGTAATTCTACACAAATTATATCACTTTTCTGCTATATTAAACAAGGTTGTTGATAGTCAAAGACTACATGCTATTTCTGTTTCTTTGTTTGCAGTAAGCTACAAAGGCATCCCACCTGTCTCTTCTGTGCGTACTTGCCTCCAGTTTTGTACAACAAATTTTGTGCTGTACTGCACACATATTAGATCTTGGTTCTACTTTACTGCCCACAAATAACTGTAAATGCTAACACAAAATGTGCTAGCATCTCAGAGCATTTTGGTTCTGAAGTGTTTTGACTCCAAAGCAAAGTATCCCTGGACTTGGAAAAACTTGCCATTATACACAAAGATAGTATACACACTTCATTGGTAACTAGCTTGAATGAGACTTGTGTTAGCAAAATGGCACATTTTATCCTGCTTGGAGATCAGCTCATTACCAGGGAAACAGGAATTTTCCTGCCATGTCATTAGCATTACATTATTATGTTACTAATATTGTTATTATGTTACTCTTCAGGCCCAGTTATTCACATTGTCAAGCAGCAATCTGAATTGTGAAATAGGAGATCGTCGGCCCAGATTTCCTTTCCTCACTCTCTTCTCTTAATATCTGTGAATTCAAGGACTGAACAAGGCCTTCTGAAATGTTCCTGCTCTAGCTGGAGCTTGAAACATGAGATGGCAAAATCTCAAGGGAGAGGGAGATGTTCAGCTTGTTCTGAAATAAGAAGCTGTTGGGACATCCTGTGAGCAGAACTAAACAATTGAAAGCAGTCTTGCAAAGCCCCAGACACTCCTAGTTACTGGGCTGCTGATCAGGCTGACCCCAAACTTTGCCATACCCATCCTGCCATACCTCCCTCCTTCGGCATGAAGACCGCCCACAGCCAGAACCAGCCTGGTTATGGTGATATTATGATATTGTTGATAGTGCTGTATAAGCATTAGCAATGTTAAACCACAAGGTATCTATGTACAAGAAACATAAAACTTAGGACTACCTGCAAGCTTCTTCCTGCAAGAATGAGCACTGTGTACGTTTTGTCTCTGTTGTTGGCACATGCTCCTTACAGTGTTTACAAATTATTCTGTTCTCAGAGACACCTACAAACATTTCAGTAATCTGAGATTATATTTACTCAGCTGACTACAAGCTGTCAGGGGGTATGCAGATGCATCACTAAGGGCTGAAATGAAAAGTGAAATTCAAGAATCCGTCTGACTTGCCATCATCTGGACACATTTGTGGAAAACGTGGAAATGCAGATAATGTGGAATAACTCTTCATGCATTGCCTGTCAGTGAAGGAGTATTTCCCATTCACCTCTGTAAGCCAACAACTGCAGCATTTCTTGGTTGTGTAATAAGACAGGCTATTCAGCAATGTTCCCACTCTACAGTGCTGGGCTATGCTGGTCCCTTTGACTCTATTTGCTATGATAATGTGGTTATCAGTGTGCATGAAATATCACTTTGCAGCTCTGAACACGGGACTGCTGCAGCACACAAGCTGGTGGGACAGCTCCAACAGCTCCGTGTTCCAAGGCTGACTCCAAGAGGCCCTGGTGGGGGGGTTTCAAAGCAGCAGCTGCACCCCAGTGCACTCCCTTCCCAAAGGGAACCCAGGCCAGCAGCTGGGGACTCCCTGCATTCCTGGAGACAATTAATATATTGAAATATTTTGGGGACATATTATTAAAATGAAGAATGTTTTTTTTAAGCAGAATGCATTTA
Source organism: Zonotrichia albicollis (assembly GCF_047830755.1). Classification (NCBI taxonomy): domain Eukaryota; kingdom Metazoa; phylum Chordata; class Aves; order Passeriformes; family Passerellidae; genus Zonotrichia; species Zonotrichia albicollis. The sequence goes on along the minus strand of NC_133829.1, from coordinate 15,153,044 downwards.
AATTTAAAACGTTTTCATGCCTTCGTGCAAAAAACTGGCCCCCATTTCGCTGTCTCCCCACTCATAACTCCCTGGCTTTTACAGTCACTATGAAGAATCAACATTTCTGGAAAACTACAACACTGACTTTTTTCACATTGGTTTTTAAAGCCAACATATGATTGGTAAAGTGTTTACCAGCCAGACAAACCAAGCAAGCTTTTTAGGTCTCCAAAGATAATAAAATAGTGCTTGGAGCATGGCCTGCCTTGAGTTTCTGCACGAAGCTCCACAGAAGGAGATGGTTATTTTAATCATCCTGTAGTTTCTTAAGCGTAGGTTCTACTGCTGATTTAGAACAGGCTCAATCCAGAACACTAAGCCATAAATACATTTGGAGCTGAGGCTGAAGCAGAATTAATATTCATCTCTCTTGTTTTATTTTAAAATATACCTTTAGATCTCTCGATGTGTAGCAGAGTCAGTGAGTCACTCCAGACAATTTAAAGATGTTTTGGAAAAAGCTGTAAAGTACATTTTTGGCTTTGTTTTTCTTTCTTCCCTTTCTTTTTTTTTTCCAGTCACAAGCAGACTTGGCTTTGTCATTTGGTGGGTTTTTGTAATAGAAAAACGAGAGTTGAATAGGTGTTAATGAGCACATAATCCCCCTCAGTGACACAGACACTCCAAGAGAAATGGAATGACTTTTAGCTGGCCTCTAGCCAGCCACCCTGTGTGCTGGAGCTGGTGGAGCAGTGACAAGGGGCCTGTGCATCCTCCTGTGCAGCAGCAGCTGCAGTGAACCTCAGTGCTCAGAGCACAGGGCACAGCTGCAAGGAGGGAACTGGCCATTTTCCCACACTTGCCCAATTCGTATTGCCTTGTGGGTCTGGCTGGCCACAGTGTGGGGAGTATGCAGCACCTACAGATATTGAGAGAGGTGTAGGGACAGAAATTAGGCAGAAGCAAGTCATTCCCAGAGCAAGAAAGTGACAGTCAGCATGGGGACTCCCTGCACCCTGCCCAGCTCACTTTCTTCCAGCCTGCCAGCTTAGAACCCAGACAAGGCCAGAGCTGACAGTGTAATACCTCTGTCTTCTCTATAGCAAGGCTCTACTCTGGCTACTCCTTGCTCAAGCCTACACCATGACCACGTGTGGTGAATGAAGCAGAGAGGAGAGGCCAGCAACAAAAATGATCTGGTTATTTTGAGGAGTATTTCGGGGAGGATCCAGGGGTGCAAAGCAGTGGGGAGAAAGCTGTGTTCCATTTTTAGTGGAATGCCTCACTTTGCTGTACTGTGTTTTGTGACTTGTTTGCTTGAGCCTTTTTTTAACCACACTTTTGGGCTTTCCAGTGTGTGCAGACAGGACAAATATAGAATATAGTGACTAACAAGCATATACCTGCTATTTAGTTGTTATATAAAGCGCACCTGAGTACACCATTAATTCACATTTTAGGTTTGCTGGAAACTTCTTTTGGAAATTTGTTCTGGGCTGTTGCCACCTTGCAAGGATCCTTTCTCACCACCCCCATCCCTCCCCCCAGGCAAATCCTCAGCTTGTTTTTAAATTACTACATAGAAGCCCTGTTAGTCACAGCAGCGACCACAAAAAACATTTTGACTTTGAAATTCTTATTTCATGCAACTTTCTTAGGTAACCTTTCCTAACATAGGATACCATTTGTGCTTGTCATGTGGCGGCAGGCTCACCATCCTGGTAGGTGACAAAGAAATGTGTTGGAGCCTGTTTTAGGTAACAGATCTTCTTGCACATCATTCACAGCCATCACTATCAACAACACAGCCCAGTGCCCTGCATGGGCCCCAGAAACACACATCTGAAGTGACCTTCCTGCCCTCATCAGCAGAACGAGCCATGCCCTTGTAGACCGTGCAGTAACCATGCCAAAGCAGCATATCCGCCTCATCCCCGTGACTGAGAACCCCTGTTAAGTCATATCTTATCTATTAGCATCAAAAAGCTTTATTACCTTTGTATATAATCAGTTTGTTATTCACTACATGCATTCCCTACGTGCATCTAAGCAGACACTTAACAGGTTTTTTTCTCAGACACTGAATGCAGTGCCTTGAAATTAACTGGCAATATATTTGTGCTTTGGACTCCCCTGCATGCCAAGATTAGCAGTATTTCTAACTGGCTGCAGTCACAGACACTGTAAATACAGCATTCAGTCTGCTTCTTTGATCTGTTTAACCTATTCTAGGCATCATAGTTTAGTCTGCTGTTTAAATACAAGTTGGGTTTTCCCAACAGCTGGGACCTGAAGTCAAGTTGCTTTATGGTCATGTTTTACTGTAATAGGTTAACTTCAGTCCAGAAATGCAAGAGAAATTAATCCTTCTGCCAGAAATGAAGACATACACTGAACAAAATCAATATATGCACTCAGAGGGAACTTTAGGTCTGTGCCTGATGGGATCTTACATGCTCCTGTAAATCTGTTTGAGAGCAAACTTCAGGGAAGACAAGCACTAAATCTGAATATCAGTTTGAACAGAAAAAAAAATGTTGGGGAAATTGATTTGAATTTGTGCAAGTGGTCACAAACAACAGTGCCTGATCTTCTCTTACAGGAAATTCTGGAGTGCTGCTCTGCTCAGTCTGCCAGCTCCCAGCCCATTTAGCATCTACTTCAGAACATGCAAGAACTCTTAAATACAGCTTCACTGGGCTGCTCTGCCACAGCAGAAACTTCTTTCATAAGGGCATAATATTTTGGGGAGGGCAGATGGGAAATTGCTAACATATAGGGAATTTCAAGAGGTCAAATAATTTAGAGGGCAGAGGACTGGATTTATGAATTCCTGCTCTAAGTCCATAGCTTGCAATGACCAGGAATCAGTATCTTGGTTTTGTGCATCATCTGCAATATGATTTTTTAAAAAGCAGTTCTTACCTTGAAGACTTGCAGATGTAATGAAAACAAGGCAAAACCAACACCCACCAACACCCACCATCCTCCCAAACTGGGGAGTTGGTGAGACACCATGAGATGGCCTTATGACCCAGACTGATTTTAGTTACCGCAGATAGTGAGGTAATTGCTTCTTTTGGATCCAACTGACCTTCTTTGCTTTCTGTTTACAGTATGCAAGTATGCTCCATAGTCTGTTTGTTATGGCCATTTATCTGTATTTTTACTAAAAGGTTTTTTAAAGAAATGCAGTATCAGCATCTTCTCCAACACTGCTCACCTCAGAACAGAATCACAGAATGAAATAGGCTGGAAAAGACCTTTGAGATAATCAAGTCCAACCTATGGCCTAATACCTGCCTGTGTGAACTGCAGCCCAAGCTGCCCTCACATGTGCCATGCCCTCAAAGACATGCTGCTCCCTCAAAGATGTGCCATGCCCTGGGTCACCGCACTCCCTGGAGCCTTCTTTGACTCAAACTGCCGAGGGCCGCAAGAAGCTCCACCCAGCACCTGAATGGCTGGTGAGAGCACCTTGTTTTCTGCTTTATTACAGCTTCGCCTCTGAGGTTAAACACACCAGGAAGAGGGAGTGATTGTGGTCAAATGCTCACAGAATTTGCAAGTGAAAACTCCAAATGTGCTCTCTAATGAGAATGCCTTGTCTCACCCATTTGCTTTGAACTTGTCCTGTGCACTTTCCATGATCACATCAGTCTTTGCATTGCTACTGCCTTGGCAAAACACCACCAAGGTTACAGAACAGTGCAAGGCAAACACTGATAAACCCACACTGCAGAATTCCAGCCTGACTTTCACTCGTATTTCTCATGAGCCACCCCCATCTGTGAAAATGTTGCTCTGTCTCTGCCTTGGCCTGGTGGGGAAATGAAAATAGACTGCTTGCAAATCAAAATTTCTTAAAGCCAGAATAAAATGTAATCCCTATGTAGTTTGTGCAGAACACTGGCAGGTAACTGTGTGAGGGAGCTTTTTTTCCTCTTTTTCCATGGCTTATATTTTGGAAGCAAGGAGCTTTTTCTCCAGCCAGCCTTGAAAGCACAAGCACTGCCTGGAATGCCTCTCATAGTCGTGAAGCCAAAATGGCTTCTGCTGTAGCAGGAACTAGGGGAGGAGAGGTACAGCTTGTGAAAATGCAAAAATGGTCCGAGGGGGATTCTAAGAATCAGAGCATACTTCACCATGGTGAACGTTTCAAGATCACTGGCAGAAAAGATGAAGGAAGGAGATAAGAAAACACAGTGTGGCAGATAGCTCAGTCCATACACCCCTACAAAACATGGTCTTTTTGTAGAGCAGGTAATTTTCAGCTCTTGATACCAACCTTTGCAGCTTGTCAGACAGGCTGACAGCTATGTGAAGGCTGATGACAAAACCACTTATTCTACAGAAACCTACAAAATGGTGTTTCCAAATTTCCATTGGGTTAGGAAGGTTCTGCAAGCTGTGTGCTGATAGCCCTCGTGCTGAACACACTCAATATGCCTTTTGTACCAATGTGGCAGACAGGGTCCCTCTGCTTTGGACAACGGCACTTGTGAAGCCATGTTAAAACATTTTCATTATAGCTTACACTCTCTAACTCTTGATTACATCTGCCTGAACCCAAACAAGCAGAATTACAATCTAGGTTTACAAAATGCTAAGAAGTATGAGAGGAAGTGTTCTCAGCCACAGCTTCTTTCTAAAAGACTACAGGACATTAATTAATTGGTGCTGCTCCTTGCAGACTCCCTCTGCCTAGACTGGGAGGACTGGGCTGTGGATGAAGAGCAGCAATAGACCAGAACCATGCAGGGCTGTGCCTGGGATCTAGGCAGAAGTGAGCCATGCTACAGTCAATTTCCCTTATCAACCTCATAAATGACATGAAAAAATAAGCACATTTAATAACATTGAGCGATTACACAGTAGCTGATAAATAAAGATGTTGAAAATAGAGTTTGACCAGTCAATACTAATACATGATAAAGCTGTTACTGATATATAGCAAGCAGTTAATAACAATTATAAATAATAATGTACTCAAATAAAACCAATGGTCTCTTCAATCTCACCTTCTGCTCCTCCACTATGCTCCCTTTAAGAGCTTATTCCTCAGTCACTGGCAGAAGAGGACATTAATTTATACATTAACTTATGTGCTCCTCTTTACCCCTCTCCATGCATGTTCTGAATAATATCAGATTCTGGGACTGTTGCTTCATGAATTTTCAGTCCTCCCTACTTCATGTGTCCTCCTGGTTCCAAGAGCATTCAGCTAAAAAAAAAAAAAAAAATCTGTTCCTGACAAGTGGGATGGTTTTTGTGGGATATGTCCATGGTCCCAGTTCCACACAGAGCCTCACTTCTCCTGCCCTCCCTCCAGTCCTCACAGTGGGCCATTATATTAGATTGGGCTGATCCAAAAATGGGAGCTGAGGGAGACTCTCTGAAACAGGCTAGAAAAACTCTCTTACAAATGTGGTATGGCCCATAGGAGCACAGATTTTTAAAGCATTTTTGTCTCTGCTAAATAATGTCTCAAGTTGCATGTTTAAATTCCCTAAGTGCTGGAGAGTTCCCTGTGAGGACCTCACTAAAACTGAGGTAATGAAGGATATGATCAGTCTTCTGAGGGTGTTCTGACATAGAGGCAGGTCTGATTACATCATTTGTTTTGGGTTGAGTCTCAGGAGCTTTATAAAAAGCAGCCCTAAAGGCAAGGAGAGAGAAAAGGGGAGAGGAGGGCAATAACTCATTAGCAGAAGCTCTGTATATGTGCATTCTGCTATTTGCCACATGTCTACAAGGGAATTTCCTCAGAGTGCAAAGAAACCTGTGAACTGCTGGAATATTATAAGTCTTTCCTTGAGATGTCAGCCAAGAGCTTCAGTATAGTCACAGTGGCTACTGTGCTCATTTTCTGCCAAAAGATTCAGCTCTCAATGCAAGCACCGTTGAATGGTAAAGTCTTTCAGCTTTCTATTTTATTGTCTCTTGTACCTTAAGGCAGCCATTTATGCAGAAAAATGGCACCCTTTCATTTATTACTATTCAATCATGCTCAAAGCTGTATATTGTTGCAATCTGCTGTTGTTTGGAGTTAGTATCCTTATTTTAATTTCTCAGAATAGGTATTCTGATTTATACAGGGAAATTTGCCCTCTGATTTATTTGACATTACAGACTCTTTGCATGCTCAGTATGCTTTGCTTTGTTGATTTTTATTTCTCAGAGTTAGTGGAAGCATCACACCTTTCCCTCTGCCTGTTTATTTTTAAACCAGAGAGAAAAAAAATCAATCTCTGTAAAGCACCCTACGCACTAGAGGTCATTCTCATATATTGGCAACAAGACTAGTTTCAGGACGTTGGTTTCCTCTCTTTTTAGGAGTCAGTGTTCATCTATTCAAGCTGATTTTAACCAATTTTCATTTTTTCAAACTAATTATAATCTACCCAATGTTATTATAGGCTATGAGGGGAATTGTTGTAAAGTTTTTGTTACTCAGCACGTATATTCATGGGACAAAAATCCAGGAGTTTCAAACATAATCGAGAGCTGTTGGTTTGTGGAGAGCTCTGTGAAGACAAGCATTTTATCAGATTTTTTGCATAAGCAGCAAAAGGCATGGAGTTCAAACTTTTAAGGTCATCTTCTTATTTTGTGCATATGTCCTCTGAAAAAATGCCCATAGCCTGTAGAAGAATCTCCCACCTGAAGGAGAGAGGTTCCTAGAAATTGATGCTTTCAAGAACAACAGAATAAATAAAGCATGATGCTTTACAGGTGCTTTCTGTGACCATACAGAAGGTTTGGAATTGAAAGGATTTGTTGACAAGATATGTTTTATGATACATGCTGAAGGGAATTCTGGAGAGTGCCTGTCTCAGACTTAGCTGGAACCTAGTCCCAAGAAATGGCAAGGGCTACAGTATCTGCCTATCTCAGACATCTTTCCAAGTAGATTATCACACCTACAAGCATTCACATTTTCCTAGCTCTCAAGTGACAGTGGAAATGTATTTTTCCCTGGCTGTTGATCAGTCAAATGCAGGTACACTGGCTCTAGGAACCTGTGCCATGCGTGGGCACGTAACTGTGTCACTCATCAATACTCATCCCAACATGAACAAAGAGCCAGGAGAATGTTTACAGACATAGAGCCATTGAATATTCACTTCTAGATGTGAATCCTCCAATTTGACACCATGTGACAGTCTGCCTGACTCTCATTATCAGGCAGAATAAAAGCAACCGTGGGAATCCTTAAAATCAGAGGGTTTTGGGAAATCTGCAAAAGGCAGGCCTCAGAGACAGCAGAACTGATTGGAGCTAAGCAGAAGCCATGAGATTTGTCAGCAGAAAAGTTATATAAGAAGTAGAAAGTAAGGACAAATAGAATAATGGTTTGTGCATTAACACTTGGCTAGAATAACTCTCTAAGCTGCAGAAAAGTTCATCTAGTGAGATATTAGGAAGTTCTAAGCTTAATAATGGAGCTCTGTGCATTGTAGCTAAGGCTTACAAGGCTATTGTATTATAAATAAGCAAGCATTGTTTTAACCACAGGTACATGTGCTTATAGTGGTTGGATAGAACTACTGTCAATATGCTTTTGCTTTGTGTGATTGGTCAAAAAACTTTATAGTGAGTTGTAACATTAACATTTGTAGTTACACTCCACTTATATTCCTGAGCTCTCTAACTAGAGAAAAATCCCAGGGGTGCACCTACAGGCAATCTGTGGATATTTCAATTTCGAAAAAAAGTACTGAGAGCAGTCTTGCCCCAAGACTTAAGTGACCACAAGAGACTCATCCCTATGGGTACGATCACAGGGATAATTATAGTTACAATTTGAGTGAGGAAGGTCCATAAAATATCAGAAAGTTTGAAAGTATCTATGCTTTTCTGTGTTTTGCTCAACAGCTGGGATTAGAATGATAGAGAAAAATATTGCAACATTCAATACATGGGTTTGAGTAGCAATTTTTTTCTTTACAGAGTAAGATCAATTTCAAATACTCACAGTAATATTTCCTTTTTCTTTAAACAGCGTCAAAATGGTCTTATATTGGTAAGTACTAATTCATACATACAAAGTTATGGCTTTCTTCTGTGCCTTAAAGACAACTGGCCAAATGTATTCTGGTGAGTACTTACTGGGATCACAATCCTTACCTAGGTTTGAATCTGGTCAATTTTCTTGAAATCTGCTATTCATCCACCAGGTTTCATATCTAGGTAACTGAATCAGTTACTGAATTCTAAATCTCCTTGTGGAATGACAAGAATTTCAGCAGACTAAAGCTGGGCCTACGACTGCAGATGTTCCCCAAAGCCCTCTGTTTCCTCAGCTGTCACATTCCAGCCTAGTTCTGCAAAGAGCATTCTCTCCCTACCCACATGAGTTCTTTTTCAGGTAGAATCAGAGTTCAGTAAGTCACCTGTATTCTGTTACTGGAGGCTCAGGTCCCCGAGGATGCCAGCGATGACAAAGCAGAATAAAACACCTTTACGAAAGCAGTGTTAATTTGTAACTAATCCTTTAAGTCATCTACTAACTCAGAAGCACCTGGTGGCTGCTCAGGAAAAGAATTATCTAGTGTTTTTCTTTTAACTGCTCAAATCCTCTAGCCAGGTATTTCCTCACTCAGAGTAGCATTTTACATGCCAAATATCCCCACAGAAGTAGGTGGTAGAGAGAATCTCAGAAAAAAATGCTTGTTCTTAAGCTTTTGGTGCTGCTCCAAGACAACACAAAGAACCTCTGAGACTGAACTTGCTGCTAGGAACTCCTCCTTTTGGCTGTGCTCCATTTACCTGACTCGCCTCACATAAGCAGCAGGAGAACTGCCAGCTGCACGTCTATCTGCCAGTGCCCACACACAGACCTCACATTCCCAGCACTGAAAAGCTTCACACAGCTTTAACAAAGACCTGGGTTTTCCACTTTGACAGCAGCCATCAGATAAACCTAACCCTGCTGGACAGTAAAGAAAACAAGACTTTTTTTACTACCATGAAAGCAGAAGTTTTGCCCTCCTTCCTTGTTTAAATTAGTTACCTCTCCCTTCCTAGTAATTTGGGTACCAGTGTTGTTTTCAAAGTATGTTATTCTCAGTGTCCAACTTCATTAATTCCTATTAAGCTCTTCCATACTGCAGTCTGATTTTGACATTCTAAACATAAGGAGGATAAAGAGAAGGTTCACAAAACATATTATCTTTTTCCTTCAGCTACAGATTTTGAAACATATTTAGAAAAACATATAAAAGCAGATGTATAAAAGAAACTTCAAAAAACGGAATTTGTACAGAACACTACAGAAAATCAGAGGTGGAACACTGATCCCCATAGAGACATACAGCTATTAGAGAGACTGTGCTGAGCCAGGAAAGAGCCCTTCCATACTCTCCTACTGATCCTTATGCCATTCTAAATCTTCCACTGTTTACCTTTGCCCCTGAAACACTTTGCAGTGCCTCTCACTGAAATTAAGTCAACAGGAATGGAAAGGAAATGAAGCCATTATAACCACAGTGCAGACTGATGTCAAGATGAGGGTCAAGGTACAAGATTAAGCGTGGAGGAGAAATCTGAGTGCTCATTGTCAGAGATTTCTATTTGTTGAGTATTTTACATATTTTACAATATGTAAAACTGAATTTTGATGCAGTGCTAATACCTCGGGCCATAGTGGCAAAGCAAGATGACAACACGTGATCAGGCCTTGCCTATTCAGCACAGGCTTTCCCAAGTCATGAGAGTTCACCTTGCCTATAATGGAAACTACTGCATTAGATACATCAAATATAAAGGCTAAAATTCTCCTGTTTGCTTCTTCCTTAGCCAAACTACAGCAATGCTATTTCTTCTTCCTGTTTTCACTACCCTTGTATATAGACCAAGCAATAGTGCCTGGAGGAAACACCACAGAGCAGTGAGGCCTGAGCCCTCCACTCCTGGTTACACAGGCTTGCTTTGTTTTCTCTGAAATGTAGCTCCATCTCCTGTAAGATGGACAAAGTAGATCAAGGGTATCATAAGGAAAGCATTTTCAGTCAAGGAGCTGAAAGAGTGGTTCCAAGACCCCACAGCTCAGGACAGCATAATATGCAGGCAGATTTTGGCAATCCGGCTGTGTGGCTGTGAGGTGCTGGCTGAAGCCTTCTGCCCCCAAAAAAACCCAGTAGAAGTAGAAGGCTTCAATTCTTTGGATTCTGGCTCTTTTTCTGTAGTGTAAGTGGGCTGGAATGAAATCAGAGAACCAGAATCATCCCTTCAGAGTGGACAGGCAGCTACAACAGAGAAAACTGGCTTTGCAGACAAATTTAAGGTAGTAGTGCCAACAGAATTATCAATGAACTTTAGCATGGGAAGAGACAACTTCATGCTGTAATGCAGGCACAAGAACTGTTGGAAACAGACATCAGGCTAATTTTACTTGGAAACTGTTTATTCTGCTGCTGCCAAATACTCCAATTCAGTGAGGTGCTGAGAACCTGTGCTAAGACCCTTCCACTTCCCCTTCAGAAAGCTTTAGAGAACACACTAGAGCATGCCCCAGATTTCTCATACAGCACTTGGATGCTGTAACAGCAACAGCTACAGCCCTTGGCAATTCCTCTATCTCACAAGTTTCTCTCTGGACACACGTGTGGAAGATACACACACATATTGGCTCTGTGTGCACAGGATGGTATCACTGAGCACTGAGCAAAATGGAACCCATGTGGTCACGCCACCATGGCAGGGAGCCTGGACTCAGCCTTCACCACCACCTCAGCCCTGGGCAAACAGCAGCTTTACAGCTTCCAGCTGGCTGGAAACAGGGCAAAGTGCTCTGCCTGGCTGCAAAAATACCACAGGCATTCCCTGTTTTACTCACCCAATGTATTTTACTACATTACTTCAGATCAAGAGAACTTGCATGGACTGTGAGAAGCTGGAGCAACACAAATATTAATTGGTCATCAGAGCAATAATCTGTTGGTACCACTGGTGTCTCACAGGGCTGTTTTCTCCTTATCTTAAATGGGCCAGTGTATGTACCCTGGGAGGAGACACCCCTGTTCATGAAGGAACATCTGTCCTGCATTGCCCAGGAGCGCCAGCGTTGTTGGGGCTGGCTGGAAAGCATAAAGCTGTCAAAGGAAATGTTACAATGGACTCATGCAGTCTTGGCACTGAGGGTGCTTTGCTCAGCTCACTGGGTAGTGGACAGCCAGACAATCCAGAAAATGATTCCTGCTTTATTTACAGACATCTTTTATTAAATAGCCGTGAGGGCACAGTCAGGCTCAGAGCTATTTTCAGTGTGGTAAGGGCACATGGTCCTGCAAACTTGTGTCAAGCAAAGCAATCCACAGGCTGGATTTGAGCAGCCTGAGTTTGCACTCCTCAGTGTGGGAGTGCAGGGAGGGCTCTTGGCAGCGCTGGGAGCAGCGGCAGCAGGAAGGATCCTACCTCCACTGGCACCAGCAGCTCCCTACCTTAACATGCTCACTCCAGCAGATGAATTAGAGTGTTGAGGGGGCAGAACAGGCCCATGGCACAATCAGTGCTCTGCTGACACAGTCCTCGTGGGATCCTCATTGCAGCAAACACTTCTGAAATGCCCGGGTCACAAATGTGTCGCACAAAAAGGAAATTACCTTTGAAGATAATTTTGCAATACTTCTGTTAATATATTTTGGGGCTTGTAGCACAGGCCAATCTTACCTGCACAAGCTGTTCTTTAGTAGTGATTGGACAAAGCCTTTGTAAACACAATGTGATTTCCACTGAATTTATCTGAGTGTACTGGCACAGAAAAGGGAAAATCTGGTTCACAATCAATCCATTTTCAGCAGACCTAACTGAGAAATGCCTTCCAGCTGTGTGGTTTATGTACCTTGGAAATCTCAATTTCACATACGCAAAACTAAGCTGCAGTGAGCTCAGCTCTTTGTGACAACAGGAGTTTTGAGGCATTGAAATTAGAAAGACTATGTGATAAACGACAGAACTTCTGTAAAATCTGGGTTTGTACCAATAAAGAGGTCTTGTTTGGTTTTGTAGGTTTTTTTTTTAATTGAGTAGGAATGAGAAACAAGCAAAATGTTCTATAGCTTAAAGGCCTGTGAGTGGAGTTGCAGATTTATGTCAAGAAAAGGGTCAAGGAACATAAAGACTGTGATAGCTGGATCATTTTATAGAAAAGACAAAAGATTTCCTTCTGAACTGGCAACATAGGTGTGAAGTTCCCATATTCACTTGCCAGCTCTTCCAGACATTTAAGTCACCCAATCACAATACTAAAAACTGATTGGTACTTCATGACTCTCTGGCTGGGACTAGACTTCCATTTTATACTACATCAATCACCTATTTAATTATCAAGTCTTCAAAGCTGTGCTATGTAATACGTTAAAATCTTCTTGCAAAGTCATTACCTTATCAAGCTTTTTAAAATTATTGAAGTCTTTTTACAATAAAGGCTTCTCACCAATTTTCTGACATTGCTGTAATCTTAGTTCCTTTAAAAAGTGTTAAATTTCATTGTTATTGTCATTGTCATGCACAGTAAGCTTGAACCTAATAAACTGTCATTTCTTGGAATATTCCAATGCATATTTTCCTGGGAAATATTCTTCAGCATGTATTCCACAGTATGGAATTTATGGTCTTTTGGATGTATTTGTTATTTGCCAAGAAAAGGTAGAGGAGAGGCTTCTATAATGTCAGCATAACGCCTTTTAGCTTTTTAAAATCATTTCAGCAACTTTAAGATAGTATCACAAGGATGTAAGAAGAAAGAAATTGATGTGATTGTCAGTGAACTGGAGTCAAAAATTTAAGTTGCAGCAACAGCAAAGCCTATTTACACTGAAAAGTGCTGATTGAGTCTGTCAAACTCTGCACATTGCAAACAATGTTGCCGGCTAACCCTATGTCTTGAATACTCTTAAACAGCTTTACCAAGAAAGTAAGTCTGTCTTTAAGCACCAGAACTGATCTTATTGATTCTGTCACATGAACTATGTTTAAGAAAGATTCACCCCCACTATCCATTTACTTGGCAATTGTCTTTCATGTAAATAAGGTGAACTGCTAATAGTATCCTCCTGCCTGTTAATTTCCTTCAGAAAATATCTGAACTGGCTTTGCCCGTTCAAAGAAGCCCCTGGGAATATTATAGTTTTGGAAAAGAAGCCTTCTAATCAAAGACTCAAGGGACTCAATCTACATAGTTGAAGAGAAGTGAGAAATTATATCCTCTATGTTATAAGTACTTCAGTGAGGAACAAAAGTATGGAAACAGCAGGCTCACAGTGAAAAGCAAGGAGAGTAATTATCCATTGGGCACTAATGAAGTATCTTTTATCTGCAGTGCTTAAAGGAAGAGTAGAGGTTTATTCCCTTCTGAAAACAATGGCCTCATGGAGTAGAAATCTATCCAGGCAGGCCCAGTGTTCTGTGTTACACAGATCAGACTGGGTGATCCCTAAGGACCTTCCTGCCTTGGAAAGAATCATGAGTGTTCAGAGACAAGGAGAAAAAAAAGTTGCAAGTACCTCTTCTGGTATTTAAATCTGAATCATCTCATCTCACAGTCTGTAAACAGCTGCTAGCTGGTTAATGTGCAATTAAAGCAAAAGCACAATTAAAATTCTCTTGATATTATCTATTCTTTGTAGATCTTACCTCGGGCAAAAGGCTGTGATGAAGAAAAGTTTCACCGGAGTTTGAGCAAGTTATTGCTGGTCAAATTACCATAACACCTTCAATTTTTGCAAGTTAGCTTTTCACTGTGGGTTTTGCAAGCCTGTTAGATAGTGCTAGAGAGTTTGTACAGTAAGGAAATGTCTGAGAGTCTGATATAATCAGACCTGTCTCTAGGTCACAACACCCTCAGAAAAATGACCATACCCTTCATTACCTCCATTTTTATGAGGTCCTTTTTTAAAAAACAAAGTCTTAAAAATTCAGAAAAGGCTTCTTTTCCAATTTTTTTGTGAAGGCTGACACAAGAGAATTTCTGTGTTAACTGCAAGTGAAGGTTTGACAAATGTGTCTCTGTTAATTCACACAGGTCCTGATGGAGAGAAGGCCTGGCCAAAGAAATACCCATTTTGTGGAGGAGTATTCCAATCACCAATTGATTTCCACAAAGCTATTCTCCAGTATGATTCTAATCTCTTGCCTTTAGAATTCATAGGCTATGACGTGCCCTCCACTGACCAGTTTACATTGATAAATAATGGCCATTCAGGTAAGAGAGCTCACAGACAGCAAGGAATGGTAAAAGAAAGAGCTGCAGGAACTCACTGTGGTTTGTTTGGTTTTTTTTACTTCATGGGTAACCCTTTGATTATTAGATTAAATTAAGCTGCTAATCAGATGAGAAAGTCTTCACATCAGCATACCTGCATCTACAGAACAGGCTAGAGAAATCTGGGGAAGTACTAAGAACAAATGGATTCCCAGTAAGTAAAATTTTAAATAAAGAAATTTAAAATAAACTCTAGGCATGTCAGAATTAATGCCCAAGGTTTTCTTATTACTTTGGTTGAGTTGCACTGAAACAGAAACAGACTTTGTGATTCAGCTAAAAAGAGGTTGACTGATAACATATAAGCAACGGGTCTCTTCAATTCATCACCAATTATGGGAGGGCATGGGGAAGAGGAAAAAAATGTAGGAGCTCCATTCTGTTCTTTTGAGTAGAAATAGAAACCTCTTTAGAGTAAGGTAAGATAGACAGTGATACATAGTGATAGGTGAGAAGACAGAAAAATAATTAGTGTACGAACAGGTCCTCCCCACAGTAGCACCAAACCAGTGTCAGTACAGCAGGTAAAGGCAGAGATGATGCTGTCATAAAGGTCTCCTATAATGACACAATATACAATACCGGTGAGTCAGCCCCACAATTTTTCATTCCTTCCTGAAACACCTGAAGACATAGAAATAAAAATAGTTATAAAGTCCTCCTTCTTTGTATCCTCCTTTATTGCAGAAGTATCAAAATAACCTGCATTATAAAATGGCCTCTGTTCTCACATGCTTGGTTATGAATTGACCAACATGCAAAACCCACTTTCAAATCATTCTTTCAGTGAAGTTGACTGGCTCAATTGAACATCACAAGCCCATTCTTCAGTAAGGGCCAACCTCTTGGGACAGACTCCTGGTTTTCCTCTTGATCAATTTCTCCTTTAAAACCAGGTTGCTTCCAACTAGGAATGGCTGGAACATTCTTTCCTTGTGAGCCTTCATTTCCTAAAAGTCCTTCTCAGTCCTAAGTGAAAGACTGGACTGTCGCAGTTGAATGCAACAGGCTGATGTGACAGGCAATAGGCAGAGAAGGAAATCTTGTCATTGTGTACTTGAAGGGTGCCAAAAGAACAGCACTGAAAACCTGTCCCTGCCAAAACAGTCACAAGTAAAAGCAAATTCCTTGGAGAACATAAGTCACTACCACTGTCAGATCTCACCTCAAAAATACCAAGTTTGATTATTTCCTAAAGAAAGTCAAGACAAAAGTATAACCCCCTCAAGAAAATGGGAATTCATTTACAACATCAGTGCCCTCCTAGAAAGCAGTAGAGATGCATCCTATGCTAGAAACCACACTTAGATACAAGTTAATTTACCTCTGAGTAACAAAATTTAGCCTCGGTTGGACTGATCATTATACCATCTGCTGCTAACTTCTTTTTCAGCCAGAGGAAACCAGTAGGATGCTTAGAATTGTGCTGTCAAATCATTCCTATATGACGTTTGATGTTCTTCACCAGCCAGCTCTTCAGAATTCAGATACAATCACCTTCATCAGCTGGACTGAAAACAGTAGAGCTCAAAAAAAAATTCCCTTTCAGCAGGAGTCTAAAAATACAGAGGGTCACAGCTGTTACTTCACTACGGTTTTGAGCCTTGTTTCCCCTGAAAAACATGTCCAGGCAGTCCGAAACCAAACTGTATTCAGTCTGAAAAATAATGCAGATAAATTGCAAAACAATCAATCTGTTCTTGGCATTGCTTTATGAAGTACCAAGTGCTCCAAGTGAACAACTGAGAAGTTTCTGCTGGCTTGAGAATTACTACTGTAATTTCTACACAAAAATCCCCCAACAAGAGCCTTAGTGAGGAGAAGGGAGGCTCATGCATACAAGGGTGATGCTCCAGCATGTCAAGAGAGGAGATGTCCCTTCCTAAGGCCTAGGATTATCCTGCTGCTCGACATCAGTGTTCTGGATTTTGGGAGCAGCAAGGAAAGAGAGGAGTTTATTTGGTTTTATCCTGTGTCCCCAAAAGAAGATTAAGAGGCAGCAGAGTTCAATATAACAGGGGATATAAATTACCATGAGAAATATTAATTTATTAATCAATTTTCAACCATTATAAGGGGATTGAAAGAAGATACATGAGCATAATTTTGCTTTGACATATCAGTAATTGTCTCTTCAATGTCTGAGATAAATTCACATTTTTCAAAGATTTCCATTAGCAACAATTGTCGCTTTAAATTCACGTATTTAGGAAAATAGAAACAGGTATGTTGTAAATGCTCTAAATCCTCATCTACCAAGGAAGGCTTAAAGAGAACAGAAGTGTTTATCTCCTACCACGGACTGAGATGGATTTGAGTCAAGAATCTGCTTTTTTCATGCTCCATATATAATAGACTCCGTATTTTTACTTGTCCTGTTCCTGAGAGCTGTGGTGTCATTTGTTCCTATCTGGTTTTGATCTGCTTACAGTGAAAATGTATCTGTCACCTGCTATGTCCATCAGAAACCTCCCATTTGAATACACTGCATCTCAACTTCACCTGCACTGGGGGAACCAGAACAAGTCAGAAGGCTCTGAGCACACCGTGGGCGGGAAGCATTTTGCAGCAGAGGTAAGGCAGACCAGCTCAGATCAGGGAAAGAGGCAAAGAAGGTTGGGTGGGTAGGTTCTATTGTTTCAAAGTGGGATCTGTGTCTCGGGTGAATGACTGTAAAAGGCTGTGAGGTTCTAAGCCGAGTATTTATGATCAGCCAGAAGTCCCTGAAGAGCCCTCCTGCACCATCTCGTCCTGAGGTGGCTGCATGGTGCTTTCTAACTGTGAAACACAAATGTGAGCATAACCCAGATGTTATTGTAACAAAGTATCTTCTTCTTTGTAGCTGCATATTGTACATTACAACTCTGAGAAATACCCAGATATAACAGCAGCAATGGACAAAGCAGATGGACTGGCTGTTCTGGCTGTTCTCCTTGAGGTAGGATGCAGGATCTTTATTTTCTGTTTGTTTAGAGTATGCTTTCAATCATTCAGTTATGAGAGACCTTTAATGTACAAAATCACCTACATTCTTTACATTATTATTATCATAGACAGTGGCTGAGTAAAGGATCTTCCTTTCCTCTTTCACAAAAAAATAAAAAGAGTCAGATTCTAGCAGCACATACCAAACCAGGAGCAAATGCCACAAAAAGAGGAATTCTGAATATTTCCTCATGATATTTAGTAAATTAACTTCAGCTATGTTAAATCCATTTTTGCATTCATTTACAAACTAATGATTGGTAGTGTTTATCAAATAAGAGGCAAGAGTGAATTTCAAGCTCATTCACTCAAAGCTGCCTACTGTAGCATGGAGCAGTTTGAACACAGAGAGGCACAGGCAGGCACAGCCCTGCCTTTGACCACTGTATGTAATCAGGATGTAACCACAGTCTTCTCCCTGCTAACTTCCCAGATTCTTTGAATCACAGATTACAGAAAACGAGTATGTCCAGTGACATTTTAAGATGTCACGACAGCTTTCCAATTTTTCTCTCTTAAGTCCTACATATGAAGATAATAACGGTCTTAAACAAAAAGAAAAAATAATAGTAACTTGTATGTGTACAATTCTTACTGAGGATTAAAACTCATCAGTAAGATAACTGTAAAGATAATTTTTAAATGTGAGGATTTTCTGCAGTATAACAAAGCAAA
Organism: Zonotrichia albicollis; assembly: GCF_047830755.1. NCBI lineage: Eukaryota > Metazoa > Chordata > Aves > Passeriformes > Passerellidae > Zonotrichia > Zonotrichia albicollis. The sequence continues at coordinate 15,135,136 of NC_133829.1, read as the reverse complement.
ACCACAAATTTCCACATTTCCATCAAAAAGTGAATTGTTCCAGTTAGCAAGCAAAGCTTGCCCTGATATTACCCAAGCTCACTTCCTAGCACCTCTAAGATTCTGAGAGTAATTTTGTGTGAAATTTCAGTTAATTTGGAAGTTGTAGCTGTGAAAAGTGTCAGAGTATTGTACATTACACTAGGAAATAATACTGGGATTCTGGTTATTTCTAAGCAATGGTATTTGAAAATCAAGTTAATGAACGATGGAGATTAGGTCTTGGAAATCCTTTCAGACAGCTGGTGGGTATTACAGTTAATGTAAGGACACCAGTTTACTATGTCTGGTTGTCAGAGGAGTTGCTCAGCACCAGCTCTGAAGAATTCATAAAAAAGGCATTGATTATTAGACTGAAAAGCTACTGGTAGCAGTTGAAAAAGAGTCTTGTGTGATAGATGAGTTATAGCCTAGGTCAGATGTCGTTGTAGGCCTGTGGCCCTGTGGTACCCAACAGGATCATTCTTCACCTCCCCAGGCTGTGAGAAGCTGCGCTATAAAAATGTTTGTGGGTGGAAAAATGTGGCTTTGACTGGAAACCAGGAGATGATCTGAGAAGCCTGGCAGCTGAGAACTTCTGCCTGCACTGCTTTCAGAGGAAAGGGCTTCTCTTCATTTGCACTGCACTCTGAGCAGGCAGGGGCAATAGGGTCAGTGCTCACAAAAGGTCTGCACTGCAGGTGTAAAGGCAGCAACACAACACAGAAACTCTTATAGCCCTGGAGCAGGAATATTATCATGGCTCTGAGGACAGAGGGAATGCTTTGAGTTATAAAATACTTATGCCATCCTAGTACATTAATATCTGGACAGTGGAAGCCCTTGCCTGAGGACAGGCCAGAAGCACAGACTCATATTCAGACTGGTGATTTGCTGCTGTTGATAATGTGATCATTGCAGATTGGACCCTTCAGCCCATCCTATGAAAAGATCTTCAGGCACTTCCGGAATGTGAAATACAAGGGTGAGTGACTAAATCAGATTGAGAATGGCTGAGAGTATCAGGTGTCGCCCTGAGAGGGATTGAACTGGCAGAAGAAACAGTGCAGAGATCCCACACAGATCTGTCACAGACTGTGAAAGGCTTCCAAATGCAGTGCATTCCTGGGAAGAGCATATGGCCAGCACGCCCCATGTGATGCTGACTGAGCCTTATTTGTTCCACATGGTGTTTTCTAGTTAATCTGGCCACAGTTTATCTTAGAGGAGTCTGATTTGGTATCTCAGACAAGATTTGTACATAGGAAACTTAAAAAACTGTAGTCCTTATTAAACTGGGATCGCCTCTGCTAAAAGATATTTTTCTTTTCCTAGTGATATGACACTGAAAATATCCCAAAAAAATTCATTTCACCTGTGTACTCATGATGCAGTATTTAACACAAACCCCCTTTTTTTAGATCAGAAGGTCCTGGTCCCTGGTTTCAATGTTCAAGAACTGCTTCCTGACAGACTGGATGAGTATTATCGCTACGAAGGATCCCTGACAACTCCTCCCTGCTACCCAAGTGTTCTCTGGACAGTTTTCCGACACCCCGTTAAAATCTCTCAAGAGCAGGCAAGTTCCAAGTTCCAGCAGAGCACATTTCCCTGACTGGTGTCTGCTAAAGGACAGTAAATGCATAGTCTCATTTCCTGGATTTCTCGTATGTTCCTGTAAAACTGAGCATGGACCATTGCTAAAATCCTTTAAGTGGGAAGAACAGCACAGAACTAATATAAATCAATATCCCATTCTGTTTGTTGTTAGCATGTTCTCAGTTGGCCAGAACAAAGGACAGACAGCTGCACACCAATTGATACAGTATCAGCTTGAAAAAACTCCAGTCGAGTGAGATGAATTTTGATTTTCATTATGTACTTTTTCCCTGGCTCCAAGTCTTTCAATGAGTTACCTGCAGGTTATTGTTTGGGTTCCATATCTGAACATTAATCACGAAGTGTTTTGGTGTTACTTTGATCCTGATGGACTTGAGTGGGTTGGAAAGTTTCTAAAGATCTTGTGTTGTGTTATTTATCCATCTTGAGTTCCCTAACTGCTCTCCTAACTTACATTTTTTTTGCTTATCTAATTACCTTCTTTTGCTCTTAGGTGGCCACTTACCTAGACTATAAATTCACAATCACTATCTTTTGATTCACCTAATTATAGACAAAGGGGAAAATATTATTAGCAAAATCTCAGATCAAATTACTGCAAGCTCCTTGTCTTGAAAATACATTCTCAGCTTCTGTCAGACCATGTCTCTACCAAAATAAAGAACTCTTTCAAAAAGTTGCCTTTAATACTACCTAGGAGTTAGACTATGCCAGGGAGAGTATGCTGGGAAGTCTACTGTGTTTCCTCCCATTGAATTTTTCTGGCTGACAATCTGATAGTAAGCAGTAGTTTCACCAGGATCTAAACAAAATACAGGTATGGACTTGGAGATGTCACATTGTTTAAACAATATTCTGTATTTGGGTTCACAGGCCACATGAAACTTAATTATTAATGTATCCCCTTCCCTTTGACTGCACCTTTTTCTTTTTTCCATCACTCCCAGTGATCACACACAGACACTGCTTTCACTGTGTTCTGTGAGCTGATCAGGTGCATCCCTTTATAGCTGCTGGCACTGGAAACAGCCATGTACTGCACAGAGCGTGACGACCCAGAGCCCCTGGAAATGGTTGATAACTTCAGAAATGTTCAGGATTTCCATGAAAGACTGGTTTTTATCTCCTTCCGTGAAGGTGAGTTGTGTGAATGCTTCTGTGCAAATGTGAAGTACTGAAATGGCAGTCCTGTCCGACTGTACCACTACAAAAACACTGATATCCCCCTGCAGTTCACCTGGTTGCCTTTTCTTCTCATACTGAGAAGTATATATACTCATACCACCCTTGGGATTATAATAGGTTCACCATGGAATCCTCTGCAGTGACCAAACTTCTGCATTTTCTACCCTCATCCTCTGTTTATCACAATTCACTGCCTGGTGGGCTTGGCAAGGGTGTGTTGTCAATTCCTATCAGCACCTACAAGCCATTGATCTGCTGAGTCCGAATGGTCAGTCAGAAATGAGAAATGCAGTGTTCCATCCATTTCTTAAACTGACCTCTCAGCACCTGACTGTATTCTCTCTATAAATCATACTCAGTACTTAATAGTAGAAGGTAGAGAGTTACAACCCATGAAGCCAGGAATTGAAAATCTGACACTATGCTTCTCATCTAGGAATCTCCAAATATTTCACAGAAATAGTGTAAGCATTATTATTTCCATTTATGGGGGAAAATTTGATTTAGATGTGACTCTCAAAATTGTTGCTGTGAACCAGAGCCAAACCAAATAATAACATTTGGTTCTCCCTCTGCTGAGGCACAATATTGGCTCCCACGCAGAGATAACACCAGCCATAAAAGCATTTTCAGTGTACCTTTAAAGATGGCTTGACTTAGCAGAGTTAAACTGTAGGGGTTATTGCCCTGTTCACACCCCAGAACCGGTCTCTATGGCTAAGAAGGACATTGCTCAGTGCCACTTTAATAGAAATCCCATTCAGTCTAAGTACATTAAGTTACAAAAGCTCATTGACGCTACCAGTGAACCATAGAAAAAATGTTCAACCCATTTCAAAAAGAGTATTCATTTCCCCTGTAATCTCACATTCCACTTACTGCAGTCACAAAAGCTTCCTCACAGGTGCAGCCCCTCACCTAAAGGGGAAAAAAGGAAAGAAAGGGGAAAAAAGAGAAAAATAAGGAGAAATGTCTCCTGTCAAAGCTCAATGAAGCACCCCTGGCTGCTGCAAGTGCCCAGCCTGATGCAGTCAGCTGCACCTCAAATAGGAACAGAGCACACCTATTAAGAAGGGAAGGAAAGGCCATGCAGAGAGTCAAGGATTGAGCCAGGCAACCACTGAAATTTGTAAAAGAAATCCTGTTGTGCACACCTAAGCCCCTACCGAGCAGGTTTTCAGAGAAACTTTTCTGCCTTATCACTGACAAGCCTGAACTGCCACTTCCCCTGAGCACAGACACCACAAGATGGGGCCACTGGCCCGTGTTTTGTAGCAAAATTGAAAATGCCTGAGGTGTTCAGTCATCCACACGTTTGATGCCAGTAATGACCATCTAAATTCACGCCTATATTTATAAGAACCACATTTCAAAATACCTCTAATCTTTAAGGATTACACAGCAAAACTCATGTGTGTGTGTTTGTAATACACTTTGTTTTATCAGCAATTTATTCCAATAAATTCCCCTTCATATAAATGCAGCTGGAATTTGCTACGATGTTCAAACCACCTGAGTTAAACAGGAACTCGTATCTAGTTTTGATTGGGTACCAGGCTGAAATACTGTCTTACTAAATTTTGTAAGAAGATCCTCTCATCACACAGAAGTGCTCCCTGCCCTTTCCCTTCCAACTACAAGCTCTTTTTTTTTCTACAGTTATCTCTTTGGTGTTACATTTTTGTGTCCATTTGACACCTTTACTATGACAAAACTCACCTTTTACAAAACAGCTCCTCTTCAATTCCATGGATTGCAAGCTTCTTCCATTCAGCTGGACTTCAATTTAATGGGTCAAATGCAGTTAAACTCTACATTTTACACTTGTTTTTCATCAACAGCTGATTTAATAGGAGAAAATATTTAGATGGAATGCGTGAAACCTGTCAGTTTGACTCTGAAAGTGCTCTGATGTTGCTTAGTGAGAGCCAATCATTTCAAAAATTATTTTTAAAAATGTGTAAATAAATTAAGAAAATGCAGTTAAGAAAAGGGAGGTCACCTCCAGGATCTTTGTGGAAGAAAAAATAAATAAAAAATATCTTAATTGCCAAAAGCATACATGAAGCTCACTAAGAAATATAGCATTATGAGAATCCTTAAATCTTTATGCAAATAAGGGATCACTCAATTTTTCATACCAATATCCTGAACTCATTTTTATCTTCTTTGATGCCTTTAAGCAATGTTCTCAGCAGCAAAGAATATTATTCTTCAGCTGTCCACAGTCAGTGGTGCTCTGTGGTGTGAGAGAACAAAAAGGATTGAATTTAATGTCCTTGATTGCCTGGGTTTAATTCTTTGGGTTTGTTTATGAGCTCTAATTTATTATAGCATAAAAATCATACTCCTGCTATGACCTGCTGTACCAGGGCCTCCACACTGGCACTGTGGCTTCAACATGTGCATCATATCCAGCACTGTGAGCTGTGGAGCCAGCTGTGGGACTGGGGCATCCCAGGGAACATCTGTGCAGAGCTGCCCATCCACAGTCACAGCGTGGTGTGACAAGGCTCTAGAGAGGTTGCCAGTGCAGAATGCAGACATCGTGACAGATCAGAGACTCCCCTTCTCCACTCAAGGCAGTGGTATTAACACTTGTGCCTGTTTTCCCTCTTTTCTTAGGCTTTGTGGTGTCTGTTGTGATAGCCTGCATTCTGGGAGTTCTCATCATTCTTGCAGTAGCATTCTGGCTACTGAAGAAGAAAAGGTGAGATGTCTGGCTATCATATCACAAAAAAATTCAAGCCGTATTTTCCCTCTGACATAGAGAAGTGCTTGTGTGTCCAAAACTTTGACCTTTTTCATAGTGATAAAGTTTGGTCTTTCAGAAGACATGATCTCTTCCTACAAACTATGATTTGTTTTTATTGCTGTAGACATTATTTCCTTGTGTGATATGAGGCTGGATCAATAAAAGACTTATCCAGTTTTCCTATTTCCCAAACGCCATTTGTTCTTTTCTTGTTATTTTTGCTAGCACTGCTGCTCTGAATTGATTTTTGGATCCTTCCATTTTTTCCTGGAACAGTATGTGAAACAAGGAGAATGGAATTTTAGGAAAACCTCTCCCAAAGATCACAACCTTTTAGATGAAGAAATAAGTACTGCCAAAAGATCATTAAGCCACTGTTTGCTAACAAAGCCAAATTCTGGGGAAAAAAAATCTAAGATTACAAATTTTGCTACAGCCTGATTTCCTTTGCATTCAGCATTGACCTTGCATACGAAATGTGGTCTCCTGAAATATTTTAAATAATTGATAATAATAAATAAGCTATGTGACATTTGCACTAGTACAGAGAAAAATGATCTCATACATGCATAATGGACAACTTTAAGTAACTAATTGTGCTTTTCCTTCATTGGCATTACAGTTATTTAATTATTTTTTTTTTAGTTGCAAAAAGGGAGGTGGAGACAACAGAGGAGTCATCTACAAACCAGGCATGTACAAGGAGAAAGAAGACATCTCCAAAATTTGATGCCCTGCTCTGTCACAAAAGCCCCTTTTCATTCATAGCACTGATTTATTTTGAATTAGTGAAACACATCACTTGTTCTTGGCTAATGATAACCCTCAAGAGAGTTCTATAAACACATACCAGCCTAAAGTTTTCTGTAGCCCTTGTTGTCTTGTTTTCCAGAGAGATATGATCAGTGAATTCCCCTGAGCTGAATTCCTCGCCACATTCTTTTCATGTCTGCTGCTTACTGAGTCTGGGTGTTTCATTTGATTTTACAGTTAATCCTAAACTCCAGTTTTATGGTTTGTTTAGCACAGGTTTTCCCAAATCTGCAGACACTCATCAAGCTACAAGAACTCTTCCCTGCTAAAACAGTGCATTGGTTTTAGCAGCATGAATATAAACAAGATAAAGGGCAAACTGTATTTGACACCAGAAGTTGAGCTGGGTTGTTCAGCAGATACAGTTTTGAAAAGTGCAGGATGTGATGTCAGTGTATTCACCAATGGAATTGTAATATTAGAGGAAAAGACAAGTGTAAATGCAATGAAAGCCACGTGGATTATTGATGAGGTTCAGGCCCAGGTACTCTGTACTGAAAAAACACTACTGGGGGAACAGCTCACTTTCCAGCTATCACACAGCCCCACAAATCTGTTAAGGAAGTCAGCCCCTCACTGTCACAGGAATTAGAGAAGATAGTCTTATTATTCTGCTCTTATTTATAGTGTATGAATGATGTGAAGATAAGGTAGTTGCTGCTGCTTGTAAGTAGGCTTGTCATTTAATCACAAAATCCTGATAGATTTTACTGTATATATTACAGCTGCAATTACACAGTATACGTTTTTTCCAGTTTACTTCTCTTAGTAATCTAATTCTTTGAAAGAAATCTGAAATATATTTTCAAACCTCATAAGCTAGATATTCAGAGTTTGATTCTGCATATTTGGAAGTGAGAAGCATAAACCTGATTCCACTGCAGACAATGTGGAAAGCCATTGACTTCAGGAAGAATTGGGTGTATCCAGCCTACCCTGATGCACACAGAATTCCTCTCAAGTCTGACATCTACCGTACAGATCTGAAATGCTTGTACTTCAGTATGCACACAGGAAGTAACAGACACATGACTATACCTAAAATAACATCCGGTCTGAATGCTGCTAAACACTACTGGGGAAATTTCAGTCTGAACTTTATACTTAGATACCTCTTGTATTCCATTGCAGCACCACCACATCTGTGACTTTAAAGAAATAAACTCTTATCATGCATGTTTTCTCCTTTCAGGACAGCAGATTCAGACTATTTCAGCTTAGAGTGTTTTAGATTCTTCCTCTTGCATCCCCAAGTAAACTGTGTGATGTCATAAGCAGGATTTTCAGTGCAAGGAGAAATAACTTATTAATACTAACTGAACATGGAAATTTAGGACCACAACTTTACAACTGAGTACATTGCATATGCCAGCATTTTTATCCTGCATAAACAAGCACATAGAGATAATCTTGTTGAAATGTTTGAAATTACTTCAACAGCAGCATCTGTGTGCTACAGGGAACATAACTTACTCTTTGAATAAAAGTGTTTAAAGACAAAATTGCATAATAAATTTTTTGCTATGGGTTTGTCTATGCTTCTCTTGTTTCTTACAGAACAGTAACATTTTATTGTGTATTTTGACCTTTACCTCAGCTGATTAGAAACATCCACCAGTCACTCTCTTTGTACCGTGACTTTGCACTGCCAGTGGTCCTTAACCTGAAAGAATCTAGTATGTTTTCTGGTCTCTGCAGCCACTGTCATTTAATAAACCTATTGAAGGATTGCATTTTTTAAAAATAGTTTCCAGCAGATTTCTTTTGTCACTCCTACACACATAATATGTCCAGGAAAAAAATCAGGCATGATCAGAAAGACAGATGTAGCTAACATGCTACCATAATAAGACCCACAATCCAGTAAGGGGAAATGTGACCTTACTTATCCTTTTCTGCTACTGTGATTCCAGGCAGCTTCTCTGGCTAGGGAGATTTACAGTACCTGGAGAATACCTCATGTGTGACATAGATAACAACATTGTGTCCCTGGCAGACCTCTGGGAACTAAACTGTCACTGGGATGCTCAGAAACCACCAATGTGTTGTGCATTGCTTGATTTCATTCTTCTCATGCGCCTTTTCCTTGGGTAAATGGGTGAGAATCTTTCCTCACGACTTCAGTCAGTTCCTAACATAGATTAAGCCTTCTGGAGCTCTTCAAAGAGAGACACTACAGAGATTTGAAAGGTAATAAATGTGTATTTTTTCCTCTCTGGTTTACACTACTACTTTTGAGCTGGATGATGAGCCACTAGAGGAAATGAGGACAAGCATCACACCATACACCCTATACACCCTATACATGGCTTACTGGTGTCACGGGGCTGTGCTCAGGGTGGCAGGGAAGGCTGCCATGCAGCAATGCTGCACATGGTGGCTGGGAGGGATCCCATAGGGAGGAAGAGGAGCAAACAATCCATTGCCTGTGTCCCTGTTTCCTCAGTTAGCCATGAGATGGCCAAGCTGCCTCACCACAGGAGAGGCCCACCCTATTCAAGTTTAATGTTAAGAAATTGACTCAGTGCTTATGAAAAATACATCAGTTATTGCCCAAGCCCCCCCAAACCCCTCAGGATATCTCAAAATCCTTGCTCCACCCCATTTCCAACAAAGGCATCGCAGAAAGTGACTGTGACATCAGCTTTCCTTTTATACATTCTCCCTCTGTACCGTGTTTGCAGCATCAAAGGATAGGTGACTGGAAACTGTCCCTTAGGGAGACCCTTTACAGGAGAAAGGCATTTATTTGCCTTAGTCTGATTGTTCCTTGGACCTTTTTAGAAAAGATGGTGGCTCTGTGCCAGTGTATCTGCCCGACTCTGCTGTGACATGAGCCTCACTGGAGGCCTTATGGACACGGTGTGCTCTGGCTCCCTTCTGATGGAACACCCTGAGCCTTTGCAGCACGTGAGGAAGACGTGAGGAAGAGTTCTTCTTCCCTAATGAACCTTAAGAACAAAAGCACGGAGCTGGTATGTGGGCTGGCTGCCTGGAAGGTAGCCCTGGGTTTGGGAAGTCAGAACATGTGGTTGTGCCAGTAGGGTTTGCTCACAGGGAATGGCCCTGGCTTAGGAATCGCCCGATGCAGTGAAGCACCAGCTTCCCTTCTGGTAAGGAGGGGGAATAGCTGGGGGAGGCTGATGGGCCAGAGGGGGAGCTAGACTGTTCTGAAAGCTTTTCTGGGCATTGGGAAATGCTCTGGAACTTGGAGGGCCTGAGTATATTCATCTATTTACATACCTTTTGCCCAGCGCCCTAAGCAGTGGCTGGGCAGTCTCTGAGTCTGTGAACACTAACCAAACCCAAAAATTAATGTTCATCTCATTCTCCTTTTTACTGGTTGGTTTTTTTAGTTGAACTAATTAAAAGCAAGACCTGAGGTAAAATCTTGCGTTTTTCAGGTTAGTTGTAGTTTAACATTAATGCCTGGGTTTGATACTGCATATAATAGTAGTGAAGAAATTGTATTTTATGGTAGCTATAAATCTCCTTATTTTCCAGAAGTTAATGTAATAATAATAATTTTAAGGCTCTCTTATTACCAGCTGTAAGTCTAATTTTCTAACAAGATGCTCTAATTGCATTACTCTGGCTTCAGCAGTTTTCTTTGTGTCAGAGCCCCTTAGAGGGGAAGTAGATTCTTAGCCAGAGTTCTTGTTTTAGTCCTGTAAAATGTAATTGTATTGTAACAGTAGCTTCTTCTTAATAATTTTTATCTGTTTTATTAATTATTGTCTAGGTTTTGCTACATCAATTACTTTTGCATTGCTGACAGCCTAACTGCATGTAGTTCAAATAGATCAGTAGCCACAAACTGTCTCAACTGATTGTAATTGCATTACTCTCATTTCAGTGAGTACAGTATTTACCACCTCACCAGCTGGTAGAATTTTGATTGTATTAAAATTCTCAAAACATTACATTACCTGAAAATTTATTTGGAAACCTATCCCCAAGAGTCTGTCTCATAGTCTGCTTCTATGAAAAATAAATGGACAAGTTAGAATCTGCCTTCAGCCGTAAGAGTTTTTGAGGCAAGTAATGCATAGTCTGTTAGCCACATCTTGCTTGTGTCCTTGTGACAGTGACAGCTCTTGGTCAGTCACTGTCTGGATGCATGGCCCAACAGGTCTAAAAGGGAAATAAAATTAAAATTAAGTATGAAGAGCAGGGCTATAGTGAGTTCTGTATAGGGAGATGAAAATATGCCTTTTGGGGTCATACTGTCTGGCTGAACCTGTTACACAGTCTCATCTTTAGCTAGGTAGAGGGATACAGTATGTTAGCTCCCATTTTCAGAGACTCATTTTAAAGGCCAGTGTTCAAGCAAGAATTTTTTTCAGTTTGTGATCTTTATTAAAGACTCTGAGGAAAAGCAGTTTAGAAATCCCGATTGCATTTGGTACATGCTGCACTGTGAATCCAGCATCCTAAGCAAAGGATCATTGTACCTGAGGATGCAGCCAAGGAACTGAAACTTTCAGAGAACATGTTACTTCCTCTTTGCTGTTGGAAGTTTTGTTTCATTCTGCAGTAAGTTCAGGATCCTCTGGGAATTCGGGTTATTGATCCTCTTCTCTCTCCCTTAATCCTCATGTTCTGGAGTGCAGACCAGATGTGTTCTGACCTGTTTCTTTGTCTTTGGGACTTGCTGCCAGGTGGGCCTCAATGAAATGTGTCCCTTCACCTTCCTTAGGGGTGAAGATAGATCCATGGTTTTGCACTTTAGTAACGCCTGGGACTGGAAAATACTTGAGTAGGGAATTCGTACCGCTGGCAAGCTGTGACGGTGAGGAGAGAACCTGAGCGGTGAGCACAGCCAGCTGGCCGGGCCCGTGCAGAGCCGCCTCTCCCGGCTCACAGGCGGCTTCTCTCGCCATCTGCCGGAGCTCCTGCCGGGAATGCGCTGGGAAAGCCTGGCTGCAGGCACGGCAGAGCGCGGAACAAACGGGATGCCTGCCTCCACCAGCAGGACTCGGTGTGTGCCATCGGACTGCGAGAAACCAGGTGGGAACAAGCCAGCATGCACACAGTGTAAAGAGTAATTCAAGGTTTGGTTTTGGATGCATCCTTTATGACCTTTCTGGTTGTTTTTAGGATGCACAAAACTACTGAAGCCAGTTATATTGAGAACAGTGTACAAGTCTGTATAATGCTGTCTTTTATGGCATGTGCTGCTGTGCAGAAAATAGGGCTCTGAAGGTAGTTTAGTGAAAGCTAAATAAGATAATTGCTAAGTGGATTAATTTAAAATGGTTTGCTAGTTATGGGAACTACAGCATTGCTTCAAAAGTAGCAGGCCACAGAATAATTTCAGTACAAGGGTATGTGCATTTTAGACAAGAGCTCAGTGGCTACTGATAGACTTTGAGAATTTCTACAGCTCTCGTCACCTCTTTGGAAACTCACCTGTCCATTAGAATAACCTTTTTTTCTTACAAATAAAAACAAAATGGAAGGTTTATTTGCAAGACACCTTCTTCTCTGGTATTCTGTCCTGCAAAGATTGCTTTGTGTTACCTAAGCTAAATGTCACATAATAGTTTGTTTAAACATACTCCACCATGGGAGAAGTCAGCCTACACCAAAAATGCCTAATTTTGTCAAAATTTACATAGAATGCAGAATTTCTCTTACAGAAACACAAGTTGTGGTGCAGTGTTCCCTTGTTTGGAAATCAGCCTTGGCTCTTAAGTTAAGTGGTTAGAAAAGATTGGATGGCCTATACCCAAAACTGAACACTGAGTACAAGTACTGCTTTTTCTGACATGGTTTGACCTTCTCCTAATTGCTGCCATCTGGGGAGTGGTATCAGCCTGCTCCCATCTGGTGTCATTGATTCTTCAAGAGCTAGTTTGGCTTGTGAGTGGGAGAGGTACATGACCTTATTGCCTCTCGGCTAATACTGCAAAAGGGAAACCTAAATACCTGCTTGGTTCTCAGGCTTAAACAGCTACAGACTTAACATTTGGATCTTTTTACTCAAAGCTAAACTTTCAGAAACCCTTTACCATATCACTTTCATGATTATCTGTGACACAGCACAGTCACCTTTGGCAACTGGTAAGTCTCTAATAGGAATAAAGCCTGCAGTAGTCCATAGCAGCGAGCAGGCTTACTCAAGAGAATTAGGAATTAGCCTTTGGTAATACCCTGAGTGGGCATTTGCACATCCTCTGCAGAGCTAAAAGAACCTCTACATGCTAAAGGCTATGGGGAGCACTTTGACTTTAGACAGAACATTATCTTGCTATGTGTAACTAACACACCCCAAGGATGTGGGGCTTTCTTCAAGTCTGACAAGGTAGGTGCTTCTCATTTTTCTGTGTTAGGGAAACAAGTAAGCTAAATGGGTGCAGATTGGGTACAGATGAGAAAATAAATGTGGTTGTCTTTTCTACCACTGTTCTAGCGGCCATTTGCTTGGATCAAAGATCTTTTGCAAAGCAGAAAGATCTAAATAAGGCTCATTCTGCCTTCAGGGAGATGAGTGCTGCCTGTGTTTTTCTGCCAAGAGGTGGTTATCTCTTCTGGTGTGTCTTCTGATACCCCTTCATCCTAAGGAGTTTAAATCTGAGTGCTTTTTAAAATATAATAATATTTTTATATATCAAGACATTATCTATCTTGTCTTTAATAGAAGAGAGGAATTCTTTTTTTTCAAAATGAATAATGAGAGTAAGTTTTTAGCTTTTTGTCTGATGGATGCTTGGGAGAAAGTACAGAGGTGCATATGTTTTGTTATATACTTATTAAATGCTTTATTGAAGTTCAGGGTTTTAGTACTCATTATACTCATAGGACAAAACATGCTGATACACATAACAGTAGAAGAAATAGATGATGAATGAAAAATGCTTGGTGCTGTAAGCATGATGCAAGGCAAAGATCCCAAATTAACTGATTTTGTTTAGCTGGTTGTTATTTTTGCTTCACTGTCATGTTTTTCTGTTCAGTGCTCCTTGATCTGAAGCAAAGGGATAGAGCTCTGAACATTTGCAGTTTATCCACACTGCAATGCCTTGTGGTCACAGTTTGAGATGAACACATAACAGAAAATCAAATTAGATCGGTAGAGTAGCATTTTCATATCTGTATTGATTATGTGGCTGCTGAAATGGAGCTTGGCATGGACTAATTCATCAGTTGGGCCTTGAGTGCGTGAGGTGAAAATTGCCCAGCCCTGACTGCTCTTGGGATGAGAGCCTGGGAGTTCTGCAGGGACACAGTGCACAGGAGCTGGGAAGTACTGGTGAATGTGAATGTAGCAGCTCCAAGGAGAACTCAATGGCAGCAATAAAAGCTCAGTCTTAAGGTCATCTGCTTTTGTTTGTGAGGAGTCACTCTTTTGCTGGGTATTCATGCAACCATGTGTGTCATAAAAATAAACTAGAGCTCAGACATTCTCTTTGCAGCCCCAGCTGCCAGTTTCAGGGGTGTCAATGGGAAATTCTTCAAAGTACCTTTCTACTTGAAATTCCTTATTAATTTTGCTACTGAAATCTTGCTTATTGTACAATTTTCTGTTAGTAATACCAAGCTGAATGATACCAACATGTGCCTTCACCCTTTCATTGAACCACACAAGTTTAG